>NC_040086.1:101675923-102318701 GCF_003369695.1 Bos indicus x Bos taurus
AGATATTTATTTAATAACTACCAGGCAATAACCGTGGGATTTCACAGAACTACGCTTTAATAGGATGCGGGAAAGCGAGAGGAGGCTTCTCAACTGTTGGAGAAGCGTTCGTTGAGCTGAGACTCTGGACTAGAGGGTTAATGAGTCACAGCCTTCTGTGGCTGCCAGGAGGTGGGAGTGACTCCCCTGGGGGGCTCGGTCCTCACAGATGAACACCTAAGACTGGTCTGGAACTCAGGCATTGAGCTCCCAGGCAGAAAACCCATCTTGGAATGACCACCAGCTCGTTTGTGCAGAGCAAGATCCAGTTTAAACCGTCCAAGAAGCAAAGCCAGTTAATTTCACCCATTTTTACCTCTTTGGTGAGAAATGGGGGCAAGTTAAGGATTTTTTAAGAGCGTACGGGGTGGAGAATCGTCACACTTGAGTTGTAAGGCTGGGTCACTTTTTTTGAATTGTCCCCTGGTACTTCCTTCCTGGGTCTCCGGTGACTCCAGAGGCAGCCTGCCGGCAGTACCTGCCACTTGTACTTACCTCCGGAAAGCCCCAGAGGTCCCGAGGCTGGCGACAGGCTGCTTTGAGGGGGCTTCTGGGCCAGGGGCTGCCTGCCTGGCCTGGATCTCAGCGTGGATTTCCAGGGCTTGGTCCTCGATGTTGGGGAGCAGAGAGGAGCGGCCGTGCAAGAAGGAGACCAGAGAATCCTAAGACCCGCCCTGGGACGGGGAGCGAGATGGTTTTAATTAGAGCTGGGAGACGAGAAGCAAGGCAGCGAGGGATGACATCTTAATGAGGTTTAATGAAGCTGTCTGCTGATGGGGACAGCTGTCACCCAGAGCTGTATTCCAGCCAAACCACTCTGCGACAGAGCAAACTCCGAGAAAGGCGCAGTTTGAAATGGCTGAGAAGGGCAGGGCGGCCAGACCCAGGGTGGGGATTTATCTCCCACATTCGCCTCTTGAGTCTAACCACCACGAGGACAAGGATTCCCTCTAGGAGCCCAGATCCGAGTAGCTGCCAGTATTTCACAGTTCCCCGTTGTGCAAAGTGAAGGTGCGCCTCTGAAAAGACCTTGAGTGTCGTGCTTGAAATGTCTTCGAAGTCAGCCATAAGAACCAGAAATACAAGGAGGGCTTAGCGTTGCAGGGCAGTGGGGGGAGGGCGGTGGGAAATGAAAGGAGTCTGCCATTCCATCCCTTTCTGAGCCTCGATTTCCCCATCTGTCCAGTGGGGACAATGTGACCTCCCTTTAGAGTGGTTGTGAGGGGCTGCTGAGGGTGAGTGCAGAAGTATGACATCAGGGGGCGGAGGTTAACTGCAGCTCTTCCCTTTACTGGGCTTCCCAGATGGCACTAGTGGTAAAGAACCCACCTGCCAATACAGGTGGACGTAAGATCCCTGGGTCAGGAAGACCCCCTGGAGGAGGAGGGCATGGCAACCCACTCCAGTATTCTTGCCTGGAGAATCCCATGGACAGAGGAGCCTGGCGGGCCACAGTCCATGGGGTCGCACAGAGTTGGACACGACTGAAGCGACTTGGCACACACTTCCACCTGGGTGCCTTTGGGCAAGTAGGAAGCTCTTTAAGTTCCAGTTTTCCCACCCGTCAAATGGGAGAACAACCTCCCGGTGGGGTTGGGAGAGTCCAGGGAGAAGTACAGCAAGCTCTCAGGACATAGGAAGTGCTCACTAATAGGGCTTGATGAGCAAGGTCACAGGGTATAACTTGAGCCTTGCATGCAGCAGATGCTCAGGAAATATTCGCTCTTATTTGTTGTTTCCTTTACTTCTGTTATAAAGAGAACAAGGTGGTCTCTGGGGACCCCTGTGTGGGCAGGTGCTCTCCGCCTTCACATGGCCCAACATCTGTGCATTTGCCCCAGAACCTTTGACCATCCCAGCTGAGCGCTCTCTCTCATCCTCTCCTGGGCTGAACGCGCAGACCGCCTGGTTTACCCAAGTGTCCAGTCAGAGCTGATTTGTGACCACGACTCACAGCCTGTCTGCCTACGTCAGAGTCAGGAGCTCCTCTGGGCACCTGTTGGTCAGCCCTTAACCAGTCCCCTGAGTTGCCCAGGGAACCGCAGACCCTTCTGTCAGGCAGCTTTTCTCTGTAGGCTTCTAGAAAGCCCCTCTGGACAAATTGGGGAGGGAGGCCCAGAGTCGGTGCCAGGCCAACCCACCTCTGGCTGGTCCTTTTACTGCTTGTGGGGAGCCCCTCAAAGGACCGGCAGCTCTCCTGTTCTCCCTGGCTGCCCCACTGGGATCGTTTTTAGAGCGGCTCTCCCCAAAAATGCCAACCCAAGAGCTGGATCTTCTTTCCTGTCCAGCTCTGACCCAGGCATGACTTAGCTGTCCCGTGTCCAGGTCACTGAAATGATAGCTTTTCCCAACACCCCCAGTCTATACAGCAAACGGTGCCTGTGCCCAGGGCTCTCCTGGACAGATGGCTACTCATGTCCTCTGTGTGTGCAGAGGGCGTCATGCAAACATGAGCAAAATCCAGTCTGGGGAGCTGACTTTGCGCACAGGGAAAGACAATGGAGAATCCCGGGCAATTGATGCTACATGCCAAGGGGCAGCAAAGACATGGAGTCCAATGTGGGTTCAGATCCAGCCGTGGCCTCTCATTAGCGGTAAAGCTTTGGGCAAACAAGTCCAGCTGTCCAGGCCTCCCTTTCCCACCCGAAAAGCTGTGTAGTTTGCAGGGCTGCCTTAACTGTTAGGGGTACAAAGGGTAAGCGCCTCCATGGAGCCCGGCCCACAGTCACCATGACTACGATGTTGCCGTGGTTGGCGGTGGTAGCACCAGGGTGGGCCCAGTTAGCCCGTGTCATTGGGCAGCTGAGCTGGTAATGGGTGAATACGCTGCTCCTCTGTGGTATTTCCCTAGAGGAAAAGACTCTGATGCCGGGAAAGATTGAGGTCAGGAGGAGAAGGGGGAGACAAACAATGAGATGGTTGGATGGCATCACCAACTCGATGGACATGAGTTTGAGCAAACTCCTGGAGATAGTGAAGGATAGGGAAGCCTGGGGTGCTGCAGTCCATGGGATCACAAAGAGTTGGACATGACTGAGCAACTGCACAACATCTAGGGTGTTTATATGTGAATGCAAGGACTCTGAGACACACAGCATGAACCTAAAGGATTAAATTGCCAAGGGTAGGATATCAAGCATGAAGGTAATATCAGGAGCCCACTGCTCTTGCGCCACGTGGCCACTATCACAGACAAACGGGTTTTGCAGGAGGGAAGCGGACAGGACCTCGTAGGGCACCCACACCAGGTGGGCAGGCAGGACAAACACCCCCAAAGCCTCCTTGTGCTGCTTATAGCCAGTGTCCCTGCCCCAAAGGTACCCACCCTCCTGACTTCTAAAGCCAGACGTTAGTAGTGCTGTGTTTGGACTTCATCCACGTGAAGCAGTGTGTAACTTGTGTGTCTGGCTCCTTTCACCCCACACTGAGTGAGAACCATGCATGGCTTGTAGAGCTGATCTTTCATCCCTGTTGCAGTGGGCAGCTCCTCAGCCGACTGGCGTGGGGGCCAGATGACTCTCTGTTAAGGGGATGGGGGCTGTCTTGTGGATCTTGGGATGTTGGCCAACACCTCTGGCCTTTACCCACTGGACAGAGGGCAGTGCCGACTCCTTGGCTGTGACAACCACAAATGTCTCCAGACATGGGCAAATGTCCTCTGGGAGGGCAAAACTGCCCCCAGTTAAGCACCACTGCTGTGGAGTATTCTATGGAATGAATCTGTCACCACTTTTTTATCCACCTGGGATGGCCATTTTGGTGGTTGGCTATGACAAATCAAGCTACTGTGAGCATTCTCAGACATCTGCTTGGGTGGACATGGGCACACATCCCCATTGGGTGTCCAGGAGGGAATTGTTGGGTCATTGGTGGGTATATGTTTAGCTTTAATAGGTATTGCTGAACAGTTTTCTGTGGTGCTTGTACCAATCTACACTCCTACCAAGCACCTGAATGTTCTGGTTACTTCACATCTTTACCAATAGCACTGAGTTTTTATTTTGCAATCCTCAGAGGTTGAGCACCTTGACTTAGGGGTCCTGGCCACCTTGACATCCTCTTAATAAAGGGCCTATTCAAGTCTTTTCTTGTCTTTATATAGGATCGCCTGCCTTTTTCTCATTGATCTGTAGCAGCTCTTTATATATGATGGATAACAACTCTTTGTCAGATGTATGTATTGCAAATACCTTCTCTCACTCTGTGGACTCACACATTCTCAGAGCTAGAGGCAGTCTGTGCTCCCCTGTCAAACCCTCTGATGCCCTTGGTTGTCATTACTTGTTCCGTTTGTCCTTGTAGCAAGATAATGAATTTCGTAAGGGCAGGGGGCCGTTTGTTCACCTTGCAACTCCTGGCACAGAGCCTGGTGCAGAGGAAATGCAAAATAAATATTTGTGCAGGGAACGAATGAGTGACTTTCCCATTGGGATGATTTTTGCAGCCCAAGGCTTCAGTGTTTTTGGCCGCTGTTGATTCCTGGGCAACCATCACTAAAAAGCGTGGAGATGGTGGCACTCGCTTTTCCCCCCGCCTCCTTCTCCACCGCCCCCTGCCCAGTGGCAGCCATGGAGTCTGTCTGTCGATCCTCTGCCAGCTGGAAGTCGGCCCACCTGCACCTGCGGGAGGGAGGCGGGGCCTCTCCCGGAGAAGTCACGTTTTCATTAACTTCCCTCGCCGGCACTGGAGAGGGCACATCATTTTCATAAACAAATGAGGAGCCAGGGCTTTGTCTGCGGCTCTGAGTGAATCATGTAGAAGGAAATCAAAACAAACCACCCAGCTGAGGCCCCTGCCTGAAACTCAGAACTCCTAGTTCTCAGGGAAGGTCGAGGCCTGGGATCCGAGATGAGAAGGAAGAGAGAGGAAAATGGTGAGGCGGTGGGTAGCAAAGAACTGATCGTGTCTCCAAAGAGGCAGCTCATTCATTCATTCACTCGATCAACCCCTCTCTACCGGTATCTCTTCTCTGCTGATCGGTTTGAAAATCAGGGGTGGAAATAAATACTCTCTATGGGGTGTGTTGAGAATCTCTGCTCAATTTCGCTGTAAGCCCAAGACTGCTCTAAAAATAAAGTCTATTTTTAAAATAATCAACCTTGAAAGAAAGGAAAGAAGGGAGGGAGGGACAGAGAGAGAGGGAAGGAAAGAAGAAAGAAAGAAGGACAGCAGACAGTCTACCAACGGAGACAGACATTAAACTGATCACCACACAATTAATAACCCAATTACACTACTTTGTAACCTTTAATGGCTTTATTGAGCTATAATTCACATACTATACAATTCACCCGTTTAAAGTATACGATCCAATGGCTTTCAGCATATACACAGGATTGGGCAACCAGCGCCACAGTTAATTTCAGAACATTTTCATTACCCCGAAAGAAGTCTCATGCCTCTTAACCGTCACTCCTAAATCATTCTACTCCCTTTGCCATCTCAGCCGTAGGCAACCACTAATCCACTTTCTGTTTCTATGGATTTGCCTATTCGGGACATTTCATGAAATAAAATCATACAATATGTGGTCCTCTGTGACTGACTTCTTCACCAAGCGCCACACTGTCATAGCCTGTCCCCGCTGAAGCAGTTCTACTGTTTCTAGTGTGTAATTCTGTTTCTTGTTTTTGTTTTATGGTTTTTTAATTTTTTGACCATGCTGCATGTTGGACCTTAGTTCCCTGACCAGGAATTGAACCCATGCCCTCTGCACTGGAAGCGCAGAGTCTTTAACCACTGGACCACCCTAAATGTGAGCTCAGGGCCCGATGCGGCCATAGACAAGGAAGTTTGTCTGCACTGAGGGCAACCCAGGAGGGCTTCCTGGTGGAGGCAGCTTTTAATCTCAGGCATTTAGTGAGCATTGGTTACTTGCTACCAGGAAAAAGAAATTGACAGAAGTCATGGTTCTAGATGCATAGGAATTTATAATCCAGGCAGGCTGGCCTGCATGTGCATGCCTAGAAACTGAGGTCACTTAAGTTCTAAGCTTATCCAAATGAACAGAACATATAGGCAGAGTTACTGGAGCCAGAGGAGGGAGAAGCCACTGTGAGCCGGAGGGGTCCAGTAAGCTTGAAGAATAAGAACCAGAAAAGGGAAGGCAGGCAGGAGCAAAAGCGACTGGGATGCCTGCAGACCCTTCAGGGTGGGGAGTGGTCTGTTGTGCCCAAGTCTGAGGGTCACGTTGGGGAGTTGGGGGCAAACTTGCAGAGGTGGGCAGGGTTGGAAAGTGCAGGGCCCAGACTGCCGGGCTAAGGGAGTGGTTTATTCCAAAGGCGGTGATGAGCTGTTGTGGGTGGTCCTGGATCATCCACTTTTGTGCACCCAGGTCTCTGGGAGCCCAATCTTTGGGGACAGAGACTGATGGGACTGGAGAAAGGGTGAGGACGGAGCCACCGGATAGTCTTTGGTGAGGCTGGAGCAGTGAAGTCCTGGGGGTTTAACACCCTGCTACTGGGAGCCTGGGGCCCGTGGGGGTGGGAGAAGAAGCTACACCCACCCAGCTCATAAAGTCCCCGGCCTCCAGGCCTGATGGCACCAGGAGCCACGCACCCCTGGCTGGTATCTCTTTAGCAGGCGGATCTGAATGTGGGCCAGAGAACACAGCCTGGGTTCCAACCCCAGCTCTGCCGCTTCTTCCCGGGTGGCTTCGTGCCGCCTGTCTGACCTCTCTGTGCCTCAGCTTCCCCATCTGAGAAATGGGGACAGCAATGGGCTGCCTCACAGGGCAGCCGTGAGGACTAAGTAAGAGAAGCGGATGGAGAACCCAGACCTCGGCAGGTGCCCACTGACGAAGAGCAGCAACGTTCTAAGCACCGTAGGACCCCTGCGCCCAGGGAGCTAGCTGCTCGTCTACAGAGAGGCAGCACAAGCATTGTGCTTAAGAGGGATCTTTACACCAGGACTACCTGGTGATTCCGTGGCGAAGAATGTGCCTGCCAATGCAGGAGACACGGGTTCGATCCCTGGTCTGGGAACATCCCACATGCTTTGGAGCACCTAAGCCTGTGGATCACAACTCCTGAGACCATGTGCCCTAGAGCCCGTGCTCCGCAACAGAAGTCCCGACAGTGAGAAGCCTGGTCTCTGCAACTAGAGAAAAGTCCATGCAACCATGAAGACCCAGCATAGTCAAAAATAAATAAATATATATATAATTTTTTTTTTAAAGAGTTTCACCCCGAGGCCAAACACACCTGCACGTCATACCTGGCCCTGTCCTTTAGGAGCCGAGGATCATGGTCCTGCCGCTCTGGTTCTCAGCCTCCCTACCTGTACAATGGGGAAATTGATGTGGTTGATCACAGAGCAATTTCATCCCCACAAACCCCTTCTGTGGGGTCAAGGAGGAGTTGACCTGAGACACAGAGTGAGAATGGCTGTCCTGCCGCCGGGAGGGTGACAGTGGGCCTTGTCACTGCAGCCCCGCCCTCCCCCCCCCCCCACCCCAGGCAGCTCCAGGGACAAGAATTGGAGGGTCCAGCTAGGAGTGAAGGGTTAGGGAGGAAGATGCCCCCTCCCTCTGGGGGTGGCCCCAGTGGAGTCTCCCTGAACCAGGTCTTTCCATCCATCTCCATGATACATCATCTGCAGCACTAGGTGGGCGGATCTGGGCTGGACCCAAGACCGGCTGCTCAGTGTGGGACTGTGCCGCCCTCTCCCACCTCATAAATGCACCTCCTCCTTCGGGGCCTGGGTCCCAACCACCCACTATCACCAGGGTCCTCCTGACTGTGCTCTCCTCACGCGCCCCTGAGCAGGAGCCCAGCAGGCAGGCTTCCCCAAGGTGTGTCTCAACACCCAACAGCACTTAGCGCTCGTCTCAGGGGCGTCGGCGGTCCACACCCCAGTCACGCTGAGATCATCCACAGGCCCTGGGGCCACTGATTTCAGTGTAACACCCTGGGTCTGAGATCCCACTCTTGACCTGTGCCTCTGTCTTTCCCCAACAGGCTGAGCTCGGGAAGCCCCGGGAAAGAAGCTGCAGTCTGCCCGGAATTAATTTTAATTACGGACTCTACATCCGGGGACTGGATGGAGGGGTCCCCGAAGGTGAGCAAGCGTCCTTGGTCGCCAAAGGGACTTGAGCCCTCTAACCAGGCCACATGGCAGCTGGCCACGCTCCAGGAAAAGAGTCGGGGGTCTGCCCTGCAGCATGATTCCAAGTCAGCTTAGTTGAAAAGGACAGGACCACACGGGGTCCAGGTCTAATGTGTCAGAGAAATAGCAAGGGTCCCTGACTGTGTGGAGCCTTGTCCCCAGGCAGGAGACTGTGCTCTGCACCTTCTGAGTTGCAAGCATGGGCAGGGTCAGGGCCAGCCCTCTGATGGCTCAAAGGAGGCCTGCGGCTGCTGTTGTTTAGTCACTAAGTAGTCTCTGACCCTTTGTGACCCCACGTACTGCAGCCTGCCAGGCTCCTCTGTCCGTGGGATTTCCCAGGCAAGAATAGTGGAGTGGGTCACCATTTCTTCTCCAGGGGATCTTCTTGACAAAAAAAGACACAGGGGTGGAACCTGCACCTCCTGCATTGGCAGGCAGATTCTTTACTGCTGAGCCACCAGGGAAGCCCCAAAGGAGGTCAAGGATGGGCAAGCCAGCTCCATGAAGGATGCTCAGGCCCCGACTAGAATCTGGGAATCCTGACCCCTCCCTTTCCGGGGAGCCAAGCAGGGCTGTCCCTCTACCGGTTCTGGGTTAATCAAAGATATTTGTGCCCCAGTTTCCTCCCAGTGAGATGCCACGATTGCTTTACCTCTCTGACTGATTTGGTGGCCCTGGCTCTGTCTCTCCCCGCCCTCAGCCATCGGACACTGGAACGTGTTTAAACAGCAGCCAACTTGCCCCCACGAGCTGACCCGGAATTATATTGCCATGAACAGAGGGGCCGTGAAGGCTGGCCTGGTCACTGCCCGGGAGAATTTGCACTACCGTCAGCTCAACGACATCCGCATCAGTGACCAGGATGACAGGCGCCTCAAGAAGGAACCGCCCTCCCTCCCCCCAAATATGACGTTCGGGATCCGGGCACGGTAAGATGGCTGGTACCCAACGCTCCATCCCCTCACCGGGGCGGTGACAGGGCGCTCACGGTCAGGAACAATGCGGGAGTGGGACTCTGGACTCCAGGGAGGGGTGAGTGATCCAGGCCTGGCCAATCAGCGTATTTCACAAACCACCTTCACGGTGATTGGCTCAGAGGCAGACATGTGACCCACGTCCCAACTCTGGAATGTGTGACATTCTATAAAATAATGTGGTTGCATGTAATCAAGTCTCAAACAACTTGGATTTTTTTTTAATGGGGAATTTATTGGCTCACATGAGTGAAAGGGAAGAGCTTCAGGCATAGCCGGATCTAGGCAATCAGGCAATGTCATGTTTGCCTCTCCATGACTTGGCTGTGCTTCCCAGTTTTGGCTCCGGTCTCTGATAAGCTTCTTCCTCACTTGGCAAAATGGCCAGGGACAGCTGCATCCTTAGATCCTGTGCTTTTAGTGACCTCGGTGGAAAGGAACCATAAAAGCCTGAGGTTAAGATTCTTTGGCCCGACTTCAGTACCGTGCTTGTCCCTGGCCCAACCGCAGGGGCGAGTAGAAATCGCAAAATACACTGACTGGCCAGGCCGGGGTCACCGTGTCTTGCCTCTGCTCCAGTTACTGAGGCCAGGGGATTCTGATGCTCTGATGGGTCAGGCCTGACCCCTGGCCCCTCGTTGGAGGGAGCTTGCTTGGAATCAGTCTCCACAATCTATATGGGCTGACGGTGGAAAAGATGTGGAAAGAGGGCTTCTGACCCAGAAGGATAAGAACAGAACACAACGGCAGGCAAAAACAGCAGTTGTCCAGCACGGCAGAGTTTCGTGTCTGGCGTGTTTCACTCAGCATAACGTACTTGAGAGTCATCTGTGCTGTAGCATGGATCAGAATTCCTTTCCTTCTTAAGGCTAAATAATAGTCCAAACTATATCACATTTTGTTTATCGATTCAGAATAGTCATCCGGGTTGCTTCCACCTTTTGGCTATTGTGAATAGCGCTGCTATGAGCATGCGTGTGCGAGTATCTGCTTGAGTCCCTGCTTTCGATTCTTTTGCATATATACCCGCGAGTGGAACTGCTGGAGCACATGGGGCTTCTATGTTTATTTATTTTAGCTGACGTGTGTTTCCCACAGTGTCCGCCACCATACTTTTGTATGCTTTTCCCTCTGCCTTTTCTCACCATCCTACCTGGTAAAATCTACTTGTTCATCAAAGCTCAATGCAGCATCCTCTCTTTAGTAAGCTTTCCTGTCTCCCTGGCCTCAAATAGTATGCACCACTCTCTTACTGGAAATGCATTTCTGTTCATCAGCCCTCAAGACCTGGAATGTGGCACTAGAGACACATTGGAAAGTCACTCGTGGGCCAGATTGACTAATTATCTGTACATCATCCTTCTTCCCGCTTTGAAATAACACCCAAGTCAGTCTCTAAAGACAAGGCAAGGTTCTCCAGTGCAGTGCAGAGTCCCCGCTGTGTGGTCACTAGCCTGGCCCACTTTAGTCACCAGTGTCTTGAAGACAGCATGGCGTCCAGGGGAAGCCCCAGCCAGGAGTCGCCTGGGCATTTTGTCACACCTTCATTCCCAACCCTTGCTCCTTCTAGGACTTCTGTTCCTTCATCTGTAAATAGGATGTTACAGCAGTAACCAGCATTCTGGGGCTCTCAGGCTATGTTCTGCCTCTATGTCAATTCCATGCCATCATCATTAAAACCCTGTGCAGCCTAGTGTTTCATAGCAGCACTGTTTAGCTAAGATCTGGAAGCAATCTGGAAGTTGTCCACGGACAAATGAATGGATAGAGAAGATGTGGCGTATATATATGTTCGTGTGAGTTGCTCAGTCCTGTCTGACTCTTTGTGACCCCATGGACTGTAGCCTGTCAGGCTCCTATGCCCATGGAGTTCTCCAGGCAAGAATAGTGGAGTGGGTTGCCATTCCCTTCTCCAGGGGATCTTCCCAACCCATGTATATACATACACACAAGGGAATACTACTCAGTAATAAAAAAGAATGGAATAATGCAATTTGCAGCAACGTGGATAGACCTATGGATTATCATAGTAAGTGAATAAGTCAGGCAGAGAAAGACAAATATAGGATATTACTTATATGTGGAATCTAAAATAGGATACAAATGGACTTATTTATAAAACAGAAACAGACTCCCAGACATAGAAAGCACACCTATGGTTACCAAAGGGGGAAGGCGATAGAGGAGGCGTAAACTGGGAGTTTGGGATTAGCACATACACATAAAACAGATAAACAACAATGTCTTATTGCATAGCCCAGGGAACTATAGTCGATATCCTGTAATAAACCATAATGGAAAAGATTATGGAAAAGAATATATACATGTTATATATGTACAACTGAACCTCTTTGCCATACACGAGAAACTAGCACAACATTGAAAATCAAAGACTGTGCAGGAAGCAGGCAGGGTTACTCACCCAGCTGAGCCACAGAGAGACGCACTGACCTCCCTAAGACCACACAACTTTTTCCCAGAAAGGCTTGGCCCGGATTCTTAACTGGCGTGCATACATTTAGAAATACGGGGACTGCCACGGCGGTTCGGCGGTTGAGACATTGTGCTTCCACCTTGTGTTTCCACCCCTGGTCAGGGAACTAAGACCTTGCATGCTGCAGGGGTGCAGCTAAAAGTTTTATTTTAAAAAAATGAGATATTAGAACACAGCTCCTTAGCCATCATTTGGTTCGAAGCCCTTCTTTGAAAAAGGAAAACAGTAGTTCAGAGAGGTGAAGAAATGTTCACAAGGTCACACAGCAGGGTGTGACCGACCCAAGTCAGATCTCGGCCGGCCAGCATGCTCCATCCAGTGCTCTTTCTTCGGGTACAGTGCGACCCCCCGAAGTGTCTGGTCCTGGGGCTGTGTGGCTCTACGTACAATGGAAAAGCTTAAGTCAGCTGGGCTCAGAAAGAACATCCATTACCATCGAGCTTTCAATATAAAAATCTTAAATCGCTATAAAACTGAGTGGCTACAATTCCAAGGAAAGGACGTGATGAAGTGCCGGCTATATCTTCTGTGATGGTAAATGGGCTTTGCATATGCAAATTGAATGGATTTTAAAATGGTATTTAATGACAATTTTCGTAGCAGACGTTAACATTAATTGCACAAAAATGAAAATGCTGCATTAGGTTGCTGTTAGCAGCAAATATTGTGGCCATAAAGCTTTATCTTTATCAACAGCGGCCCTTTCTGATGTGACAGGGCAGCTCAGCAAATTGCAAGCAAAAGCGCTTTTATGGAACAAAAATACCCCCCAAAGCAGGCCCAAATCGGCATCAATTTCGCTTTATTTCTTCGTAAATGGAGGTTAAATGGCTGCTGGAAAAGCTTTTACTGCAACGCCCAACCTGCCCCCGAAGCCCCTCAACCTTCCAACATCCGTGCAAGGAACAGTTATAAAATCATTGCCCCCTCTCATAATGGGGCTATTACTTTAAAGTTATGGGACTGAGGCCCATTCTCTAATGATCACCTTTTACAAGCCTCGATTGTATTTATTTCTTTACTTTAAAAGCATGTTAGAAACCAAATCCGATTACACCCGACTACCCGAGGAGTGGTTGGGGTGATTTGATCCAATAAAGAAAGAAGCAAAGAAACAAATGACTACTAATTACTCACAAGTACAAATACGTTAAAAAAATAAAGTTCCATTTCAGACTGAACACAGGAGAGGCCTACTCTAAGCTAGGGATGCTGTGTTTGTAGGTTTAACCCCCACGTGAGAGAGCCCCCTGCCTCCCCCAGGATCAAATCCTCTGGCCTTTGATACATTTCACAATGGACAAAATAACCAGACCTGAGTGGCCCTGTGCACCTCCACCCACCCGCTCATTCGACCTCTCAACGCCAGACGGAGTCAAAACCTGAATCTGTGACTATTCAATTACTTCCTTTCCAGTTAGCTGATTTGGTTTCCAATCCGTACCAATTTGTTACCGATTGTCCCTAAATCAGAAAGGTACATTTCGATCCTTGAGCCTCCAGCTAGAAGAAAGTGGACACCTAAGCAATTATCTGGCAAAAGATGCCCATGAAGACACGTGATCACAAGTAGGGGTGGAGGCCAAATCAACCCGCGAAGGTGTTCATTTGGCCCAGGCAGTGATTTAAAAAATCAAAATTTCAGGACTTCCCTGGTGATCCAGTGGTTAAGACTCCATGCTGCCAATGCAGGGGGCACAGGTTTGATCCCTGCCGGAAGATCCCACATGCTGCAGAGCTCAGCCAGAAAAGTTTGAATGACTTGCCACATTAAAAAAAAAAATCAGGAGATCTCATATAAAAACAGTTTAGTAGCTGAGATGTGTCCGACTCTTTGCAACCCCATGGACTATATAGCCCACCAGGCTCCTCTGTCCATGGAATTTTCCAAGCAAGAAGACTGGAGTGGGTGTCCATTCCCTTCTCCGGGGGATCTTCCCCTCCCAGGGACTGAACCCAGGTCTTCTGCACTGCAGGCAGATTCTTTACCGACTGAGCCACCAAGGAAAAGTCAGACACCCAGGCATCCTGGGTCTGCACTCCTGCCTACACTCCCCGGAGGCCGGGGCTGAGCAGCAGCGCCCGCTGCAGGCAGAATCCACGGGTGCCCTTCTGTCTATCCTAGCCTGCACCCAGCCTGGCTTCTTTCATTTTCATGATCCATCTGGTCCCAGGAGGCATTGAGTTTGCAGCTGTTGGTGTAGACAGGTCATCTTGACTATTCAGCCACCTGCTTCCTCTTTTTTATCCTCTGATGATCATAGGAGGCACCATGGACAGAAGTTGCTGTGAACTGAACTTAAACGTGGCAGCTGCCTGCACACACAGCTGCTGACAAATCCTACGAGGCAGGAAGCACTCGCTCCACTTTGAGCGTCTGCGCTCAGTCGTGTCCGACTCTTTGCGACCCCATGCGCTGCAGCCCACCAGGCTCCTCTGTCCATGGGCTTCTCCAGGCAAGAATACTGGGGTGGGTTGCCATTTCCTCCTCCAGGGGATCTTCCTGATGCAGGGATCGAACCCCAGTCTCTTGTGTCTCCTGCATGGGCAGGCGGATTCTTCACCACTGAGCCACCTGGGAGGCCGGAAAGGGAGGATTCAGGCACTCCCCGAGGCTGCACAATGGCAGAGCCTGGATTTGCACACTGGCTAGCTGGCGGGCTTTGAAGAGTGAACCCCTAGGAGCAGGCAGCTGGAAAGAAGCCTGGGCATCCTTGCTCTGCTGTTTCACTGTCAAACTCAGAATCCAAGCGAAGGAAGACTTTTTAATTCTCGTTACATGTAAGGTCATAACGCAGATCTCAAAGCACGCTGTGACCCCAGGTCCATTAACAGATAAACAGATACATCTGGAGGCCAGAAATGTAACCATTAAAGAAGGGCTTAATTATTGATGTGTCTTAATAAGTGTTTGCAAATGTTCACATGCCCTCGGTACATCTTAATTGTTACTGCTCCTAATTGGTCCAACATTTTCAATTATGATAAGACAAGGATGGCTTGGGGGGGGGCAGGGGGAGATCTGGGCAGCAGCTGGCACTCCAGGCAGATTCTGGGTGCCCAGGGCTCTGCCTTCATGGATGCTAGTGGGGGATCCATCATTCAGTCAATGAGCAAACAGCCCCCTGCACGCCAGTATCTGACATGAGCAGGTGGAAGATGGGCAGACCCTTCTTTGAACTAACAACGGCAACTAGTATTATGCCCGACATTGCTGAGCACCTCAGAGGCCTTCTCTCCTTGAATAACTGAACAGCTCAGTGGTTACAAGTCTTACATCCCCATCGCACAGAAGAAGAGACAGAGGGTCAGAGAGGAGAAGTCATTTGCCCCCGGCTGCTCTGTAGTGGAATGGAGGTTAGTCTGGCCCCACCACCTGTGATGGTGACCATGGCACTGAGCTGCCTCCCCAACAAACGTAAGGATGGAGGTGGCATGGGTAGAGATGCTACCCAAATTTTTCCTGCACAAGAGGTGTGCTGAGACAGAGTATATATGATGAAGGCCATCTTGTCTGGATTTTCCTTAAAGCTTTAAACATAATCTGTGTGCGTGTGTGTGCGCTCAGTCACTTGGTCATATCTGACTATTTTGTGAGCCTATGGACTGTAGCCCGTCAAGCTCCTCTCTCCATATGATTTTCCAGGCAAGAATACTGGAGTGGGTTGCCATTTCCTACTCTGAGGGATCTTCCTGACCCAAGGATCGAACCTGAGTCTCCTGGGTCTCCTGCGTTGGCAGGAGGATTCTTTACCACTGCGCCACCTGGGAAGCATCATAAGCGCCCAGTGAACTTCCCTTTGGAGGTCTTACTTCCCTTCCCCTTCGCCTTCGCCCACCTCTCAGTAAACGAGCTCTGTGATGGGGTGTCCAGAACTGCCCTACACAGGATGCTCCAGGTCTGCTTTGCCCCCTCCTGTCCCAGCATCCCTGGTGCCAACCCCAGTGCCTTTGCTGAAAAGCCCTCAGTAAGTATTGGCTGAATGAATGTACGAGTATGGCCACACTGAAGTCTGACTATGCAGCCAGTAACAACTTGGGTAGAACTCTTACCTCACCCACCAATTAGTCTAGCCCAGACTCCCTCCAACCCAGGTGCTGAAAGTGTTCAGACCACGGGAAAACAAGAAACAGAAGAAGGATGGGGAACGTTGCCAGCCCACCCTCCTGGCCGCGGTCGCTGCTCACCCAGCTATCAGATGCATCATCAGCCTGACAC
Source organism: Bos indicus x Bos taurus (assembly GCF_003369695.1). NCBI lineage: Eukaryota > Metazoa > Chordata > Mammalia > Artiodactyla > Bovidae > Bos > Bos indicus x Bos taurus. The sequence goes on from NC_040086.1 coordinate 101,691,756, forward strand.
TGACAAATGTGAAGGATGGAGGAAGTTTTACAGGCTGTTAAAAAATGTTTGCTGCCTGACAGGTTTTTTTGAATCTCTCTGCCAAGCTGATTTATTTTACAAATTTACAAGGGGCCCATCAATCACCCTGGGTTATTTTGTTTCTCCCAGAGCTGATGGCCGAAATCCAAGCCACCCACCCAAACTCCTATAAAATAATAATAAGCCCCTTCCCAAGCACCTGTCCTAGGGATCTGAGACAGGTTTTGAACTGGAAGACCAGTTCTGGGTGCAATCACTGGCCAAAACTCAGCAGAGTGAAACCAGGCTGACCACAAGGGGGAGCATGTGGACCTCACAAGGACCCTGGTGTTGGGGAGCTGGGCTGAAAGGGTCACCCTGCCAGGCAACCAGCCCCCCACCAATATGCTCCCCAATGCTGACTGCAACTGTGGTTAAATAGTCTTCTGCTTCTTCATCGGCTGCTCAGGTCCTGGGGGGCATGGACCTTGTCAGTTTTGTCCACCACTCTATCGTCGGAGCCTGGAACATGGTAGGCACTCAGTAAATATTTGCTGGAGAAATGCGGTCCAGGGCGTTTTAAGGCTTTGAGACATTATTCACAGTGAGGAGGAAGTTGATTTGAGATGCAGAGATGAGATGGTAAAACCAGAGATTCCTTTATCATTTAGCCAACAGTGGTCCCCCAGATTTTGGCACCAGGGACAGGTTTTGTGGAAGATCATTTTTCCAGGGACTGGGGTGTAGGGGATGGTTTCAGGATGATTCAGACAAATTACATTTATTGTGTACTTTATTTCTATTATTATTTTATCAGATCATCAAGCATTAGATCCCAGAGTTTGGAAACCCCTGATTTAGCAGACTCTGCTATCTTCCCCTATGGTGGATATTGTGAATCCACGTTGCAATGATGCATCCTCAAAGACCAAATGTGTTTCTTGGCCACATTAATAGAGGTAGCAGGTCCAGAATGAGGGAGGTGACCTTCCTATTCTCTTCTGCCACTCAGGTCACTCTTCTGGCGTCATTTTAAAACATGAGCCGTCACAGATTCAGGGGAAGGCCCATAACCAGCGGCGCGTCCAGACAGGAGACATCAGCCTGGGACAAGGGCAAGGAGGTCACTGTGTCAGAGAACACGGCCGGAAATGGTCTTCCCCAGCTGCGAGAGGAAAGACTTAGACGGTTCTCAATAGCCTGAGGCCCTGCTATGAGGACAGTGGAGGGCCTTTGCTCTCAGGGGTTTCAGAAAATAAAGCGAGGACCAGCATATGTATGTGTGTCCGGGGGGCAGTCCCAGTGGCTAACACTTGCAGAGCCCTCGCTAAGCAGCCGATGGATATAATGTTGAGTGCTTTACATGCATCATCTCATTAAATCCTCACAATTCTGTCAAGTTTGGACCGTTGTCCCCATTTTACAGATGTGGAAACTGAGGCCAAGAGACTCACTTGTCCAAGGCCACACGGCTGGTCAGTGGCTGTGGCAGGATTTGCGCCACGTTTTCCTTCCGAGCCGCAGTCCATGTCTGCAGCAGGCTGAATTCTTCCAGGAGGCAGAGGCAGCCCTCCGGGCGTGGAGGGGAGTCCTCACAGCAGGATGGTGTCTCTGAACAACAGCCAAGGCCGAGGACCACTTGCTTTCCGCAGAATAGCTTAGTTCATCCTCACTGAAACCCGGCACCTCCATTCACCTACGAGGAACTAAGGCGTGGAGGGGGAGGTTGTGTCCCTCTGCAGGTGGTGAGTGTTCACTCCAGGACCTATACACTCAGCGGCCGGAAAAGATTCTCACAGTAGGTGGAAGTGTTGGCTGGCTCATCACAGCCCGCCTTGGGCCAGGGACACCCCACACTGGACCCGACAGGGGTGCCTCCTGCTCAGAACCATCCTGCTTCCCTGGGCCTGACCTGGAGGGAGTTCTGCTAAAGAGGGGCCCAGGCGGGCAGCGATAGCCCGGGACCTTGTGATCTGAGGATCGCACTCTGTCCCTCCTCCTCTCCTGGAAGCCCAGCCTCTCGGGGTAACCCCTGCCCGACTCCTCCTGCTCCATCGCCTCCCATCTCCCCAAACTCCCGCTCACTTGCTCCTTCCTCCAAGGCAGCTTTGTTGCCAGGGCCCGAAGGAGACATTTTTCATGCTTTGCCTTTTTTCCCCTCTCGTCTCTCCTGCGGCCCAAAGATTTATTCCTGGCCCGAGGCTCCCAGCATCCAGAGCAGAGAGGGCTCCGGGAGGCACTGATGGGCCCATAATGGACAGGACCGCCATCCCCCAGGGGCCTGTCCCGCCCAAACCCCATCCATCAGGAGCGGCTCAATGCCGGGGTCAGCGCTAACGAGGCCGGGCTGCTCCCCCTCGGGGCCTCCCCAGTCGCAACTCACAGGCTTCGGCTCCTGCTTTGATTTTTCCAGAGCCGGGCCTCACCCTCCCAGGTCGGTGGGCGAAGCGTGGGAAGTGGGCTCGGTGCCCGGCCTGGCGGAGGGTCCCTCGTCCTCACCTCTGCACGCCTCCAGCCTTGACGTTATTAGAGGGGTGGCTGGGGGGCAGCTGCTCTGCCCCTCCCATGGCACGGTGTTCCCTCGACACAGGTGTGGAGAAGCTGGTACTGTGGGGGAGCCTGCCAGCACCACCGGGGCCACCGCAGGAACCAGGCCTCAAGACCTGCACATCACTTCCGTCCTTGCTGGAACCGGAAGCCCAAGAATTCGTCGAATGCTAAGGACCAGTTCAGGGCTCAGCTCAGGCCCCTTTGCAGGCCACATGGAGGTGGCCAGCCATTCATGCCGAAACTCTTGGCGCCCTGCACCAATTCTGATGAATAGTAATGCCAGCTTCTGGTTCTGCAGCTCCTATGAGGCCAGGTGCCTTCTCTTATGTGACCCTCAGAGCAGCCCTTTAAGTAATGACTTTTTTTTTTTTCCTGCCCGCACTGCAAAGCTTGAAGGATCTTAGGTCCCTAACCAGGGATCGACCCCAGACCTTGACAAGTGAGAGCGCTGAGTCCTAACCACTGGACCGCCAGAGAATTCCCAAATAGTGACTCTCTTATCCCCACATTACCGATAAGACTCTCTTATCCCCGAGGCCCAGACACACTTGTCCAGGATTGCGTGGCCAGAAAGTGGTCACACTGGGGTTTGACCTCAAAGGCCACGTTGTTGCCTGCATCCTACGCTGCGTGTTCATTTAGTGCCCACCCATGCGGGGCGTCACACTGGGTGTTTGGAATACAGAGAGGAAGGAAGGAAGACGCAAAATAAAGCAGGCAATGAATGGGCAAGATGGCAATGCAGCCAGTACATATTGCTTCTGGGTGGGCAGAGGAGAGGGGAGCAGAGGAAGACAGAGGGCCCAGGGGCACTTTGGGTCGTACCTGACTTTGCTCACTGCTACCTCCAGCGCCTGGGATGTAGCAGGTGCTTGATAAATGCCTGCTGACTGACAGCATAAGAAAGAGTAGATAGGCACCTCCCTGGTGGTCCAGTGGCTAAGATTCCTAGCTCCCAATGCAGAGGGCCCGGGTTCTATCCCTGGTCAGGGAACTAGATCCCACATGCCGCAACTGAAGATCCCGCATACCTGCAACTGGACCTGATGCAGCCAAATAAATAAATAAGGCAAAATGCCAATATTTCTTTAAAAAAAAATTTATTTGACTACACAGGAGTCTTAGTTGTGGCATAGAGGATCTTTAATTGAACCATGTGGGATCTAGTTACCTGACGAGGGACTGAACCCGGGCCCCCTGCATTGGGAGCACAGAGTCTTAGCCACTGGACCACCAGGGAAATCCCCAAATGCCGATATTTAAAAAAAAAATAGACAGCTTAATGGCATGATGGTGATCCATCCCTGATTTAGAGAACAGCCAATATTCTCAGGCTGGAGAGCTCAGGAGACAACCAACCCTTTCTTGGGCATGACTTGCCGGGCCCTGAGCTTCAGCTGTTATTTCTGGGTTTCTGTAACAATGACCACAAACTCACTGGCTTGAAATATGTGAAATGTATTCTTTTTTAATGTGGAGCCCAGAAGTCCAAAGTCGGGGTGTTGCAGGGTTGCGCTCCCTCCGAAGGCTCTAGGGCAGACCCTTCTTCGTTTCTTCCAGCTCCTGGTGGCGCCAGTGTCCTCAGCTTCTGGCTGCTTCTCACCAATCTCTGCTCACATGGCCGCCTTCTGTGCGTCTGTATCTTCTTCTGTCTCAAATAGAAACACTTGTCAGGCGATACAGGCCTCACCCAAGGCAAGCATGGTAGTCTGATCTCAAGGTCCTTAATGAATGACCTCATCAAAGACTCCTTTTCCAAATAAGGTCACATTCCTGGGTGCTGGGGCTTAGAATTAGGACATATATTTTTGGGGGTCCACCCACCACTCAACCCACTATAATCACCAAAGCATCTTAACACAAAGTCAGAAAGGTCTGCATTTTAGATACTGGCTTTTGAGAAAAACTGGTGGCTCAGATGGTTAAAGAATCCGCCTGTGATGCAGGAGACGCAAGTTCCATCTCTGGGTCTGGAGCACTTCCTGTAGAGTTAGGGACTGGTAGCCCGATCCAGTATTGTTACCTGGAGAATCCCGCGGACACAGGAGCTTGGCGGGCCACAGTCCATGGGGGTCACAAAGAGTTGGATATGCCTGAGTGACTAACACTTTTACTTTGAGAAAACCACCTTCAACGTTATTGTTTTATAATGGCTTCCCCTGGCATCTTGCTACAGATTATGTTTCAATTAAAACTATAGAAGTGCTTTGTAATCAGTCAAGAGTTGGAATCAGCCAAAATGTGACGGGTGTAAATGCTTTCCTAACAATCAGACATCTATTTCTGCCAACTTTTTCTTTTGTGTTTTTGAGGAAGTCCTCCAGAAAAAGAAATAGAGAAATTCAGAAGCTACATAACTCACTGCCATGACTCCACGCTCAAAGTTAACAAATGCCCAACTTGGTCATTTTTGCTTCTGATCTTTATTATTATTATTATTGGCTGCACTGGCTCTTCATTGCAGCACGCGGGCTCTTCGTCCTGGCGTGCAGACTTCTCTAGTTGTGGCACTCAGACTTCAGAGCACACCGGCTCCGTATTTTCATTGCACTGGCTTAGTTGCCCCAAGGCGTGTGGGATCTTAGTTCCTCAACCAGGGATTGAACCTGAGTCCCTTTAATTGAAAAGCAGATTCTAAACCACTGGTCCAACAGGGAAGTCCCTGAACCTTTACTATTATTATCATTATTAAAGAAATAAAATAAAGCAAACATAAGTGGAAGCCCGTCCTCAACTCTCCTAATCCCACACTCTTTCCTCTGTCCCCTGAGGACTATCCTGAGGCTGGAACAGGCTTTCCTCCCCGGTGTTCACATATTTGCTATACCCTTAAATGTTCATGAATAATGCATATTATTTAGTATGGTTTCAAGGTGGTGCTGGTAGTAAAGAACCCACCTGCCAGTGCAGGAGATGTAAGAGACGCAGGTTCCATTCCTGGGTCAGGAAGATCCTCTGCAGAAGGAAATGGCAACTCACTCCATTACCCTTGCCTGGAGAATCCCATGGACAGAAGAGCCTGACGGGTTGTAGTCCACAGGCTCACAAAGAGAGTCGGACATGACTGAAGTGACTCAGCACGTAGGCACACAAACCATTAAAATCTCGTTGCATGGCGACTTGCTTCTTCACTCTGCATGTTTGCGTAAGTCCCCAGGTCCCTGTCCAAATCACCCACGGTGGGCTCATCCCTTTCCCACCACTTGACTTCTCACTTCTCCCATGATGATGAGGAAATGCGGAATTCTTTGGGGTCATGGTCCACAAGCAGAGTTTCCACACCGAAGCGGGACACCCTCAGCTTACACAGACACCCCAGTGGATCTGAAACCGATTGGTGTCATTTCAGGGGCTCCAAAGAGCTCCGGTACCCTAGTCCTTAATGTCTCAGTGCAGAGAATTCAGCGAAAGCAAAGTGGCAGATAAGAAGTGATTCATTAGGACAGGATGCCTGTGAGGCTTCCAAGAGAGTGGGCGAGAAATGCCCGTGCCCTGAGAACTTAACTAAGTGGGCCGCAGTTTTCTAATCAAAGGAAAAGTGGGGAGGGGGGGAAGACCTTTGTCTTTCTTGAGTACATGTACACTTCCGTCATCAGCTCCTCCTCCCGGTGGGGCAGGGAAGTTTACTCGCCGCTCCCTAGACGGTCAGGCCAGGACTGTCACGGCACTTTGGAAAAAATATTTTCAGGTCTCGGTACATACAGTGAGAGTCTTTCATTTTGAAGAGTCACGTCCCCATAAAGGACTGTTTTCTATGTGCGCAGAGCCTGTTTTTTGGGGGGGAAGGGGGCATTATCCTGATGACACCGTTGGGCAGGTTGTAGGCCTTTTTTTCCTACTACTGTTTTATTGTTTGGGAGGCATGCTGCAAAGAACATGTCTTAGGAGCCAAAGACCGTGTTTGAGGGGTTACTAACTCACCGAGCTCGCTGGGCAGGGTGCAGGTCTCACAGCAGCACTCTTCTTGTTTAGAAGCAGCTCTGGTGCCTCTGTTGCATGGCTTTGTTGCTAAGCAAGCCTGCCTGGCTTTGTGGTCAAGCAACCCTGCTTTCTCAAGGGATCATTAACTTACAGGGGTCTCCTACGTTTTTCTATTTACAATTCCCTTGTGGGATTAGCTATTTAATCATCTATTTTGTCCCTATCAGGCCTGATCTTCCTGCCCGTGCTCTTGCTACCAGCTTCATACTCCCTGGCAGGGATCCCGTCTGGTGCTCACCTGTTTCCCCACATGCCAAGATCCCCCTGCACACAGATTCCCCAGGAGTCTAGCATGGCGGTCCCCAGCCTTTTCTGGCACCAGGGATCTCTTTTGTGGAGGAAAGTTTTTCCAGGGACTGATTGTGGGGTCAGGGGGATGTTTTCGGGATGATTCAGGTGTATTACCTTGATTGCACACCTTTATTCCTATTATTATTCCATCGACTCCACCGCAGATCATCAGGCACCAGATCCTGGAGTTTGGGGACCCCTGGTCTAGAGGCTACTTCCTCCATTCAGCTGTGTTGAGCCTTTTCTCTCCAGAGGGGCTCAAGTCACAGCCGGCTGGGTCAGGAGTGGGGTGTGCGGTGTCGGGGGCGGGGTGTGGGGAGAGCCCCCGAGTTTCCAGCTCAGGCGCTCAAGGCTGGGAGAAGCTTCCTGGAAGCCCGATCCAGCTTCTCTGCCAATCCTGTCACTCTCTGCTGAGCACCGGTGCAGGGACTGCTAATTGAATTCACCCTTGTGAAAAATGTTAACAAATTGCAAATGACCTCTTAGACAAATTTAGAAGTCAGGAGTATGCTGCTAACTAAGCCTCCCTCCTCTGTCATTAGCTTTTACGTTGGACCCACAAACAATTAAAAAATAACTGCCAGCCCAGAGGTCCTCTCCTCTAATTAGCTCTAAGAGTCCTGCCAGGGAGAGAGGCTGCACCTCAATTACCGCCCCTTCCTCCAGGCTAGTTAGAAAAGACAGGCCCGCAGGCCAAGCAGGGACAATTAAGAAAAAGGCGGCAGGGGTAAGAGGGGACAAAGAGGCTGCAGGCGTCCCTTGGGACTAGAGCGGCTGGCCAGCCCACACCAGGCAAGGTGCTGGTGGCCGCTAGGCTGGAGGGGCCTCTGCAAGGAAGAGGCTTAGAGCGGTAGACCCCCCAAAGAGTGCCAGGGGCCACATGGCCAGCATCCCACAAGGGGCAGGGCGTTCACCCCGGGAACAGAGCGGAGGCCTGGGTCCCGGCCCAGGCCTGGCAAGTCAGACTGTCTGATGGTGGGACGCAGGCATTGCTCTTCTGTCAATAAGCTCTCTGGGTGATTCCTACTTATCCACAAGACAGAGAGTCTCTGGCCTCAGCAGGGTGAGAGAGGAGTTATTTAGAAGCTTAGTCATGTCCGACTCTTTGTGACCCCATGGACTGTAGCCCTCTGGGCTCCTCTGTCCACGGGATTTCCCAGGCAAGAACACTGGAGTGGGTTGCCATTTTCTTCTCCAAGGGCTGTTCCCGACCCGGGAATCCGGCCCACGTCTCCTGCATTGGCAGGCAGATTCTTTACCACTGAGCCACCTGGGAAGCCAGAGGGGAGGAGAAACAGTATTAAATGCAGCTTCTGGCTCTAGGGCAGGACTTCTATGAGCTTTGGGCACTCTTGCCTTCATGAGTCCCTTCATCCATTAAAAAAAAAATAATAATTTAAAGCTTTTTATGGCTGTGTTGGTATAAAGATGAATATAACCCAGGCTGTGTTACTTTTATTTTCCCCTTCTGATTTTAAAAGGAATTAGAACATTTTTGATGAGTCTCTAGGAGTGTCCTGGGGCCCAGGCACCATCCTCTTGGGCCAATGAGCAAGTTGGCCCTTGTTTTCCTCTAGAGGCCTCATCATCCCCTTCCTCCTCTAGGGGGTTTCCTCTCTTCTCCCAGCCTGCCCCTCCCAGCACCCCCTTTATGGCGGGAGCAGAGATGAAGGCGGAAAGAGGATGAACAGCTGGCCTCAAAGCCTGAAGCCTGGACTCAACACAGCTCTCCTGCTCCCTCATTGACCTTGAGCTCATTGTTTACCATCTCCGTGGGCCTCCATTTCCCCATCTGTTAAGTGGGACCAATTCTGCCTCCCGCTGTGTCAGAACAATGGTGCAAGCTCATCAGTAAGTTCTTTGGGCTCTTGGGAAGATAGAGAAATACCAAGCAATTTTGTTATTTAAGAGGCGTGGAGCTGGGGCTATGCCATCACAGGCCTGCAGAGGCCTGGCGGGCCCGAGGGCGAAGCCGGCCCTGTGTTAAGGCAATAGGGAGTGGTGGGGACTGCGTCAAACTCCAGCCAGTTGCTGACAGTTGAGAATGTGAGTCCAGTGTTACCAGATGATCTGATGCCTCCTTAAGGAAAGCCAGACACTGGGATTTTAATGTGAGCTTTTCCTTCTGGCTTAAAAATGCATATATTGGTAACAAGAATTTTTAAATGTGACAGACCAAACTAAGCATGTCTGCGGGCCAGACATGTCTGTTGTTGTTCAGTCGCTCAGTCGTGTCCGACTCTGTGACCCCATGGACCAAAACACACCAGGGACCTCTGTCCTTCACCATCTCTCAGACTTTGCTCAAACTCATATCCATTGAGTCGGTGAGGCCATCCAACCATCTCATCCTCTGTTGTCCCCTTCTCCTCCTGCCTTCAATCTTTCCCAGCATCAGGGTCTTTTCCAGTGAGTTGGCTGTTTGTATCAGATGGCCAAAGGATTGGAGTTTCTGCTTCAGCATCAGTCCTTCCAATGAATATTCAGAGTTGATTTCCTTTAGGACTGACTGGTTTGATCTCCTTGCAGTCCAAGGGACTCTCAAGTCTTTTCCAACACCACAGTTCAAGAGCATCAGTTCTTCAGCGCTCAGCCTTCCAACTCTCACATCCACACATGACTACTGGAAAAACCATAGCTTAACTAGACGGACCTTTGTCAGCAAAGTAATGTCTCTGCTCTTTAATATGCTGTCTAGGTTGTCATAGCTTTTCTTCCAAGAAGTAGTGAAAAGTGAAGTCGCTCAGTCGTGTCCGACTCTTTGCAACCCCATGGACTGTAGCCTACCAGGCTCCTCCGTCCATGGGATTTTCCAGGCAAGAGTACTGGAGTGGGTTGCCATTTGCTTCTCCAGGGGATCTTCCCCACCCAGGGATTGAAACCTGGTCTCCCACATTGTAGGCAGACGCTTTACTGTCTGAGCCACCAGGGAAGTCCATGGAGTAAGCATCTTTTAATTTCACGGTTGCAGTCACCATTTGTAGTGATTTTGGAGCCAAAGAAAATTAAGTCTGTCCCTGTTTCCATTGTTTCCCCATCTATTTGCCATGAAGTAATGGGACCAGATCCATGATCTTAGTTTTTTGAATGTTGAGTTTTAAGCCATCTTTTTAACTCTCCTCTTTCATTTTCATCAAGAGATTCTTTAGTTCCTCTTCACTTTCTGCCTTAAGGATGGTGTCATCTGCATATCTGAGATTATTGATATTTCTCCTGGCAATCTTGATTCCAGCTTGTGCTTCATCCAGTCCAGCATTTCACATGATGCACTCTGCATATAAGTTAAATATGCAGGATGACAATATACAGGTTTGACGTACTCCTTTCCCAATTTGAAACCCGTCTGTTGTTTCTTGTCCGGTTCTGATTGTTGCTCCTTGACCTGCATATGGGTTTCCCAGGAGGCAGGTAGAGTGGTGTGCTATTCCCATATTTTTAAGAATTTTCCATGGTTTGTTGTGATCCACACTGTCGAAGGCTTTGGCATAGTCAATGAAGCATAAGGAGATGTTTTTCTGGAATTCTCTTGCTTTTTCTATGATCCAATGGATGTTGGCAATTTGATCTCTGGTTCCTCTGCCTTTTCTAAAACCAGCTTGAACATCTGGAAGTTCACGGTTCACACAGTGTTGAAGCCTGGCTTGGAGACTTTTGAGCATTACTTTACTAGCGTGTGAGATGAGTGCAATTGTGCGGTAGTTTGAGCATTCTTTGGCATTGCCTTTCTTTAGGATCGGAATGAAAACTGACCTTTTCCAGTCCTGTGGCCACTGCTGAGTTTTCCAAACTTGCTGGCATATTGAGTGCAGCACTTTCACAGCATCATCTTTCAGGGTTTAGAATAGCTCAACTGGAATTCCATCACCTCCACTAGCTTTGTTCGTAGTGATGCTTCCTAAGGCCCACTTGACTTCACATTCCAGGACGTCTGGCTCTAGGTGAGTGATCACATCATGGACTATCTATTTGCAATCACATAGTGCAGTATTGCCTGATATCAATCCCAAGCAAGTTTTTCATCTCACTAAGCTTTTTTTTAATGGATTATTTATTTATTTATTTTTGGCTGTGTGGAGTCTTCATCACTGAGTGGGCTTCTCTCCAGTTGTGGCAAGTGGGGGTCACCCTCTTGCTGTGGTGCACAGGCTTCTCGTTGCACTGACTTCTCTTGCTGTGGAACCTGGGCTGCAGGGCACACGGGTTCAGTAGTTCCAGTTCCCAGGCTCTGGAGCACACAGGTTCAGTAGCTGTGGCACGGGCTTAGCTGCTCTGCGGCATGTGAGATCAGACCAGAGATCAAACCTGTGTCTCCTGCATTGGCAGGTGGGTTCTTTATCACTGAGCCACCAGGGAAGCCCTCATTGAATGGTTTATTGATAGTTCAATAGCAGTATTGATAGTTCTGTATCAATCAGTTTCTTTATCAATAAAATGACATAATAGTAGTTCCTATCTGCTAGGGTTCTTTTTATTCATTCATTCATTTGGCTGCACTGGGCTTTAGTTACAGGATGCGGGGTCTTTAGTTGTGGCACGTGGGATCTAGTTCCCTGACCAGGGAACCCCTGCATTGGGAATGTGGATTCTTAGCCACTGGACAACCAGGAAAGTCCACTGGTAGTGTTCTCGTAAGGACGGGAAGAAAACATCCTAGGCCCGTGGGTGCAGCGCAGGAGGAACACGCGTGATGTTAGAAAAGCGTAACAGTAAGCACCCTTGAGGTGAAGGAGCCGTTTTGTATTTTGACTGTGGTGGTGAGTCCATAGACCTACACATGGGATGAAATTGTACACAAGCAAATACGCCAGTGAGTATGAGTTAATTTGCCCTTCGTACTGCCCATGGGGTCTTCTCCGGGCAAGAATCCTGGAGTGGGTTGCCGCTCCCTTCTCCAGTGCACCACTTTTGTCAGAACTCTTCACTGTGACTGGTCCTGCACAGCGCGGCTCGTAGCTCCATGGAGTTACGCAAGCCCCGTCATGGAGTTACGCAAGCCCCGTCATGGAGTTACGCAAGCCCCGTCATGGAGTTATGCAAGCCCCGTCACCACAAGGCTGTGATCCGTGAGGGGAAGATGGGGGGATTATCCACTGTCAGCATCCTGGTTTTGACTCCACTCTTTAGTTTTACCAGATGTCACCACTGGGGGAAGCGGGGTCAGGGGTACAGAGGCTTCTCTGCGTATCTTCCCCCTCTCCCTCTCTGTATTATTTCTTAACAATTGCATGTGAATCTCCAATGACCTTAAAAAATTTTTCAATTGCAAAAAAAAAAAAAGAAAGGAAAAGGCTTTAGCTGTGCTTTGGTAGCCTGTGAGCGATGTTAACCAGAATCCCTTATTACAAGAAACAGTGGCACCCTTTAGGCACCAGGCAAGTGCCCAGTCATGGTCCCTGAGGCCACCCGCCCACACAGATGGGCCCATTCAGGAAGCCTCAGGTGAGGCCGAGAAGGGAGGCCCCTCACTGCCCAGTGCTGTCCGAGAACGCATCCAGTGTGGACGTGGGACAGAATTTGAGCCTCCTCAGACGGTGCCGCGGTTGGCTGTCCCTAGCAGGCTGGGTTTTGACTTAGAGCTGCTGAGAGACGCCCAGGCCCTCAGCCTCTCCCCTCCTCCAAAACCAGACCCTCCAATGGTCCATAGCGTGTTCCGAACTTCACACACAGCCAAGAATGTGCGGCCCACTCCAGAAGCCACCATCCACTCCCGAGTCCCCGAGGCTGTGTCGGGACCAGGGCCAGGGCCTCTCCTTGCCCACCCCTGGGAGCAGCAGACCGCTGGCACATTAGAGATGGATTTTAATTTTATTTTAACAAAATAGCTGTCTCCACTGGAAGAAGCATCAAGCTCCAAATAAGGACCCGTCTTGAGCGGAATCACGTTGAACAGACCTCCGTGCTGTCATTGATTTTCCAGGAAGAAAAAAATTGCCTCTGGCTACTAAACCGAATTAGTAGTCACTGATGACCAATTATTTTAGCCCGCTGTGAACGGAGAGCCGCACTAAAATCCGGTTTGTCAGACCCAAGGCTCCCTTCTCAAACACCTTTCAACAAATGTGTACCTCGTGTCCCTCAGAAGCTTCCTACAGCTTCCTCCCTTCCGCCAACTTCTCCAGCTCCACAAAGTTTTAATGAGCAGCAAAGATGAAGATGGGTTTGCCATGAAAGGGGCCCCCTCTAATCCACTAGAGCCCTCCTCGGCAGAGAGGAGCCACGGCGGCAAATCAGAGCTGTCAGCCCTCTCTGCCCCCCCACGCACAAAGTGTCAGTCTAATGTTTGCAAATGATAATTTCCATTCCCCTTGCTCGTCCCCGGGTGCCGCCACGGGAGATCAACCCCTGGTCTGGGGGTTATCAATCGCAAAGTAGTAGTGGAAGATGGGCCGGATGCAACTAATTTGAGGTTTCTCCCTACCCCGAGTAGCTGCTGATTTCATTTCATTTTATTCCCCATTTTCCGCTCGACCAGACTGAGTTTTGACACGGTTTTGTTGTCAGCGGGAACGCCAGGGTGGCGAGGATCTTTTCCGAGAGGGTCCTGCCAGGTTATCAGCAAATAATTTGTTGAAGCCCTTCACGGCGCCCTCGCTGGCACAGATCACTCGGAGCCTAACTGTCACGACCCCGGGGTCTTCAGAGCCGGGGAATCTGGATGGGGTGCTGGCTCCGCCCCCCGGCCGCCCCGTGTCCCTGAGCAAACCTCGGGCCAGTCGCTTGATTTCTCTGCATGTCATTTTCCACACCTGAAGGCAGGCGTGTTAACCCTCCCTTTCAAGGTTATGGAAGAGGCAGGGGGACTGCAGTTGGAAGTGCAGCCAGCGGGCTTGGTGTAGGAAGTGCTCATTAAAAACCGGGAGGCAGTTTTGAATGCCTGTTACTCTCCGATGCCCATCGGGCCACTCTAGGGCTGCGAGGCGCTGTGCCAGTCAGGCCCGATCCCTTGTCTTCGTTCACACTGAGCCCCATCTCTGGAGCCTCCTTACTCATTTCTCCACCCAGTCAGCTCCTGCTCATCCGCAAAGACCCACCGAAAAGCTCAGAGGAGATGTTCCTGGTTCCACATTCGTGCGTGCTACGTTGCCTTAGCGGTGTCTGACTCCGAGACCCTAGAGATTGTAGCCCGCCAGGCTCCCTCTGTCCATGGGATTCTCCAGGCAGGAATATTGGAGTGGGTTGCCATTTCCTTCTCCAGGGGATCTTCCTGACGCAGGGATCGAACCCGCATCTCTTATGTCTCCTGCATCGGCAGGCAGGTTCTTTACCACTAGCGCCATCTGGGAAGCCCTCGGTGTTCCACGCCCTTGCTCAATTAACCGTTCTCTCCTCCGAGCGCCTATGGCCGTGTGGACACTGGCAACTAGCTCTCTGCTCTGCAGGGGGAAAGAGCTGCAGGGTGAATACGCTCACAGACCTCCCAGGCAAATGCAACATATCATCCAGTGGCTGCGTGGTCTTGGGCAAGACAGTGAACTTTTCTGGGCCTCAGACTTGTCCTCTGTGAAAAGAGAGTATTAGTATCTGTTTCTAGAGATATTGTCTTAAGGATACAAGAAGCAGACAGAAGTGTGAGCAGTGGTGGATCTCAGCCCTTCTGCGGCAGGCCCCGAAACCCCAGGGTGCAGAGAGCACATCCCCACATCTCACAGAGCCTGGCCCATCACGAGGAGCTGGTTAATGCTCCTGGGTGCGCCAGGTGGACGGATGGACACGCGAGTAAGTGAGCACAGAGTCGAGGTCTCATTCACAAGGTGTGTAGCCCTTCTGCTCTATCTTTCCTCCCCCTGAAATGGCCTTGGATCCTCAAATCCTATTCCCTTCCACTAATTCACTCCGCCACCCCTGGCAACTGCTCCAAAGTGTGACTGTCACCATGCTCTCTCCCCTTGCTCATAAACCATCCATAGCTCCCTAGTATTATGGCCAAGACTTTCTGTGATGACTCCTACTTCCTCAGTCTTCTCAGTTTTTGCTTTTAAAACAATCTTGAAAGTGAAAGTGTTAGTCACTCAGTCTTGTCTGACTCTTTGTGACCCTGTGGACTATAGCCTGTCAGACTACATGGAATTCTATCCATGGAATTCTCCAGGCAAGGATAAAGCACTGGGTTACCATTCCCTTCTCCAGGGGATCTTCTCAACCCAGGGACTGAATCAGGGTCTCCTGCACTGCAGGCAGATTCTTTACCATCTGAGCCACCAGGGAAGAGTCCAACAACTTTTCAGTTCAGTTCAGTCGCTCAGTTGTGTCCAACTCCTTGCAATCCCATAGACTGCAGCACACCAGGCTTCCCTGTCCTTCACTCTCTCCCAGATTTTGCTCAAACTCATGTCCATCGAATCAGTGATGCCATCCAACCATCTCATCCTCTGTCATCCCCTTCTCCTCCTGCCTTTGATCTTTCCCAGCCTCAGGGTCTTTTCCAATGAGTCAGTTCTTTGCACCAACTTTATTGAGGTACAATTTACAGATAATGATGTGGTCCATGTTTAATTTGATGAATCTTGACAAGTTTATACAGCTGGGCACCCAGTGAAGCCATAGCATGTTTCCATCATCCCAGAACCGACCCCACCACCATGCCCCTTGTGGCAAGTCCCTTTCCCCGCCTCCAGCAGGACCCCTGCCCTGACCAAGCTCCCCAGCACTGGTGTGGACCTGCTCTGATTCCTTCTGGCCTCTCCACAGATGCTTATTCATGGCCAGCCTGCTTCTTCTCTCTCTCCGGGCTCCAAATTGCCTCTAAGTGCCCCCAACCTCCATCCCCAGGCCTCCAGTACACTGGGGGGACCTTTCCAGCATCACATGTGAGAAATGAAGTATTTCCTGCTGTATCAGTAAACAAGGATGTCACAGCCATCAGCGATTGCAGCTCCAATACAAGCCCCTGAGCCCCAAGGGCACTCAGAAAGGAGAAGCGTACCTGCCACTGCCCACCACCAGACCACAGCCACTCCCTACGGTGAGCCTCAAGGAAGCTCAGGATGTGAAAAACGCAGGGTGCTAGCCCCAGAGAGCTGAGATGCATATGAAAGGAATGCCTTCAGCGAGCCCAGACTCTTGCATCTTCCCATACATAGAAAAGCACGAAATTCCTTAACTTGAGATATTTCCTTTAGTTAACAATAACCATTTGATGTTCAGACTACCTGCCCTTTAAAAACTTGTATATGACCTGGCTCCTCCCCTCGCCTCTTAGGAGCAGTTCTCTCAGGGTTACCTGAGATGCTGTCTCCCGGACATGAAGTCCTAAAAGTTCCCACCAAATAAAACATAACGCTCAGCTTTTCAGTTGTGACTGTTTTTTTGAGTCACCACAATGAGTCACTTTCGAGCGTGCTTCTCAAGATTCATTATGAACGGGTCTGAGGGCCCCAGGTTTCCCTGGTTGACTGGGCTCTCAGGGGACCCATGTTCAGCCTCATCTTCTGCTTCATGGGTCCCCTAATTCATCCCTCTCCTGACTGCACCCTCTGTTCTTGGGAGGCGGGGAGGAACTGCCATTGCTGCCCCTTTCCAGAGCCAGGATTCACTCTGACATGCCAGCTTCAACACCTGAGCGCCCGAGTCAGAGGGAGAGAGGAATAAAGAGGTCCATGGTGGGGCCTCAGAGTCTGAACCCCTTCTCTAGGACTCAGGCCAACCCTGTGTCATCACTGGGCTCCCCAAGGGAAAGCTCATTTCTGCCACAGACCTCCCTCCTGGCGTTGAGGAGGTCAGTGTCTCAGGAAGATGGTCTTTAAAGGCTTCTGGGGCCATTCAGCATTTTTATGAAGTGCAGACTGTCCCAGCCTGGATGCACAGTGAACAATCCAGCCACAGTCCCTGCCACGTGGGGCTCAGAGCTTAATCAGAAAGGCAGACACTGAATCCATCCGTTGATCACTGAAAAAAAAAAAAAAAATTCCCAAGTGCAAAGAGCAGCTAGGAAGGCAAAGTTGGCAATGCTAAGGGAGGTCTTGGGGAGGGACCTGGGGGTAGGGGTGGGGCATCTCATTGAGACCAACACCTGAAGGATGGGACGGAGTGACCAGGGGAAGGTGGGGAGGCTCCTGGGGGAATATGGGTACAGAGATGGCAGCCCGAGGCCAGGGCCTTGGAAGACTGTGCCCAACACCAAAGGGCAAAGAGAAGCCAGGTCAGGTGCTGAGGGAGACAGCATCAGACTCACGTGGTTGGAAAGGCCTCAGTTCCTATGTGGAGGGGAGGGTCTGGGGTCCTGGCCAGAGTGTAGCCAGGCCTCCGGATTTGGCCTCTGTCTGCAGTCAGCTAGCCGGCAGCCCCGTGAGCCTGTTTGGAAGTGGGTTTGCATTCTCTTGGCTGAAGACAGTGTAGCCTGAGGGGTGTGGGTATGGGTGTGGGTGTGGGTGGGGGTCCGGGCTAGGCTGCCGAGTGTGCTGTGTGACCCTGGGCCAGCCATTTGACCTCTCTGGGCTTCAGCCTCCCCACTCCCACCTTTCCCATCTCATTTAGTGAGGATAAATAATTGAGATCTTCTCAGTGAACCCCTTCCAGCTCCTCAAAAGAGAGCTGCAGTTTGGCTGGCTGTAATTGTGACCACAGGGGCTCTTGGCCTGTGGCAAAAATCATTCATTCTGGGGTGGAAAAAACGTCTTTTTATTGTAAAGAACTACGTTTATTTTAAAACAAAAAAGACAACCCTGAACACGTTTTAATGTAGCAGCAAAAGAAAAAAAACAAACAAACAAACAAATAGTTGCAGAAGAAAGTAAGAAAAATGGCTCCTAAAGGTGCATCTGTCCTGGACTCCCCCAGTGATACAGTGGATAGGAGTCTGTCTGGCAATGCAGGAGACACGGGTTTGATCCCTGGTCTGGGAAGATTCCACATGCCTTGGAGCAACTAAGCCCGTGCGCCCCAGCGACTGAGCCCAGGTGATGCAACTGCTGAAGCCCGTGCTTCTCAACAAGAGAGGCCAAAGCAATCAGAAGCTCTTGCCCCTCAATAAAGAGCAGCCCCCACTCCCGCATCTAGAGAGAGCCCACGTGCAGCAACAACGACCCAGAGCAACCAAAAATAAATCAACTGATTTTTTTAAATGCAAAAAAAAAAAAAAAAGATGCATCCTGCGACGGCCAAGTACACAGGAAAACGCTGAAACTTGGCTTCAAACAGTGGGGCCCAGAAGGCCTGACCACCCTCATCTGATTATGATGAAAGAGGCAAAAAGCAAACTGCCTGGCTAGTTCCGGTGTGATGTTGGCAGAGCTGTGCGTGGGGGGGAGGGGGAGAGGGGAGAGGGGAGGAGCTTGCATCCTGACCCCGATTCTGACCCAGATTCATCACCCTGTCACTGACCGTGGCCCTGGCCGAGTCCCATGACCTCTCAGATGTGGGTTTCTTGTTTTGCTTTACTTGTTGCATAAGAATCACAAGGTGGTTCAGATGGTAAAGCATCTACCTACGACGTGGGGGACCTGGCTTCCACCCCTGAATTGGGAAGATCCCCTGGAGAAGGAAATGGCAACCCACTCCAGTACTCTTGCCTGGAAAATCCCATGGACAGAGGAGCCTGGTGGGCTACAGTCCATGGGGTTGCAAAGAGCCGGACACGACTGAGCGACTTCACTTTCACTTTTCAAGAGTCACATAAAACCAGTAAGTAGACGGGAGGGGAGGAGCCCCTTGCCCCGCCCACCATGTCTGCCCCCTCCCCAAGCACCGTCCTCTGCGGCCTTCCTTCCGGTCCTCCACCATCCTTCACACCTGCGTCGATGTACTTACACAAGTATGGCCCTTTCTCCCCAGCTTCTTCCTTTATTCTTGACCTACATCTTGGAGATCTTCCTGAGTCATTACTCGTATGGCCACTTCATTCTTGCTAGCAGCTTCATTATATTTCCTGATAAATGTGCACAAGTGGGAGGGGCAAGGGTCTTCAGAACGTGAGCGTCCTTGACTTTTTCACAGCTACTCTGAGGGTCAGCTGCTTTCCCAGCCCCTTTTCTGAGTGAAGTCTCAGGCCATCCGTGGCTTTTCTGCTCACTTGCAATCACAAAAGGCCAGCTCAGTGCACTGGTTAATACGTCTGGCCTAGTGTAATCCTTACATCACAACTTCCAGCTGCACAGGGAGGACAGTCTCTTTCCTCCCCGCCTTGGAGGCTCAGCGGGAAGGGGCAGGGGGTGAGCTGCCCTCTGGGACCCCTCCTTGGCTCCCCACTCCTCTTCTCCAGCGTGGGTGGAGGGCGTTACAGGAGGGCCTTCTGGTATTAGTACACTGCCCGATTTGTTCTAGTAATATTTCACTTAGTATTCGTTCTCTTTTTTTTTTTTAGTTTTCAAGCATAACTTTATTTCATTTCTTTAGGCTCCTTTTTTTTTAAGTTGGAGTGTAGCTGCTTTACAGTGTTGTGTTAGTTTCTAGCTGATAGCAAAATGGATCAGCTATACGTGTACATATATCCTGGCTTTCCTGGTGGTTCAGTGGTAAAGAATCCACTGGCAATGCAGGAGCTGCAGGAGATGCAGGTTTGATCCCTGAGTCGGGAAGATCCCCTGGAGGATGGCTTGGCAACCCACTCCAGTGATCTTGCCTGGAGAATCCTGTGGACAGAGGAGCTGGTGTACTACAGTCCATAGGGTTGCAAAGAGTCAGACATGACTGATGTGACATAGCACATATACATATATCCCCTCTTTCTTGGGTTTCCTTTCCATTTAGGTCACCACAGAGCTAAACAGGTTCCCTGTGCTATACAGTAGGCTGTCTATTTTATACCTAGCAGTGTATATATGTCAATCCCAGAACCCTAAATTCATCACACCCTTGAGTAGTCTTTCATTTGCCCTTCTAAGTGATACTGACCAAGACATTTTCCTTCTCTTGATTTGGGATCATAGCATGATGTGGGAAGTTTTTTATAAAAACTTCTGGAAAGCCCTGGAATACTGTTCTCAGCAAGGCTAGGAGGTCACACATGTGAACATACCTTGGTCTGGTACCCGTGGCTCTACTAACATTTTATATATGCACTTCAGTCAACTTTGATCTTTTATATTTTCCTAGATAAATCACCTATTTTGTTTTGGTTTCACATTATTGGCATGATGTTATACCTAATACTCTCTTATAATTAAAAGAAACATTTTACCTTCATACAAGGGCAGCTCCATGTTTCATGGGACCAGGAACTTATTCATATCTGGGGGTTCTTTTTAAGAAAAATAAGTTCAAAATCCTGAATACAAATTTAGGCATAAAACTGAATACTTAATTAGAATGAGAAAAAGAATCAGAACAAATTAAAATTTTAAATAAGCTGACAAATATCATAAGCCACAAAATCCAGAAAAATAACACATTTTTAAAAAATTAATTTCCTGCCACACCCTGTATTCATTTTTCCCCTACATTTTTTGGCTCCAAACTCTTTGATCATCTCTTTGTATGACAGTAATATTGTAATGTTTTTTCTATAAAGTTGGAAAGCTAGTTCATGCATGCTCGATTGCATTTTGAGAAAATATTTTACTTGGAAATAATTATAAAGCCACAGGAACTTGTAAAAATAGTACAGAGAGATCCTGTTTACTCTTCACCCTGTTATCCCCTATGATAAAATCCTATGTAACTATAGTGCAATATCAAAGCTAAAAACCTGGGACTTCCCTGATGGCCCAATGGTGAAGAATCCGCCTTTCGAGGCTGAGGACACAGGTTCGATTCCTGGTCTGGGAACTAAGGGCCCACG
The DNA here is from genome assembly GCF_003369695.1 of Bos indicus x Bos taurus. Taxonomy (NCBI): domain Eukaryota; kingdom Metazoa; phylum Chordata; class Mammalia; order Artiodactyla; family Bovidae; genus Bos; species Bos indicus x Bos taurus. The sequence goes on from NC_040086.1 coordinate 101,712,292, forward strand.
TGCCGCAAGACAACTAAGCCGTGTGCCACAACCACTGCACCCACGCAGCCCTGAGCCCGTGTGCCACAACTGGAGAGTCCGTGCCCCACAAGAGCTCCTGCACGATGCAGTGAAGAGTCTAAGACCCGACACAGCCAAATTAATTACATCTGAAAAAAAAAAAAGCCTTAAAAACTGACGCTGATACAATATACAGATTTCATTCAGATTCCACCAGTTTTACTTGCAGTTTGTGTCTGCGTATCTGGCGTCCATGCATTGTATCACATGTGTAGATTTGTGCTACAAATCGAGATACAGAACTGTTCTATCACCTCCAAGACACCCCTTCACGCACCTGTGTAATGATCCCTCTCCCCACCATTCCCTGATCCCTGGGACACTCCAGGAGAGGTGTGTACATGAAATCATACCGTATGTGACCTTGTGCAACTGGCCTCGACATCATCCAAGCTGTTGCTGTATCAATCGTCCTTTCCTTTTTTACTGTTGAATGATATTCCACGGTATGGATGGACCACAGTCTATTCACCCACTGAAGGGTGTTTGGGTTGTTCCCAGTTCGGGGATATTACAAGTATTCCAGCAATGAACATGGGTGTATAGATGTCTGTGTAGACACCTCAGTTTCCATTTTTCAGGAATAAATGCCCAGGAGTACAACTGCTGGGCTCCTACGGTAAGTGTAGGTTTAGTTTTTCAAGAAACTAGCAAACCATTTCCCAGAGCGACTGTGCCACGTTATCCTCTCTCCAACAGTGTGGGAGAGGTTTGGTTTCTCTGTGTCCTTGCCAGCACTGAGCATTGTCACTGTGGTTAGTTGCTCAGTTACGTCTGACACTTTGCAACCCCGGGCACCATAGCCCACCGGGCTGCTCTGTCCATGGGATTTCCCAGGTGAGAATACTGGAGTGGGTCGCCATTCCTTTCTCCAGGGAATCTTCCTGACCCAGGGATCAAACCCAGGTCTCCTGCACTGCAGGCATATTCTTTACCCTCTGAGCCACCAGGGAAGCCCCTCTGTCACTACACGCTCCTTATTTTACTTGCACTGATAGGTGTGCGGCGACATGTGATCACGCTCTCAGCTTACATTTCTCCAATGGCGAAGGGTGTTACTATTTTTTCCTGTACTTATTTGCCATCCATATACCCTCTGTCTCTTCGTGTTTTGTCCTTTTTCTAATACAGTCATTTGTTTGTTTTCATTTTGTTTTATTGTTGAATTTTGAGAGTTTTATATACAGTCGAGATAGGAGTCCTTTGTCAGATACACGGTTTGCAAATATTTTCTCCTACTGATGGTTTACCTTGTCATATTCTCAAGAGGCTCTTTCAACGAGCAAAAGTTCTTAATTTAGAGGAAGTTCAATTTGTCTTTTTTTTTTCTTTCCTGGATCATGCTTTTGGTGTCAAGCCTAAGAACGCATCGCCTAGCCTACCCCTAGGTCCCAAAGAGTGTCTCCTATGTTTTCTTCAAAAAGTTTCACAGTTTCACATTTAAGTCTATGCTCCATTTTGAGCTAATTCTTGTATAAAGTACGAGCCTTGGGCCAAGAGGTTTTCTTTGGTTTTGTCCATGGTGCCCAGTTGTTCCATTGCCATTTGTTAGAAAGACTATCCTTCCTTCCCTGGATTATAATTTCCATCAATTTACTCTCAGTTTTATTACAACTCACATATAGCTTGATTTACACTACCCTGACTTATGAAAAGTTTATTTCCTAAAATGTTCACCTAATCTTTCTTTCTCTAATTCCCCTCCTTCTCGCCCCCCTCCTTTTCAACAATGCATAATTATTGAGAGCAAACCGTTCCCGTTGTCATTGGTATCTGATGGTCGAGAGCAGTTACAGACCAGTGGCAAATACACAAGAGGGCTTCTGCAAGGGAGGGCACCAGGCAAGGGCCGTTGGAAGATGGACCAGTCAGGGGCAAGCCCTCTGAGGAGGTGACCCAAAAGTTGAGACCTGTAGGCAAAGGAGCTGCTGAGGGTCTGAGAGGAGTTTGGGGAGGGGAGGCTTTGCCAGATTCCGGCAAGGACTCTAGATTGAGTCTAAGAAATGGGAGACTGCCCAGGGCATTTTAAGCAAGAGATGATGTGATACAATTTACGTCCTGGGTTTTCGCCATGTCCGACAAGCCTCTCCGCCTTGTGATCCGATTGAATGAGCCAGAACAAAAATGGGCAAAACCTGCTGGACCTCCACCAGGCAGTCAGGCCTGGGCTGTTGTAACTTACAAGCTTGTCAGCTCAGGTTTGTTAGCTCCTCTCCCGCTCCGAGCGCCCCGCCCCTGCCTCTTTCCAGCAATAAGAACCACTGGCCAAAACAGGACACAAAGACGGTCAGCGAGGCTGTGGGAGGGCCGTGAGGGTGGGTTTGCGGTGGTGTGGGCAGTGGAGGCTGCTGGAAAGATAGCTTTTCTGTTGTGAAAGGCCTCTTGGGGTAGATCTTACGAGATTACGCATCTCGTGTCATTAGAGAGCACGGCTATAAATTAGGCTGCTCAGAAGCATGGGGTGTGTAATAATTAAGTAATAAAAGTCGCCGCAGGGGTAAAGGAACCAGAAAACAAAGAGCCACTGTTTGTAGACGCGCTGCAGGCTACTCTGGAAAGAGATCTCTGAGCTCAAGTGGCATTTCAAAGCCGAGGAAGCGCCACTCAAAAGGAGTCCCAGGTCAGCCCGGTCCCAGAGAAGTCTGCCCGGAAGGTGGGAGAGCTGGGGGTGGGTGTTTAGGGTCCAGTCCAGCTCTATGTCTGTTTCTGGGGCCACAAAATCCAACGCTTGGAGGGGCCCAGCAGGCAGTGGAGTGCAGTAGGGAAGGGAGAGGACTTGGGCTAAATGACACCTGATACTCAGCTGCAGCCAACTGTTGCCACATAGGAAGGCAGACCTATGTGATAAGAACATATGCATCTTCAGGACAATCTGGGAAAGCTGGTTTTTTTTTTTTTTTTTTTTTTTAAATGTAAAATTTCCTAATTTTTAAGGGCCGACAACAATTTCCAAGACTTTAAATACCACTGTGCAGGCCGTATAAAACACAAAGCCAGGGGGTTTCCCTGGAAGTTCAGTGGTTAAAACTCTGCACTTCCAATGCAGGGGGCAGGGGTTCAATCCCCTGTCAGGGAATTAAGATCCCACATGCTGCAGAGCAACGCAGCCCGCCTGCCGCGACTACTGAGCCCACAGGCCACAACTAGAGAATCTGCAAGCTGCCTCAAAAGATCCCCACGTGATGCAATGAAGACCCCACGTGCTGCAACTAAGACCCAGCGCAGCCAAATAAATAAATAAAAAGCAGTCCTGGTCCCATGTCTGTCACTTTCAGTGATGGTAAGGCTGATCGCTTGGGTAAATTTCATGTTTTGCACATTTATCACAATAAGAACAAATTGATCCTGTGGTTCAGCTGCTGCAGCCTAAGCCATCCATTGTAAAGTTCCCTGTCAGCCTTCTACCTAATCATCGCTTATTACCTAAATCCATTATTTCATTAGGAGTCACAAGGTAATGATGCTCTTCCCCTCAATTCTGTCCCTCCTCCTGTGTCTTATTAGCTTTGGTTCTTCTAGAAAGTACTTTCCCTCATCACCTATTAGGTTGCCTTGAGAGAGCCTCACACACAGCCCTGCCCCCACTCTTCTGGGACCTGATCCCCTCATCTGCAGTATGAGCGATAGTAGTAACAGTACCCACTTCACAGTGTTGTGAGGAGTGGGGTATGCAAAATGCAGTACGCAGGGTGTGTGCTTCTTGGCTGGAGACCCCTGTCAATGAGAATCAGAGCAGAGGCTGAAGGCAACAAAGACAGATTTTATTCAGTACTATTGCAAAGAGGAAAGTGACCTCAGGATAGAGCTGGGCTCAGTTCTTTATACAACACAAATGGGAATTTCTACCCAAGGAGCAGAGTGGAAGGCAAGTTACTAAGAGGAGACTTCAAGGGTAGGTAGGGGATTCTCACTAAACTGCCTTAACAGGACTCTTGGTAAAGGCAAGCCAAGGTGATGAGACATCAGGGGTGGGGGGACTGACTTAGCAGGGTTCTCTGCTAAGGCTGACTTCATCCAGCCAAAGATAGGTCCCGAGGACAAGGCCTGATGGAAAGGAGGGGTCTGAGGAGTCTGTCTTAAATCTGGTAGAGGATAGAGTCTGTCACCATATAAGGCCCAGCACTTGACTGGTGGGCAGTAAACATTTGTTGAATGATTTACAGAAGGCACCCATTTCTTCCATGGCTGCAGAAAGCCAGAAAGAGGCTCTCATAGCCTTGGGGAGGGCACTCTTCCCCGCAGCCCTGATGGTCAGGCAGGCAGCCTCCGGGGAAGGGGGAGTCTCTGGCCCTTCCCAGACCTCAAACCCATCTGACTGCTTCCCCACAGGCCTTCCACCCCCTTCTTTGATCTGCTGCAGCATCGGTACCAGCAGCTGTGGGTGCAGGAACAGAAGGACACCCAGAAAGCCATTAAACTGGAGAAAAAGCATAAGGTAAACACCATGCTCACCGTAGGGTGGACGCCTGATGGGGTGGGAGGGGAGCAAAGGGGAAGGCCTGGGGAGGGCAAGGCTTTGAGGCTGCCCCACTGTGCATGTTTGTTGCTGGTGGGCGAGGCGAGGTGTTGACTGGGCCATCGCGTTGCTCATTGCTGTGCTGAAAGGGTCTTGGTGATGATCAGGTTCAACTTTGGCTTAAGCCCCTAGAGAGGAAGACTCTGATTTCTGCCTAAGGCCCCTCTGGGCTGTCCTCAGCGGTGGGGAGAGTCAGAAGTCAGAGACAACCACTCACAGCAGAGCACATTATTTAAAATAATGTATTTTGAATTAATTAATTCTATTTTTGGCTTCATGAGTCTCCATCGCGGCACGTGGGCGTTCTGCAGTTGCCGTGAGCAGGGGCTTCTCTTTGTTGGGGTGTACAGGCTTCTCATTGTGGGGACTTCTCTTGTTGCTGAGCACAGACTCCAGGCACGCGGGCTTCAGTAGTTGCGCCACACAGCCTCAGTAGCTGTGGCATGCGGGCTTAGATGCTCCTTGGCACATAGAATCTTCCCGAATCTACATTCAATACAGGATCGAACCCGTATCCCCTACACTGGCAGGCGGATTTTTACCCAGTGTGCCACCGGGGAAGTCTCTGTAATAATATTTTAAAAGCAGTCCATGACTAGTTTATTCAATAGCTCAAGAAAGAGCTCACTATGGTAACGACCAGTTTTTTCCAAGGAAGCATTACCGTTACATGCTGCTACTTCATATCGATAGCTCCAGGCCAGAGTCGTGTTTTTAATTAGCAGCTATTTCACAACAACTCAGAGGGCCACAGGTCCATGGAATCCGGAGCCTCCGAGGACACGTCTCCTGAATCTAGAGACAGTCTTATGGCCAGTGCCCCTCCTTTTTCAACAGAGAACCCTGTTCAGTTCAGTTCAGTTCAGTCACTCAGTCATGTCTGACTCTCTGTGACCCCCATGGACTGCAGCACGCCAGGCTTCCCTGTCCATCACCAACTCCCAGAGCTTGCTCAAACTCATGTCCATCGCATTGGTGATGCCATCCAACCATCTCATCCTCTTCCGTCCCCTTCTCCTCTCGCCTTCAATCTTTCCCAGCATCAGGGTCTTTTCCAGTGAGTCAGCTCTTCACATCGGGTGGCCAAAGTATTGGACTGTAGTCAACCGCTATCAGTGGCTCCACCCCAGGTACTGGTCGGGGACTGGTGCCAGCCCAGGAGGTTGTGGCTTTGAGTGGATCGCCGCTTTGGTTGTTGCTGTTCAGTCTCTCAGTCATGTCTGACTCTTTGCAAACCCATAGACCATAGTACACCAGGTTTCCTTGTCCTTTACTGTCTCCCGGAGTTTGCTCAAACTCATGTCCATTGAGTCAGTGATGCCATCCAAACTGGGGTCTCAATGACCTTGATGGGCAAAAAAGGGAGTCAGGTTGAATGAGAGCCCAGCACATAGTCAGGGCTTCCCAGGACATAGAAGGGGGCTTCCCTGGTGGCTCAGAGGGTAAAGAATCCACCTGCGATGCAGGAGACCTGAGTTTGATTGCTGGGTCGGGAGGATCCCCTGGAGAAGGAAATGGCCACCCACTCCAATATTCTTGCCTGGAGAATTCCAGGGACAGAGGAGCCTGGCGGGCTATAGTCCACGGGGTCACAGAGTCAGACACGACTGAGTGACTAACACTTTCACAGGACATAGTAAGCACTTAAAAAGCACTTGTCAAACCAACCACAGAGTTCTTCTGTTCCAAGATTCTCTGTGGCTGTGATGCTTTCTATCAAAGGGCTACAAATACCCAGACCCTCAAAACACTGAGGAGCTGACACGTAGTCTGTTAGGGTTGATGAGATGCTTGATTTACAAGGTCAGATCGCTCCCATCTTAGGAGAAACTGGTCTCTTAGCAGCTCAGGATGTCCTGGGTCTTGGACGGTGATGACCCCAAATGAAATTCCTGGAAACTGGCTTCCATTTAGTGAGCAATCGTCTAGGACCAGACACTCTGCTCAAAGCTAACTCAGCAAATCCTATAAGAACCTGTTTGCTAGGCATCTGTACCCCATTTCCTGCAGTGGAAACTGAGGTTGAGAAAGGTGCCAAGACTCACTTTCATCCTCCTAATTCTGAAGCCCGGGTCATTAAGCCCTGGTGAGGCAGCCTCTCAGCTTTGATTTGAGATGAAGTTTCAAAGCTGCTGTTCTAGGAAGCAGAGGGGAGAGTTGATCCAAAGGGCTCAGAAGTTATCCACAGACACATTAAATAAAATTAATATAATTGATTAACAAAATAAGTCAATAAAAGGGGTTCCCTGCCAGTCCAGTGGTTAGGGCTCCATGCTCCCAATGCAGGGGACCCTGGTTTGATCCCTAGTCAGGGAACTAAGATCCCACATGCTGCATGGCTCGGCCAAAAAATAAATCAATAAAATAAAGAGATGCTATCTTATAAAAAAAAGTAAAATAAAAGGGGTTCGATAGGGTGGTGGCGTCTTTGGTTACACTGAGGTCAGCTTTTATTTGTTGGCTGCACCGTCTGACCTGTGTCGCTCTCTCATGCCCCTCTCTGCAGTGGCCCATGCTCTTTGGGTCACTTGGGTACCAGCGCATCGTCCAGCTCATCCACTCCAGGTGTGGAGCTCCAACTCTCTAGCTCTAGGTATAAACAAGAGCCCCCTATTTACCTGCTAACTCCCCTAGGAGGTTTTGAGTTCTGACAAGGTCACAGCTGTGAGCTAAGGTCTGACTGTGCATGGAGTTCCCCAGGGGCACACATTGAATCGGAGTCCCCCTCTGATCCTGCAACTGGGGGCCGGGGACCTTGGGTGAGTCTGCTGGGGTGACCGTGACAACGTATGATAGACTGGGTGGCTTAAACCACAGAAATCCTGGAGGCTGGAAGTCCAAGGTGGGGGTGGCAGCACCAGTTGCCCTGGAGGCCTCTCTCCTCGGCCTGAAGACGGCTGCCTTCTCACCCCATCCTCACAGACACCCCTGGTGTCTCTTCCGCTTTGTGTAAGGACGTCTGTCCTATTGGATTACAGCCCCATCCTCTGACATCACTGAGCCTTAATCACCTCCTTAAAGGCCCAGCTCCAAATAACGGTCCCAACTTAGGGCTAGGGCTTCACCATATGGATTTGGAGGGGACACAGTTCAGTCCACAGCAGACCCCGTGAGCTACGGGTCCCTAACCATAGGCTCGCAGCATCTGTTCGTGGGTACGGGGCGTGCAGCTAAGGAGGAGCTGGACCGCCTCTGCGGCTCGAAATCCCACCCACAGAGACCTCAAGGGCTCTCCACTGAGCCCTCTAATTCCTCCTCTCATAGGAGTCCTCCTTGCTTTTCCACGAGCAGACAATGCTGAGGACCTGCTTCCCAGAAATGGCAACAGCCCCGTCAAATCATTCATTCGTTCAGGTCTGGTGGCATTCCTGGTAACCACCAGGGCTGTCTTAGCTAAGGAGGACACATCCCTGCCCTTGAGGCAGCTGCCTTCCAGAACCCAGAGAGTTCTAGGGTCGAACCAGAAACCAAAACAGCACGCTCTCAGCAGCCCTATGGTCCCCTCCCCAAGTCCACCTGGTCCCAGGCAAGGCCAGGGGTACAGATGCCGTGAAATCAGACTGGGAGAAGGGCCAGAACCAGGGGGAAAATGCCCCACAGGGCTGCCCCAGCAGGAATTCCAGTCCCTTCATTGTGGCTCCGGCCTCTGCAGGAGCCGGTCACCACCGGGCCTCGGCCTTTCTCTGACCTGCAGGTGATCCTCGGGAAGCTCTACGAGACCCGGAGCAGTCAGCTGAGGAAGTACAAGCCGCCCGTGGGGCTGGACACCCTCTGGCACATGCCTCACTTCCAGAAGGTAAGTCCCACCTCCAACTGCCCCTGCCCGCACCCAGCGGATGCCCCCGCTTCCTGTTCCTTACGTGTCCTCTAGATGTGGGCTTCCATGGGCTTCTACCCCTCGACTGGTACGACAATGACAACAACAGCAGCAATGCTAGGAAGAGCTAACCTGTTGGAGCCCTTCCTAAGTGCCGCCAGGGACAGCCTGGCCCCGGGGAGGCAGCCGCACAAAGCCACATTCCTGGCCAGACCAGGCCCAGCCGCTTGTTTGAGTTAAACTGCAATTTAGACAATGAAGGGGCCCGTGCCTTCCTGAGCCTAATGCAACTGAACAGGCCGCCAGCGAGGCCTGCCTGCCGCCCTTGATGCGGCGCCCATGTCCTGCCCAAGTGGCCGCCATCAGCATATGTCAGTGGCCATTCGCCCCACTGCCCGTCACGCCGGGCTGTCACCGCACACACGGGCAGGGCCGGGCACAGCGCAGGGGAGCGGGGTGTGCCAGGTGCCGCTGGCCTGTTGCCGCTCCCCAGCCAGCCTGGGCAGCGCCCATCGCCTCCCCCAGGTTCCTTCCTTTTCGCTCTCATCCCTCCTGCCCCGTCTCCACACTCGGGCGTTTGGCCCGCAGCCTCCTTTCTAGCCCCTCTTTCTGTCGCCTTTCCTCATTCACTCTTCTTTTTCTCATTTTCCTGACATTCGATGTCTGTGGTGGGGCGGGAGGACAGACATCCTGGGGACCCTGCCCAGGGAGGGATGGGACCCACAGCTCCCTGGGCACGAGATAACCTGCTGGCACTCTGCTCTACAATGCCAATCCCCAGCCCCTCTCAGCCCCTCATCTCTGATTTAAAATCTACCTATAGTTCCTAGGGGTTTCCCTGGTGGCTCAGATGGTAAAGCCGCCGCCTGCAAATGCAGGAGACCTGGATTCAATCTCTGGGTCAGGAAGATCCCAGGAGAAGGGAATGGTTACCCACTCTGGTATTCTTGTCTGGAGAATTCCACAGACCGAGGAGCCTGGCGGGCTACAGTCCAGGGGGCTGCAAAGATTCAGACATGACTGATTGACTAAGCACACACGTAGCTCCCAAGGCAATGGACAAAGGGCTCAGGTGGTCTCCCCTGACCCTGATGGAGCAAGGAAAGGGTCCCTTTCCCTGTCCAACACACCCCACCCAAGTAACACAGATTCCCTTGTGTCAGGAGCCCTGTCTCACCCGCAGGTACCCCCACAGCCTGGCCCAGAGTAGGAGCAGAAATCCAGAAATAAATGAGTTTCTATTTCTTCTTCTTGTTCAATCGCTCGGTTGTATCCGATTCTCTACTACCCCATGGACTGCAACACGCCAGGCTTCCCTGACCATCACCAACTCCCGGAGTTTGATCAAACTCATATCCATTGGGTCAATGATTCTATCCAACCATCTCATCCTCTGTTGCCCCCTTCTCCTACCTTCAATCCTTCCCAGCATCAGGGTCTTTTCCAATGAGTCTAAGAGAGGGGGTTTGACTCAACTGAGCACAGGTCTCTTCTGATCTTAAGACTGTTGTTATAAAAACCCGTTAGGAGCAGGGCCACCCACCTGTGATGCCATCCCGGTGTTCATGCTGAGTCATTTACATATATTATTTCACATAGCATCCTTACCTGAGTTCTGTGGAGGACTGGCAGGGATGGTGTTCATTTTCAAGTGGCTGGACCTGGAACCCAGGTCCCTCTAACCGCCAGGCCCAGGTCAAAGGCACCACCCACTGTGCCATTGAAATAACAAGAAGTAGAATAAAATGCAAGCGCCTGAGCTTACCGGATGTTTTCTCTTCTTCACCGGGGAGGCTCATGGGCCATGGAAGTTCAGCCACAGGAATCTTAGCAGGGCTGGTCCTTGGGCACCAGCCAGGACAGCCCCACAGAGGAGCCAAGAGCCCCAGGGTGCTGCTGCCACTGCCGAGACACTCAGCCCCCTCCCTACTGGGAAATACCACTGGTGAAAAGTACTTCCTGAGCTCCTACTGTGTCCCAAGTGCCAGACATGCATTATCTCATAGATGAAAATGTCCATTCTACAGATGAGGAGACTGAGGCTCAGAGAGGGGAAGGAACTTGCCCTGAGAGAAAGGGGTTCCTACCTGGTCCAGGGCCTCTTCTCTGGTGGCTGGGCAGTGATGCCTCCTGAGGACACTGTCCTTCACTTTCCAGTCCCACCCTGGCAGGTCCCCTCTTTGATACCAGTGGGCTCTTTTCTGCCCCTTTGAGGCACTTAGCTGCACTGCAGTTCATTCATTAACTGGGCCACTCGTTGTTCAATGTCCATCTTCCCCAGTAAAGTGTGAGCCCACAAGGGCATGTCTGTTGTGTCCCCACAGTGTCTCAGGAGTGCAGCATGGGGCCTGACACCCAGCAGTGATAAACATTTTCAACGTTAGCCGCTCAGTTGTGTCTGACTCTTTTGTGACCTCATGGACTGTAGTCCACCAAGCTCCTCTGTCCATGGGATTTCCCAGGCAAGAACACTGGACTGGGTTGCCACTTCCTCCTCCAGGGGATCTTCCCCACCCAGAAGTTGAACCTGGGTCTCCTACATCTCCTGCATTGGCAGGTGGATTCTTTACCATTGGAGCCACCAAGAAAGCCCTGACACCCAACAGGTGACCAGTAAGTGTTTGTGGGAAGAATGAATGAAGGATTGGATGAACGAATGAATGGCCAGTAATGCCCAGGAGGACAGAAGAATTGAATAGCCTTTCACAGACCCTGTGAGACCCCCTTCCCAACTTAAATGTCCCAGTGCCCACCAGCCCGGCAGCCACCGGCGGGGTCTGGACCCACAAGGGCCAGTCGTGGCTAGAGCCGCTCCTCCCTTGGGGCAGGGAGGGGGCTCTGGATGTTGTCGGGGCCCCAGGAGAGTCTTTGTGCCTCGTGTCTGTGCTGATCCGCCTGCCCCCTTCCCCACCCGGCCCCATTATGAAAGGAAAATGCGCTTCCAAAAAAGTGGAATCTGTCACGGTGATGGATAACCTAAATGGACTCTCCCCGCTCGCGAACAGATGTCGACGCTGAACTCTGTCAGAAATAATTAAACACCTTTCACACGGAAAAGCAGCAGGCAGGGCGCGGGCGCTCCCGGGCCGGGTCAGTGCGGAGTGAGCTGGCTTTCTACCCACCCGTCCCCACCGGGTGCCACTCGGGGCCCCTCCCGTCTGAGCCCGGAGGGACCACGGAGGGAGCAGAGCAGAAGCACCCCTCGGTGGGGCTCCCTTTCCGGACACACGGTTTCCAGCGCTACCTCCTGGGCTGTGCAGCCAGCAGTTGCCACGCGACGGCCAGTGCCCAGAGGGAGGGTCGGCCGACAGCTGGCGAGTGGCCTCTCTGCCAGGATGCTCACAACGAGCCGCCAGCCAGCCCCCGGGCCTGGACCAGTGACTGGCCCTCCCCGGGCCTCAGTTTCCCCACCTGAAAATGGGGTGGTGGGGCACTGGTTCTTAAGGGTCTCTTCCAACCCCAGCTTCCAGGACCAAGCAGCCACATGGTGGGAAGCACAGGGCTCGTGGAGGCTGCAGACCCCAAACTGGGGTGAACTGGGACAGGCCCTCATTCTCAGGAAGGGACATGAATTCATCGCCTCGTCCCTGACTGGGGGGGCTGCTGGGCTTGGAGCCTGCACCTTCTGTTCCTGCTGGCCGGGCTGTCTCTGCCCTCCACGAGGTGCACTGGGGGCCAGCAGAGTGGGAGACAGGGGCAGTGCGGTATGTTTGTGTGTGCGCGACTCCAGGGTCGGCCAGACCTGCGCCGGCTGGTGACCCCACCATGCCCGACCTGGCACGTGGCTTGACCTGTCCAAGGTCCCGTTTCCTCTTCTGTAAAATGGGCCTGTGCCTGTCGGCAGAGCTGCTGGGAGGGTTTGATGGGAACATGTGCACAGTGCTTAGCAGAGCACCCGACCCTTATCAAGCCGCCAATAAATGGCAGCTGCCACGAGGATGGTCCTGGTGATCACTCATTCACTTGTTCACTCATTCATTCATTTACAAACCTCATCCCTGAGCGCCTTTGTGTCAGACCCTGTTCTCAGAGCTGACAATATGCCTCCACAGGGCTGCTGGCGACAGGCAAAGAGTAAAGTGGACAGACGGCTGGTGGAGACAGGTAACTGTGCAGGTGGACGGCTAGATGGGGAAATTTGGAGAAGTTCCAGCCCTGGGCGTCCAATTCTCTCAGCCTGAAATGCTGGGGGGATGTCAACCTGAGTTGGCAGCCCCAAGTCTGGGGGTGGGGATGACCCCCCGTAACAAAAGCTCCAACCCCATGCACGCTCCAGTCGGCCCAGCCTGTTCTCCGGCCTTTTGTGGAAGCCTCCCTGGGTGTCCCTGGGCGGGGAGGGGGTCTGGCTCCCCAGGACAGCCCTCCCTGGGGCCCGTTGGGAGGCAGAATTATTAACAAGTGCCCCTCTGCTCTCAAAAGTGACCCAATCTGAACCATATATTCTCTGGTCTCCTGGTATTAAATCAAGAAAAACAGACAGTTTTATCCCCTTTTACGAAAAGACTACCAATGATAAAGCACCAGAGACAAAGGCGTGGGGTGCCCCCTATGTTTACGGCTGTCCCGACAGCGGTGGTGAGAGGCTGCAGACGTGCCAGGCCCAGCAATGGCTATATGTTGGGACACGTTACGCGGATATTACAATGTACAGTGTCACGATATTACGCAGCCACTGAAAACACCTTAACACGTTTTATTTATGTTTGGCTGTGCTGGGTCTTGGCCGTCGTGCAGGCTTTCTCTAGTTGCGGCGACCAGGGTGAGGGCGACTCTCTAGTTGCCGGGAGTGGGCTTCTTGCTCTGTCGTCTCCTTTCGTTTCCAAGCACGGGCTCTAGAGCGCTCGTGGGCTCAGTAGTCGCGGTGCCTGGGCTCGGCTGCCCTGTGACGTGTGGGGTCCTCCCGGGTCAAGGATGGGACCCCGTGTGCCCTGCATTGGCAGGTGGATTCTTATCACTGGACCACCAGGGAAGTCCACCACTGAAAATACTGACTTTAGCCTGTACTTATTGGCATTTTAATCACATTTCCCCAGTTTAGTATTGCTTGGCCTACATATTATTGGGGAAAGAACCTGTCTTATGTGACCCTGTCTGAATGGAGGCACCCATCCGTCACGTGGGGTCGGTGCTCCAGAACAGATGTCCGGGAGGGGGGCCCCGAGTGGCAGCAGCGGTAATTCCTGGGGTGAGTTGGAGGCTGTTTGATTTTCTCAGACTCTCTTTCCTGCAGTTTCCATTTTTATAGTGAGTACATGTAACTTTTACAAAGCCAGTTAGTTTTTTTTTGATGTTTTTTTAGGGACTTCCCTGGTGGGCTAGTGGTTAAGACTCCTCGCTTCCAATGCAGGGGGCACGGGTTTGATCTCTGGTCAAGGAACTAAGATCCCACAGGCCACATGGCAAGGCCAAACAAATGAAAATAAATAAAATAGCAATGGGAATAATAAAATAATTTTTAAAATGCTTTTAAAGGGTGGGGACTCTACATCCTTCCCTGGGGTGCCTGTCCCTGTGCTCAAGCCCCTTTCGGCCCTGTTCCTCCTCATGGCTCTCGGAGCGCTCCCAGAGTTGCCGGCGAAGCCCGGTCTCCCCTAAGCAGTTTCCATCAGGCCTGAAGGTCAGAGGCCGGCACTCTCCCCCAGCCAAGAAGGCGGCTGACTTGTGGAGTCTGGACCTCTATGGCTAAGTCTGTGTTATAATTGCCAAGATCCACTCTAGAGGGGGATTTGCCCAAGCACCTCGGGGTCTCTGCTTCAACCTGAACCCTCCGCCTCTCCCCCACCAAGCCCTCTACAGCCCCGATACCCCACCGACATTACATAGTCATTCAGTCACTAAAGTATGAACAAATTGACTATATTTTCATTTGGCTTTTGGTTTCAGCCCCACTGCTTTAGAATAATGGCCCAAGCTATTAAGCTAACAGTTTGATTTACAAGCTCCTATGCTCTGAACGCTGGGATCAGACTCCTCTCTTTGTGGAAGACTAACCCTGCCTCGGGTCTCCTGGGCCCCTGACTCCCTAATAGAACAGGAGACAGCGAGGAAGGAAAAAAAAAAAATCAGCAGTCAGCCAAGCAGTGACACCCAGAGATGCAGCTGATTAGTGGAAGCTGCTGAATCTAAGAAAAGGATTTTCTTTCCCACCTTTAAGCTCTCTTACAAATCATAGCAGGCTGGAAGGTTAACTCTCTGTTAAAGCCCCAGAGCGGCCTCTCAGCCCGTCCACCCCACAGCCGCCCTCTTTGCAGACAGCCTGCAAGGTTCAAATAAAGATGGACCATTCTCCGAACGGGCATCTCCAGCCCCGAAGTCACTCCTCCAGAAAGAGCAGACTCCAGGTGGACTGGCCCTCCCCGAGGCCCCACACCAGGGATGTATTTTAAGAACACTGCCTCGCTGTCGCGTTGGAAGAAGAATCATCTCAGGGTGCCGTGTAGGGCACTGAGAGCAGTGATGGAATATGTCACACACGGGGAGATGGGGCAAGGGGAAGAATGATTCAGAGGCCCTGATGCTCTTGACAAGTCTTCCCTAAATACAGATTCCACCCCCCAGCCCCCGCCCCGCTCCATCACAAATCAGATCAGCATGCGGGAAGGCTGACTCGCCAAAGGAATAAAGGCAGGGGCTTAATTGGTTTTACATAATCCGGCACCTCAGAGAGGCAGAATTTTTAGGCACCTGCTCACGAGGTGACACTGCTGCTCAAATCATGGTGAGCCGAAGCTCTGAGAATGCGGACAAGAGGGAAAGAGGAGGCTGGGTGAGGTGGGGGCGGGCTAGAGGAGACAGAGGCAACATTTCTGGCGCTGCTGGAGAAATCTTGAAGTCTGGGCGCACCCGGGTCGTGGAAGGAGGTGGCAGGCGTTGTAGGGGAGGCAGGAGCTGGCACGCGCACCAGAAACAGCCCTGCAACCTGGGGATTCCAACCCCCCCCAGCCCAGCTGTCCCTGTAATCTTTCCAGCACCCAGGACTTTGCAATTTAATCCAGGAGGCACTTCCGCCCTCCCCCACTGGGTGGCCAAAATATTGGGTTGGCTGAAAAGTTCCTTCAGGTTTTTCTGTAAGATGGTTGCCATTTCGTGTTGAAAATCAGCTGGAAAATAGACTAAGACCAGCCTGTTTTGACGTCAGGTATATACGCCTAATCTCTGGAGATGGCTAGAATCTCATGTTGAGTTTTGGGAGTTGATAAGACTTTCCAGGTCCCCGGTTTCTTCTTCCAGCTCATCCCCAAGAGAATCCATCCTCCGTGATCTAAAGAGAATCTCCCCGGGTTTGAGAAGGCGTTCAGGTTAACATCTGCCGCCTCTGGAAGGACTCCTTCCCCATCTCCCACGAATCCCTCGATTCTGCACATCCCCACTTGTCAGTTTCTGTCACTTGGCACCAGGGCTGTGGGCGTGATGGGGGTCCTAGCCGCCTGGCATGTGGCCAGCAGGAGGGTCTCGCAGATAAACAACATCAAATCACCTACTCAGATAATTCGGGGTTCATTCAAACTGAGGTTTGTCAACAGGGCAGGCAGGATGAATGCAGAGGCTGGTATCCTCGTATCCACGAGCCGCAAGCAAAAAACACAGCCTCCCTGGTTACCCTGGGAGATGCCAAGTTCATGGACATCAGAGAACACAATGCATCGGGGAGGAAGTGACACAATGGTGATGTTTTCTCTGGCCTCTTCCTTTCCTCTGCTCAAAGGGATCCTGGGAGATGATGCCTCCACGGTGCAGACAACGTGGATAGTTTGACCAAAGTCCACTGGCTGGAGGCATGGCGGGAAGGACATCCAAGAAGATGGGGCTCCTGGAGGACAGCGGAAAGCCTCACCAACAGCTTGCACATTTCAAGAGCTGCCGAGGGGCTCCCCTGCGTGCTCTGAAGGACGGTCTTGTGTTGTGTCAATGCTCACAGCAACCCTACGTGACAGGGATAAGTCATGCCATCTCAGAGATGAGGAAACCAAAGCTTGGAGGCTTCAGTGGCCACTGTTAAAAAGTGGCAGGTGGTGGCTGAGCCCTCTGGCCCGCTACCTCCAGGCCTCAAGCCCTGGAAGGGCTGATAAATACTAAGGACCTGCAACTGAGGTCAGGGACCAGTGAGGGCCAAACGCAGGACCTGGGAATGAAAGCAAAGGGTAGTCAGGAACTCAGGTATTTATAGGTGTCCAGAGGGTCGTGGCTGGCCCTGCTCTGGCTGATTGAAGCCCTCACAATAAACAAAACTTCCCACTGCCCTGATAGACTTTAGACCTTGACAAAGCCCCTGAACATTTTTTAAATTGCAGCTTGGCTCCAAGGCTAAAGAGGAAAGAGCCCATTGATCGGGGGTTCAAGCTTGTTGTATCAAATGATGCAAGGCAGAGATGGAGCCCGGCAGCAGGGCTGAACCCAAGGGGCGTGGAAACTACGCTGGTGCTCCAGAACCCAGCCTACCTCTGCCTCTGCATCTGTAAAGTGGGGATCACAGCAGAATCAGATGCAACTGTGCATGGACAGCATGTGGCAGGGGCCTGGCTGGGGCAAGGTCACGGAGCAATCGCGTCTCTGAGTCGGACAGGGCTTTGCCATCTGCTCTTCTAGAAGAACAGTTCTCAAACTTGGCTGTGCCTGGAGTCCTCTGAGAGGTTTAAAATGCAGATTCCAGGTCCACCCCCCGCCCAGGGCCCCCAGTCCAGTGGGTCTGGGGTAGCTGCCAAGCCTGCATTTTCAGTAAGTAGCTCCCCAGCTCCCTGGGTCCGTGTCATCTCCTCCTACACAGATGTGTTCAAAGCGCATATTTACCAAGTCAGGCAGCGCCCTTTCATATATTTGACATAAAGCAGGCCAGGGGTTCAAAAGGAACGTCCCATTGGAGGCAGGCTGTTGTTTATTAAATAGCCGTAAGGTTTATGAATGTCGGTCTTTTTTTTTTTTTTTGGTGATGTTGCACAGTATGCAGGATCTTAGTTCCCTGACCAGAGATCAAACCTGTGCCCCCTGCAGTGGAAGCATGAGTCCTAACCACCAGACCTCCAGGGAAGTCACTGGATGTCTGTCTTAATCTGCTCAGAACACTACTACAGAAATACCGTAGGCTGGGTGGCTTAAGCAATGGATATTTATTTCTGGCGGCTGGAAGTTGGAAATCAAGGTGCCAGCATGGACAGGATCTGATGAGCCTCTCTTCCTGGCTTATGGACAGCCACCTTCTCACTGTGACCCAAGCACTCCAGCATCTCTTCCTAAAAGGGCGCTAATCCCATCATGGGGGGCCCATCCTCATGACCTCATCTAAACTTAACCACCTCCCAATGCCATCACCCTGTGGGGCAGGGCTTCACACACGCATTTTAGAGGGACCCACTTCAGTCCACAGCAGCTTCCTTTTCAAGTTCACTCAAAGCTCTGCCCGCTTGTACCTCCTTCCACCTCCAGGTCATGTCTCTCCCTTTGGAACCCCACGGAGCCATCTGCTTCCCCTTCTAAGTAACAGCCCTGCAAATACCTGGAGTAAGATACTGCTTTGTCACTGATGTCCTGGTTCTGGATTGTTCCTCCAGGCAGAGTTCCGAATGTCGGAAGGTGAGACCCTGTGTTGCAGGGACCATGGGTCACCTGAATGCCATGATGTCTGCCACACAGCTTACTTTCTCTCCTTCTCTCCACCATCACAGAGGATTTGTCGACTGGAACTGCCTTTCTACATATTTTTGAACAAAACTGCAGGTACAAATATTGAAGAAAATAAAACCCCCTTCTCCTTATAGGTTTAGCTGAAGGAGATGGAGAGGATCTTTAAGGATGTTTGAATCTCAGAGGCATTTCTAAGGACTCTGTTGCCTTATCTCAGGCTCCTAACCCAACCATCCATCAGTCCAACAATCCATCCATCAGTCCAACCATCCATCTATCCATCCATCAGTCCAACCATCCATTCATCCATCCATCTGCCCATCCATCCATCCATCCATCCATTTATCCATCCATCCCTCTGTCCATCCAATAATCCAGCCAGGATTTGTTGAACGTCCACAGGGCACCCCTAGCACTCAAGTAAGGTCCCCTGTCCATTGACATTTCCCAGGAACAGCGTCTGGAATATGGCATCAATGTCCTTGCTGTCCAGTTGATGACCCTTAACTCTAATATTCCTGTTTGTGACTTGACAGGATCAGTCCTCTCAACCACAGAGTCTGTTCCTCCTTAAAATATACTGGAAGAATCTTCCTGCTTATTATTCTAAAAAGAGAAAAGAGGAAAGTCAACACCAAGCCTGTACCCCACCCCAGTGAGCCACGGACACCGCACATCTGAGTATGTCCCCAGCTTCCCTGGCAGCAACACAGGAGTTGTTCAACAGCCAATATGAATAAGCGATAAGGCGCTGACGGGCACTGCGTGGACAGCTCAGCAAAGGACTTAATTTGCAACCAAGCACAAAATCAAAGAGTCTGTCAACCGAGGAACCGTGCGCCTGGATAACCACCTTGCCGCTACCTGGGAAAGCACTGTCAGGTAAATTTCCAGAGAAAGTAATTAAGGAATCCCCATTGCCTAAACTCGGCAGCAAAATCGGAAGCTCTGGAATTCGATGCTCGCCAGGGATCTGGTGTCTCCTCCCAGCTTGATCCTTCATCACAATGAACAGTAGAAGTTTATGAAGAAGTGGGCTGGTGCGACTCCCCCCTTGCCCTCGGGAAGATGCTCTCTAGCACCGCGTGGTCTGCTCGTGTTGTCTTGGCAGAGAAGCAGTAGGCAGCAAATGAGACCCCTGCTTGCGGGGCCGGGGTAGGAGGGGTGAGATTAATACACAAATATATAGCCCTCTCTGAGATCTGGCAGGCGCCAATTAATATTTATCAAGTAACCACAGCACGCACAGTACCGAGTATCCACATGGAAAACACAGTCCAGGGCGTCGGGGAGTCTACCCTCTGACTCAGAAAGCTACGAGCGGATAGATGCTCCGTGTGCTTGGAGGCCCCCGTTGCTGATGGGAGGACCCATTGGGAGTTTAGGTCAGTATCTGCAGCTAGCGGCCTCCTCTTTCTGAGACGATGAGCAGTTCTCAACCAGGCATCCTCACCGCCGCGGCCTCCATGGGGTGAACACCCGGGTCTCTGGGGCCTGCCCTGTTCACAAAGGTTCTCCGTCAGCACATCGCCTCCTCCCCTAACTCCCTCCTTCATTTGAGTTTAAAACAAAAGAAGTCTATTAGAGTAAAGGAAGTTCCGCTGCCCACTGCAGATTAGAACCCCGCCGTGACCATCCACGTCCTGACAGGTCTAAGTGGGGTAGGCGGGTGAACCTGTCCAGCTGGGATAGCCCTCCACCCCGGCAGGCTGACCCCCCTCCAGCCAGACGCCTCTGGGCCACCTTCCAGAAGAAGAGCACCAAGCAGACGCCCATCATCTGAGCTCTGAAAAGGCAAGGGGAGATCCCCCCCACTTCCTGGCAGCTCTGCTTGTCACGGTGCCTGCTGACAACCCCATTGAAAACAGCCCTCGCCGCCACCGTGAAGCTCTTTCCGTCTCCCATTCAGTCCTTTCTCAGACAGTTTTTGAAAGGCGAAGAAAAGTCTGGAAAACGCTCGCCTCCAGCCCCACCCCCTCCACCCCCAGCCCCATCACCGAGAGAGAGGGGCAGCAGCTTGGGGGGAGCCGGGCTACCGAGCAGCCTCACCTGGCCCCACGGTGCACCGCCTCCAATTAAATCAAAATGGTTTGTTTTTAATGGTCTTTTACACTGACAAGTGGGCGATCATTCTGGGCCCACGAGCTGTCAGGGAACCGAGGCAAATCCTCCGTTGATAATGCCCAATGCTTCCAATTAGGAGCCGGGGCCGCTCCCGGCGTCCTAACGATTCCCCAGCCGCCCCCCAGGCCCCTTTGGCGCGGGCTGTTTCTTCTTCCTCCTCCGCCGCAAATTACTGACACAAAACGGAAAGGCCCCGCGTCTTCTCCGCCACGCCAGGCCCGGGCCCTGTTGGGCTTAATGAGCCGATGGAAGTTTCGTGGCTCCGGCGCTAAATTCTTTTCTTGTTTGACAGCTGCTCGGCTAAGGCGAGTGTTGACCTTATAAAAGATTTAGTGTTTCTCATTATTTTCTGTCAAGCTTCACAAGTGATGGCTCTGCGGTTATCATTTGCATCCTGGGGTGTGCGTGCATGTGCGTGCGTGTGTGTGTGTGTGTGTGTGTAGGGGGCTCCGGTGGAGACGGGGAAAAGGGGCTTTCTCTGCCCGAGTTGCATTTGGTCCCCACACACCAGCTCCCGGCCTGACACCCTTCTCCTGGGGACTTTCAAAGAGAAGGTAGGAAGCAGAGCCAACGTGACCGGACGGTTCGGTGGCTTCCAGGCCTCCCACATGGAGCTTCTGCAGAGGCACCCCGAGGCAGGCGGACTCCCAGAGCCCGTGGGAGCTGGCCCAGCCCGTGGTGGACGTGCCGGACAAAAGGACCGGCTGGGGCGGATGTGGGGCTGAGCACAGTTCAGAACCACACTCAAGCTTTATCACCGGGAACTTACGCTACTTACAGGCTCCATGGAAAGCCACGACCAGCACGATTCTGGCCTCTGCATCCGAAATGAAGGTTTAATGGTTTTGAAAAGCAGAAGCAATTTCTCTAAGTGGCATGCATCACTGTCCCCTGTGGGATGTCCCCTGTGGGATGACTATGGAGCATGTGTTAGTCCTTATTTGTCTCCTGCGCCTACGCCCAAGGCGGGTCGGGGGGCCCATTTTATAAATAACAAGACTCTGGGGAGTCCATGCTGGCTCTTTCACCAGCCTCCTGCTGGTCCCTCCGTCTCCTCTCTTTCGTTCTCTGTGTTCTCCCCTCCTGCTAACCTACCCACTGGCCATCCCGGGTGAGGGTGCCCCAAGGTTGCCCCGAAAAGGAGAGAGACAGTTCAGGGCAGGTGGACACATGGATGTCTTCTCCAGGGGTTCTGAGTCTTTGTGCCCCCTCCTTGTTACCATGGGAGACCCTGTTTTGATCTCTTAGAGCAAATCCATGGCACACTCTCCCTCCGGTGCCCATGGCAGACCTTGCTAATCAATCACAGCACACTTTTTCAGGAGCCTCTATTTAGCCTGAGAATATTTTATGACCAAATGTGGCCACATCATGATGGGGAGTGCTGCCTACTTGCCATTCCTGCCTTAGAGGGGCCATTTGAATAAACTGCCACGCTACCGCATAGGGGAAACTTGAGGATGTTAGCTGAATGAAAGAAGCTGATCACCAAAGACCATGTACTGTATGACTTGATCATCAGGGAATATCCAGAATGGGCAAATGTCTAGAGACAAAGAGTAGATTTGTTGTTGCAGGGGCTGGAGGGAGGGAAACGTGGTGCAATTCCTAGGGGTCCAAGGTTTCTTTCTGGAATTATGAAAATATTCTAAACTTACATTGTGCTGGTGGTTGCATAGCCCTATGAATATATTAAAAATCATTGATGTATACACTTCTTTGGGAGAAAACTTTATTTTTTTCTTTAAAATTTTTTAAATTTAATTTTTATTTTATATTTGAGTATAGCTGATTTACAAGCTCATGTTAGTTTCAGGTGAACAGCAAAGATTTATATACTTGGGGTGAATTTTATGGTGTATGAATTATATCTCAATTGTTATTGTTGTTTAGTCACTAAGTTATGGACTGTAGCCCACCCGGTCCTCTGTCCATGGGATTTCCCAGGCAAGAATACTGGAGTGGGTTACCATTCCTTCTCCAGGGGATCTTCCCAATCCAGGGATCGAAGCTGTGTCTGCATCTCCTGTATTGCAGGTGGATTCTTTACTGCTGAGCCACCAGGGAAGCCCTTATATCTCAATAAAGCTATTTTAAAAATTGGGGAAAAGCAGCCCACTGGAGTCAGATGAGTGCTCATCGCCCAGATTCTGTCTTTGGAGCCCCGAGCAGGGTGATAATGGGGCCCCAAGAAATGGCCTCAGATGAGGGAGGGTCCAGGGTGTCCTCAGCCTCCCCAGTGAGATACTGTGCCTCTCACTTTCATTGTTGTTGTCGTTCAGTTGCTCAGTCGTGTCTGACTCTTTGTGACCCTGGACTGTAGCCCGCCAGGCCCCTCTGTCCATGGGATTCTCCAAGAAAGAATACTGGAGTGGGTTGCCATGCCCTCCTCCAGGGGATCTTCTCCTGGAATTTGCTCAAATTCACGTCCAGTGAGTTGGTGATGCTATCTAACCATCTCATCCTCTGCCACCCCCTTTTCTTTTTGCCTTCAATCTTTCCCACCATCAGGGTCTTTCCCAATGAGTCAACTCTTCAGATCAGGTGGCTATAAGTATTGGAGCTTCACTTATCTGGAGCCTATTAAACTTAGACACTGAAGGAGCAGAGATAGGCACCAACCCAGAGTTTTTTGGAAAATTCAAACACCCTGCCTTGGGATTGCCCTATGATTTATCTACCAGCCTCTGGCAAACAGATTCACTGTTCAATTTTGATCTCAACTGCTGCCGACTAGCCTCAGCTAATCCTCGGGAATGATCTAGAGATTTTGTTTGGCTTCTGGAAGTAGCAAATCGATTCTCCTGCTCAAAGACAAATGCAGGACTGTCTTTTCTTCTGCCCCACCGAGTCTCAGGAACTTCACAGTCTGTGGAGCAGAAACCTGGTTCCCAGGCCCAGCTGTGCCACGTAGAAGCTGGGGCTCCTTGAGCCAGTGTCTCATCCTGAGAATCAGTCTCCTCTGTTTCCAGTGAAGATGCCCTGTCCCGACTCCTTGCCCCCTCCCCCTTCACCTGACATGGTCCCCCGCGGTCCCACGTTAGATCTTGCAGGCAGGCAGGCAGGAAGTTTGTTTTCTAAGCCCAGGTTTGGCTGTTCTCTGAAAACACAGCATGTGTCAGCAGAGCGGGTCAGGCCCTGTGTCCTTGCTCCATCTATTTTTGGACCGCAGAGAAATTAGAGCTGTAGTAGAATAACAATTTAGGGGACCAGATGTCTCAAGAGAGACTGCCGCCCTTGTTAATTACTTACACTGCAGACCTGCTCCATCAGAGTCCAGGACCCACCGCTTCCACCAGCGACATCCTACATGGATTTGTGTTCTACGGGGCCTCTGACCTCCAGCTGCCCGAGCTTGACAGAAATTACTGACCTGGGACTGATCCATAATTTTCAAGTACCTCTCATTAGAGGAGACAGCCTCTCAATCTTTTAAAGCGAAATCTCTCTCCCAGTCACCTGAGCGGCTGTCACTTAAAAAAAAAACCTAAACTAAAATCTCTATAGCTGTCATTTTTTTTTTTTTTTTTTAGTTCTTGGGGAGATTTTTCTGTTGTTGTTAACTCGGCTATTTCTTCTCAGATTCTACCCGGACTTCTTGGCCCCCAGACTGGGCATTGGAGATTTTAGTGTCCAGTTGGGGAATCGTTGTGTGGCTCATGAGAGGGTTTGGGAAAGCAGCCTGGCCCCCCTGCCCCTTTTAGGAGGATGTGTCAGGGTGGGGGGGACTGTGGGAAAGCTGCTCCATTTGTGAACTCGACAGTGGTGATCAAAATCTCTAGATCGTTCCCAAGAATTAGCCCCTCCCACCAGGGGCTCAAGCCAAAGTCACACACCACTGGTAATGACCCTGGAGACGGGACTCAGGATTCCCATGGAATCCAACACAAATCACCAGCAAATAAGTCTCTAAATTGTGGGTGTGTGGAGGGAGAGACTTCTGGCCCCAAGCTGCTTCTCCAAAACGCAGCTTGAAAATCATCCCTCATGTTTTCATCTTAAAAAGACAAATAAGGGAACAGATAAAACCGAAGCTCTCTCTGCTTCCCTGTCCTCCCCTCTCCCTCCCAGAGGGGAGGCCAGGCAGGACTTCTGGGCATATTCTTTCCTCCAATTTCTTTCCATTTGACTAGATTCATGCAGAGGCTTGAATAACACAGGGGATCATTGTGTAGGTTTAGAAATTGTCAAATAAATGGCATCCTACTTATGTTCCTTTCTTGCATCTTACTTGCAGCCTGTGAGATCTAGTTCCCCGATCAGGGATAGAACCTGGGCCCCCTTCACTGGGAGCATGGAGTCCTAGCCACTGCACCACCAGGCAAGTCACTGCTGGTGCTGCTGCTGCTGCTAAGCCGCTTCAGTTGTGTCCGACTCTGTGCGACCCCACAGACGGCAGCCCACCAGGCTCCCCCATCCCTGGGACTCTCCAGGCAAGAACTCTGGAGTGGGTTGCCATTTCCTTCTCCAATGCAAGAAAGTGAAAGGTGAAAGTGAAGTCGCTCAGTCGTGTCCAACTCTTAGCGACCCCATGGATTGCAGCGTAACAGGCTCCTCCGTCCATGGGATTTTCCAAGCAAGAGTACTGGAGTGGGGTGCCATTGCCTTCTCCACACACAAGCATAAGAACTCAACAAACACCAAAGGGTCTGATTCACACAGATCACTTTGGCACCAAAGAAAATAAATTAGAAAATCAGTCACAGACGTAACTAATGAACGTGCCTGGAAATGTAAAACCCTATTTATAAATAACTTCAGGACGAAAGAAGAAATCCGAATGAGATTTGATGGAGATTAGATGAAAAGAGAATCAAACAAAAATAAATATTCTCAAAACTTGTGAGATGAGATAAAAGAAAATTTAGAGGGAAACATAGTTGCCAATGCTATGTTTTATAAATGTTGATATTAGGGGAAAAAAGAAAGATTAAAAGGCAATTACAGCTAAGCAGACAACTCTAGACGCTGGAAACAGAACAACAGAGAGACTTCAAAGAAGGAAACCACAACGTCAAGAGCAAAATTAATGAACGTCAAAGGCACAATTAAAGATATCAATCGGATGAAAAGTTGATTCATTGCAAGTAGACCGGAAAAGCACAGAGGCTTTCAAATGAATTGGGAAATGGGATCCAGGAATCCAGATCCCCTGGGGCAGAGTGGGGACCATATGACAGGGGCAGGGACCTCAGGAAATGGTGATGGAGTGGCTCCTGGTGTCAGCTCTGCCCAGGACCATGGAGACCCTGAGAGAATCACTTCCCACCTCTGTGCCTTGGCTTTTCCATCTGTATAATGGGAGAGTTGGAGATACTGATCTCTGAGGTCTCTTTCAACCCTAGGTTTCTGGGAATCTTTTATTCCAATCTGGTTACAGAGAGGCAAAGGGTATCATCCAGGCAGGGGATTGTGGTCCCTAACAAATCTTTTTTTAAGGCTTGATGGTGATAATTGCTCACCTCCCCGGCCTTGTCTCTGTGTCCCCCAGCCACACTCACTGGCTTTCATTCTCTCCCGTTTGGCCACATTTGCTCAGGGTTTGGGCTGGTCCCTCTCATCTAGAACATCTTTGCCTTCCTCTTCTGGATAGCTCCCTCATCCTCTCTAGAAAGACCTTCCTGCCGCCAGATGGACTTAGAATTCCCCAGTCCACAGTGCTACTAATTGCCATTAAATGATGCCATGTACAGTGCGTTCAGCGGCCGCCTCTTGTGCCATCTCGCAGGGTCCGTGTGGGCTGGCCTTATTCACCAGCACGTCCGCAGGATGTCCTGTGTAGTGCAGGCACCTGGTCCTTATTTGAGCAATGTATTGAGATGCTCCCCATTCAAACAGGACCAGCGCCTTCGCCAACCTGCCCATCCTGCTCCCAGGGCTGCTGGCAGGCCAGTGGCGCTTGCCTCTTATTTACCTGCATTGACCTGAGAGTGACTCAGCTCCATTCAGCAGAGCTGTCTCCTGCCAAAGCCGTTACAGTTTCTTAGCTCCAGGCAGAGACAGACTGCAGATGGCTTAATTTAGAAGCATCTCGGAAGGAATTCTTTGCTCCACAGCTCTTCATCCTTTGACTCTGGGGGTCTACGGGGTCGTGACCACACGCGCTTGAGGCCTGACTTGTGGTTAGGACCCTCATCTCTGGCGGAGCTGCTATTTTGGGAGGAGAGAGTGTGCAGGCGGGCGGGATGGGAGCTGCCTGGTTTCCAGCAGGGCCTTTCCCTTGACTCATTTCCTGGGCATTTGTTAAGAGAGTGGAGTTTCTCAGTGAGGATCTGGGGCCGGGAGGACCCCACGGTGCTGGGGTTCTGTGAGACCTGGGGCGAGTGACCTAACCTTCTGGGGCCCCTGGCTCCCCATCTCTAAGATGGAGACAACAGTGCATGCTCTGAGGCTTGTGTTAAATAAGTGCACTGCGCCTGGCAAACAGCAAGTCTGTTACCAAAACAGCCACGGGCCCAAGGTCCCAGTCGCTGGTCTCCAGGGCACATTCTGCAAAGGGGCACTTGCTTCTTGGTGTTCTGAAAGCCGAAACACCCCTCTCCGTGAACTTCCATATTCTGCTTCGGGAGCTGGGGACTTCATGGGTACAGAATAGGCCCCTTCTCTTCTCTTTCTGTCTCGTGGACTCCCCTGGTGGTTCAGACAGTAAAGAATCTGCCTGCAATGCAGGAGACCCGGCTTTCAATCCCTGGGTCGGGGAGATCCCCTGAAAAGGGGAATGGCAACCCACTCCAGCATTCTTGCCTGGAGAATTCCATGGACAGAGAAGCCTGGTGGGCTACAGTCCATGGGCTCACAAAGTGTTGGATACAACTGAGTGCCTTTCACTTCTCTTTCTAAAGAACAGTCCCATGAGGGCCGGGGAGTCAGCTTCTGCTTGAGTGAGCCCTCTGGAGAGTCCCCCAGCCCCAGCCACTAAGCATCTCCTTTGATTTTTCACCTTCTCCCTCTGCTGACACCATTTCCTGTGCTGTATTCCCCTGCCAACCCTCTCATCCCAATCCTCCCAGGCCATAGTCAAGTCCCACCTGGCCTGAGAAGCCCTCCCTGAGCACCTGAAGCCTGGTGAATTACGCCCCCTTCCTTCCTTCACTCATCCACTCATCTGTTCGGTATTTTCAACTTTGTTTCAACACATCCTGAATGCCAGGCCCCATACCAGGCACTGGGGGTCGTTGGGGAACAGGGCAGGTACAGACCCCACCTTACAGGGCTCTGGGGCTGGACACTCACCTGTGCTCCCCTGGGTCCCTCCCATGCAAGACTGAAGTCATCCATCCCATGAGTGACTTAACTCCCAGAAAGTCCAGCAGGAATGGGAATCCTTCAACAGCAGGGACCACATACTAAATGCCTGCCTCCCACATGTCAGCCCGGTGCTGCTGAGAACACAGTAGGTGTCGGAGTGTGTTGTCAGTCACTGGGGCGAACCTCTTGTGCCCCAAACACCCCTGTAGAAAACCAGGGGGACATGGAAACAGGAACACCAAAGCACAAAGGGTGTGGCACTTCACTGTCCTTGGCACTTAGGTACTTAATAAATACTTTTTGATGGATGGATGAATGAATATTTCTTCCTTGACAAAGTTTCCAAGGAAGGAAAAAGAAAACTTCCCCTGGGCTTCTCTTTTGTTTGTGTGCTGATGTTAACCTGATTACCTCTAAGCTGAGCAGCACCTAGGACCTAGATCCTCCTGCCATCTACTCAGGAGACTAGTGTTCCAAGCCCCCTGCCACTAGCATTGCACACAATCACATCACCCACCATCAGCACCACCCACCATCAGCACCACCCACCATCAGCACCACCCACCATCAGTACCACTCACCACCCATCATCAGTACCACCCACCATCAGCACCACCCACCATCAGCACCACCCACCATCAGCACCACCCACCATCAGTACCACTCACCAACCGCCATCAGTACCACCCACCATCAGCACCACCCACCTTCAATACCACTCACCACCCACCATCAGCACCACCTACCATCAGCACCACCCACCATCAATACCACTCACCACCCACCATCAGCACCACCCACTGTCAGCACCACTCACCATCAGCACCACTCACCATCAGCACCACTCACCACCCACCATCAGCACCACCCACCATCAACACCACCCACCATCAATACCACTTACTACCCACCATCAGCACCACCCACCATCAGCACCACTCACCATCAATACCACTTACTACCCACCATCAGCACCACCCACCATCAGCACCACTCAGCATCAGCACCACTCACCACCCACCATCAGCACCACCCAGCATCAGCACCACCCACCATCAGCACCACTCAGCATCAGCACCACTCACCACCCAGCATCAGCACCACCCACCATCAGCACCACTCAGCATCAGCACCACTCACCACCCACCATCAGTACCACCCACCATCAGCACCACTCACCACCCAGCATCAGCACCACCCACCATCAGCACCACCCACCATCAGCACCACTCACCACCCACCATCAGCACCACCCATCATCAGCACCACTCACCATCAATACCACTCACCACCCACCATCAGCACCACCCACTGTCAGCACCACTCACCATCAGCACCACTCACTATCAGCACCACTCACCACCCACCATCAGCACCACCCACCATCAACAACACCCACCATCAATACCACTCACCACCCACCATCAGCACCACCCATCATCAGCACCACTCACCATCAATACCACTTACTACCCACCATCAGCACCACCCACCATCAGCACCACTCACCACCCACCATCAGCACCACTCACCATCAGCACCACTCACCACCCAGCATCAGCACCACCCACCATCAGCAGCGCGCCCCATCAGTCACTGGTGGCTCCTGGCGTTCCCGAGTTCTGGCCTCATCACTCCAGTCTATGGCTCTGTCTTCACATGGCCTTCCCCTCTCCCTGTGACTTTTGTCTCTTACAAGGATGCCTGTCATTAGATTCAGAGCCCACCTAAATACTTGGGATAATTCTCATCTCGAGATCTGTAATTATATCTAGAAAGCCCCCTTTCACAAATAATGGTCACAGTCACAGGTCCTGGGGTTAGAATGTGGATGTGTCTTTGGCCGGGAGGTCACCATTCAGTCCTTTCGAGAGCCAGAGGGATGCGTGGACTTCAGGGCTGTGCTTCCCAGTGAGGAATGGCTGGCGCCTGCCCCCCGGGTCAGGACTATTGCCACTCTGGATGCCACAGATGACCATGGAGGTCAGCTCGGCATCTCCATTGGCCGGGGTGCCCAGGAGGTCTTACTGAGCGTCTCTAGCTGCCTTCTGGGAAGCACGGGTGTCAGGAGACACATGTCACTGTCTACAAGCCCCTGTCCCATGCCAGAGGGGACGCAGGATAGACCCTGGAAAAGGCCTTTTGTTTACGGCTACTTCCGTCCTGCACGAAGTATTGGACCTTCTCTCTTCTCAGTACCTTCCGTGAGGCCACTTGGTAAGTTTTCTGAATCAGGAGACCAAGCTGAGAACAGCATTGTGGTGTGTCATGTAGACACTGCTGTATTTGAGATGGATAACCAAGCCTTGAGCCTGGGCCTGAGTGGCCTTTGGTGACGGTGGGATGGGCCCGCCCAGGGGGACTCAGAGCTTTGGGCCTGGGCTTGGGCCCTGCCTGGGGAACAACCCTGATGCACGGCCCAGAAACGGGAGGCCTGAGGCTGGAGCTGGGACGGCTCCCGGAAATGCCACCACGAGTGTCCACAGAGGGACTGGAGAAGCATGTCCATGAATCTCCTGCACTATTTGTTCCTTAGGACTTGTGGGCACATATTTTCCCAGAGGAGCGGGTCATGGCTTTCTGCAGAGACTCCAGAGGGCCCACAGCCCCCAGAGAATGAGGGATGCAGATTTATGTCCTGGAGTAGCTTACTCAATCTACTCATCACCATTTGATTTTTTTTTTTTTTACCAGTTTCTAATAAGTTTTTGCAGTGCCCTTCAGACGCAGCCAGAGCGGCAGCCGTGGCAGAATATTCTAGAAGGAATCCAGAACCTAGTACCCAGCGGTTCATGGTGGGGGGAGTGCTAAGGCAGAGCTTCTCTGTCCCTGATTCCCTTTGGGGCCAGCCCTGGACCAACTCTGCTCTGGGCCTCAGTTTCCTCACCTGTAAAAATGAACACAGTGGAGTTAGATCCCGCTGGGCTCTGCATGCACCCTGACTCACTGTCTCCCTGGACCTGAGGTGTCCCACCCTAACCTGTGACCGAGACCTTGGACTGGGGGAGCTGACGGGGTCCGCAAGGAGGTCGAGCTCTGGTGAAAGTCATGACCTCCCCCCGGGGGTGGGGGTCCCCAGGCCACGGTGAGTCCTGATGGGGACCAGGGTATGGGACACAGAGCACAAAGACGTTCCCTGCAAGTTCCTCCCACCTCCCCTCTGTCTGTGAGCGCTAAGTTGCTCCAGTCGTGTCCAGCATTTTGCAACTCTACCAGACTCCTCTGTCCATGGGATTCTCCGGCAAGAATACCGGTGTGGGTTGCCCTGCCCTCCTCCAGGGGATCTTCCTGACCCAGGGATAAAACGGGTGTCTCTTAGGTCTCCTGCATAGGCGGGTGGGTTCTTTACCACTAGAGCCACCTGGGAAGGCCTGCCTTCCCTCTGTTTCCTTTTAATTCTTCATCTGCTCTCCATTTCTCTTTTTTCTCAGCTCTGTGGTCTTAGCTAACCCCTGCAGGGAGGGGTCCCTTGGCCTGGCTCTTGACGAGAACCGGTGGCTGTGCTGGCCATGTGGGTCCCACCTTATCCTGAAGACACAGCAGAGCCTTCAGCTGCTCCAGCGGCCCCGTCGTCTGGACCACCACGTCCCCTCGTGACCCTGAGCTGTGGGGGGCCCCAAGGCCAGCACACATGCAGCCCCCTTACCATGGAACCCCCAGTTCCTCCTATAAGCCCCCTTTGTTCCCCAGAGAGGCCCTGACTCTGGGGAGGGTCAAGTCCATCTCTTTGTGCTCCTCACAGCCCCCAACCACTCCACGGACTCTCATGAAACAGCTGTAGCCATCACCCACATCTTTTCCCCGCCCCCGCCCCTGCCCCCCGCCCAAGAAAAGTGAGTCCCCCTCATTCACTGCGGGACCCAGTGCCTGGCACAGAGCTGTGCTCAGAGCTTAACACGTGTGGCCTGAATGAATGAATGAATGAACGGATGCATGCCTAAACAAGCAAGCCTGAATGAACCCTTTCTACCCCATGCCTCCGTAGAAGAGAAATGCCATTTGGGGGGGGATTCTCATATATTTGGAGGTGCTGCAGCAGACCTAGGAGACAGAAGGGTCTCCACTCATCACCACTTCTCGAGAGGGAAAGACTGGTCAAAATACTGACTGCACAACAATTTAACAGCAGAGGCCCCCACGCCTCGGGTCTGGCTCTGGTTCTGGCCCAACTGTCAGCCGCGGGGATGGGGGTGGGGGTCAGATGGTCTTACAGTGACAGACAGGGCTCCAACTGTGCCTGGAGGCCCCCCTTGGAGAGAGTGGTTCGTTTGGGGTTTTAATGGTGGAGAATCAGCTTTGAAGGATGATGCTGGCTGAGAGGTCCCACTGCCTGGTGACCCCCATCACCGGCAGCTGATATTTATCAAGTGCACGTTATCTTGGCAACAAGCAAGACAGAAGGAAAAACGCGGGCACCGGTCAGCTCTGCTCTGACGCCCCTCCCTGTCCCACGGTGGGTCCCCCCACCTTCACCCTGGAACACCAGGACAGCACTTTCCCTCCACTTGGTTCCCTCTGACAGAGACTTTCATTATCAAAGGTGGAAGGATGGGGCGTCCCCAGGGGAGCCCTGGAGCACTCAAGCCCGCTGACTTGGCTCTCCCTCTGTCCACAGGTGGGCCCCCATCTCGCAACCTTCCCCACCGAGGCCGATCGCCAGAGAGCCTTCAAAGCCCACCGGGAAGAGTGTGCCGTGCGCCAGGGGACCCTGAGGATGGGCAACTACACCCACCCCTAAAGCCTGTCTGACGCGGTAGAAAATTCTCTGAAGGACTCACCTGCTTTGCCCAAATCACACAAGACACTCCCCCATTGCTCCAGGTTCTGCCTCGGCCAGGACCTCAGACTCGGGTCTTAGATGACTTATTTTTGCTAAGAGCCCCCTTTAGAGTTAGCCACTCTCGCTCCCCTTAGCCCCAGCAATCCCTCACTTAGGGACTCCCCTCCAGCAGGACTCTACCTCGCTTCTCAAGCCCCAAGCTGATAAGAGAAACTCAAGTTTCATGGCAGATTTTATAGGCTCCAGACTAAGGCTCTGTCCTCAAGTATTAAAAACAACCCAGGTATTTGCTGTAGAGAGTGTGACAGTGTCATGCTTTGAAAACCCTCATTTAGTATTCCAAACATGAGATTTCATTTCTCTTTTCGGGGATGCCTGATATCTCTCCATGGCAGTACTATCTCTCTGGGGCCCCTGACGGCAGGAAGAGCCCACACTCCGTACTTGGAGCGGGCCCTCACCTCTTCAGGGCTAAGCTGCCTCCACCAACACTGACCTTGGAAGGTCACCCCTCCCACCTCCTGAAAGACAATGCCCTCCAGGGATGAAAGCACCCAGACTGGGGCCCTTCGTACCTCCAACTCTCTGCAGGTCCTCTGCTTTCTCCCCACAAATTAGATACCGATCTACTTTAAATTAAAAGAGCTATTTGTCATCCTCCTTTTGTGCCTTTATTTGAAAACCGGTAAACCAGTGTGAGAATCAGCCTCAGACTCTCCAAGGGCCATGACTTTCTCCACAACATCTCAACCAGCACCTATAAAAAGTCAGGCAAACTCTTAAGTTTTAAAATCCCCTGACTAGTCTGAGGGTTCCCAGCATTGACCTTCAACTTGGATCTCTCCCCAGAATCCCATGCTCATTTATCCAACTGCGACTCCCCGGCCCCCTGCCCCGGGCCAGGTGTCTCCACTCAGGTGTCGGCCATTCATCTCAAACCAGCACAGCTGAGATAGAATTCTGGATTTTTTTTTCCCCCACCAAACTTGCTTCTCCCTCCATTTTCCCCATCTCATACTTGAGACCACCCAGAGGCTGAAGACAAAAATCATCACAACTCCGCTTCCTTCACTCTTACATCCAATCCATCAACAAGCCTGTCAGTGTTTCTTCCAAAAGCACCCTGATTCATCTCTGGGTCCCCATCATCTGTCTGGAGAATTGTATCAGGTTCCTGCTTCTCCCCACAATCCCTTCTCCACAGCTTGTCACCTGCCCACCCCTTCTTGTCATTTAGATCTTAGCTCAAAAGCCAAGTCCCCCCAACCCCCTCAGGCAGTTCCCTGGTGGGCTCATGGTTAGGATTCCCAGCTTTTACTGCGAGGGCCCAGGTTCAATCCCTGGTCAGGGACCTCACGAGACCCCACAAGACACATGACGCAGCCAAAAATAAAATCAGGACTTAGTTTAAAAAACAAAAAAGGGTAAGATGTCTCTTATGGGAATTCCCTGATAGTCCAGTGGTTAGGACTCAGGTCCAGGTTCAATCCCTGGTCAGGGAACTAAAGATTCTGCAAGTTGTGTGGTGTGGACAATATATATATATATATATATATATATATATATATATATATAAACACAAGTCTCCCACTCGAAAGGCCTTCCCTGGACTGTGTGTGTGTCTGACTCTTCGTGACCCTGTGGAGTGCAGCCCACCAGGCTCCTCTGTCCATGGGGATTCTCCAGGCAAGAATACTGGAGTTGGTTGCCATGCCCTCCAGGGATTTTCCCAATCCAATGACAGAACCCAGGTCTCCCACGTCACAGGTAGATTCTTTACCCTCTGAGCCACCGGGGGTAGCCCCCAGTTAAACCCACACCAAACTGTTTTATTCTCAGCAAAACAATGAGCCCTTATTCACTGCCTGTCTCCTCCTCTAGAAGGGAAGTGGCCCCGGATCAGGGGTCTAAGATCCCAGGGCCCAGAGCTAGGGGCCTGTGGAATGCCCCATGGTACGAACATCCGCTGTGGCTCCTGCCCCCCGCCCCCAACCCAGGCCAAGTGCCTGGCGGGGTCGTCCATCAGCCTCGGCAGAGACACAGTGAGTCTGTGACTACAGATCTGAGTGGTTTCTTGAACAGCCTCCCCAACCTCAACACAGGCCAGCACTGCAGCTCCTTAGAAGCTGATTCCATAAAAATGCCGCACACACTAACCAACCCCCTCGGAAATCTGGCTTAGCGGGGCCTTGATGGACCCCCACCCCATCCTAAGGGTCTGAAGTCCCCCTCCCGCCCCATGCACCAGACAAGCATCCCCACTGTCTTTGCTAAAGCCCACCTGCAGCTTTCTGAGCCCTGGGAGCAGCGCCCCTGGTGAGGGACCTGGTCGCTGAGCACACGGCCGTTCCAGGGCATGACACCCGACTCCGCTAAGAAACTTCTGCGCGACCCTGTGTCAGTGCCCTCCTCTGTGAGTCAGGACCCCGACACACCAAAGGAGGTTTTCTCAAGCAAACTTTGGTAACGATGACAGTGAAGCACGCGTCTCGTGATTAGCAGACTCCGGCACTTCCAGAGAATAGGTGAATGTGGGCGATTTTCTTATCGATAAAGCACACTGAAGAGGGACAACTGGATGTCTGAAGGGGATCGAGGGATGAAGGCAGGATGCTCCAAGGAGGCTTTGTGTCCAGATGCACCAAGAAGGTCAAGATATTTTGAATGGAGCCCTCTCTCTTGCTCTGAAATCCACAATGGATAGGGGGGTGCACATCAGGACATGGAATTCCCTAAAGGATCCCAAATTAGGCTCTATCTGCCATGGCAATGAGCAAGATGCCCCACTGGTCAGTGGCCCCTCCAGGCCAGCTTTACCAAGGACGGGGCCAAGGTGGGGAAATACGGACTTGGCCAGAAAACGCTGCAGGAAATCTCTTTCATCTATCCGATTACTTCTTGCCTCTGCAGCCGGTCGGGCAGACCGCGTGCTGCGGGACGGGGCTGTGATCCATGCACCAGGAGCATGCCTTCACCCTCTCCAGGAGTCCCCCAGCCACTGGTGCTCCAGGGCCAGGCTCAAGCGCGCAGCAGAGTTGCTCAGCTCCTTGTCCTACAGCGCCACCCGCTGGCAGGTCTAAGCAGGAGGCCAAGGAGGAGCCCGGACCTTCCCTCCCTCCCCTAGCTTGGTCCTTCCCTCCTCATGAATTATTTGTGCCTGCACAAAGCCCCAGGTCTGATTCCAGTCTGATTCTGCCTTCTCAGGTATCCTATAGTGTCAGCCACACGCCTGCCCTCGCTCACGCAGAGCTGGGGGAACCTCGAGGCACAACCGGGGCCCTTGTCCATCCTTCACAACCCAGGGTAGAGCCCACGCGCCGCGCCCCTCCCCCCCCCCACCCCCACCCCCGCAAGGTTCCAGTCTGCAGGGGCCTTAGGGCTCATCCGCTAACCTCCCTCCTCCACCATCCTCCCCACTTCACAGGTGGAAAAGATATGTCGAAGGGGCCCGACTTCACTCAGTGAGTCGGCCCCAAGCCAGTGATTGGTCCAGTGTGTCCCAGAGTCTGCCCCCCAAAAGCCACCTCTCAATTAAAGAGGGGCGGATATGGAGATAGCTCCTGATCACGTGCCAAAGAATGCCACGCTAGCACTGCCCTCACCAGGGATGTGACCTTTAGCCCCTGGTTTTTCTCATTTCCCTGGTGGTTGGCATTTGGGAACATTCCATCTTTCCGCCTCCAGGTTGGGTTTCTTGGCCAAACCCCACCAGAGAGTCAACCAGACAAAGAGGCCCATGTGTACTGTCCTCCTGAGCCTCAGAGAGGCGGCTGGTCTGGACCCCCACCCAGTCAGCTTGAAATCCTCAGAAGTTTCCTCGGAGGTTGGAGGAAGGCAGTGCCTGTGTTCATGTGCACTAGGCAGGAGGTGGGAGCAAGCGGGGGCCTGGGGTGCTGAGACTTTGAAACAGGACTCACAAAACCGGGAGGGGCCTGAGGACATGTCTGGTCCTGCCAGAAAAGACGGAGCCAAACCAGGACCAGAGCAGACTTCTTGGCTGCTAGGTCCAGCTTTCTTTTCACCCTGAATCCCCACTGACTTCAGCCTCTTTCCAGATTTTTAAACTAGAGCCCAAACCCCACTGGTTCTCTCCCTGCCACCCGCTACCCTGATCAAACCAGGTAACTAACAATCTTCTCAGCCAGAAGAAAGGAGATGGGGTTCTGGAGTCTGACAATTGCACAAGATGTTTAGCAGGGATGGTAGCAATGAGCCAATGGTGATTGATGTCTGAGCTCTGCCTGGCAGGGAGCTTCTAGAAGCCTAAAGAGAAAGCAATGCTCAAAGGCCACCAATGCAAATCCAGTCCTGGGAGGTCCCTGGGTCCAGCAGGAGATGGCTTGGCTCTTTGATTCATTCATCCAAGCTTCCCAACTTAGACCCACAGATTCCAGGGCCCAGAGCAAGCACATGTGCATGACAGCAAGCAGACCAGCAGCTCGGGCACCAAGGTGGGCCTGGGTGACAGACACACGGGTCTGTGTCTCCAGTCAAAAACCCTCTCTCGCATTCATCCTTCTGAACCCAAACCGTCTTTCAGCTGCATTTCTTTTCACTTGGGAAACACTTTGATGCTTGAAATCATCATTAAACGAGAAAAAAAATCTAGGTTGGCTTTTTATACAGGTTCCTAGAACTGAATGCAAGCAATTTAAAAACGTGAATTCACAATTGGGAAGTAATCTGTGGAGACCAATTTAGGCTGATGGGTGTCATTGCACTCTGTGAGGCTGAGGTGTGAGAGTCCATCCCATCCTGACCCGGTGACATCGCCAGCAGGGAGCATGGCCCACAGTGTGCAGGACCGAATGCATGTTTCCAGGGGAGGAAGTAAAGAGGAAGGGAGGGAAGGAGAAAGAGAAGGGAAGCAAGGGTAAGAGGAGAGAGGAAGGTAGGAGAGAGGGAGAGAAGGACAGAGGAAAAGAAAGAATATGTTCTCTTTCAGGTTTCAGGAGCTTCGTGGGGTTTTGAGCTAAACCAACAAACATGATTGAGAGCAGCATGACCTTGAAACCCACCAACTGTCCAAATCCTTGTCCGGCCCATCTGTTTGCAGAAAGATATTAGCACCCAAGCTTGGCCATATCGCCCAAATCCCTTGTCCCCGCCATGTTAAAAACTGGTTCCTGTAGGAAGGCCTGAGGCAAAGGGCAGGGCCGGGGGCTGACTTCTCCAGGGGGCCCTAACCTGCCAGAGGAAAAGCTCTGGCTGTCGTACTTAGTAGTCATCATATGAAAGGCATAATCACTGTTCTCCAGGATCCGAGCCGAGTGCAGAGTCCCCACCACGACCACGTGAAGGGCGCAACTCCGCTGAAAAACATACAGCCCAGAAGGTAACCTTGAGAAAGCTCAAGGTCACAGAGCAGGGCTGGGACCATGGTGAGGCAGGCAAATCCCAGGCTAGGACACAAACCTTTTGACTTTCCGCCAAACTCGGTAACCAAGACGGACAACATTTTAATGCAATATTTTGAAATCAAAATTTAAAAATTCCTGATGGACAAAACAGCAACAGGTTCACACTTCCTTGGTGATCCAGTGGTTAAAACTCTGCGCTTCCAATGCAGGGGACTTGGGTTTGATCCCTGGTCAGGGAACTAAATCCCACATGCCACTCAGCCAACTATATATGTATATGTGTGTGTGTGTGTGTGTGTGTGTGTGTGTATATATATATATATATATTTTAATGGCAACAGGTTCAATAGACTTGTGTTATTCACCTCACTTGCCTCACCTTAGCCCCAGCCCTGGGCTCTAGGGCCAGGATTCTACTTTAGGCCTGCCCCGTTCTGGAGTCCATATCCCCAGCCACCTCACTCCACTGGTGGTATACTGCCCTTGGCTCCAGGTACTCAGAACCTTGAATGATGGCATTCAAGCTACAATCTTCCACAAGAAGAAAAGACTTGAGGACTGTTTACGAAAAGCTTCGAGCACATCTCCCCGTGTGACTCTGCCTGTAAGTCAATGAGCAAAACTGGTCAAAATAAGGCCTTTTCCATGCTCAGGACTGGGGGTATTGAGTGACGTGGAGTGGAGAGGCAGGTGGGCCTACGGATAAGGAAGTTGCTAAGAAACATTGCTCAGCCAGAGACCCAGGCCCCATCCTGACCCAAAGCCAAACCCAAGCCCAGAGCCCCCGACTGGGCAGAGGGCCTGAAGTCCATAGACAGGCCACTTCATAGCCGGCATGGGCCTCTCCCATCCTTGCCTCTTGCTACAAGCCTCCGATGTTAATGTCTTTGGACCAAAGCAAAAGTCCAGGCAAGAGAGAGGAGCTGCGCGGAGTGGGAGCAGGGCCAGAGCCCCAGCCTCCTGTGGGCCAGTCCGTGCAGCTGCCTCCTTGCCCTGGAGAAGAGCAATGGCTCCTTCTCCATTGGTGTTGCCATGTGAGTGCTTGGTTTGGGATTTTCCAGGGCTCTGGGTCCACAGAGAGACAGAAGGTTTAAAAGAAAGCAATTTCAAAGGGCTGGATGGCCAGGGGGCCGGCATTTGAAGCTAGAGGATCCCAGAGGCAGGAGGCTGGGGAGGAGGTGTTGGAGCCCAGAACAGCGGTCTGGGGGGTGCTAGTCCTGGATCTGACCGCATCTCCCCCGTTGCCATTTCTCCCCTGAGTCTTCCAAGCCTCTGCCTTCCCTGGGTGGAGGAGGTGGGTCAAGACAGCTGGGTAGAGGGCTGGGGCTCAGAAGGGACAGAGAGGGAGCAAGGTCTGTTTCCTGCCTTGTAAATGAAGTTCTCAGAGGTTAATCTGCCATGTTTCACACCCCGTTTTGTTGAACCGTCCACCCCTCCAGGATCGACCAGGCTCCTTTCTCAAAGTGAGGGGTGGATCACCCACCCAGGAGCCCCAGGAACCTTAGTAAAGTTCCAATTCTTGGACTTCTTCCCAGCTAA
This sequence comes from Bos indicus x Bos taurus, assembly GCF_003369695.1. Classification (NCBI taxonomy): domain Eukaryota; kingdom Metazoa; phylum Chordata; class Mammalia; order Artiodactyla; family Bovidae; genus Bos; species Bos indicus x Bos taurus. The sequence continues at coordinate 101,751,354 of NC_040086.1, forward strand.
ACAAGAGCCTAGGTGGGTACACACACACCTCTCAGGCTGTGGACAGGCTGAGATGCAAGAACTATCCCCTTGATGGAGAAAAGAAAAAGATGGGGGCACAGTAGTGGAGCTGGAAACCCCCAAATAGGAATAAAACAATGTTAGCAACAGTGGGCTGGATCCAAACTCCAGGTGGGATAAATGGCATAGCATGTTTTTATCACCGTATACCAGATAATTCAAAACGAATGATAATATAACAACCTGTGTATTCTTGGGCTTGAAGAATCACAGAGAAGCCGGCTAGGGCTGCAGCAGGTGGCGGGGGCGGAGGCGCGGGGGTGGTGGGGGTGGTTTAGCCTTTTTTTTTCCAGGGTAAGAGGTTGACCCCCGCCTTTACTACTCACCCCCCATACCCGCGCAGTGCCTTGCACCGCCGGAGGCATCGCTTTCGCTGGGCCGGGCACCCGAACCCCAGCGTAAGACTCCAAGGCCAGAAAAAGTCCGCCCAAGACAGGGGCAGCTGGGACCGCCGCGGGCGGAGCAGGACCGGACTTGCTTTCGGCTTAGCGGATGCTGCGGATGCGGGCCCGGGGCGTCAAGATCTCTAACAGGCCCAGGATGACGGGCCCGCTGACCCAAGCTGGGACCCTGGGATCTGGGGGAGATGAGGTTCTTCCCGAGGCGCGGGCAGCAGGCTGGGAGCGGGGGTGGGGTGAGCAGTAGAGGGGGTAGCGGAACCTCCGGAGGTGCCTGGAGGGAGAGCAAGGCCCAAGTCGAGGACTGGCCGGGAAGGGCGAGGGCAGCCCAGGGTCCTCGTGATTTATGTCCCCCTCCCCGTCCACCAAACGAAAACCGGCAATCCGGCTCGGCCCGGGCGCGCGAGGCGCCCGCTGCAGCGGCTGCCGGGCCAGGGCGGGGGCCCGTGAGCTCCTGGCCCCTCGGCGCCCGCCCTCCTGCCTCCCCCGACAGCTTGCAGCCGAGCCGGGCCTGCCGTCCCCGGGGAGCCGCCCGTCCTCGCCCCCAGCTCGGCCGGCGGCGAGGCCGCTTCCAATCTGCCGGGAGGCTCAGGGGGAGAGCGCGGGGAGTCGGGCGAGAGGCCACCGCCGGCCTGGCTCGAGGGAGAAGAAAGTTTCTGCTCCGTCCAGCTGCACCGGCCTTCCCGGCCGGGTCTCGGGTGTGGGGGGATTCGGGCGCTTCGCTATTCCGCTGCGATCTTAGATGTTGAGTCTGACGCCGGGCTAGGGTATTTTCTTGGGGCCCGAGGGGAGGGGGGCCAGGAGGGTGCCCTCCCGCTTGGAAAGGCCTGAGCTCCGGGCGCAGAGCGGGTGAAGGGCGCCTCTGGCCGGTGGGAGGGGGGGCGCCTCTGGTAGGCGCGCGGGCTGGTTTCCTCCTCCCTTTGACCACAGAGCCGGTCGCCCACCCCTGGCGTCGCCTCTAGAGGATCCAGGCCCCAGATGCGCTTCAGTTCTGCCCGCAGCCCTGGGCCCCACACAGGAGGCCGAACCCCGAAAGGAGCAGAGCTGGAGTACCACCGTGACGGAGTTGGGGAGGGTGGAGAGGGCGAGTTATTCACAGCCAAAAGACCGTGTTTCCAGCCCTGCTTTGAAAACAAATCCTCGGGCGGGCTTTCACTGCTCTCGAAATGCGAAGTCGTTAGCAGACGTCTACATTCGCACTCAGAAGCTCGCGCAGGTTACTCTTTAGAGGTACAGAAACACCCGACCCCCCAGACACGCTCCGCCGCAGGAGAGACTGTCGACTGGGTTGGGGTCCTTTGCGCGGCCCCTCTCGGGCCACACGGATTTCTCGGGGTCCCTCTAACGTCCTAGACCCGACCTGCCCAGCTTTCCAGCCTCGCCCCACAGTGAAGCCATCGTTCTGTCTCCTTCCAGGCGCAGACATCAAGCTTTCCCCACCCCTGCCAGGCCCACCAGGTCCAAAGAGATCAGAGAAGGGGGGCTACAGATTTTCCTTCACGAAAAACATGTAGACCGCAAAGGAAATACCCGAAAACGACGCAACAAATTAAAATCTCTTCTCCACACATACAATTCTTTTTCTGCTGGGTGTAGTCCCTTTTTCTTGCTAGAGGAAAGAGAAAAACAACAACAACAACAACAACGGCCGGGCAGGGAGGTAGGGAGGGGGTAGAAAAGGTATCGTTGACAGCCCGATGGAAGAATAATTTGAATAACTGTGGGAAAGTGTAGGGGAAAAACTTAAAAACCTTACGTCCTAATTCAACGGCAGCGGCAGCCGGGCTTTGGACCCCTCCCCGCCCGCCTGTACCCCCCTCGGCTAATCACCCTCATTAGGAGCCTCATCACCGGCCTAATGAAAGCAAACCGTGTGGAAATCGCCGGTAAACAGTTGGGTCTGTGCTGTAATTAATTCAGTGTCTCTTTTAATCAAACTGAAAGGAATCGGGCAGTGGCTTGCGGAGCCGTGACATCACCCCCAAAATCGGCCAGAGCCAATCAGCGTCATCACTCCGGGGACACGTGGGCGAGTCCCCTTAAAAACACACACACACACACACACACACAACACAACGGAAAAAAAAAAAAGAAGAAGAAACGAAAAAAAAAAAAAAAAAACCCAGCCCCAAAGTAAAAGTGACACAAGTTCATTTTTTAAAGGAAGGGGGGGAGGCGAAGGCGCGCGCGGAGGACGGGCGGAGAGCGGCAACCGCGGAGTAGGGAGGCGCTGTCCACGGTGCTGACGGGGCCCCCGGAGCGGTGGGAGCGTGGAGAGAAGACCTCCCCGGCCAGGTGGAGCGTCATGCGCCGAAGGCCGCCGCCGCCGCTATCCGCGGTGCTGACGCCGCCAGGTGCGCCCCGATCCCTCGGCTGGTAGCTCGGCTCGGGCCCGCTGCTAACCGCGGTACTGACCCCGCTGCCCTCGGCCACCACTCGCCTGGAAGAAGCGTGCAGTTTGGATTTTTTTTTTTAAAGCCCTTCTTTATTTAGATTCCAGCGTCTTCTCATCTCTTCTGTGCCAAAGGGGAGCTCAGGCCGTCCGTCTCCCCCTTGGCTCTCCCCAACTTGCCGCACCCTCCCTCCCGCTTCTCCCTGACACTCCCACCACCCCCCCTCGGCTCGGCGGCTCGGCGCGATGCTGCAGAAGACGCGCTGAGCCCTTTTGGATCTAATGCGCAGAGGAGGTTGGCCCAGAGCTCCTGGGCTCCCCCAAGGCTGAACTCCATCCAAGGTGCCCGCAGGCTCCCTGCCCGCCTTCCCCATGCCAGCCCGCAGCTAGGGGCAGGGGCAGCGGCGGCTGGGGTTGGGGGTGGGTGGGGAGCTTTTGGGGAGGACAGGTCGCAGCTTGGCTATGGAAGGCTCCAATGGCTTTGGGATCGACTCCATTCTCTCCCACCGAGCGGGCAGCCCCGCCCTTCCCAAGGGGGACCCCTTGCTCGGGGACTGCCGCTCTCCCCTGGAGCTGAGTCCTCGCTCAGAGAGCAGCAGCGACTGCTCTTCACCAGCCTCGCCAGGAAGGGACTGTCTGGAGACGGGAGCCCCGCGGCCTGGCGGGGCTTCGGGACCAGGTTTGGACTCCCACCTGCAGCCTGGGCAGCTCTCGGCCCCAGCCCAGTCTCGCACCGTGACCTCCTCCTTTCTGATCAGGGACATCCTTGCCGACTGCAAACCGCTTGCGGCCTGTGCACCCTACTCTAGCAGCGGGCAGCCAGCCGCTCCTGACCCTGGGGGCCGTCTTGCGGCCAAGCCTGGGGAGGACTTTAGAGACAAGCTGGACAAAAGTGGCAGCAACGCCTCATCGGACTCTGAGTATAAAGGTAAGAAAGTGGGAGGTGAAAACCTAGGGGAGGGGGGCTCCATTTCTGAACACGACATTAAAACTGGGGTGCACACATGCGGGGACATGAACATGCTCACCCGGAGTGCCCCCGGCCCAGGCAGAGCCACTGGTCTCATCTGAAGCTTTCAGTCAGTTAGCCCCGTGGTTATGCTTTTGAGCAACAAAGAGTCCAGCAGAGCGAGGAGAGGAATTCTGTGTGATGACCCAGGAGAGATTCCCGAAAACACACAAAGCAAACTTTCCAAACTTCGGCTGGGACTAACCAACCCTCCAGTGGGCAGAAGCAAGTGCCTCTCAGACCAGTGGCTCTCTGGGAAAAGACCTTGCAGAAGCAACAGAAGACCCAACGGGTTCTTGCTCGAACGCTTTTTTATAAGGGGGAAAACCTAGCAGGAAATTCCGGCTGAAGCACTGAGAACAGTCAATTTTCCACCCTTTAATTTGAATATCCAGATGGGGAGGGCAATTCAGCTTTCCTTCCCGTTGGCCCCGGGTGTGATCTGGGTCCAGGGAATCATGCAAAAGAAATGCTCACTTAAAAGTAGAAACAGCAGTCAGGCAGGCGGCTGACTGGCTGGGATCGGGTTCAGCGGTCTCTGTGCTCACCCAACTGTTCTCACTGGATTTCATTTGAAGTGCACTGAGCAATTAACTTCGGGCTGTGTGTGTGGGACCCAGAGATCCCCCAGCACCCAGCCTATACTGGGGTTGAAGGACCCTTTACTTGCTTTTTCACCCCGTGAATCTTTCCAGTTTCCTTTCCATCCTGTCTTAACCAGGGAGCTGAGATCAGCACTAAGAGGAAAGAGGGAAGGAGGAAGGAAAGAAGAAAGAAAGGAAGAAAGGAGAGAAAGAATTCCTTAATTTTGTTTCTCGTCCTGGCCACTGCCTTGACTTTAGGTCTTTGGTGAAGCCAGAGGCACGAAGTTCTTTCTCAGGGAGAAGTCAGGAGGCAGGAAGGGAAGGAGTTTCAGAGCCCTGTGTCCCCATCCAGTAGAAAATGAAGGGCTGGCAGGGGCTGTTTAGAGCTCTTTCAGCCTTATAATTAATTCCCAGAATGCTTTCCATGAGATAAAACTTCCCTATAAAGCCAACTTCTATATTGTCTTGGGGGCCCTACATCTCCTGACCCATATTTGCACTGCTAAGTTGATTCAGTCGTGTCCGACTCTTCGAGACCCCATGGACTGCAGCCCAACAGGCTCCTCCATCCATGGGATTTTCCAGGCAAGAGTACTGGAGTGGGGTGCCATTGCCTTCTTTGTTTGCACTAAGTTATCACAAAAATTTAGGAAGGCTCGTTTAACACTCTCTTCCCAACCAAGAAGTGGTTGTGGACATGCCCTGACCTCAAACCAAAACCCATATGAGGCCCCACTCCACATCTCATTCCCTCCTCCACTGCCCCAAGCAACCAGTGGAGACTCCAAGGTCTCCCTGGGTCAGCCGTGCTAGATGGGCAGGTTGGGCTGGGGCTGGAGGAAGGGGGTCCAGACGCCTGTGGCCCAGAGAGCCCTGCTCCTCCCCCCAGGTCTGTTTAGAGAGACAAGGAAAACTTGCCTGGGAGAAAGACAGGTGTATGATGGGGAAGTGAAGGGGAGCAAGGGAGGCAAGGTAAATATATATGTGTAACAGCATATTTTATTATTTATAATTCTCAACAACACCCAGATTTATAGTTAGAATAAGTCGCAAGCCCCCCCTGCACCGCGTGGTGCTGGTGAAAGAGTGTGGCTCGTGTCTCTATATTTGTTTATTTTTTTGCCCATAGGTGGGATTTTGAGTCAAGGTTTCGGTTAAGATAATTGGAATATCAATTTTCTTCTCTTGTCCCTGATGATATCTGATCGGGGTGGTGATGACGGCCGGCTGTCCACATATCACTTAAATAGGGTTGGAGCTGAAGACAGAGGAAGGTCTCCCCCAGCCCTAGGTACCCCACCTTTGCATCAACAAAGTCCCAGGTGAAGAAGGAGAAGAAATAACCGCCTCTGGAGCATTTCTCAAAGGCGGACCCGAAGCAGGAGACCTTACCGAGAGACAGACAGACACACGGGGTTGGCAGCTAAGCGACTCCCCTATCCACCTACCATGTGAAGAGTCCCTCCTCCAAGGAGGGCAGGCAGGGAAGGTCAGTCCCATCCGAGTCGGCATCAAAGGTTCCTCAGCATAACATTTAAAGAAGCGGAACCGGGCTTTGAAGTCAGGCGTTCTGCAGCGCACGGTCTGGCTTGCAAGAGCCGATATCCATGGAGAAACGAAACGGGCACTGTGCTCCCAGCTGGCAGGGTCGGGGGGCCTGGAACTCTCAGGCGTTGAGATTGACTGAGCCTGCTTTGGAGGTTGAGGCTGGGCACCTGCGAGTGTGTATCTGAAGGCTCCAGCCTGCGCCCGGGAGAGGAATTAGAGAAAAAGCCCCAGGAGCCAACCCGTTCTTCTGGACACCCCAAACTCAACCTCCACCCCACCCCCAACCTTGGAGCTCAGTCCTGAGAAATGGGGGGGATTTACAAATAGGGCCAGATGATGAGGTCAAAAAGTAAGGTTTCCACAATATCAGGTTAGAGGTTTGGATAATCATTTCCGCAAACTTGCTCAAACTTTACCTGCCTGGCATAGACAGAAAAGATCCTCCAGCATAGACAGAAAAGATCCTCCATCCTAACAGATCCCCATCTCCTGAGGCACCCTTGCCCCAGTGTGGCCCGAGTCCAGGAGGGCAGGGAGAGGCCAGCGAGCTGGTCTGGAGGAGGCGGTGGGAAGGCGTGGACCCCTGCTCACCGGCTTCTTACCGGTTTCTCACCCGCTAGCGCTCTCCCGGCTCAACCACTGGGGTGTACCTGGTGACTGGCACCCTCCCAGTCTCGAACCGCTTTCTGGTTGAAAAGTCTTGCTCCCTCGTGGCTCAATTAACCGGATTATTGTTTCCTACAGACAGAAATTAACTCCAATTCAGCTGAACCCAGTCACTGCAAACACCATGCTCAATGAAACTCAGCATAAAGGAAAAATAGAGAAAAAGAGGGAGGGAAGCCCCATGTCCATTTTGGGGAGATGGTCTCTGGTGGTATCATCACTTTAGGGGAAGAAGGAGGGAGGTCTTTGAGCTTGCTCCAGCAAGTGTGCATTTTCGGTGCAGTCAACTCCAAAGGAAAGTGCTGGGGAAAAAAGAAACCACATTATCCAGTACCATCCTTGTGACTCAGGAGCGGGGACCCTGCTGGTGTGTCTCGACCATCGGGGGAAACACAGGGCAGCCACCGTAGGCAAATGACAAGGACACACGGACCTCAGAGATGTGTGCATCTGAGGGGTAAACGAGTCACTTATTTTTCCAAACGGCTTTGTGCTCCCTGATCGGGCACCTGGCAGTTCGCATTTTGCCTGTGCGCTGTTTGTAGTTTAAGAAACAGGGGAACCATCCCTATAGATTCGTGCCCAACCAGGGGTCAGGCGAGATGTGGGTGTCCTTCAGGACCACCGTCTACTCCAGGGTGAACAGGCTTTTGTCCCTCAATGCAGGTTCTTCTCCCCAGACTCTGGCCCTCAGCTTCCTCTCTTCCTGGCCCAGATGCAGCCAGAGAATCGGGGGCACAGTCCTAAACCCCGGAGCACGCACCGGAGCAGCCCACCAGGCTGGAACTCCTGCGTCCCCTCCCCACTGCTCCCCTCCCCTGGCAGATCCACCCAGTCGGTCCACTAATCCCTCCAGGGAGCGTCCGTGCAGTGTGGGAGCTGGGTCGAGTTCTCTGTAGGCTTTGGGTTATTTCTCCTCGGAGGTGTCGCTCCTCCTCGGTCTGGGGGCTGGGAGGTCTCAGCCCTGAGTGGCTTTGCTACGGCCCCACGGGCTCGAGTGCAGCGGGGCCACCGCCACCGGGAGCCACATTCACAAGACCGTAAGGGTGGGCGGGCGGGCGGTGAGGCTGGGCCCTGATGCGCGGCTGTGTCTCTGCAGTGAAGGAGGAGGGCGACCGGGAGATCTCCAGCTCCAGGGACAGCCCCCCGGTGCGCCTGAAAAAGCCACGCAAGGCGCGCACGGCCTTCACCGACCACCAGCTGGCACAGCTGGAGCGCAGCTTCGAGCGACAGAAGTACCTGAGCGTGCAGGACCGCATGGAGCTCGCAGCCTCACTCAACCTCACCGACACGCAGGTCAAGACCTGGTACCAGAACCGCAGGTGAGGCCCCCTCTCCTCTCCTCCCCACCCCTCCACGGACCCACCGGGACACGGGTCTGACTGAGCTTTCCGCATTCTGGGGACCTCTGAGCTTTCCCCATTCTGTGAAACTGGGAAAGTGAGGCCTCGGACGGAGAGAGAAAGCCTTGCCTGAAGCCCACAGTGAGGGATAGAGACAGGACTCGATCAGGTGGGCAGATGGACACGTGGACCATGGGAGGTCCAAGCCTGTCCACCCAGGCCACATCCTACCACCTCCCTCCAGCCCTGGGCAGCTGCTAGGGGTAGAGGGGGTGGCACTGAGCTTTCCCGGGATTCTTCAGGCCTCCCCAGTCTTTCTAGTCCCTGAGACTCAAGGAGGGAAAGGGCCCAGACTTAGCTCCTTGGGGCCTGAGGGACCGGAAAATTGATGCTGGGCACTGGCCTCGAACCTGGTGTTTCCTACTCTTCCTTCCCAAGACATTCACAGAATGAAGAGAAACACAAATGCATACAAAACACACACACAGCCACACGCTCAATCCAGTCACACACTCACGTCAACACAATTCACTAATACAAACACACCCACAGTCACCCGCATACTCTTAGCGGAGGCTGGAATGTTGCTTTCCATAAACAAGCTCAGAACACGCTGCCCCATTAATAATAAATACCGATTACTGCTTCGGGCATTAATAATTAAGGCCCGTTACAGTAATTACACAATTATGATGATGATGAATAATTCAGGCAGGAAAATGGGGGTTGGTATGGCTGAGTCCGACTCAGTGGGGCTGCCTCACCGGCCAGGTGCACCCAGGAGTCCGGCCGCAGCCCTGGCAACCAGAGTGGCCTCGCTTCCCTGCCTTCCCCAAAACCTAGCCGGCACTGGGCTGGGGCCTCCCGGCTTCGGGACCGGGCAGACTGTGGGGCTGGCCCCAAGCCTCGGACCTGCGCGCGGGGTGCGGCGGAGGCGGCCGTGCGCTCTTCCTCTGCGGTTGCCGCGGTCTCTGGCCCGCGGGCTTCCGCAGAAGCAGTCAACTGTGGTCCCGCGGCGAGGCTGGTCTCCTCCGGGCCGGTGGTGCGGCTGGCAGCATCAACCGCTCCCCATTCCACCACGAGCAGACAGACCCCGGCACCCCCTGCGGCCCTCTCCAGGGTGATCTTTCGTTCCAAGGCCTCCCCCGGGGGCCGATGCACGGGGGCGCGAGGCGGAGAGCTCCGACATCCCGCTTCAAGCGCCCAGGTTGGGTGGGATGCCCTGCACGAAGTGTGGCGATCTTAGACCCCTGGCTCTGGGGATAAGACAGCCTAGCTTAGAACCCGGGGTCTCCTCTTTTTCGGCCGCCCTGAGATCTGACCCACTCCTCAGTTTTCTTATCTGAAAGCGGGGATGACAGTCATGAAAAGTTCGTGGAAGATTAATAGCATCGATGCCTTTAATGCGCGAAAACCGTGCCCGGCAACCCGTGATTTAGTGATATGAACGAATTAGTGGGCTCCCTCCTGGCCTCTCTGCAGGCGCTCCGGGGCAGGCACTCTGAGGGGCAGGGGTCTCCGAGCGCCCCAGTCCTGATCCCTGCCTTGCGCGTTTATTTCGGTCCCTAGGACTAAGTGGAAGCGACAGACGGCCGTCGGGTTGGAGCTGCTGGCCGAGGCGGGCAATTACTCGGCGCTTCAGCGGATGTTCCCGTCGCCTTATTTCTACCCGCAGAGTCTGGTTTCCAACCTGGATCCCGGCGCCGCGCTCTATCTGTACCGCGGGCCCAGCGCACCGCCGCCCGCCCTGCAGAGACCTCTGGTCCCTCGCATCCTCATCCACGGACTCCAGGGCGCCAGCGAGCCGCCGCCGCCGCTGCCACCGCTGGCCGGCGTCCTCCCGCGCGCCGCGCAGCCTCGGTGAACGCCCGCCCGCCCGCCGGCCCGCCCGCCCAGGCGCACCCGGCCCCCCGTCCCGGGGCTCCGCACCGGCCCCCCTCCGCCAGCCTCGGGGAGGGCGCGGGGTTTCACGCCTCTTCCTGGGGCGGGGGGCGGCTCCCCGACCGGCCCTCCCTGGCGTCGGGCCCAGCGTCCCCAGAAGGGCCAAATGCCAAGTCTTCTAAGGCCCGGACCCCCGGACTGAGTCCCCCTAACCCTCCCCGTCATTCTCTCTCTCGGTCACTCCATCAGGGAGCCACTTCCATCGCCGGTGTACATACGTCCCATCCCCCCAACCCCGCCACCGGCGCGCCCCCTCGCCCCTCCCGGGAGCCGGTGGGGCGACCCCCTTGCTGCGCTCTCCCGCTTCCCGCTCCAGCTGTACACCGAGCCCTCACCCCGCAGCCCTGACACACGGAGGGGAAGGGGTGTGCGAGCCCCCGCCCCGCGCCTGGGCCGGCAGCAGAGCTGTACATACGTGTGCAAAGTGTAAAGTTATTTATTCGTGATCCATCAGCCCGTGACTGTGTCCGTGAATCAGTGAGTCTGGGGCCTGTGCCCACCCACCGCCCGCCCTCCCAGGCAGGGCAGGCCGCGGCCACGGGACTTGCCCACCCACACCCCAACCCCCGCGTCCAGCCTCCGTCTGGGGGACAGCCAGACCCCTCGGGTTCTCTCGTTTTTTAAATGTCGAAAATAAACTTCTTACAAATGACCAGGCGCTTGTCCGCGCGCTCCATTGGTCGGTCAGCGCTCGGCCCTTCCCCATTCCTCCGGAAGATTCCTTTTCCGCTTCTGGGACTCAGGCTCTTTTCACCCTCAGTAAGGAAGCACTGTGACTCGTCTCCCTCTCTTTCTGAGAGCTGAGGCTGGGGGCAGGCGTCCCCCTTCCGGGCCTCAGTCTTCCCATCTCTATAGTGAGGCGAGCGCGCGGCTCCCCCACCTGCTCCAGCCTCTCCATCTGGTTCCGCGCTGTTCAGCCGGTCCCGGGGGCCGGGGTGGGGTCAGCGCCCGGGCAGGCTGGGCTGCAGGCCGGGATGCGGTGCCCTGGCTGAGCCGGCTCATCTGGCCGCAACAAGGGCGCCAGCAGCTGGTGACCGGCCGGCCCGGCGCGGGGGCCGACAGATGGGTTCCGAGGCTGCTTCCCCCCGTGGGCCCCTCCGCCCTGCGCCTCGGCTGCGGGCATCAGCGGCAGGCGAGGAAGCTCCCGGCCCCTGCCCTGGGTAGGACCTGACGAGCCCTCGCTGGGGAACGCGACTCCCCCATTTTCTCACTGCCCCTTCACCCCACGACCATGTTGGGGACACCACCCAGAGGGAAGCCGAACCCCGGGAAAGTCCGCCCTGGGGCCCCAGCCTCTGACTCCAGGTCTCAGGACAGGGATTTCAGTCTCCAGCCAGACTCCAGACTTCACTTTCCCGTTCAAAGGGCCAAGGTCACCTCCTGGGGCCCCACAGCTCACAGGGGAGGTGGAATCAGGTGGTCCCTTCCCACACACCACCTGCAGCTCAGACTCCCCAGGAGGCGCCTGGAGCTGGGAAGTTTGGGGGCCCGGCAAGCCCAGCCCCGCTCCGGGTTTGTGGCAGACTGTTCCAGGAAAGGACTGCCTGGTGGAGGAGGGGTGGGGTTCGGATTCCACTCTTGACTCCCCTCCGCTGGCCTCTGCTACAGTTTCCTCCCGCCTCCCCGCCAGCACCCTCTCGCCACCCCTTTTCTCTCCTAGGGTGCTGAGGGTATTATTCTAATTTTGCCAAATGCACAGCAGCTAATTAAGGAGCCCCTCGGCTTTCGAGTTCTTTTGCATGTGAATGGGGGTTGGTAAATCCTCAGCTCTGGCTGGAGGAGGGGGCGAGGGGGGGGGCTGTCCCCAACTCAGGGTTAATGAAGTGGGAAAGAAGTCTCTCACAGCCTCCTGCAAACAAACCCCCCCTACCCCCATGCAACACACCCTGCCCAAATCCTACATGGATTGACTTAAACCCAGGGGATAAGTGCTTTAAATTAATCTCATTGAATAAGAATGAGACCAAACAAAACTCTTTAAAATCATATTAAAAATCTATCAAAGGACAACTTGCACTGGTGTGCTTTTCATTTTGTGCAAGAGAAGGAGACAGACTGGAGCAACCACCCTTACATTTACACAGCGGCCGTGTAAACCGCAGACACAGTCCCAACTATGTAACTGTCCTTGTACCTCCGAGCTGATTTCATATCTTACACTAATGAAGAACAAGGCTCCCCGACAAGTTTATAATTACAGTATTTTAAACTGTCCTGCACTTCCCATCTGTAATAATAACTTTACAACCTCTGCAGTGAGGTGGGCTTCGGTTTTCATCCATTTAGAAGGCTCAATCGGTTTCTCTGTTCCCAACCCTGGGGGCTGGGTGAACTCGCCCTTAAGATAGAAAAAAAAAGAATGAATGTGCGAGCCCCCCAGCAGGCAAGACAATAGGAGAGGCACTGAGAAAGCAGCGTCTCAGTGCCTCTACTGACCCACCCCCACCCTCCCTTGGAAACCTAGACTCCAGGGGGGCAGGGGCAACAGAGTTGAAAAGAAGTTGAGATTCCCCTAGCAGTCTTGTTTCGAGGCTTCTGAGCCTGTTTGAGAAGTCCAGCTGATTTTAAGGGGTGCTCGGCCGCCTCCACGCTGAAAGGCTTTGCTCTGAACCTCTCCTCTGGTGGAGCAGATTAAGAGATAAGGCATCGTGGTCATGCAGGCAATTTAACAAGACCAGTGGAGCGCCCTTTGCAAGGAGGGCAACTTCTCCAGTGGGGGCGGGGGTGCCTTAAATTTCTGTCTCCTGGAAGCGACGGTTGGATTCTGATGGCTTCCGCTGACTTTCCACTGAAGGGCTCAAATGTTAAATGCCAAGGGTGCTAGCAGCTTGGATACGCCTGCCTTATACGCCTGCCTTAAGGGGCTCTCTGACTCCTCGGGCTTCCCTAAATCTCGCCTCCCTTCACCACAGGGGGGAGAAAAAACAATCAAAGGAATCCACCGGGCTTTGTCAGAATGTCCTTTGCTGAGAGTCAGTTGGCTCTGCTTCTCTCAAAGTGGAAAATGTCGCTTGCGTTGCATCAGCTCGGCCTTCCTTCATCACTCACCGAGGGCTCTCTGCCCTTTAGTGCGTGAGAATGGGGGGCCCTGTGAAGATGCTCAGCCCATAGGGTTCCAAACATGAAGATGTCTGGGATTAAAAAAGAGCATTTTACAAGCCCATGAGGGAAAAAAGCTTTAGGCTGCAACATTCCATGAAATGTCCAGATTCTCTGACTTCTAAATATGGGGATCAGGTTTATGAGACAGAGAAAGAGGTAAGTTTGGAAAATTAGAAAAAGAAGCAAGATTAGAAATACACACAAAATTAGGATATGTACAGTGGAATTAGGCTAAAGCTTTCCCTAATTGATGCCTGAAATGTATAATCTGTCAAGAGCCATAATAAGAGAGAAAGAGATTTATTTTAAGGTTATTTAAATTTAGATAATATTAACCTTAAAGCTGCTAAATCCATGTTTCTTTATTAACTGGGGGTAATGTATTGATTCTACTTAGAAACAGGCCCAGACAGCATCCATGGCAAGAAACCTTCACTTAAGTCTCAGCACATGAAGAGGAAGTCTAGATCTCAGAATTACAGTCACTTAAATGCTTTGCAGGGTCCTGGCACTTCTGCCCGCTCCCAGGGCAGATTCCTCCTTTCATAGAAAGAGTATTTTTCGTGGGGGGAGGTAGGGAAAGCAGGGTTTCTCTTTGATCATTCCAGATCACTGGCATTAACCCTCTGACAGCTGGGTTTTGTTGACAAAGTTTGATCCCCTCTTTTCTCATCCCAATCTTGTGGACTCTCACATATGGAAACCAAAAGTAGGTGGCAGACTTACCCAGAGTCAGTATGGCGTGTGCTGCAGGTGTATTTATTTATTATCATTGTTACAGATTTCACCAAAGATCCCTATTAATTCCGATGTGACAGCCAAGTCTCTGAGGCCACATTTTCCCTGCACTGGTGGGCCAGGGCTTATGAGACTCACCCTCACCTTCAGGACACGTCCCTTCTGGTGGGATGTCCACCCATGTTCACCTTACACCTGAGGGATGGAGGCCAGGAGGCCTCCCGGCTCCCCATGGCCCCCGCAGACCGCTTGCCTGTGTAACGCTCACCATCCTCGCTGGGCCCTTGAGCTCACGTGGCTCTGGAGGCGTTAAGGGGGCCTCCACACTCGTGCTAGTAACTTCAGAGAATGGGGGCTGAGAACAAGAGGAGAGGTGGAGAGAGCATTGCCCGAGGACAGGAGGGCCAGGAGGCTCTGCTCCCCCTCTCCTGGGCCACTGGAGTTACCCTGCCCAAATCTTACATTTATTGGGAAATCAATACGCCCCGGGGGGTTCTCCTTCAGACCTCCCAGAAAACACAACGGGGGAGGGGCAGCTGTGGCCTGGGCCGCAGTACAGACCCCGAGCCTTTCTGGAGCACAAGACGGAAGAGAATGCTCAGGCAGCGGTGCCTTTTGATTTCAAAGGCAAACTAGAAAAAGGCAACAGTAAATCAATTAGTCCTAAGAAAGTACGTTTTCCCCATGACAAGAAGGACAGAGCATCGCAGGTGAGTGTGACGTGGGCGCTCAGAGCCGCTTGCATACTCGGGAACTGAGACCCGGAGGCATTTGTGACCCACACCAAAAGCTCATTTGGTCCTTTTTAATAAAGCATTTGTATACATCAAGAAAAGGATCTGATAGTCTTTTCTCTTTACCAATTCCAGTTTTTAAAATCCTGTTTTACAAAATTCAGGCTAACATACGTGTAGAGGGCAGCTTAAAGTGAATGGTGAAACTTCTTCAGAACGGCATCACCAGGCAGGATCCCCTCCGGGTGGGTGCCGCAGGACGTCAGGATTTATATTAAGTGATTAAGTGCTCATGTGATCTACGGGCAGTGATGGAATACATCTGAGAGGGGTCTTAAACAAGGCAGGGTAATCAGGTAATCCACCCTCTGTTGACCCCTGCCCCCGCAGGGACAGGGGTCTGCAGGGGGTGGCGGTGGCACCCTCAGCTCTCACGGGGTTCCTGATGAGAACAGGACGCCCACTCCAGGGTCCACCCGGAGGCCCTGTCCTGTGCAGGCAGAGGTTAACATACTTTCCGGGAGGCCTGGGGGCGGGAGGGAGGGGGGTGTTTAATCTGTTCCCTCGGCCGAGGCTGGGCCCGGGGTGCGGGCGGCGCCGCGGGGCTGGCTGGCCGGCCCCGCGCGCGTGTTCTGCTTTCTGACCTTGGTGCCGCCAGTCTCCATCCCGCTGGCATATTCGGAACGCAAGATTTCAGCCAGGCGCTGCTTACTCTGGGTCTTCTTCCTCTGAAGGTCAGGCCTGAGGAGCAGTGATAGTGGGGTGGGGGCGGGGGGAGAAAGGAAACTTTATTATTATTTCTTTTTTCCTTCTTCATTTGGGAAGAGGCGGATGGCAGCTGGTTCCGAGAGTGCGGAACTGACATTTTTGTATTAACAGAAGTACAATCCCTTCAATAGCGCTTGTTTTGATATTCTATGCACCGCAAGATTAGATACGCTGCTGACAGATTTTCATAACGGTGGCAAAATATCATGGCATTTTTAAAAGTGAGGCTTTGTTCTGTGTTGTTTTCACGGAAAGAAAAGAATGAAACACACTCATACTCTGATGGCAAATGAGGTGTATGATACAGCAGTTTGCCAAGGGATGGGGGGAAACCCACC
This sequence comes from Bos indicus x Bos taurus, assembly GCF_003369695.1. Classification (NCBI taxonomy): domain Eukaryota; kingdom Metazoa; phylum Chordata; class Mammalia; order Artiodactyla; family Bovidae; genus Bos; species Bos indicus x Bos taurus. The sequence continues at coordinate 101,766,975 of NC_040086.1, forward strand.
CTGAAACTCACAACACTCTGCACGCCAGTGCCTGGGAACCCCCTGCCCTTGGCTGCCTCCTGGGGACCCGGCTGGGAGGCTGGTGGGGGCTGCGGTGGCTGCCACCGACACCTCTTCCCTGACTGAAGAGCCTCTAGTAATAATAAATCATTTCTGACCCTAAAAGTCCCACACCCAGGTGTGCCTGGGCAGACGGCGGCGCGGCATCTGCACCAGGGATGGACCCAACCCGCATGGAAAATGCCAAAGCCTGAAAATCAATGTCAGATGGTGAATCCTAGTAACTGGTTTCAAAAGGCAGCCGCTTCATCGTTTATTTGATCGGAAGATCAGAGGGGGAAATTTGTAGAAGTTCAATCGTACACAGAAAAAACGATTATGAAAACTGAAGAGTAAAATAATGCTTCTTAAGACAAGATTTTATCCAAAACAACAGGGTCGTCACCAGAGGATCCGTCTTGCTGTGCCCACGGTGCCTTCAACCCTGAGGTGGCACCAGCTTGGGCTCTAAAAGAAGGCTTCGACAGCATTCCCTTTGCTGTAAAAATCAGAGGATACGTCAGACTGAAAATAAATACAACAGAACTCCTTCAAAGCCCAGGAATTAACTACGAGACTAATACTGTGCCAGTAAAGTGATCAGGAAGTCTGTAACTAGGTTAAAGCTACCGTCTCCCTTTACACTCACACTGCAGAGGGTGGGGTGCACGTGATGGGGGGTGGGGGGTTTCAATCCATGCCAGTCACAAACGGGGAAAAATGCAAAGCCAACCTGTGCGGGGAAGAAGACTCGAAGCCGAGGCCGGGGCTGACAGTACCCTGTGGTTAAGGGTCAGGCGTCTGCAGTAACACGTGTGTGCAGTGCAGGACAGGGCGTGGTGAGGAGGTCAGAGCTGGCGCGGGGGAGGACTGTCACTCCACGAGGCAGGCTTGGTCACCATCTCAGATTACAGACGAGGAAACTGAGGCCGGAGGAGGGGAAGTACTGCCCCAAGACCATCCACCTCCCAAGAGCGTAAGCCAGACGCAAACATGGGCCATGGACACAAGCCTGAGCTCTTCCCACCAGCCGGTCCCAGATGGAACCACCGGGCGGAACAGGAGGGCCCAGCGGGATCAAGGATGACAAACCACCGCGATTTGACATGGAGGAGGCCTTCACGACTCACAGGGATGTTTCAGTGGGGCAATGCTGGCGGAGGCTGGAGGACAGGGGGAGCTGGGAGGGGAGAGCTGCAGCGTGAAGGGGGGACCGGGCCTGGAACCCTGCTCTGTCACTCACTAGCTGAATGACGTCGACGGGGGCCTCGAGCCTTCGCATCTGAAAAATGGGGACTATCCTTGAAATGTAGTTCACAAGCTTTGTGAAGGTGAAAGAGAATAAGACATATGGAGTGCTGGCTGGTGGCTGGCACATGGGCTGCAGACAACCACAGTTAACCCAGGGCAGCTCAAGTCCAGAGAGGCCAAGAGACTCCGGCTAGGCCGCAGGGGAGCTGGGACCAACGCTGGGGTTGATGTCAGCGCAGGGCTCTCCCTTTAAGATGGGCAGTGGCTCTAACCCCCGGGGCCCCGGTGGAGGTCCGTCCACGCTTGGGGCTCACGTGCGGGTGGCACGCAGCGGGAGATGGGCCTACAGCTGAACGCGCCCAGCGTGTTCCAAACGGAATGCTGCCAGTTCCCGGGTGTGCGGTTTATTTTTAGTCGGGTGACATGACAGACAGACTGGAAAGGTTCTGACAGGAAGGAATGCTTTTTCTCCCCTCTTGTTTGAAGCCAGGTATTCACATCGTGTATAATTTTAAATGTAACAACCCAAGTTTCAAAATATGCAAAATTTCAGTCAAAATATCCTCCCAGCAGCCTAAGCGCTACCACTCCGACGCTGGCTCCTGCCACTGTTAAGGCAACATAAATAACCAGCATCTTACTGGGGACTGATACGCTAATTGCCGGCAGTGCGGGGCACAGAGCAAGGATGCGGCCTGCTTCCAGCCCGGGTGCTCAGCAGCCACCTGCGCTCCAGCCGCTGGGCTCCAGACCTGGCATCAGAGGCCATGCCGAGGCGCGTGATGCACCAGTGCGTGCATGCACGCACACACACAGTGATTCATAGCTGTACACACACGCACGCGTGCAATGTACCAGCGTATACACACATACACACACAGTGTGACGCATGACTGTACACACACACGTGCAATATACCAGTGTATACACACATACACACACTGATGCATGACTGTACACACACATGCGTGTGCGATGTACCAGTGTATACATGCACACAGAGTGTGATGCATAACTGTACACACACCATGACACATAACTGCACGCACACGCGCCCGTGCGATGTACCAGTGTATACACGCACACAGAGTGTGATGCGTAACTGCACACACACGCCGCCCCCCGGGCCCCCCTCAGTCTGCCTCTGAGTCATGGGAGACCGGTCCTTCCGGGCTGACAAGCTCAGCCAGGCCTGGGCTGGGAAGGTGACCTCTCGGGCGTGGCTCCTGCCCTTGATCCAGGCCTGGGGCTCTGGAGGGTGACCCCTGGTGGGCAGGCGGTGCCTTGATCAGGAACATTTCTCAGGGTCTCCGAGTCTACCCTGACTGAGGCAGAAGATGCTGGCAGAAAGCGGGATGTGCTTGTCTTGAGGTTATGATCTCAACATTTCCTAGCTATTTTAGGATTCCTTATGATTTTACTTTAATCACTATTCTTCCGACTTGAGACCCAAACTCCAGCTCTTGAGTGACAGTCCAGAGAGCAAACAGGGGGTCCTGCCTTCCAGGCTTGGACCTCTTCTGCAGGAGGAAGGGCCTCGGGGTCGGTCCTGTACGGGTTCCCCCTGCTGTCAGGAGACACCCTGACAGGAGCCGCCTGCTTTTCCTTTGTTCTGGGGCCCAGCACCCGAACGGGTGAAGTACAGATGGGAAGATGAAACGACGGGTGCGTGGGGCCTCGGCTCCTTCTCCTGCCAAGCTGCAGTTCTCCCAGAAACTTGCCAACTTTCTTGCCCTCCTTGCCCTTCAAATACCCAAGCCCCTCTCAAGTGGGCGTCCTGAGCATCCACCAGAGTAATCCCGTAGTTACCAAGCAACAGATCAGTTTATCTAACCACAGGGAACTCCCTTGTAGTGAAGGCTGGATAACCCCCCCTCCGTTACTAGGCTGGATTACCCAGCAGGACAGGCAGATGCCACTTCCACTGCCAATGAGGTGAAATCCAGCCTAATTAGGAAATCAATACGCCTGCAAGGATGACCACTGAAAAGGAGAGCTCTCAGCACCTTCTCCCAACGTCACCAATAAATTCAGAGACAACCATCCTAGATAAAAAGTCAGTCTAACACGTGGCATGCTTTTGCAGGACAGAACTGTAAATTGTATCAGAGGATAACAGATGCATTTTTATATATTGTCTAGTCTCTCAATATTTTACATTTTACAGCTTTAGGATCATGCTTAGAAAAGTCTTCCTCATTCCAGCTTTTTAAAATATTCAAGTATACTGTGTCTCTTGAAAGGAAAGCAAACTAGTCAATCCCAAAGGAAATCAACCCTGAGTATTCATTGGAAGGACTGATGCTGAAGTTTCAATACTTTGGCCACTTGATGTGAAGACCTGACTCACTCACTGGAAAAGACCCTGATGCTGGCAAAGACTGAAGGCAAAAGGAGAAGGGGTGACAGAGGATGAGATGGTGGGATGGCATCATTGACTCAATGGACATGAGTTTGAACAAACTTCAGGAGTTGGTAATAGACAGGGAAGCCTGGTGTGCTGCAGTCCACGGGGTCTTAAAGAGTCAGACACAACTTAGCAACTGAACAACAACAATTTTCTTTGAGCCTGCTACTGCTTTAATTCTATCTAGATTTTATTTTGGTTTATGGTAGGATGGGAGAAGGCAATGGCACCCCACTCCAGTACTCTTGCCTGGAAAATCCCACGGGCGGAGGAGCCTGGTAGGCTGCAGTCCATGGGGTCACTAAGAGTCGGATATGACTGCACGACTTCACTTTCACTTTCATGCATTGGAGAAGGAAATGGCAACCCATTCCAGTGTTCTTGCCTGGAGAATCCCAGGGACGGGGGAGCCTGGTAGGCTGCCGTCTATGGGGTCGCACAGTCGGACACGACTGAAGCAACTTAGCAGCACCAGCAGCATGGTAGGATGTGGCAAATTCAACCTTTTCTTCCCAAGAGTTATCCAGTTACCCCAGTCACTAAATAAGAACTCTTTCCCCCATGGTCTTGAAATCTCCCTCTAGAACATTCCTTCAGACTCTCAGAACACTCTCTGCTGACCATATTTAGTGAGTATGTGATAATGGTGATGCTGATGATGCCAAACTGGCCGGGTAGTAGGTCCACCAAACATACTAACACACAAGCAAATACGAACTATGGGGGTGTTCAGCAAATTTAAATACGAAAGTAAGTCAAATCATAGCCACTGAGAAGATGGCTTGAGGCCACCTCCAGGTTTGCACCCTCCTGCCTGGCCCCAACCCTTGCAGATGAAGAAAGGCCCTGAATCTGAGGGGGTTTAGGTGGCTCTCGGGTGACAGCGAGAGTGACTGATAACTCCAGGGAGAAGGTGACAGGCAGTCCTCCATGTGCAACACAGTCGTTCAGGTACAGAACCCGCTAGTGTGGACGAGAAGGTCAGCGCACTGAAGGGACACAGGCTGTCAGACCTCTGACAGCCATGGAAGGGAAGGAAGTGCATCAGGCTCTTTAACCCCAGTTTATGTTTCGGCAGAGACAGGCACTGGTGGGCAGCCTGTCTTAAGGATGCCTTCTCTGCAGCATCTTAGGATCAAACCAACTCGAGCATCTGTAAAACTCCAGGGCCCCAGAAGACACTGCATTCCAGGTGAGCCCTGTTAGGCTGGTGCGAGCTATCCCAGCAAAGTGCCTGAGTGACTCGTGGACACAGAAATGGAGGAAAAGTGGGTCTTGGCCTCACCCCTGAGCGCCAGCCCCCCGTGAGGAGCCGGGCGCGGGCGGGTGTCAGGCCGTGCAGGTCCCAGGTGATCAGTAGGGAGATGCCGGCCCGCCCTGCCGCCTGGAGAGGAGCCGTGCTGGAAAGGGGACAGAAGCAATGCCGAGATGGCCGGGGTCTGAGAGCGACACCCTGAGTGAGAACCCCAGAAGTGCGTGGAGCTTCAGGGTTACCTAAGTGCCAGAAACCTTCCACGGGCCCCAACAAGATGTAAGCCGAGGACTCTGATGGTCCAGCGTGCCCTCCCCTGACGGCCCTCCAGAGTCGGCAGCTTCCTCCAAGCTGAGACTCCTTCCACGTCAGGAAAGGCCTCTACGGGGTGAGGCAGGGGTTGTGTGAAGGGAAAATGAAGAACACTTTATAAAGCCTAATTCTCTGTGAAACTGTCAAGATGGAGAAACACAGGCTGGACATGGAAACGATGAAGTTTTTGGAACTGGTGTGACTGCATCCTGTGAATACTGACTGAGACGGATGAGCTCGGGGCAGGATTCCGGCACCAGTCCCTCTGGGCCTGTCCTGCGCGACACTATTATCGGTGACTTGCATGACACTACAAGGCGTGTTTATCACACCTGCAGACCAGAAGCCAGCAGGGACAGCTAACACAACGGACGGCAGGACACCCACAACACCTCAGCAGGCCGGAAGGATGGGCTCACTGAAAGGTGACCCTGGACTGGGGCCACTGGAGGGCTTGCTGGTGGGTCAGAGAAGGCGGGTGGTCTGGATCGTCATACCTGCACACGGGCAGGGGATAGGCTGCCAGGAGTTTCCACCTGAACCGCGGGGCGGACCTGATGCCAAGGATGGGAGAAGCTACAGTGTGATGCCAGGAGGCCTGGGTGTGAGTCCCTACCCTGCCCCACACTGGGGAGGGACAGCACCTGAGGACACGGAGGACCACAGGAGCAGACCCATGGCTCTACGGGAGTCCGGCTGGGGCTGAGTGCCACGTGGGTGGCAGCCGTGACCCCTGCTGTCACCAGTGGCTGCAGTGACAGATGTGGCCGCCCTCCTCTCTGGGCCAGCCGGTCTCTACTGCATGTTTAGGCAGCTGGATGAGCCAGTTTTGAAAAGAACCTGGGTGGAGAGAAAAGCCACCCAGATGCCGGGCTGGACGTGGGGCAGCTGGAGGTGCCGAGGCAGTGCGGCTTGGGCCCGGCTGCCAGAGCAGAGCCACTTTGGGTGGGGGAGGACCCAGCGCCGCCCTGCAATGCCCGTGCAACCTGCTCTCTGAGTTTCAAGGCACCTAGTTCTCCCAGTGCCAGTCTGCTCACTCTCAAAGGATGAAACGAACCAACGAATCAAAGCGAGTATCAGAGAACCTATCGCGAAGGCACTCGGAAAGCGTTGACTATTATTATTATCAGCAGCTAGGAGACAGCAGACGAGGGGCGTCATCAGACACCTCACGCGCTGTCACGTGACCCGGGGCGGCTTTGATCAACGAGAACAACACCCTGTATTGTTCTGTTTGTAAATCACGCACATTCGGCATTTCAATCTCAGAGACTAAAGGCTAGAAGATGAAAATGGTCACTTTGGGCTTATTTCAGGAGCCCCAACTAGTGAGGAGGGTCCACCCTGGAGGCTGTGAGCACCCTACCTCCACCAGGAGCTGGAAACACAGCCTTATGGAATACCAAGGAGCACTGTGACCAACGGCACAGGGCGCAGGCGGCAGGAACGTTCAGGACGCATCTGTGAAGCCTGTGCTGTTTGTTCACAGACTCGGAGAGAAGAGGGCAGGGAGAAGGGAACACGTGTACTGGACAACGACTCCAAGCCCCGCTGGGTGCTGCGTGTCTGTCTTCTCTCCCCACGCTTCACACGACCTGATCATCCAAGCCCAGCCCCTTTCCCCTGCACCCTCTGCCTAGACTGGGAAGGAAATGAGAGAAAAAGTCGGACCCACATCTTGCCCATAGCTGTCTCTTCTCAAAGATATGTCTCAGGAGCAGAAAGCTTCTCCAGCCCACTCCAGGAAGGTTTGCTGCTCTGCTGGCTTCAAATCAAATCCTTCCACCTAGGCACCGAAACACCTCCCGCTCTAAGTCTGCTTCTCTTGTTACACAGAGAATTATCTGTTCACGTGGAAAAAAACACCCTTCACAGAATCCATCTACCGGTTACTCAGCCCAGTACTGACTCCAGAAGCCAGAAGCATCTTGAGCGTGCACGCAAGGCAGCAAAGCAAGGTGCGCAGGCTCTGGGGTCGCCCAGACTCGGGGCCACGTGACGTCTCCAAGACCACACACACGGACTCTACACAGCCCAGGGCACACGTGTACCCTTGGGAGAGATGCTGCCGCCACCAGCAAAGAACAGAAAACCCACAGGCAAAGAGCCACACACCACACCCCGGGATGTTGGTTCTCAAACCGCGTCCCCGTCCTGGGCTGTTCAGTGGGTAAGACATCCCTCCATACTTCAGACTGCTGCCAGAACCTTAGGACCACAGTGCAGACAGATCGCCTCTGAAGAAGACCTGGAGGCATTTCGTGTGGGCCCTAACCAGACGGAAGGTTCTGGGTCATAAAAGCAGAGAGGACGTGGAGGGCCGGTGACGGGAAGGAGCCCGAGGAACGTGGGGACAGGTGAGAGGAGGGGAGTGGTCGCCTTCAGGGGAATGGAAGCTGTGTGAGCAGCACGTGGAGAACCGGGGGACCGGCGTGCTCCCTCCTGACTTCTCCGTCAGTCTTTACTAGGGGAGCCTCAAGCCAGGACAAGGCGATGGAGGGCTGTGTCTTCTGCTGCACGAGGGCTCGTCTGGCATCTGCTGATGCATGCTGGGCCGGCCACATCTCCTGATTGCTGCACCAGGAAGGCTCCAACGGTGAATGTGGCCGTCCCAGCAGCCTCCCGGGAGAGGCTGTCTGGGTTCCTGCTCTGTTGTCAGTCCAGACTGCTTGCCTGAAAGTGTGCCCATGGTTCCCGCTGTCTGCAGGTGACCCAGGTGTGGAGGAAGCGCAGGGTCACCGTGAAATCCCTCTAATCGCCTCATTAGCCGGGTGGGGATGAGGGGGCGTGTGCTCCATGAGGAGGCAGAGAGCTGGTAATTGCACGGTGTCAGGTAGGAAAAAAACAGGGGTAGAAGCAAGGGCCAGATGCAAAGGGGCGCACGTGCAGAGCTGTCATCACGTGGAGCTCGGCTGCGGCAGAGGGCAGGGAGTGACCGACGGCTGCAGCAGGGTGCCGAGAGCAGGAGGGCCAGCTCTCCGCAGAGCCCTGCCTGCCAGGCTCAGCCTGCCAGGGCTGCCTGTGAACATGACTGGGGACCCAATAAACACATCATCCCTGAGCAACCACGGTGTACCAGGGTTCTCCGCCTGGGTCTCATAAGAGACCCAGTCACCGACCACGGCACTGGTCCTGCCCCATGTCCCGGTCTGGACGCTTCTTCTTCGTACAATTGTCCCAGAGAGACAATCCAGTGTAGGCTTCAAGGCTGCCCTTGACAGAGAAGCTGGGAGAATATACTCTTGTCTACACCCTGTGCAGCTTACCCAGGTTCTAGGTGAAAATTCTCTTTTAATCCTTGTTGTTGAGTCACTAAGTCATGCCCGACTCTGAATCCCCATGGACTGCAGCACACCAGGCTTCCCTGTCCTTTACTATCTCCCAAAGTTTGCTCAAATTCAGGTTCACTGACTTGGTGATGCTATCCAATCATATCATCCTCTGCACCCTCTCCTCCTCCTGCCCTCAATCTTTCCCAGCATCAGGGGCTTTTCCAGTGAGTCGCGTCTTGGCATCAGGTGGCCAAAACACTAAAACTTCAGCTTCAGCACCAATCCTTCAAATGAATATTCAGGGTTGATTTCCTTTAGGATTGACTAATTTGATCTCCTTGCTATCCAAGGGACTCTCAACTCTTCTCTAGCATCACAATTTGAAAGCATCAATTCTTTGGCGCTCAGCCTTCTTTATGGTCCAACTCTCATACCCATACGTGACCACTGGATTGGAAAAATCATAGCTTTGACTGTACAAACCTTTGTCAGCAAAATAATGTCTCTACTTTTTGATATGCTGTCTATGTTTGTGATAGCTTTCCTTCCAAGAAACAAATGTCTTTTAATTCCATGGCTGTGGTCACCGTCCACAGTGATTCTGGAGCCCAAGAAAATAAAATCTTAATCCTAATTCATCTTTAAACCACAGGTTCATGTGGCGAGCTCCTCACTGCCCTCCTGTCTTGAGGATACCCCATCACCTGTTGAGGACACACTCTTCCGGTTCCCAGGGACTGACGTGGTCTAGATGTTCCAGGTTTGACAGTCAAGTTCAGCGCCACTTCCATCTTACTCTTCAGGATTCCACATTTCCTTCAGGCTAAGGTCCAGCGAACTGACCCTCCACAGGGCATCTGCTCTGGTCTTGTCCAGGCCGGTGGAGGCCCCCACTGCAAACCCCCTCGTCTCCACGTTCTGCAGGTCAGTCCCCATGCCTCTTACACCGCAACACCGGGCAAATAGGGCCAGAGGCGTGGTCCTCCGCGGGACTGCTTCACGCTACGAGGAAAGTGACCGTGTGCTTGTTCTCAGGACGGACTAGCCGAGGAGCGGTCGGGGCTCCAAAAAGCAGGATTTGCTGTTTGCTGGGCTCATGAAACAATTAAGAGGCATCGGACTGGTTCCCATGCCACAACAATTCCTCTCTTCTCTTTCCCTTTGTCTTCCTCTCAGGATGACGGCAGGCTTTGAGGTTCCAGCCATCTATTCGAAAACACTTCCTGAGCGCCTACTATGTGCCAGGTCAGTGCTGGGGCTGTGATAAGAAAAACCAGACAGAGTTTCCACCCTGAGCTACATGGAGGCAGAGGAGGAGCAGACTGCACCCACACACGCAGACACCACAGACAGTGGAGGGCTGTGGCGATGGCAGTGTGTGTTGAGGGATGGTGAGGTGTCTGCCCAGGCAGGCCAGAGAAGGCTTCCCTGCAGGAGGGACAAGGGCCCGAAGACAAAGAGGAGAGGGGAGAGGCCCAGGCCTGCAGCACGCTGGGCAAAGGCCCAACAGGAGTATGAGGGAGCAGGGGTGTGTTCTCATCACGAGAGTAAGGAGACCTCACCGAAACACTGGAGGGAGCAAGGGCCTGATGGGTGAGGGGAGCGCCAGTCAGCAGGGAGCACAGTGGCTGCAGGAGACTCAGCAGCGGACTGTTCCAGAAGTGCAGTTTTGGGGATTCATGAGGTGAGGGCTGGGGAGCTAAGGGAAGAGACGGATCATCACCAGGAGGCCAGAGGGGCCAGGAGATGGGTCGGCAGAGCACAACACTGCCCTGAGATTGGGGGCGGAGAGACACCCCATGCGTCCTTTATAAACCATTGTGGAGAATCTCTGTTACACGTAATTAATGAAGAATTTAAGGAGGATAGTATACACATCAGTGGCTAGAAGTTATTAGTATCAGTGTAGAAGTTAAGCTATGGGATGTTTGTTTAAACTGTCCTCATCATTTTTAGATGGTAGTTACCCAACCCCCTTGCTTTGGGCTTCGTAATCTTGGGGACCACACAGTATTGCTGCAACCGGATTTGAAAACCTCCAGGAACTTTCCACTTCTTTCCAAATCAAGCCTGCATTCCACTGCCTGACTTTCAAGACTCTCCATAATTTGGTTTTGCTTTAGTTCACATTTTCTACTGTTTGCTGTTGTCAACTCTTAGCTCTGGTCAGTCTGTTAAATGTCTCCAAACTTACTCTGGTCATTGGTTTTTGTTTATTCATTCATTCACTCATTTTTGTTTTGGGTATGCTGAGTCTTCGCTGCTGCTGGGGCTTTCCCTTCTCTAGTTGCAGCGAGCGGGGGCCACTCTCCAGCTGCGGTGTGGTGGCCCCTCTTGGAGCGTGCGCCCTCGGCTGTGAGGTTCAGGAGCTCTAGCGGTTGGGCTCCCTGGCTGGAGGCAACTCTGCAGGGGTGGCACGTGGGCAGAGCTGCTCCTCAGTACGGCTCGGGGGATCCTCCCAGATCAAGGATCCAACCTGTGTCTCCTTTGTGTGGATTCCCCACCACTGGGCCACCAGGGATGCCCACTTTCAATTCTCTTTGTTCCTTTGTGTCTCAGCCTTCACAAAGATGCGTGTCCTGCACATGTGCACACATGTACACACGTATGCCTGCCTAAGGAAACGTATGCACACGCGCTGTACTTGGCTCTCTTTCCCTTTCCGTAGTCTCTCCACACCCTGCCTCACTTGAAGACTGAGTTTAGGTCCTTCGCGTCTAAAGTGTTTCCCTGACCTATTTGACCGTCCTTTCTTCGGAAATGCTGCAGTATTGACCAGCTTTATTGACGTTTAATTAAACACTGACTTTCAGTGTTCAGGGGCTTGCTCCAGCCTCTGCACTCACGTCTGGCCGATCTGTCTTCTGGCAGGATGACGACTGGCTCCACGAAATGGAGAGAAATCTCACGGTGGGCAAAATTCCAGGACTGCCTTCAGCTAATTAAGTGATATTAGGAAGGTTGTAAATGCCACATAAAAACTGGCAGGCAAGCTGCCCCTAATGATGAGAATATCGCTTTGCAGGGAGATGCAGCTGCAGCGTCTTCATGTTTGTCTTGGAGGCACCAGCTCGTGTGTTCAAGGTGCTTCCTGATAAGCAAAGTTCAAGGTGCTAAAAGGCTGGCAGTGAATGGCACATTCATGCTTTCTGGTCCACAGACAATTAAGTGTCAGGAAGGCCGGCGGGAAGAACCAGCACTCCTATCCCGGTCGGCATATCCACAAGTGCTCCCAAGTCCAGTCCCAGACATGGTGTCGAGGCTTTGTACTCATCACCTGGTTGATCCCCAGAAACGCTAAGTGATCCAACCAAGATGCCCGTGTGTGCAAAACCCAGACCCTTCATCACTGCATAACACGATCAGCGTTTAACGAATGAGGAGGGCAGAGAGATGGCTGACGGGGGCAAGGCAGAGTCTTTATCACCTGAGCCCCAAGAACTTCTCATACCAGAGTATATCCAACATGGTAACTCTTGCAGGTTATTAACAGTTATTAAACAAGTGAGAATCATAGAGAAGAACATAGCAAAGGTGAAAAATGGGAGGAAACTCTCACTCAAAAAGATGCATGGACCCTAATGTTCACAGCAGCACTAGCCATAATAGCCAAGACATGGAAGCAGCCTGAGTGTCCACTGACAGAGGAACGGATAAAGAAGACGTGGTACATTTACAACAGAGTATTACTCAGCCATAAAAAGAATGAAATAATGTCACTTGCAGCAACAAGGATGTATCTAGAGATGATCATACTAAATGAAGTAAGTCTGACAAAGACAAAACATCATATGATGCCACTTTTATGTGGAATCTAAAGAATGATACAAATAAACTTACTTACAAAACAGAAAAAGACTCCCAGAGGTAGAAAACAAAATTACGGTTACTGAAGGAGAAAGGTAGGGGAGGGATAAACTAGGAGTTTGGGATAAACAGATAACACTACTGTATATAAAACAGATACACAAAGCAGAGGGTGGGACAAACTGAGAAAGTAGCATTGAAATTTATACATTGCCATGTATAAAAGAGAGGGGAAGTTTGGCCTTGGAGTACAGAATGAAGCAGGGCAAAGGCGAACAGAGTTTTGCCCTGAGAACCCACCGGTCATAGCAAACACCCTCTTCTAACAACACAAGAGCTGACTCTACACATGGACATCACTACATGGTCAATACTAATACTGAAATCAGACTGATTATATTCTTTACAACTGAAGATGGCAAAGCTCCATACAGTCAGCAAAAACAAGACCTGCAGCTGACTGTGGCTCATATCATGAGCTCTTTATTGCAAAATTCAGGCTTAAACTGAAAAGAGTAGGGAAAATCACCAGACCATTTAGATACGACCTAAATCAAATTCCTTATGATTATACACTGAAAGTGAAAGTCGCTCAGTTGTACCCAACTCTTTGTGACCCCATGCAGTCCATGGAATTCTGCAGGCCAGAATACTGGAGTGGGTAGCCTTTCCCTTCTCCAGGGGATCTTCCCAACCCAGGAATCAAACCCAGGTTTCCCGCATTGTGGGCAAATTCTTTACCAGCTGAACCACAAGCAAAGTGTATGACTATACAATGGAGGTGATAGATAGATTCAAGGGATTAGATCTGGTAAGAGAGTGCCTGAAGAATTATGGATGGTGGTTTGCAACACTGTACAGGAGGCAGTGACCAAAACCATCCCAAAGAAAAAGAAATTCAAGAAGGCAAAGTGATTGTCTGAGAAGGCCTTACAAATAGCTGAGAAAAGAAGAGAAGCAAAAGGCAAATGAGAAAGGGAAGATGCCCAACTGAATGCAGAGTTTCAGAGAAGAGCAAGGAGAGACAAGAAGCCTTCGTAAGTGAACAGTGCAAAGAAATAGAGGGAAACAACAGGATGGGAAAGACTGGAGAGCTCTTCAAGAAAACTGGAGATACCGAGGGAACATTTCATGCAAAGAAGTGCACAATAAAGGGCAGAAATGGTATGAACCTAACAGAAGCAGGTGAGATTAAGAAGAGGTGGCAATAATACACAGAAGAACTATACAAAAAAGATCTTAATGACCCAGATAACCACAATGGTGTGAGCACTAACCTACAGCCGGACATCCTGGAGTGTGAAGTCAAACGGGCCTTAGGAAGCATTACTATGAACAAAGCTAATGGAAATGATAGAATTCCAGCTGAGCTATTTCACCTCCTAAAAGATGAGGCTGTTAAAGTGCTGCACTGAATATGCCAACAAATTTGGAAAACTCAGCAGTGGCCACAGGACTGGAAAAGGTCAGTTTTCATTCCAATTTCAAAAAAAAAGGCAATGCCAAAGAATGTTCAAACTACTGTACAAATGCACTCATTTCACATGCTAGCAAGGTAATGCTCAAAATCCTTCAAGCTAGGCTTTAACAGTATGTGAACCGAGAACTTCCAGATGTACAAATTGACTTTAGAAAAGGCAGAGGAACCAGAGATCAAATTGCCAACATCCACTGAATTATAGAAAAACCAAGAGAATTCCAGAAAAACATCTACTTCTGCTTCATTGACTACATTAAAGCCTTTGTGTTGATCACAACAAACTGTAGAAAATTCTTAGAGATGGGAATACCAGACCACCTTACCTATCTCCTGAGGAGCCTGTATGGCAGTTAAGCAGCAGCAGTTAGAACTGGACATGGAACAACGGGCTGGTTCAAAACTGGGAAACGAGTATGTCAAGGCTGTACAGTGTCACCCTACTTATTTAACTTCTATGCAGAGTACATCATGCAAAATGCTAGGCTGGATGAAGCACAAGCTGGAATTAAGATTGCTGGGAGAAATATCAACAACCTCAGATATGCAGATGATACCACCCTAAAGGCCAAAGTGAAGACAAACTAAAGAGCCTCTTGAAAGAGGAGAGTAAAAAAGTTGGCTTAAAACTCAACATTCAAAAAACTAAGATCATGGTATCTGGTTCCATCACTTCTTGGCAAATAGATGGCAAAAAGTGGAAACAATGACAGATTTTATTTTCTTGGGCTCCAGAGTCACTGTGGATGGTGACTGTAGCCACAAGATTATAAGACACTGAAGGAAAGGTTTGCACAATCTCTAATTTGAATTTTAGTGATAAAGCATTTCACAGATGAGAAAAGTCTGGCAGTATGATTCCGCCCCCAAGGACGTTTCCTCATTTAGCGAGCACACTAAATGTAGAACTTTGGAAGTAACAGAGGTGAAGGATACGCTCTGTGGTGCTGGGGATGGTGACCGGGAGGTGAGGGCAGGACAAAGGGGACCACCCCACGCCCCCTTCCACTGTGGGTCCCGGCCTGCCGGGCCTTGAGAGCACACCTGGATCCAGAGAGCCGTAAGTGTAGATTGTTCACCTGCTTGATCACATCAGTACCACCAGGCAACACTCAGCTCAGCTGGTGTGAGAAAATTTATTCAAAGATGTATCTATGCATTAACAGCAACATGGGAAAGACCCAGATGGTAGAAGCCAGGGGTGGGGCCAGTCTCAGGTAGCTACAAACTAGACTGGGAAAAAGTCTTGATAAATTTACAATTATAGCATATAATCCAAATTAGACAGGGTGGTTTAAGACCAGTAGAGGTGCCCTTCCACATTGCCATTGTAACAGCAAGCCCTTCCTTGAGGCTCAGAGTTTCCACGTCCCTGAACCACTGTTCAGAGTATCAAACAGATGAGGGAACTGTCTGCTCACTGGTGCTGGATAGGTTCTACTCACACGCATGACTGCCTAGAAAGGCAGACAAACACCCTGGTGAACAACACAACTCTGCCCTCCCAGGGTGGACAGTGCTGTCTTCTGGGAAGATGGAGATTTTGGAAGGTATGTTTCCTTTCAGGAATTGCTGAATATACATGGCTTTAAAATAAGAACCACGTTTCACGAGAAGAAAACACTGCCTGTGCTGGATGTTGCTAAGGGGCCACTCAGTATTTTGCCAGCAGCACTGACCCTGCGTGCATGGTGTGCAGGTGTCTGGGGTTGGGGCTGTCTGACAGGTCTGTGTGTCGGCGTCACGAGAGTTCTGTGTGCAGGGGGAAGGCGCTTACTGTCCCCTTTCAGAATGGAGGACTGAAGGGGGAGACAGAGACACGCCTGCTGAGGAAGGTCTCATTTGGGGAAGGTAGCTCGGTCTTTCCTTTTTCTGAAATAAAGGCATGTAGAGGAGACAGAAGTCCCCTTGTCACTGCACGGAAATGCCTGGTCATCACCTCGCGTGCCCTGCCCTGGCCTCACCAGCTAACACCTGGGTGAACTCTGGGTGGGGATGGCAGGTGAGTCGGGATTATGCTTACGGTCTCATAAATTTGGTTTGCAGATTATCAGAGGTTTACGCCTGACACAATTACTCGAGGAAGTAAACACCATAAAATGGACTGCAGAACAGTTTGGATAATTCAGCACTATTATTTCATCCACCCACACAAAACCCAGGGAAGCTGTTCTCTTTCCTGACAGATGGATTTCAGAGGAGACGCCTCAGCTTGGAACGATTATTGTGGCCATGGCATAACTCTCCACACTCGTGCGGGGTTTAATGGACTTTTCTTTCCCGTCCTCAAAGAGCAGCAACTGGCACTGGCTCGAGCGCTGCCTGAGGTGTGGAGAATTTGTCAGGTCTCTCTGCCGCCTCCCTGGCCACGATGACACGGTCCATGAGCAGATTAGCTGCCCGGCCATTCTTCCTCCAGGAGCAACAAGATTCCCCCCGCCCCAATAAGAAAAAGTACCTTACTGTATCCTTGAGGGCCCGTCTGCCTTGGCGAGGCAGGGGTGGGGCGGGAGGGTGCAAGGAGTGAGGGAAGAAATGCCTTCAAAAGACGGGCATAACAACGGGCAAGCGGCTGTAACAGGGCGGCGACATGGCAGGAAGAGAGCGCGGCATTGTCCCGGGCGGAGTAATCCTGTGACACACTGCTGTCACTCAGCGCCTGGCTCCCTGCTGCGCCAGCCAGACATCAAAGGCTGCCCCATACCATCTTACATGCTCTTTATCGGCTAATCAGCCCATTCTTCCCTAAATAAAGCCCTGTTAAATCCCCTGCTCACAGGGGGACACTCGTCCTGGTGCCCATCTGCCAGCGCGGGTCAGCGGGGGCGGGAGGCAGCGGCTGGCGCGCTCCCTGGTGGCTTCGCAAGGTGAGGACAATGCCAGCGCCGAGCCCCGGCCCCCCGCCCTGTGCTCCCGGAGCGAGGTCGGCACACCCCGGCAGAGGAGGCACCTCGGCCGCAACAGTGAACTGCTGGGGTCACACTGACCTGCAGGAAGTGGGATACATGATACAAGTTTCTTACCAGTCATCACCTGGCAGCACGATTCTTACCTCTTCAAGTGTCAGCATTTTAGAGACGGTGACACGACGGTCAGGCTTCCAGACCACTAGGCAGTCACTCCAGATCTGACTGTGAGCCTCAGGGTTTTGTCACATTCTTAAAAGTCAGTTACCACGTACAGACGTCAGCTACCCCAAACCCAAGGGCAGGAAGCTAACTCTGGTTCAAGGCACCCCAAATCTGGAAGGAGCTGGGGCACCCTTTCCCTCTGGGAGGACCCGGCTCCAGCAGAGGGGTCTCTGGCCACAACCCCGGCCAGGACAGGCCATGTGTGGCAGCAGGCAATGCTCTGCACCTCAAAACCGCCTGGAAGAAAGCAGAGCTGGACGTGTCTCCATCTCCTCCAGGCATCAGAGAAGGGGGTGCGGAGAAACACCTGCCTTGCAGAAGTACTGGGGTGTGGTCCTATATGACAAGGGTCGGTATAAGAGAAAAGACCAAGCATCTTAAAAATTTCAAAATGGGAACTAAAATCAGGTAACCTTTTATCCACCATGAAGAGCTTCATGAGGGCCAAGCCCCTGGACAGCTCCCACTGGGTGCTCTGAAATCCTAGCTCACCTGGCCTCCAGCTCTCTGCCCTCCAGTGTTTCATCTCGATGGCCCTTCATGCTTCAAAAGGCACAGTGACACGCGTCACAGGCCTCTGATTCTTGTGAAGTGGCTAAAAGCACAGATTTCCTCTTCCCTCTTATGGTTGAGGAAAACAAGGCTCTGAGACATTAAGCAAAGATACGGTCTGAGGCTCACAGGCTCACATCAGAACTGGAGCTGGAGCTGAAGGCCAAGTCCTGCGACTCCAAGACCAATGGCCTCCTCCTTCTGCCATTTCACAGCAGAGAACCCAGGCCCCAGTGAGGCTGGCATGTGATCAGCACTTCTTGGTGAATGTGCAAGATAGACACGGTGCGGGAACAGGTGACAGTGTGGTGCTGCCCATGGGTGCTTGGCAGCAGGGCAAGGAGGTACTGGCATTTGTAACTGACGTGCAAAAAGAAGGATACACACTGGAAGATAACCATCCAGAGCACTCGTGGGTTCTCTGAGCCCTTCCCACCCACACATCACACAAGTAGTAACCACGATGCACCCAAACTCCCCGTAAAAGCAGCTCTTGGCATCTAAGATACTCTAGCTTGCACACAGCCTGGAGCTGGTACCGAGAGAACACCTATCTCTGAGGAGAGAAAGAAGAGCTCTCACAACTGCATTTTGTTGAGGGGAATCATCTCAGGGCTTTCTGAAATTGTGAAGATGGCCTCAGAGCCCAGCGTCCAACTGCTGGGCAACCCTCCTCACATAGGCTCTCCTCTCACCAGGGCCCCTGGGCAGGTCCTAAGGTGTTTTTTGGGGGGAGGGGGTGGGAGGGGAGGAGGGAGATGACACCAGTGCAGCCTCTCCACGGGAGGTTGCATGTCAGCACCACAGAGAGCAGCATGTGGTGCTGGGGGCCCCCGGAGGCCTCAACAGAGTTTCATGGACACCCCACAGTCTTCCAGGGTGGACTGCAGCCCACAGCATGTCCGGAGCTCTGACCCTGGCAAGCCCTGAGTTACTCTACCCATGGGCAGTGAAGATGGTCCAAAGAAATTTGTCTTGTAGGTCCAATAATCCCCACCACTCAGGACCCAACAGGTGACATCACCGACTTCCTGCAGATGCCTTAAAAGCATTCAGATTAGGCGTTTTCCCGGTTGATCCAAGCACTCAGCATGGTGAGAGAATCACAGAAACCTGAGCTGGCAGAGTCTACCCTGAGCACACAGCAGCCCACCACACCGCTGCCCATCTGAGCAGAGCCCCCGACACCCACCTGACCCTTGGCCTCTTGTCCACCTTACCTTTTCAGGTTTGCTTTCTTCTTCTTCATGGCCGAGGCGCAAAGATTTTTAGGGGCATCTCTTAGCCCAAAGCTCTTAGCCATGTGCCCGAGGTGGAGCAGTCGGATGTGGAAGATATGCTTCAGCTCCCGGGGGTAGGTGGCGTAGGCCCGGATGAAGGACTGCAGGGCTGGAAGACAGTAGCGGGGCGGGGTGGGGGGTGGCGGGGGGGGCGGGTCAGGACAGGTCTCTGCTGCCCAGCCTAAGGCCTGTCCTGTGCAGTTCACCCTGCCAGGCAACAACGGACACACAACCAGGACGGCGTGACAGACATGAGCAACCTAAATCTACACTCACATATTTGTTTAATTCCTAAAAATAAATAAATAAGCCTACCGGCCACAGGGGAAGTCTACGGGCTTCCCCTGTAGCTCAGTCAGTAAAGAATCTGCCTACAGTGCAGGAGACCTGGGTTCGATCCCTGGGTTGGGAAGAACCTCTGGAGAAGGAAATGGCAACCTACTCCAGTATCCTTGCCTGGAAAATCTCATGGACAGAGGAGCCTGGTGGGCTGCAGTCCATGGGGTCGCAAAGAGCCAGGTATGACTGAGCGACTAACACTTACTGGACACAGTGAATAAACCCAACATAACTTCACTTTAATAAACCTGATATTATCTCAGATTTTACTGTGTAGCTTATAATGAGCCTAGAAGGCGGGACCCTGTTTTCTTCCTCATTATAGACCTGGGGCTAGCACAGTACCTGGCAGACAGCATGTTTATTTTTCGGCTGCACCACGTGACATGTGGAATCTCAGTGCCCCCACCAAGAATCAAGCCCATGCCCCTTGCACTGGAAGCATGGAGTCTTAACCACTGGACTTCTGGGGAAGTCCCACAGCAGGTTTTTGTTGTGCGAGTGAATGAGCAAGAGAATGCGTGAAGAAACTAAGACAGGATCGATGCATACCATTTTCTTATGAAAAATGAAGTCATTAGATCTTTACATTGGGAACACATTTTCTATTACATTTTAGTTTTCTGAATAGTTAACACAAACATGTTATAAAATCCAAAAGGTCCATAAGGCTTTATCGTGATTGTGGGTCATGTTCATTATTCCTACACGTTATTATTATTATTATAAACCCTGCCTCCACCAGGAGCCACACCTCCAGTTCCCCAGGCACAGAAATCACTGATACCAGTTCACCGTAGACTCATGAAATTTTAAAACCAAATTCACGCAAAAGCACCCAGGATTGACCAATGCAGTGTTTCTTACCCATTCAAAGAATGTGTATAAAAGGAGATGAAAAAAGAATTTTAAAGCGGAGAAAGAAAAGGATGTAGTTTCTAAAAGAGCTCTCAAAACAGTCATCGATTGCCATGGGTTTAGAGCTGTTCACCAGACAGTCTAACCAGGAACGTCTGGGTTGTTTTAAAGTTAGAGAGAGGCCCCTGTCCTGGACCCCTCACTGGCCAGAGACAAGCCAGGGGCGGCTCCCAGGCAGGCGGCACTCTGGATCCACCTTCACTGATGCTCCTTGGAGGAACCATTCTTCCATCCCTGGTTTCCCCGGAATGTCTCTCGACAACAGTGAGAGTCAAGTATCTTGCCCTTTTCTCACGAGCGCCCTTTCTCATCCGCCGACTGAGCGTCCCTGCCTTCCTGGCCCAGTTGTAGCCCCGCCCCTCTCCACCCAGTTGCTGGAAGCAGGCACCAGTCTCCCTCACCCTCACTGTTTGAGCCACTGGACCGGCAAGTTTGCCCACAGCTTAAACGTAATATCCAGGCAGCACCTGGAGATCGGCGTTTATGAACAGTAATAAAAAGTGTCATTTTAGCAGATCAGCTCCTGGAAGGATCCTGGGAACCCATCAAAGCTCTATTTACTGAGCAAAGTGAACTCCTTTTCCCAATCGATGAGAAATAATAACCAAGGCGACTCCTCTGCACCCCTCTTGTCATCTGTGCTCACTCCCCTTTTTAATAACTGGGGACGAGGTTTTTCAAGGAAGATCTTTAATGTTTCAAATGGTCTCTGCAGTTGGGAGGGTTCTGACACGAATTCAAGTCCTCAGAGGGGAAAGTGCTACAACCACCACGACCCAGGAGACACTGCCTCTTCCCAACCCCCAACATCTACTCTAGACAGAAAGAGCAGGCTGGGACCAGGACACGCCAAAGAGTCTGCACCTTTAAAACCTCATTTACCCCAATGCTGGCCCAGGCCTCCTCATTCACACTGCCCTTGTGCTGGAGCAGATTAGAATGACTGCTCCTCTCCACACCAATCCTGAGAGCTGAGGCTGCAGAGCCTAGTCCTGGGAGATATAGGTGCTCCACTAATAGCTAATCCATCCATGTATGGATGTGAGAGTTGGACTATAAAGAAAGCTGAGCACTGAAGAACTGATGCTTCTGAACTGTGGTGTTGGAGAAGACTCTTGAGAGTCCTTAGGACTGCAAGGAGATCCAACCAGTCCATCCTTAAGCAGATCAGTCCTGGGTGTTCATTGGAAGGACTGATATTGAAGCTGAAACTCCAATACTTTGGCTACCTGATGCGAAGTACTGATTCACTGGAAAAGACCCTGATGCTGGGAAAGATTGACGGCAGGAGGAGAAGGGGACAACAGAGGATGAGACGGTTGGATGGCATCACCGACTCAATGGATATGATTCTGAGTAAACTCTGGGAGTTGGTGATGGACAGGGAGGCCTGGTGTGCTGCAGTCCATGGGGTCACAAACAGGTGGACGTGACTGAGAGACTGAACTGACTTACCGAATAGCTACGGGGAAAGGGGTCTGCCAGGAAATGGCAGAAGAGTCCTCTCCCTCGACAGGCAGGTTGTACTTCCAGGGAGCAGGAAGTGGCTCATGCTGGCAGTGGAAGGAAGTGGGGCTGTGAGGTGGAGATGGGGCGGAAGAGGAGAGGTCATGGAAGGAGACCTTTCATGAAAGGAGACTTGTGGGACGCAAGTCGGATGACGCTCCAGCCACTCAGAGCTGGTGCTCTCACTGAACCCCATTTCAGAGCCGTAAGGATGACAGGATTTAGGGAAATCTATTTCAAAATACCTTCCAAGGAC
Organism: Bos indicus x Bos taurus; assembly: GCF_003369695.1. Classification (NCBI taxonomy): domain Eukaryota; kingdom Metazoa; phylum Chordata; class Mammalia; order Artiodactyla; family Bovidae; genus Bos; species Bos indicus x Bos taurus. The sequence continues at coordinate 101,788,774 of NC_040086.1, forward strand.
ATAGGACATTTTGTCCTTTTGAGCAATAAAACCAAATCTATTCTTGGACATCTGATCAGGAAGAGCAACATCTTGTGGATGATGCTTAGGGTCAAGGAGGCAGAAAGGAGCAAAACTCCAGCCTGGAAGGTGCTGCCCATCCTTGCTCCTCCCAACCCCAGTCCTGCCCCAGAGGAGCACACGTCTAGCACATTAACAGTGACAACCACCCAAAGGTAGTGGGAGAGGCGGCTTGCACCAATTCTCTTAAAGGCAAAGTGTTTGACCAAGAAGCCAGCCTCCCTCTAATCACAGGGAGGGATGATCCCTTCCGAGCCAGGCATAACCCTAACACATAACCCCTGCTCTTCGGGGAGGACCCACAAGAGGAAGTGGAAGTGGTGCCGTGCAGCTGAAGGACTCCGCTTTCTGAAATTTTTGTTCAGGAGTCTGGAGTTCAAACTTACATTACCACAATTTTTACCACTTGAAGCTCTACTCACAAGATGCAAGATGTGAGGGGGAAAAGGGCTAACTGCTTCTGGAAACTGACCATGATGAAATCCTGGATATTAGCAATAGCTTGGTCAGAAAGTACAAAAGGAAACAAATGCATACTTGGCCCAGTTTCCAGCTAGTTTTCTGGCATGAAGGCAAAACCCAGCTGCTTTTGTTAGTTATTCATGAGGTGGGTTCTGAAATGGCTAAAGGGGAGGAGAGTCAAGGGTAGAGAATTTGCATATGGAGATAAGGAAATGCAAAAGACAGAATCAGCTCCTGGGGTATGGCAATTACAGGTCTCCTCTCCTCAAACCTCCAGAATTCAATCCTAAGAGGAGAGAAGAGCAGAGAATCTAACGCCTGCTGTGGGGTGACCAAGATGTTCTACAGGCAGTTCCCTTAAAAGGTAATGTGTTTATTTCCTTCTTAGGCCGTAAACATTGGGAGTGGCCCCACTCCAACATCCTTTGAAAAGAAGACAAGTAACCCTGCCAGCCTCTTGGTGTTAGTAAGTTCAACGGTAACGATGAAGAGACAACCCAAAACCATATTCTCTAAGGACTATTTACTGTCACTTTTACCCTGATGACCCAGACACGCTGAAACAGTTGTGGGCTCGCTAGGATATCCAAAGCACCTCTGACGCCAGCAATATAGTGCTGGTGTGGCTTTGCTTTCTTCCTCTTCACTCCAACTCTGGTATCAACCCTGTGGCCAACATTTGGTCAGGTATCCCACAGCAAGTTGAGTTCGTCTAACTTTCAACATGTGCCCAAACTCTCCCCGAGACATTCTGTTCTCCATGAGAGAATGTTCTAGTACTTCTCCAAAGGCAGGTTCTCAGGAAGAGCCTTAGGAGTTGCTGAATTCACTGCAGGGAGACACGTGAACATATTATTAGAAACCAGACTTAACTGGTTTTCTGATTACCATAACTGCCTGGGAGCCCGTCTCCTGACCTTCACCTTTACCCCGGTCTGTTCTCACCCAGCCGCATGTGACCTTCTCAGCCGCCAGACCACCTCCCTGCCCCAAGGCCTCCGCTGGCTCCCCTTTCGCTCGGGGTAGCTGGGTGCCCTGGACGCCTCCACGCCCTGCCTCTGCTGCCCCTCGCCTCCTTCTGGGCACATTGCACATGGCGCCTGCCTGGATGCCCTCAGTCAGAGCCCCAGGACGGCCCCTCTTCAGGGTTTCACTCGCATGGCAACCATCCCAACATGGCTCACTCTGCCCTTAGCCCTCCATTTCCCTCATCTGCTCTGTTCCCTCTATCACTCTCATCACCTTTCACTGGACTACTGAATTAAACTAGCTAATTATCTGGCTTTGCCAAGTCTTACTTGCGGCACACAGAATCTTAAGCTGTGGCACAAGAACTCTTAGCTGCAGCACGTGGGAATTAGTTCCTGACCAGAGATGGAACCCAGGTCCCCTGCACTGGGAGCTCGGAGTCTTAGCCACTGGACCACCAGGGGAGTCCCGAGACTCTCTATCTAATGTATGTGTAATTCATTTATTATGTTTATTACTTTCACTGTCTGCTTCCCCACTAGAATGTTACAAAGGTGACGATTTTTGTTTCTTTTGATCCCTGGTGTGTCCCAAGCACCGGGAATGGTGCCCAATTCAATAAATATTAAAGGAATTTTTAAAAAAGTTTCAGTTCATAGAAAGAAGAAAACAACAGGCTGTAATGTTTATCTCTTGGTAAGCCAGCCCGGCATTCTTCTCCAGATCATGGGTCACTGTGGATCTCCCCGTAGCGGGGGTGAGTCTCATCAGCAAACATGGGACAGTCAGTAGCCAAGACACTCACATTCCAGCATGGAAGACATGGGGCTGTTCTGAGCTCCCCTCCCCTGCGCTCTGTTCGGGCTCAGAGTGAGCTACTGAGCCCACACCTAACGCCTGGGGCTGATTCACGCTACAAAGGCTATAAATACTGAGTTAATACCTGACCCTTCCATAAACTTCCCATGAGCTGGGCTCATGGTTTGCGGCCCTTCTTCAGCACTGCTTTCTAGTTTTTCTTTGTATTTTCAAGTAGGAACTGCTTTGGTCTAACATTTCCAGACCTTGCCTTCATCTCTGATTTCCATCTCTACAACTCCTACCGACGTGCCGTATCTCGTCTATCCAGTTTTCAAAGAAAGAGGAAAATGGGTTTCGGAGACCTAAGTTGCTGGGTCACAGCTCTATAGACCTGACGTAAGCCAAGATAAAGCCTCATTTGTGCAAAACGCGAGGATGGATGAAATTAACATTTAATATCACTTTAAAGCCTTCCGTGCCTGCTTCCAATCCCTGCAGAATTAGGGAGACTGAAGGCTTTTGCTGGTGAGCAGAGCTGCCTGGTTGGCCTCCCAACCTGTGAGGGGGCATGTGGGTTGAGGTGGGACAATGCCCGGTCGGGTTATCCATCTACAACCACCCAAGAAATTGACCAACCTTTCTTGGCCCCGGAGACCGTCTCCTCACTGGAGTGCACGTAATCTTCAAACAGCGTCTGCAAGACCGTGGCTCGTTCCCGGATTTCCTGGGGGCCAGCGGCGCGGGATTTCTGGGAAGGTGACGGAAGGATTAGAGGACAGACAGTCAGAGTCAGGAATAATGAAGCGGTTTATAATAGATTTAATAACAGTAAAATCACACAGTAACCACCAAGGGGCCACCAAGGGTAATCCTTTCAATATTACTAGGGAAGAAAAAGGAGTGATAAAGATGTTAAAGTCAAGCAAAGATGAGGATGGCTTTGTGAGGGAGCAGGTCGGGTCTCTTATTTATTTACTTGTTTACTTTTCTTCCTGGCCTCTTATCACGCGTGTTCAAAGTGAAAGTCTATGGGAGACACTTTGGAATTTTCGAAGTCCAATTCAGGCCTTTAAAACATGATGGGACAGAAGCGGTTTTCAGAGGAACCTTGTATGTCCCACTTAGGCTTTCAATCTGCCCCCTGCCTGGTATTCATCGGTGGAGCCCTGGACATTCCTATCCAAGAGCAACCCACAGCCACCTGCCCACAACATGGTCTGTCCCTGAATCACAGAGCACATGTCCTCACTCCTGAGAGGTCCAGACTCTCAGTGTTCCAGAAACATTCTTGCAGCCCAGAGCCCTGTGCCCAGGAACCCACGGAGGACTGGGCTGCTCCAGCCAACCATGCGAGGCCACCGCCATGGATCTCTGCAGCCAACCGTCCCTCTGTAAGAAGTCATATTTGTATGCACAAAAGACCCTACAGGTGGAAAATGTGAATAAAACCAAAATTTCATTTCTTTTCAGCCTTTAGCAACCCCAGAGAAAAGATTTCCTTTCTTTACATCCCCCCGAAAACACGTGGCTTATGTGTCATATCTTGACACGAACGCTGTCTCCTGAATATGAAACTGAGAATCAACAGAACCCAAACTTGGCTAATCCGCCTTCCCAGAGGTGTTGATCCTTTGGATGGTGCTAATGAAGCTCCAGCCCTCCTCACCCGCCACACCCGACGTGGGTCACCAGGAGAAAACCTGCATGAGGCCCAGTTCATGTTCCTTTTAACTCCCATAGAGGACAGGGGGCGTGCTCTGGGGTCTGCTGACCGCGCCTCTCGCAGGCACCCTGGCATCTTTCACAGTTAAAGCTGTTGGAGGAAGACTAAAGGGTGGGGCGGGGGGAGAAAAAGCCTCCTTCTTGGGGGCAGAGTTTGTCTCTGTATTAATAGAGACTTAACAACCTGAAAATGTTTTTAGTTTAGTCAAATCATTCCTGCTATCTGTTTGGTTGATGACAGTCTAGCTGATTTCACGGTACATGGTCCCCCTAAGGGTTTTATCCACTCAAATGTCAAGAGAAAAGTCACTCAGGAGCTGTGTTACGAAAGTGGACATTTGCTGTTGTCATTAACAAGGATTTCTTTACCCTCTTAACTGATGTGAAATGCAAACTTCTTTCTTGCTGTCCTCCTTTCGTTAAGCCACCTCAGCAACGAGACTGTCACCTTCCTTGCGCTTTTTTTTTAATATGAATGTGAAATTAGCAAGGATGCCCTTTCCCCTGGCGGACAGAATCCTCTGTTATTAAAAAGTAAAGCACTTTAATAATGAAAACTTTTTCCTCTTTTTCCTGTGTTTTAACTGTTTAAAATTAATGAGAAGGGCAGAATGGTTGTCAAAGCGATATTGAAAGCCGGGCAGCCAGGACCGAATAAGCACAAAAATCCCTCCAGAGTGTTAAATAAACAGAGCTCCAGCCCTCTCCAATCCCTCTGTTGGTTATTGTATACATTCTGTAACAGCTCTCAGAATAGATCTGAGAGCCAGGGAGGCAGAGAGGTTTCAGAATTCCAATAAAGGCCTCAAATTAAAGACAGCCTGGTGCGAATTCCAGGAGAAAATTAAAGAGACCTCAAGCTTAAGTGACAGGTGACTTGCTTCTGTGTCACAACTGTCAGGGGATTTAGTGATAATATGGCAATATATTACAAAGGGCTTTTCTTATTCCCCCCTTTAGGTTTCAAAATGAGGCATCTTTTCTTCCCAACCAAAAAAAAAAAATTACATATACACATATATATAATGTGTGTATACCAGTAAAATACGTAGAAAAAAGGCGATAAAACTAGGTTCGCACATTTGAAATGATGAGGTCAGTTTTAGCAGAATATAAGAAAAAGTTAATGGCAGGAAACATCATACACTAAAGAGAAAGCAGGTCTTAGTCCCCCCCGCCCCTTGCCACTTCCAGAAATACTTTATTTTAAAATTGCCCCTCTTGAGAATGAACGAGGTATTTTTCCGTTGTCTTCTGGGGAGGACAGTCTAAATTTAAACTGAAGACAGAAGGGGCAGAGTCAGGCAGCACCGGCTCAGCCCCAGACAGGGAAGAAGCTCCCATAATGAGGGGGTGAGACCCCAGAGGGCACATCTCCGAGGACCGGCCCCCCCAACCCTCAAAGACACAGACTTAGTCCTGCTTAATGAAGCAGCTCGCAACTAGCAGACGGTGGGTGGTTTAGGAAAAAAACATTTCCAAAGGTCTAGACACACTCAGTGCTCTGTGTCTGTAGAGACTTTCTGGTCTTGGGAAGAACAGACAATCCACAAAAACTAGACGATGGCTAGTGATCTTATTTTAATCTTTCATGATGCCAAGGAGCTTTCTGTTAGGATGAGCTTATAGGTGTATCTCATTGGACAAAAAAAACTTTTAGGAAGAATATGTTTGGGTGTGTGTTTATAATGTGGAGATGGAAATTCATGCCTATCAAGAGTCAACAGATGAGTACAAGACAGCTGGGCGGGGTTATTTTTGTTGTAAAAAGTTTTAGGTGGGAGCAGTTGGGGTGGGAGACTTTTTTTTATCTGAAGCATGTGTTTTGACATTGCCAACTTCTAAGGTATTTTTAAACTAAATGGAAGGATTTTGTTTTAATCACTGTACTGCCAAGCTGAATTTTACCTCCACAGTCCCTAGAACCTTCTGAGCACTTCCCAGTCAAGTTGAAAGATCAAATTTATTCTCTTTGTAGGTGGGTGAACATTCGCACGCCCAGACGCAGCTATATATATTTTATATACCTAAATATGAAATATACATTTTACAGATGCTTCACTCGCTTGCTTTCTGTTCACGGAAGCCCTAAAATGTATGTGCCAGAGGGACATTTACAATGGCCTTCAACCAAGCTGGGTGAAGATGGGCTTCATGATGAGGCACCTGGCTCAGCATGAAGGCCCAGCCACCGCACCCACCTTTGTGTGCCAGGCACTGGCTGGTACGCCAGCAAGAACTGCCCACATCAAAGATGCCAATTAGGGCACTGCATCTTTCAGGCAAAACAGAATCAAAAGTTGTGTCCAGCATTCACTTTATTCTCTTTACCATTCATAGGATTCACGCACATAATACACTCTTGAAGGCAGTAACCTACATAATAATCAGTAATGCAGTCAACTGAGTTTTTGTTTTGCTTTGTCCTGTGAATGAAAGGTAAATTTGGGCAAACAGGTGGTGCTGATGGATGTGACATCTAGAACCTGGCATGACTAGTTGAGTTTTCTAAGTTAACCAGTTAGTTATTTTGGCGTGGTAGAAGCCTGGCCTTACTTAGCACTTTTTCTCTTTCAAAGATCACCAGACCGTAAAAATATCGAAACATCATGTCCATCAAGGCAGCAGTTCAGGGCGGAGGTGAGCTCACATGACCCACAGTGCTCCGTGTGTTGTTTTATTTAAACCTCACAGCGGCCTGGCAGGACAGGTACTAGAGACGTCCTCCTTCTCCAGGGGGGAAACCCAGGCTGGGGAGGATCTGCCCCAGGTTGCAGAATGACTGACTGTGAAGCCAGGACTCGGGTCCGAGCCTGTCGGACTCTGGGCCCCGCCTCCCACCCACCATCTCAGGAGGGCTCCTCAAGCCCCAGCTAGCCTTCCAGGCTGGTCTCGAGCCACAGAAAAGGCTTAGGGAGAGGAACTAGGGCCGCCAGCCACAGGGCGGATGTTTACAGAATGGCTTGTTTCCGAGAGAGCAGAGGAAGGTTCTCTTGCTCTGGGGAAGAGTCCTACAGGAGGCGCCCTGTGCCCGTCCACAGCCTCCCCAGAGATACTCGGAGACACAGGACCATCAGCACCCGGGACAGAACTGGGCTGTGCTTAGGGGATAAATACTGAAACCAGAGCCAGTCCTGGCAACAGTGTAAGTGAAGACAAGGTTATTGAAACCTTCACTATCTCCTTCACTATCTCCTTCACTAATTTTGCTGCTTGCTCTTCATTCCGGAGAACGGTCAAAGTGAAAGTCGCTCAGTCGTGTCTGACTCTTTATGACCCCATGGACTGTAGCCTGCCAGGTTTCTCTGTTCATGGAATTCTCCAGGTAAGAATACTGGAATGGGTAGCCATTCCCTTCTCCAGGGGGTCGTCCCCAAACAGGCACAGAACCCAGGTCTCCCACATTGCAGGCAGATTCTTTACCGTCAGAGCCACCAGGGAAGCCAAGTGCTAATTTTCCACTTAGTGTGAAACTGCAAAAAAAAGGCACTGGGCTTCGTGTCAATGAGTCTGAGCTTCAATTCCATATATGCTTGTGCTGCTAACTGATGTGATATAATAATAATAATAAATACACTTCAGTCCCTGTGTTGGAACTCTTGGGTTATTTTTCGCTCAATTCTTCAATCTCCTTCTGAGAAGAAAACTAAAATTATCTCAGTTGTACACAGGAAGAAACTGACCCTAAGGTCTAGTCCTGGCCCGAAGCCACACAGCTGGTGAGATGAGGATTCAGGCCCAAAGGCCGTGCTCCTGACCACTGGGCTATCCCATCCTCAGACAGCTCCCCGGGTGCCCCTGCTCAGCCCACAGAGCTGTCCTGGGGCTGTAATTACACAGCTGTGGAAACATCTGGAAAAACAGAAAATAAACCCTGCCCCCTAACTAGAATTTGCAGTAGTTTCTGAAGAACAGAGAAGTGTGCCAAGACCCATGAGTCTCTATAGTTTCCAGCCAGTTCCCACGACAACAGTCTATTATTATGGGATGGCCTGAAGGCCTGGGGGGACCAGACCCTCTGTAGTGAAATATCACTTAATATAACAGGTTGATCAACCAAGTCCTTAATAGCTTTTCTTGTTCATGGGGATTGTTGTTGTGGTACCATTTACTGCCCAAATTTCACCTCTATGAACACAGCTGCTTAGTTGCTCAGTCATGTCCAACTCTTTGTGACCCCATGGACAGTAGCCTACCAGGCTCCTCTGTCTATGGAATTCTCCAGGCAAGAATACTGGAATGGGTTGCCACTGCCTTCTCAGGGGCGCTTCCCAACCCAGGGATTGAATCTGCGTCTCCTGCATTCGCAGGTGGATTCTTTACCCAATGAACCACCAGGGAAGCCATGAAAACAGCTAACGTTACCCAATCTAGAAAGCATTTTAGTTTCATTTACTTGCCTAATTAATACTGAATGGAGGCTTGCTGGTATCCCGTGAAGGACAGGTGGTCTGCTTTCACACCAGAAGGACCCACAATTATCAGTGCACCCTCAAGGATATTCCTTCAGCTCTCTAAGCCTCAGTTTTCTCATCTATGAAGTGGGAGAGTAACACCCGCCTTGTGGGCTGCTGAGAGGCTAAGACGGGACCAAGTGTGGGAAGAGCTCATCAGCACAGAGCCAGGCCCAGAACACACGCTGGGCAACAGACATCTGCTCCTCTCCTCTCCTTAGTGCACTTCTGCAGGTTCTCTCTGGAACAGGACAACTTAAATCGGGGTCAGGCAAACAGACTCCTTGCCTCGGAGAGAATAATGATCCAAATAAATACATGTACTAACGCACAAAAGAGACTCTTAAACTTCACCTATTTGGCTCTGATTTTCCAGTCTATCCACAGGCATCGGGGCAGAGATGCAAAAATAACCAAATATTAAAATTTCATGGACAAAATTATACAGAGCAACACTACACACACACAGATACACACACACAAGTCTAGGTGGTAGACCTAGTAACATGGTAGAGGGGAGTGGAAGTGCTTCCAAGCAGGGGGAGGCCTCAGAAAGAAGCAGGAAAGGCTGTCCGGGGAGGCCTGTGCTGCTCAGGATCTCCATATGGAAGTGCTCAGATGATAAAAATTCTTCTTGCTAATGACCTCAACTTTACTCTTCCTCTGCGTATAGCACACGTTAGAAAATGGATGAACTAAGTGTGTCTGAAAGGAGGTTCTGAGACATTTGCTTTTCCACGCGGTCCTGGGTGGATGGGGCAGGCCAGGTGTCCGTGTGGGTAAGCTGGAGGGGGACCACCAGGGCTGAGCATGGAGCGCTGCTGCCTCCAGAACCTTTCTGGCCGGGGACGAGCCCTCCTTTTGGGGAGACTGCTGCTGCCTGGCAGACACCCAGGGCGGATGGGGGCCCATTAACTGGATGGGCCAGCAAATGCATCCAGAAGCAAAGAGAGAGAAACGCCAGCAAGATGTGGCCTCGTCTAATGTTCATGGTCCCGAAAACACACACTTTACTCGCCAGTGGTAGGGAGTGCCCAGTACTCAGAGTCGCTGCCTCCCCACACCAGGAGATGAGTGACGTCTGTGAGCAGCAAGCACAGTCAACAATGAAACTCACCTGGCCTCCCCCTCGTCTCCCTTTAAAACATTCATCCTTTGTCAGAACAGACAAAATGTCTTCCATCTTCACCTCAGAAACGCTGTAAAAAGAAGGACATATAGAGGTAAGCTTTTTATTCTTCCAGAAACATTATTCTATCAACTGTGATGCATAATATTGGCCTCTCTTCTGGCTAACCAGATATAAAGGAGAAGTGACACTTGGTCACAGGAAAGGGAATGTTTTCCTAACCTTTCAGGAATTCGGAAGGAAGGGGAGTCTATGACATTAGAGGGACAGAAGGGTGACATTACCACCAATTCTCATCCTCCCGGATACATGTACATAGGCTACGTTTAGAATCTCTTTTATGGGGATCACATCATTATTTCTTAATAAATCTGGAAAACTACAGAGGCCTGCTTATTGACATATTACCTGGACTTGAGCAGAAGGCAACAAGCCAAAAAAACATTTCCGACAGTCCCTTTCGATAAAGGAGGTGGCTGAAGACCCTTAGTCGGGTAAACAAATGCCTGAAAGTGAACAGGTGGCCAACGTCTCCCGCTGACAGCGCCAGAACTCTGTCCTAATCTACCCCGAGGGACCTTCCTGACTGTCATCCCTGAATTACTCAAGGGTGAGAACCAAATGACCTCTGGCAAATGTATAGAGTTATGGGCTAACAGCTGAAACCAGAACTCAGGCTTCACTGTGAATGGGAGCCACGAGGAGCCAGGATGAGATGCTGCAAGCAGCCTCTTGGGGGAGTCTGGACAGCACACTGTCCCCCTTGGCTCTGGAAGGCCCCAGCCTTTGTCCTGAAGAAGGGCATAGAGCAGAGTCCTGAGGCAGAGACAAGGAGAACAGATTTCCCAGGGAAGAAGGGAGAGGGAAGGAAGAGTTCTAGGGCAGGAAAACAGATTCTAAAAAGATAAATGACTTTCGGGGCTTCCCTGGTGGTCCAGTGGTTAAGAATCCGCCTCCCTCCGATGCAGGGGGCGTGGGTTCGATCCCTGGTCAAGGAACTAAGATCCGACATGCCACGGGGCAATTCAGCCCTGGGGCCACAACTAAAGAAGACCCTGTGAGGCGCAGAGAAAAGCCTGCGTGCCACAATGACTCAGCGCAGCCAAAAAAGGAAAAATGCTTTTCTTGTATGTTTTGTTTTTTTTTCAAAATTTAACAGCAAATTAGAATGTGAATGGCAACCTCTTCTGAGAGAGAAGACAACCCCCACTCCCTCCAAAAGGTGACTCTGACAAAGCTATGAATGAATACGTCACGTCTCTGACTGGGATGTACCTGCGCTGTGTCACCGCTTCCCCCAAACGCCCTCAGTCCCCAGCCCGCACCACTCCTTCTCGGCTGCCAGATTCAGGAAATCTTTTCACGGCAGTTAAGACTCAACCCGAGAAGGCGAGGTACATGCAGAGAGGGTAGGAGCTGGGGAAACTGTTCATAGTTTCCTGGAAAATCTATTTTTTCACGTGGGAGAAAAATGTTATGGCTACTGAATTTGCCTCTTATTCATGCCTGGAAAGCTGGAGCAAAGTAAAAACCGGAGCCCAGTCCTGTCTTTCCCTTTGTCCAGCTGCCTTGCCTCTATTAAAAAAAAAAAGAAGAGGAAGAAAACAAAAGGAAAAGCAATGTAAAAACTTGGGGTCAGATCCTGAAGTGAGGAGAAAGAAGGCAGGTACAGCGTTGTTCACCACCAGGGATACAGAGAACCACAATGCCAGAGGAAGGGGCAGTTTCCTCAGGCACACGGGAGTACTGTCGTGTAGCCGGGCGCCGCTCGTGGGCTGCGGTGGAGCACTGTTTACCCGAGGTGAGGAGTCCGGGCTGGCCCGGAGAGGTTCACAGTGTGAAAGAGCCTCCTCCTTGTCTAAGACGCCACTACTTCTGAGGAACAGAGCAAATCGATTCTGCCTATGTATGGTTCTATCAACAGCCCTGAGTCACCCCCACCTCGCTTTGGAGAGAGAGCGTGGGATAAATTCAAGGAACTGTCTTTCTTAAGCCTGATCTAAGAGACACGCATTTCGAGGAAGCTTTCCCATTTTAATAAACCTACGGTGACTTTCATTAGAAAAACGTTCAAAGGAGAAGTGGGGAAAAGTGAAGAAGTTGGCAAATACCAAGAAGTCACAAGGGTGCAAAGACGAACTTTTGAGTATCCACTCAGAGGCGGCATGGCCCGGGTCTCTCGCTCCCTCTGCTAAAGTATGTCGTCCGGGCCAGTTCCGTGGCGCTGGGGGCGTGGAGGTGGGTGGCAATTTGCTGTGATGGCCCTTGCTGCCGCCTGCCTTCCTGAATTTTCCCTGTAATTCATCAGCCACCCCAGCATCCCACCGCCTGGCTCTCAGGTCCTCAGGCACCAAATAGGCACATACTCCTTCCTCTTCCTTTTTTTTTTGATATTTAGATGTGTACCTTTTGGATTTCAAAAATCTTCAAGTCTGCCTTTTCCCACAGCACACTTTGGAATGACTTATTAGATTTAATTTTATTGTATGAAGTCAAAGAAACAGTCTGCATACACTTCCTCCGCAGACAGCCCTGCCTTGCACAGAAACCGGCACGTGTAACAACGCTCGGCAGTACCACAGCAGCAGACCCGATCACACTCAGGGTGACTAGAGCTCACCCACAAAATAGCCAGGGGTAGCAGAAGTAGTAGTCTTTTCTCACAAGGGAAAAGACGCGCGCCTTTCTGAAATAAACAAAAACCACTCTTTGACCTGACAGTAAGAGATGAGAGAACCGAGAGGAAAGCTCAAACTTTTATTCGGACTCTCCTGACGTGACCCCCTGGACCCATCGGGGCAGGCCCCGGCCTCCCCAATCCTGAGGCGTGGGGAGCGTGTTTTCTGAGGAAGCTGCACCCCATGAACCATCACACCGGCAACCTTGACAGTGCTGAGAGTGCTGCAGTTGGCTGAGACGCGGGGCGGGGAGTGGGGTGCTCCCCGTGGGGACAGCCACGCACAGTTCTCCCATCCAAGAGGGCGGCCAGGGCACGTCAGTGCAGATGGCGAGGTGACGGCGTTCCCAGTCCTGCACTTCAAGAGGAAAAGCCTTGCTACGTAAAACACAGGCTGGGCGAGGAAGCCACCCAGGAACACGACCCTCCAGTGAGCTACACTGTGCACCGCATCACCGCATGACGTCACAGCGGCCGGCCACTCTCGTGCCCAGCGTGCACTGGGCTGCCAACCTGTGCTCCAAACATGCTCTTGGCATCACTGTGCTTTGAGCAGAGGAAATGCATGAACCTAAGTAGATGAGTGTGAGTTTTTCACACATGCGTTTTGAAGCCCATTTTGAGGGCCTATTACTCCAGGTGCTGGAGATTTTACAGAAAACGTGACAAAACCACCTCGTCTCTAGGGCCCAGGTCAACACTTCCTGCTTTCATCAGGATCGCCTGGCCAGCTTGAGCTGCTGCCCTCCATCTTTGTCCTTGCTCAGGAAGATCGGGGTTGGATGGAAGCCCCCGGCCCAGGTTCCAAGCTGCCGAGCCCCATGGGGTCCCCAACCCAGGCGGAGGGAGGGGGACTGGGGCTTCACGCTGGGGGATGTGAGACACTGCCACCTGACTGGGTGCCCTTGCCCCCAAATGTGGGGTGTACAATAATTCACCCGCTCGGAACGGTTTCCTCTCTTGGCACACTTTCCAGGAGGAGGGAAAGTGATGAGTCCAAAGCATCATTTTTCTCACAGATAAATCACCTCTAAAGTCCAAAACGTTAATGAACTGCAGGAGACAAAACTCAGTGACTATAAGAGACCTCGGGGAGCTGGCTGGGAGGGTGGTGCACACTCACTTCACAGCAAGAGCGATGGAGTGCAGACCTCTCCCTGAAAGAGAGACGGAGTGCAACCGCTCATTCCCTGACTCGGAGCGGCAATGCGGGGAGAGCTGTCATGTGCTGGCGGCATGAAGGGTTTTAGTCTTTGCCACTGGCTATCCTGGGACTCATTGAGGGATCACAAGGGTTAATGGCTCTTCGTCAGCTTACAAGGCCCAGCCACTGTAAGAAGCGACAGAAAGTTAATTAGGAGAGATCAGCGGAAACCCCGTTCAGGTTTCTGACTCACTTGATTTTGTGAGAAGCCAACGAGTTGACATATTCTGCCTCCGAAGGAGCCAAGACGAGCAGGCTGCTCCCATGGCAGCCAATCCGGGCCGTTCTCCCAATCCGGTGGATGTATTCGGCAGGTGAAGACGGAGCGTTGTACTAAAAGAGGGGCACGAAAATGAAGGCATTCACAGATCAAGGGATTGCCATTAATTGGAAGTGCAATACCCCTCACCTGCCTCCAGGTATCCCAAGAATTAAATCCTGGTGCTATGGTTACCCCACCACCATCACAAGGAGAAGTCACTCAACCCTGAAACTCCCGGCTTCATTGGAAATAACAAGGCTCCAACATGCCAACAGGAACAGTGGCCAAGTTTCAGATAAACGAGACATCTTCCCGTCCCAATATCTCCTTTTTAATTTCACTTCTCCACAGGTCTCCTCGCTTTCCTATTTGCATCTTTTCACGGAGGTGACTGGGCAAGGTGAGAATGCAGGCAGGATGGCCGCACGACCTTGGCCTACTTCCTCGAGAGACAGAGCAGTGGGGCTGCGGGCACAGAAGATGGCGCACACGGTATAGAGGGATCGGGTCCCAGCGCCTCGCTGCAGGCCCCCCAGTCCCTGTGAAGTGGGGCTGCAGGCGGATTCAGAGGTAGGTTCCCTTCCAAAGGGACACACTCTGCTCCTGTGGACAGCGTTCCTGGCCCGGGAGACAGGCAAATGCTCGAATTCAGCAGAACGGGCATGCTCCCTGGCAGTAACTGGTCATCATTAACGCTAACTGACCCTGCACTCATTCTGCCCTTTTGTCCTTTGCTGCTACCCGGCTCAAACACCATGGGCTGAGATGACCACGGTGGCAGGCCAGGCATATTAAACTAATCCATACCCACAATTACAGGGGGGCACTCAATGACCAATTCTATGTGGCTCGTCTCGCACACATTAAAATCATCCTTCCTATTTCACATCTGCCCTGTGGCCGGCAGGAGAGAAGACACAATGCCTCTGGTCGCAAAGTCATTGTGTGCGGTGAGCAGAGCAGATCTCTAGCCAGTGACAATCCTGCAATTCCACTAAAATGTGAATCAACTATGACTCACGTAAACAGGGCATGTGCCCCCTGGCCCTCTCACAGAAGGGCTTAAAAATACCACTCTGCAGACTAATGAAAAGAAAAAACAAAACTGAAACCACCAGGCTCTAGGGCTAATGCCCGTACCCTCTGGCAAGGCGGCGAAGGCCGGAGGTTTGCGTAAGATGCTGTCAGGGCCTTAATTGCCCCCGCAGGTCAGTGTGCACCACAGCTCTCAGGACAGCTGAGCCAACTGTCTTCCCGACACAACGAGGCCTCCCAGGGGCCCAGTGGTTTCCGTTATTTTCAGAGTGCTGAAACTCGGGGTGTGACACGCGTTTGTCTGGGGGCTGGGGAGCCCGCCCCTCCTTCCCGCAGCTGTGCAGCCTGGAGGCTGAGCTGTGGTGGTCGGGGGGCTGGGGTAAGGAGAGACAGCAGGAGAATGGTGCAGATCAGGCTGGTGGCTGCCTGGGGACCAGGCAACACCCAAGAGGATCTTAATAATTACTCTACTTAGAGCCAAAGCATCTACTCATGATCGTACGTTCCGGCCTCAAGCCTGCGCGATAACAACGAGAGAGGTTACCTGGACAATCCATGTGACTTGAGGGAGATCCAAGCCCCGAGCTGCAATATCCTTCAAAACAGAAAAGAACAAAACATGGCTTAGGATGGAGTTTCTCAACCTTTTTGGGGTCCTGGGCCCATTTGATGATCCAGTGCAAACACTGAGGGCTCATCCCTGGGAATGTGCACAGGCGTGCATACAACTTCAGGAACCCACTGGTGTCCACCTGTGGGTAAAATTCTGCTTTAGGGATGAGTTCTACTGAACCTGTGGTGAGGCAGCCACAACCCACTTCACTGCAAAGTATCACCTGCACGCAGACCGGAGAACTGGAACGAGTCACGGGCTGCTGTGTCGTGTTAAGAATTCAGAGAACTGCTGGCATGTTTTACATTTTATCTGAAACACCCCTTTATGGTGAACACGGTCATGGGTTATTGCCCATGCCTGGTCTTATCAGCAATGCTGAGCGATAATGTGCTTTGAGGCAGGATTCTGGAAGGTCACCCCGAGGTACGTCCTCATGGGGGTGAGCCCCAGAGTCACTGACCAAGGACGCTGCTCATGGGCCTTGGAGAGCAGGAAGGACCAAACGATGCTCCCTCTTCTGATAGGTGGTTACAATCAGAACACCGGCCAGAGATTTAAACAGACAGACACAAAGTATAAAAGCAATGGAGACTGCTTTTTTCCTTTGAGCTGGCCACTGTCTCAAGAGCAAAGACTCTGCTCTCTGGTATGTCTGGCCACTCTGGCAGGGAGACTGGAAAATGGGAATCTTTCCATCTTTGGCAGTAAACACACAGCCAGCATCCACCTCCAAGGGCAAGCCACACCAAGAGCAGCCCCAGGCAGCAGGCTCTGAGCACTCCCCGTACATGAGAACACTGTACCTGCGTCATCTAGACTCATCGTCAAAATAACGCCTCAAAACAGAGGGGAACCAAGATTCAGAGAGGTTAAGTAACTTGTCCAGGGACACAAAGCTAACAAGCAGAGGGTAGCCCGCCCACCCAAGTCTGCTCTTTTCCAAGACCAAATTACCCTGCACGGTTCCGCCATCAAAGAAGATGCTGTGTCCCGTATACACGGTGGGAATGCAAAATGGCGAGGAATCTGGGGATATCCAGAAAAATTACACATGCACTTGCCCTCTGACCCAGAGCGATCTCCCCTCTAGAAATCCATCCCAAAGGTACACTGGTGAAAATGTAAATGACCGATGCACAAGGCTATTCATTTCAGCACTGCTTATGACTGCTGGTCTGGTGAACACCCCAGTGTCCAGCAGGAGACAGGCTGAATAAAACATGGCAATGACCACCACACAGAACAGAGCTACAAAAAGATGGAGGCGCCACCACACTGATATGGAGAATGTCGGGGCTACATTTTGAGTGCAAACAGTATGCTTTTGCATAAGGAGTGGAGAAAATACAAATATACTGGGCTCATATTTCAAAAGGAAATACTGGAGGGAAAAACCCCAAAGCTTATCAAAATAGTGAGCTACAGGGAAAAGAAGAGAACGGGGGGGAGGGGACCAGGATGGGTCCTGTACGCTGTTAAGGCCCTTATAATTTTAACCCTGAGACCATGTTTCAATGCAATTAAAAAGGAAGACAAGCTGCTGTCATGCAACAGGAAGGACAGAGCGTCACCCATGACATATTCTTGCCAAAACACAAACAAAATCCTAAGACTGGAATCTAAACGAATGTCCACACCTACTGCGGGGAGGGAAGAACAAGGTAAACAGCACCTTAAGGACACAACTAGGCAAATGCGGGATGCGGGGTATTTATTCTGAAGAACAACAGTCTTTCTTCAGCTAAAAAATCCAGGGAACAAAAAGGAGGGTAATAAAAATAGAAGACTTCCCTGGTGGTCTGGTGGTTAAGAATCTGCCTTACAATGCAGGGGATGCGGGTTCAATCCCTGGTCCAGGAACTAAGATCCCACATCCCATGGGGCAACTAGCCTGCAGGCCACAACTAGAGAGTCCATGTCCTGCAAAGATTCTACGCGCTGCAACTATGAGGGGGCTGAAGCACCCAAAGAAATACATAGAAGACGTTAGGCAGATGGATAAATGGACAGACGGACAGACACTCCAAGAACACCTGGAAGGAGGTTCACCAAACTGTCAGCTGTGGTTATCCCCGGGTCCAGAGGCTTGGGGGCATTATAGGCTACCGCTCCAGTATACTTGGCCTTCCCTGTGGCTCAGCTGGTAAAGAATCCACCTGCAGTGCAGAAGACCTAGGTTTGATCCCTGAGTTGAGAAGACCCCCTGGAGAAGGGAACAGCTGCCCACCCCAGTGTTCTGGCCTGGAGAGTTCCATGGGCTGCATAGTGCATGGGGCTGCCAAGAGTCGGACACGACTGAGTGGCTTTCACTTCCACTCTTTGCAGTTTCCTGTGTTGTCTGCTTCGTTTTTCTTTTGACAATGAATGTATATATTATTAACCCCATTTTTATTATAGAAAAATTTAAACCTACAAAAAACCCACAAGAATAGTACCACGAACACTTGTCAACCCTTCCCCCCGATTCACCAACTGCTAAACTGTCACATCTGTTTTTTCCTCTCTGTACAGTCACATTTTTCAGAACCCCCTGAAAGGAAGTTGCAAACATGATGACATCTCGCCCCTCAAACCTCAGCACAGATCACCTCAGTAAGAGGACATTCTCCTACCAGTCGCAACACTGTGGGCACACCCAAGAAACTTAGAATAACTTTATTTTCCAATAATCAGCCCATCTTCAAGTTTCACAATCTGTACCTAAGATGATTTTTATAATAGGTCAGTGAAAAAGTAATTGTGATTTTAAGTCATTGTAACTAGGCTCAAACACATCTTTATTAATCAAAATAGGAACCACTGAAATCAACACATTTTTGCCAATGAGAAATAAGTTTGTTTATTCCTGTAGTGTAAAAATTTGTGCTTCAGGATTCAACAAACTCTTGGAAAGCATTCTCTGCCTTCTGTTGGTTGTGGAAGTGTTTTCCCTGCAAAAACTTGCTGAAATGCTTGAAGAAGTGGTGGTTTGTTGGCAAGAGGTCAAGTGTACATGGCGGATGAGGCAAAACTCCGTAGCCCAATCTGTTCAACTTCTGAAGTGTTGGTTGTGTGATGTGTGGGCGGACATTATTGCAGAGAACTGGGTCCTTTTTGTTGACCAATGCTGACTGCAGATATGGCAGTTTTCTGGACATCTCATCAATTCGCTGAGCATACTTCTCAGATGGAATGGTTTCACTGGGATTCAGAAAGTTGTCAATCAGACCAGTAACAGACCATCAAACAGTGACCAGGACCTTTTTTCGGTGCAAGTTTGGCTTTGGGAAGTGCTTTGGAGCTTTTTCTCTGTCCAACCACTGAGCTGGTTATCACCAGTTGTCATATAAAATCTACTTTTCGTCATACGTCAGAATCTAATCGAGAAATGGTTCACTGCTGTTGCATACAGTAAGAGAAGATGACACTTCGGAATGATTAATTTTTTTTGATTTGGGGTTAGCTCATGAGGGACCCACTTATCAAGCATTTTCACCTTTCTAATTCGCTTCAAATGCCTAATGACCATAGAATGGTCGACAGTGAGTTGTCCCACAATTTCTTGTGTAGTTTTAAGAGGATCATCTTTGAAGATCCTCTCAACTGGTCGTTTTCAACTTCTGATGGCCGGCCACTGTGCTCCTCATCTTCAAGGCTCTCGTTTCCTTTGCAGAATCTTGAACCATCACCGCACTATACATGAGTCAGCAGTTACTCGGCCAAATGCATTGTTGACTGCAACTTGTCTCTGCTGCTTTACGACCTATTTTGAACTTGAATTAAGAAAACTGCTTGAATTTGCTTTTTGTCTAACAACATCGCCCTAGTCTAAAATAAATATAAAATACGCAAGTAGTGTCATTAGCAGAAAAAACATAAAGTGAGAAATGCACATTAAAATGATGTATAACGTTACATTTACTTAAGAATGCATCCCAACATCAAAGAGCAAAGTTCAACAATGCATAACTGCAATTACTTTTGCACCAACCTTAATTGTTTTCCTTCCCTAACCCTGGACTAAAGCCTAGATCACTGTGTTCTATTTTTATTACAGCCATCTAGCCTTCCTTATTGTACTGTTCATGGGGTTCTCGCAGCAAGAATACTGAGGTGGTTTCCATTCCCTCCTCCAGTGGACCACATTTTGTAAGAACTCTCCACTATGACCTGTCCGTCTTGGGGCACCCTGCATGGCATGGTTCATAGCTTCACTGAGTTATGTAAGCCCCGTCGCCACAACAAGGCTGATCCGTGAGAAGAGGGCAGCAGAGGATGAGACAGTCAGATAGCACCACCGGCTCAATGGACCTGAACGTGAGCAAATTCCAAGAGATAGTGGAAGACAGGGAAGCCTGGCGTGCTGCAGTCCATGGGGTCACAAAGAGTTGTACATGACTTAGCGACTGAACGACAGCCTTCCTTAACCTAGAATGGTGTATCCCTGCCCTTAACATTTACTTTTTTTTTTATAACAGTTTTTGAGGAGTCCAGCTGTCTGGAGGCACATCCCAGAATCTGGAGTTTGTCTGACTCCTTGAGGCAAGATTCAGGTAGAGCGTTCTCGCAGAAGGACACCACCAGGGTGGGGTGTGCCACCCAGCACTTGACCTCAGGAGACACAGTCTGTCCTATGTGGGGAAGCTGGGCTCAGTCGCCGCAGCAGGTGGCGGCCACCCTCCCCCTCCCTCGAGGAGGGCCCTTTCTCCTTGTGATGAGTGAGGGAAACCCTGAGACTGTTTCCCAGAACCTTCTGCCCAGTGGTTTTTGCATTGGTCGAGGCCGCTTGCCTCTATCAGTTGATACCCTGATGGCTACCAGACGAGGGCTTCCTAAGCCTACGACCGCTTCCATTTCATGACTGGCACCCTTCTGTAAAGGACAGCTCTTCTGCCTCTCCCCTCACTTTTCAGTATCACTAAGGATTTACTTGAATATAAAGCAGCTTTTATTTTTTTTTGGCCACACCATATGGCATGTGGGATCTTAGTTCCCCGACTAGGGGCTGAACCTGCACCTCCTGCACTGGATGGGCAGTCTTAACCACTGGATCACCAAGGATATCCCTATAAAGTTTCTTAAAAGCCAACTCAATGCAAAGTTCTGCAAGAACCACATTAAAACATCACTCCCTGATCTTCCAGGGTCAGAGCAGGACCAGAGGAAGACACTCCCCGTCACCTGAGCAACCAGAACGATACTGGTGGGCAGGTCAGGGTGGCCTGCCTTCTTGCTGATTGAATCCCACCTGGATTGCAGTCCCCTCTGAAGTGTGGAAGAGGCTGCATTTGTGGGTGTTACGTAGACGTTTCATGTAGTAGAAGTGCGTCAACCACCCAGGAAGTGTTTCCTGACAGCTCCCAGATGCCCTGAAAGCTGAAGGCGGATGTTCCGGGGCCAATGCCTCTGAGAACACAACTTAGAGTGTTCTCGACACAAACCAGTCACTGTCTTTAGAGAAACTGTCAGGCTCTTAAATCTGCAAAGCTCTCGTGAAGAAATGATTTATTTCATTTAGGCACTCTGCAGTGGGAGAGGCATGGCGACAATGGCTGTCTGAGATTTAAAGACAGGCTTTGTAAAAAATTTAATACTCATCGGTTTAGTAAATCCAACTAAGAAACACAGATGGAACTCTCACATAGCATGTGACGTTCAGGAAAATCACTCCGAGCACAAACACACTGAATCAGTGAGTCGGGGGGCTCGGCAGCCACCGCCATCAGACCATTCACGGTTCTCCCACTCGGGCTGGGCGAGCCAGCCCAGGACACCAGGCTGAGGGGCTTCCACTTCCCATGACTCTGGGTGTTGGGGAGGGGTCACCTCACAGCCAGCCACTGCTTGGACTCAACCCTGCTGTTTCCTTCAGCAATTCTTGGCAGTCTTGGCCAGGGCTACACTGAGGGTCGGAGGGACGAACGGGGAGAACTGGACTCCAGGACCACCGAGGCAGCCATCCAATCTGGGCAAGTCAACTCTGCTCTCCAAGCCTCAGTTTACCCACCTATAAAATGGCTGCAATTGATTTATCTCCCCAAGTTGCTGTGATGATCCAGTGAGGCAGTGGACATGAAGTGTCTTGAGAATCATTGATCTGAGTGTTCTGGCTGGTGATGAAGTAGGAACGGGCATGCAGGCAAAGAGGTGGGGCTGTCAAAGCTTCTGGGTTCTCTTCCCAGCTCACAGCCTGTCACCCGATGTGGGTAGAGGACCGTGGAGGAGGGGGAGACGGCTCCATCCTCCCGGATGCTGTAGCAGGACCAGACCAGACCAGGAGACTCTGACCTGCACAAGACGTAGCCGAGACTCCAGTTCTGTGCCCGCCCTCAGAACTTAAGATCCAACCCACCTATATTCCTTTAACCTAATTCAGACGAAAGAATCACTAAAGTCAGTTCTGAAAGACACTCGCGGGTGAGGCTTTGAAGGCCGTGGGCTGACAATTGGCTGCCTCCACGAGACCAAGGGGTACAGATGGAAGGCAGCTTGCTCAGGTGCCAGCCTGTCAGTTGGATTAAAATGACTCATTTATTTACCCAAGAACCTCACAAAGTGCTTTTACTAACAGAGAGAGGGGGCCTGTGGCTCTCTGAGCAAGGGACGCAGCAAATTCGCCTCTGCTGCCTTCCCGGCCTGCCAGAAGTCATTACTGCCGTGTGTGGAAAGCCATCAGCGGGTTCCGGGCCCCCGTCGTCCAGGTGACAGATTGGGCTGCGTAATCAGAGGGGGAAGGAGAGCGCGCAGAAGCTGTCAGAGGCGCGAGAGCTTGGCTGGAGCCGCCAGAAATCTGGCAACATGAGTTAGCGTAACTGAGTCAACAGCCGACCGTCTCCAAATGATCTCGCCATGAATAGGGATGAAATACGAGCGGAAAAGATAAACTTCACCTAAGAGGCATAGGCCAGAGAAAACCCAGAAAGTCTCCATTTCTTGGGGACAGCGAAGGGACATTCTTGGGACATGTAGAAGCATCCTTTGTCTCCTGGCCACCTGGCACTGTGGAAATTTCCCAGGAGGAAAGGAAATTAAGAAGTCCAGAGACCTAATGGTGTGATTCAAGAAAAAAGAGGGAGAGAGAGCAGATGAAGGAGAGAAGCACGGGTGCTTTAGGTCTCTTCTGAAAAATAAGGCACGTGTGGACAACCACACACATTCCAAGAGAGGCTCAGCAGCGACGCGGGTGGAGCCGAAAGGGCCTATCCTTGCCGGGCGAGGGGAGGGGGGGCATGGAGAAGGCCACATAACTGGGTACCACCAGGGACAACCAGGGAGGGCCACCCATCAGCCCTAAAACCAGAAGTCACATACTGGGGTTTCTCTTTCCCAACTGCTCGATTTAACAGTGATGTTCAAAACCTCTGGCTTCGGGTAAATGCTTCACTATGAGCCAAAGGAATTAGCATGAAGGTAAGCCCATCTCCTCTGTCTGGTTCTTCTGATTTCTTAATTTCATTGAGGAAAGTGGACTCTGAACTTTCAAATGACTCCTTCCTGCTAGTACTTTGCTCCCTCCTTTCCTTGGCTTCTTTAGATCCAGTTTTCTAGAAAAAGCTAGAAAATTACACAGAATTACATTCCAAGTATGTAAGAACTCTTCTTTTTCAGATTGGTCTCTCCTGCCCAAGTATCCTTTCACCTCTGCCCAGACTCCACGCCACTGCGGTCACATGTGTACCGAGAACTCATGTTATATAGTCATGTATCAGGTCCCAAAAGACTTCATGAAATTAAGACAGTCCTTGCTTTAAAGATGTTTATAATTAAACACATAGACACACACACCCTTAACTTCCTTCACCACAGAAAAAATACAATGGAGGGGAATGGAGAGTAGGAAGGTACTTTCTAGAAGAAAAGGAAACAGCAGAATTGTGAGCTTTCGTGTGGTTACACCAGAATTCCCAACCTTTCACACAAGACATTCAGCCTTTTGGCCTTGTTAAAAGAATCTTGGGAAAAATCAAAATGGCAAGAGAGACGGTACAAAGGCGGAAAGTCTCCACGCAACAGTTAACAACATGGGTCTCCTTTATGTGAAGACGTGAGTCTCCATCTGCCTTGTCCTGTGGCCCCACTGCTCATTAGCACCCAGGAGGCTCCCCGAGCGGTCAGAGCCTGGTGAGCAAGACCGCTGCCGAAGACGCAGTGACAACGCTTCCCCAACCCAGGCACCACCTATCACAGCCAGCGAGTCTCAGACGCCCCAAGTTTCAGGCCACAGCGACCACACGTGGCAGAAGAAGGAGGAAGACTGAGCAGGAATGAAGAACTTCATATCATCGGGGACCCGGGCTGGCATCCTGGCTTAGAAATGGAGGGAAACGAGCCCCCACCCAGCTCTTTTCCAGTCATTTCTTCAAGCAGAATAAAGAAGAGACTGGTAGAGGCTCAGCATACTGAACACGACCTGGACCAGCAAATGAACACTGAGGGGCTTAGAGAAATCAGATGATCGCAAGAGGGTGCTTTTCACATGGCACTGGGGCCTGGTAGGGGGCAGAGGTGTGGGGTGCCGCGTGTTGCCAAGCCAACAGCGCCCATCATCTAGCTGACACCCCTGCCTGCAGGCAGCAGCCAGGCTGAATAAGCAAAGCCACCACGTGCTGTGACCCCACCAAGAGCTGCGCTTCAGAAAATGATCTCTGCTTCCACAGAGATGCTGGAAAGAGACAAAAACCAAAAACTGGACTTAAATACCTGGAGTTTTCTTTGAGACTTGGAGCTCACCCACATCTGTGAAATACACGGTTGTATTTGCTTACCTTGGGAGACTTGACAATTTCCCACCAGGGACATTTCCAGCATCTTAAGGGTCAAAGAAACCACTTTGTTCCAGTCCCAACCCAAACTCCAACACATGGGGTCTTGCTGCCTTCTGTTTTAACATAGGTGATCTCCAACGTTTACTCTTCAGATAACACCATGGATATGAAAAAATAAACTTATTCCCAATGAACACTTAAAAAAAAAAGTCACAAACAATCCTTTATAGGAATGTTTACGAGAATCCCATGGGTAAAACTGAATTTTCATTATTTTTTTATTGAGGTACAGTTGACTTACAATGTTGTATTAGTTTCTGGTGTAGAGCAAAGTAATTCAGTTTACGTGTGTGTGTGTGTGTGTGTGTGTGTGTGTATACACACATATATTCTTTTTTATATTATTTTCCATTATGGTTTATTACAGGAAACTGAATATAGTTCCCTATGCTATATAGTAAGAACTTGTTGTTCATCTATTTTACATATACAGTTTGTATCTGCTAATCCCAAACTCCTATTTTATCCCTCCCCCACTCCCTTTTGATAACCATAAGTCTGTTTTCTATTTCTGTGAGTCTGTTTTGTACATGCGTTCATTTGTATTGTATTTTAGACCCCACACGTAAGTGATATCATATCTGTCTCTCTCGGTCTGCCTATCTCACTTAGAATGATCGTCTCTAGGTCCACCCACGTTGCTGCAAACGGATGATTTCATTCTGTTATGGCTGAGTAGTATTCCCTAATGAACACGTATATTAATGTCAGCCTCAGTCTTTAGAAAAAGATATATATCAGGGATTCTCAACACTGATCCCCAAGTATCCACCCATTTAACCCACAAATACCAGTGCCTACTGCACACTGCTCTGTGCCAGACGCTGGGACAGGACTGCAAACAGCACACAGCCCCCGTCTTCACAAGCTTGTGGTTCGGTGGGAAGACACTGAGGCCAGTTGGGAGGAGCATCACTAAGAAACGCAGGGTGCCCTGGCAGTGCCTCATGGGGAAGCACGGGGGCTTCTGTTTCCAGAAAAAATGACAATGAAGCTGAGACCTAAGAAGGGGTGAGTCTAAGTCAGGGTGGGGTGTCTCAGGAGGAGGGAATTCATGTACTAGAGCCCTGAGGCCAGAAGGAGCCGAGAGAGGGGCCTGTTTGGCTGAAGGATGTGGAGTAAGAGGGAAGTGGGGACACAGGGGAAAGGAAGGGGTCAGGCTCCAGAAGTGTCAAGGGACATAGGATTCTTAACAAATTTCTGTGCCAAGTAGACTGTCTGGACCTATCTTCTCTTTACACCACATCAGGCATGTAAAGATGGTTTAGGATAAACACAAGCATCTGACTTGATGGGGGTCATAAATACAAGGGCTACTTGGCCAGACTCAGACCTCCTTTGGAGGCAAGTGTTCCAGCAGTCGCTGCTCTAAGATCTGAATCATCAGGGCCAGCGGAACCACTGCTGGGCACACACACATGCACGCACACACACACACGTGCGCACTTGAGAATCGTCAGCAGGTAACCAGGCAGGCCTGTCTTGTAGATCATATGTACATACACACAAGTAACAAAGTTGTACTCGCCCACAAACTCTCCATTTAGAAAGAAAACCATCTCTATTACCTTCAAAACTAAACAGAAAACGAGGGTTCCTTTAAAAGTAATTGCAGTAAGTGAGGCCTAGAGAGGCCTTCAAACAGCCAACTGTCTTTGTTTCTACCTCCCACTTGTTCACGGGGTTACTAAATCCACGGTGAGATTTCATTACTGTATAGATACGAATTTCTCAAACAACCGCTGCGGATTAAGTTACATCTTTCGAGATGGCACACATGGGGAAGGCATTTTAATCTTGGGAGCGAGCAGCACCTTTGGTGAAGTGAGTCCCTGGAGAAGCGGGGACGTTGAAAGTGTGTTTCCAAGCTTGAAAGAGCACAAGAGATGTGCAGGAAAAAGGTCAGAGCGGTGCTGGAGAGGCCAGCTAACCACAATTGTGAAGACTGAGGCCGAGTGAAATGGCTCTGAAAACTGCAGGGCAAATGGCAGGTTTAAACAAGAGCGCAGAGAATCTGTCCAAGCTCGTCTATTTTCCTTTAAGAAAAGGTGAGCAGAGGCAAGCAGAGTGATTTTGTTGTGAAAAGGCTTTCTCAGCTCTAATTACTCCCGATAGCTGTAATTTACAAGTTCTTGGTGGATAGAAATCACCAAGATTCACACATTT
This sequence comes from Bos indicus x Bos taurus, assembly GCF_003369695.1. NCBI lineage: Eukaryota > Metazoa > Chordata > Mammalia > Artiodactyla > Bovidae > Bos > Bos indicus x Bos taurus. The sequence goes on from NC_040086.1 coordinate 101,815,135, forward strand.
TCAGACCAACAGCTGCCACCATTAGTGAGCAAATCGCTGAGTCTTCTGGGCAGTGGCAGCCCGCTACCCATGGCAGTGGGGTGACAAACCAGGAGGGCAAGGAGACCAGCATGCCCAGTGGCCCCCAGGATCCCTGCTCCCGGTAGGGCCGCTGACTGCAAGGCAAACCGTCCAGAGACAAAAAACTGCAACCACCACCACCACCACCAATTTTCAACCTTCCCACGGAGCACAGAGCGATACATACCGTGCAAAAAAGAATGCCTGTTTTGGAATGCGTGAAATCTTGAAACACTGCTGTTCTTTCCTACAAAAACAAGAAAAAATAGGGTCTTTATAACTCAGCTCAACGCCAGCTAGGCAGTGGGCTTAGATTCTCACAAGTCTCCCGACTTCCTAATATTGTAACCACTTCGAGGCACAGAAAGGTTTTGCCAAGGAAAAGGAAGAAGGGGATTCTTCATATCATCCAACAAGACCCTGTTCCTACAGCACTAGGCTTCTTCCAGACAGAGGCAAATAATGGAGAGCAGTACGTTTCATTAAGATAATGCAGGGAGAGGGGCACACCCTCCAGAGATGGCCAACACTAAGAGTAGGGGTGCCAGAGACAAGTGCCTGCCCTTGGAGGTCCCAACTCAGAATTTATTCTAACACCTTTTCTACAGGTGGTCTGGAGAATGAACAGCAACCAACCTTTCCTATAGAGAGATGTTTTTTTTTTTTTTTTTTTTAAAGATTATAAAATTGTTAAGAACCATGTCTTAACTTGAGAAAAATATTTCAATTCAAAGGAAGAAAATGAAATCATCCCACCTCTCAAAACAAACCATACAACATCATGAGGCTCCCTCTGAGGGCTCCTACTGAGGGCTACCAGGTACCAGAGCTGGCCTGCGCTCTGTGTGTCTGAACGTACCCGATCTGCACAGGTACTGCCACCACCCCCCGTGCCAGTGGGAGAAACTGAGGCATAAGAGGTTAAGGAACTTGCCTCTTAATGTGCATCCGCTGTTAGTAAAGGGCTGAACTGGTTTCTGAACCCTGGGAGTTCATGGCTTCTCCGTGGAGTCAAAACCAAAAAAGTTCCTGAGAACCCATGAAACACCTTAAAGGCAGGACATGCTGTATGCAGACGTGGAGTAAGGAATACAACGACCAGACCCCTGAGGATTCAGCATGGCCATCAGGAGACAACTCCTTCAACAGCAGCCCCTCTCTGATGTTCGTAAAGTGTTGAGTTGGCCACTCAGGGAGACCACACTGAGATCACGTGGAACAGTGGGCAGGGTAACTAGCCAGGAAGACGTGATGGGCCCGGTTTTAGCTTAGTCCTCAGGACAAGACACTTCACTCGTGTTTAGAAAACAAAATGCAGAGACCCTCCCTTCAACCTCCTATCCATCTCACAGGGAGGATGTGATGGCTAAACACCTAACAAACAGGACAACACAAATAAAATACTAGGAATTATTAAATGATGAAAAAATTACTTTTTCTGAAAGAGAATAACAACAAGGATGGCCCCTGACATGTACTGAGCACTCGGTCTGCGCTAACTCAGTGAACCACCACAACTCCACAAGTCTGTTACCACTGTTCTCTCCACTTTAGAGGCCTGGGCACCGAGCACAGAGGGTTAGATGCTTCCCTGAGGTCACACAGCCAGTGGATGGCAGTCAGGCCCAGGACACGGGCAGCCTGCCCCAGCGCACACAGCTGTGAGATGCCCTGTCTGAAACACCCTCACTGCAGGGTCTTCTGCTGACCTCTGCAAGTCCCTAGACCCTCCTGAGCCCACATTCAGCTTCTTCTTTACCCTCACACCTCCTCTGCAGGATGGCTCTGGAGAAAAGAGACCTAGAGGACTAGTAAACTGAGTTAAAAAACAAACCATAAATGGCATTACATTATGAAATCAACAAACTCAACTGATTTGGGAAACCTGGAGGTAAAACTCAAAAGAGTTTACAAAACTCATTAAGGCTGGAATATTCAGGACATTTGGCATAGTCTTGTGTTAAGAAGCTGTGTCCTTGAGTGACCTTGAGTAACTTCATTTTTCTGAGCCTCCATTTCCTTAATTATTAAAACAAAAAAGCAATAACAAAAAGAGGGGCTAGACTTGACGGCCTTCTCTGGCTCTAAAAACGCTCTGACTTTTCTAAGGTGGTTCTAGTCAAACCGTCCTCTGCTTTCAGGCTCTCCATTTCCTCAGCTGCCTGGTAACCTCTCCTCTAGGACAAGCTGGCTCCCTCTTCAAGCCCTGCCTGTCCTCCCTGCCACAGTTCCAGCGAGCTCACCTCCTCCTACATCCTGCTCGACTCCCTGAATGGCTGGCTTGGTGACCAGCAGCGGAATGAGAGTGAACGCAGCTTAGTACCTAAGTACCCAAGATGAAGAGAATGTTTCACTCTCCTTCCTGCTCAAAAATACTCGCCACGCAGAGCCCCCGCAGCCCCTGGTGCCCCATGTCCTCTCCCAGCCCGAGTGCTCCGAGTGAAAGCTCTGCATCTTGTTGACAATGACAGCAGTCACGCTCAGCAGTACCATATGGGAGCCACGATTTAGCTCCATTAATGCTCTTAATTTGAAGACATCAAGCCCTAATTACACACTGGGTACTAAAAAGGCAAAAGCCTTCCCTGGTGCCAGCTACTTAGTGGTGCTCTGTTGCCTTAACAGCTGGCTGGGGCAGAGTCCAGCCAAGCCGGCCCGCGCGCTCTCTCAGGTGGAAGAGACCCGCTCCCAGACCAGAAGTGAATGGAAACGAGGGGCTCCTCACCCCGCCCAGGGACATGGCTGTGTCACGTTCTGTGGCTTCCAGTGGGTCGCACACTTTAGCCATGCTCTTCCCTGGCCCAGCAGGGTCCCGGTCCGGGGAGCCCAGGGCTCACCTCTTGCTCCAGGGCGCTGTGCAGCCGCAGGAATTTTAACGGCGTGGAGGTGGATGGCAAATGCTCTGGGGCCAGGGCCCCTGAGCCACTCAGCAGGGTCTGGAGGAAGAGGGTGTAGTGGAACTCCACCAGCTCGCAACTTGAGAAGAAGACGATCACCTTCTGGTCTCTCTCAAACTGCACGGACACAAAGTGGGGGAAACACCACCACGCGTTTTTAAGATCAGGTGACGCTAAAATGAATCTCTCTGTAAAACACGTGGGCAGGCTGGCCCTGAACTGGAAACAGAGGTGACAGATGGCTTTGAATTATTTTTAAAAACAACACTGGTCTGCAAAGAATGCAGGACAGGAAAATGACATAGCTGCCACCTCAAACAGGCCTCCTGCATCTGAGAAAAACAAATATGCTTCAGAGCAAAGCTGCATGTGAGCTCGGCCTCCCTCACTCACTCGGGGCTTGCCACGCACAGCCCTCCCATGGGGACCCTGAGATCGCAGGCAGTCTAGAAGCTGCACCCTCAAGCCCTTCCACCTCCTATTTTCTCATGTACCAGAGAAAGTTATCATGTGAACCCAGTAAATACACAAATAGGATGAGTCTCTAAACCCACGCACACAGACCCTCGTATCTGGCTCACATCCAGCATGCTTCAACCACGTGCCATCTCCAGTGTCAGTCTAGGACTGGCCTATGAGGCACATCTCAAGTTGAACACACTGACCCCTGAGTCCTTACTGCAATTCTAGAACCACTGACTGAGGAGATCTCTGCTAAGGCCTGCACTCGCCACCACAGTGACGCTGGGAAACTTCCATGTGCATCTCGGTTCGCTGCCCTCCATGCCTGACATAACAGCACTGTGGTCCTTTCAGGATCAGGTCAGGCCCAGCCCTCAGACCTACCTTGCACTTCTGCAGGATAAAGGCCGCCAGGCAGACGAGTCTCAGCTTGCTGGGCACCACCACCACGTGCTGCTGGAGACCGGCTGGGATGGCGAAGCCGTCCAGCTCATCAGTCGCCTGTGGAGGAGAAGCTTCGAGAAAGGCCTCGCTCTCCGGGCTCGACACGTCATGGCTTTCATCCAGGACAGAGATGCTGACAGGGTCATGTAAGCTGATGTCAGCTAGCCGTGCTACACCTTTGAGAAAGCGAGAAAGACAGAACAGCTGACAGGCATGTGCTGTACAACCGTCACATCTGCACACCCCCACCACCACACATCCAGGCTTACTAAGAAATCCCTGACGCGTACCCCCAAATGCTAACACTGATCTGCCCCACTGTCAGGCTCCCAGGGATCCACCAATTTCTTCCTAGGGCCTAAAAACCCATATACACCACCAATGTTTCTAAACTCTGACCTGTGGAAGACCACTGCAACAGATGTCTGCCCATCACTTCCCACAAAGGCTTCGGTGGTCAAACAAATTATGGAAATACTGATAGAAAGGTTTCCTGGGATTCTTTCGTAGGGCTTCCCATGTTTACAGGCCTTGTCAGAACCTTTACTTGTGTGACTGTGCCAATGAATCTCCTAGAGGGGGTGGGAGTGTGTGGCATTTCCCCCACTCTGAGCACAGAATCCCTTTTTCATGGATTCTCTCTTATGGTCACTGTTAGTTAGAACACACCCTGAGAACTGCTGGTGGGGCAGGTGGATGGCGTCTGGTACACATGCACTGGCTGGTATACCAAGTGAAACAGGAACACAAGCGCTGAAGCACCCTGCAGCGCTCTGTGTGCAGGGAATCCTGGTGGAGCCTCAGTGCTCCCACCTACGACAGAGAGCTAAGAAGCCCCATCTCACGAGGATGGAAAGACAGAAACGAGTTCACGGAATGTATTTTTCAGGTTTAATTAAAAAAGAGCCTTAAAAGTCCCAGCTGGGCTTCCCTGGTGGCTCAGTGGTAATGAAACCGCCTGCCAACGCAGGAGATGTGGGTTCAGTCCCTGGGTTGGGAAGATCTCCTGGAGAAGGAAATGTCAACGCACTCCAGTATCCTTGCCTGGAAAGTCCCAAGGACAGAGGAGCCTGATGGTCGCAAGAGTCAGACACGACTGAGCAACTAAAGAGCAGCATGGTGTCTTCAGGAGAAAGGCAGATGATGATGCTTAGAAACGTGCTGGCAGAGAGGCCACCTCCTTCAGGACAGGAGCCCCGCCCTGAGCAGGCAGCACCCACCATCACAACCTCTAGAGACCACCAGCCTCCTCCTACATCCACACCGACGTGAGTGCCGGTAGCTTCTCCCTCCCGCAAGGGTGCTGGACCTGGGACCTGCCCTTTCTCCTTCTTCTCAGACGCCAGGGACGAGAGAGTCAGGATGGTGGGGAGAGGAGGCGGGGCATGCAGGACATGCGGTTTGGAGAGCAGTCCTCTCAGGACGCCTTCCTCCTTGCCTCCCCGGCTCCCACCTTGAGGCCGAGAACCAAGGCAGGCAGACAGCTGAGGGGCAGCTCACGTCTAGCCCCTCCTCTTCACTGAGAACAGAGAGAGTTTCTTTTCAACTCACCTTCCGTGAGCGTCGCCGACAGCAAGACGTTCTGTCGTTCCTGGCACTCGGCATTCACAGCGTTGAGGATCACCGTGAGGTCCTTTTCAAAACCCAAATCCAAGATTCTGTGGTTTCAAGGAAGGAGTTTTAATCTCCATGAATACATGGAATGCTACAGGACTCCAGAAGTTTCAGTGAAGATCCAGAAACAGCCCTTTCCCTTCACCTCTCATGCTTCCCAGAAGGGCTCACCTGTCTGCTTCATCCAGAATCAGCCAACGGATCTGACGGAAATGGATGTTCTTGGTGGATTTTATATGATCCACAAGGCGCCCAGGAGTGGAGATAAGGATATTTATTCCTTTTCGGAGCCTGTTTAAAAGCATACATCACAACAGAAAGTAAATCTGACGGAGCCGCATCAATTGAAGACACAACGAAAGGGTTAAGGAAGACAGATTCATGGCCAGAGCCAAGGTGCCACAGTCTGAGTCATGATAAACATAACAACAGGTAGATACAAAGATATATTTAAGTTCTTGTTTTTCTTTGTAGTTTCTCTATCTTGCAGAAAATAACTGTAAGTGCTGAAATTCTATTTAAATCGTAAAACCTTAAGTCTCAAACAAATCTTTAATATATAACCCAATGCCCTTTATCTGATCCACAGATGCTTTCTAGAATATTCCAGATCATCACCTCGCTTATGCCAGGGACTCCCTTACGTGAATGAGTCATCCCATGTCAATGTGCTCTAATGGCGGGAAGGTTTCTTACATTGAATTCTTGTTGTAACTTCCAGGCAATGTGCCCCTCCTTGCCCCATAGACTAGGTAGAACAAATTTAACTTCTTACTCCCCAGACATCCTTTATCCCATTAGCCCACAGTAATAAAAGTGTATAGTTTTCAGCTGAGTACATTTTCCAGCTGCCCTTGTCATTAAGTGGACACATGCCTATGTTCTAGCAATAAGATACGTGGAAAAAAGAAACATGCAAATCCTATCAGTACCTTTAGAAGAAGGAGATATGGCAGGAGGCTAGATATAATGGCTGGAGCTCCAACAACTATCTAACACTATGAGGAAAGCTTGAAAACAAAAGCCTCACTTAATGGCACAAAAAACCAGGATGAACCGGGGTCCTCACGCTGGTGCATGCACCATGCCAGCCAGCTTCTTAAATGTGAAAGAGAGATTCCTCTTATCATCTTAACCTCCATATCATCTGTGGCACTGTGGCTGTTGTTTACAGTGGGGTGGAATCTCATCCTAGCCAGTATTTGAAGGTTTCACGTTTAGTACCTGCTCCTTGGTTACACATTACACACAGGGTTGGACTTAACCACTAAGCATGAGGCTACAATAAAGTAAAAACATCTTCAATTGAATGTAGACAATTTGGGATGTACTTCTTGCAACTATTTTCTATTGACACGCATGACCTATTCTAACACAGAATTACAAATAAATGTATCTGGGTATAAAAAGCAAGATGTAAAGCATCATGTAGGTTTAGAATCTTGTTTCTGTAAAATCAAACAACAAATTCCCAAACTCCCAATGTCACAAATGGGAATCTAAGAGGATGTATCCTTACCAAGGGGGACCATGGATATTGGGGGATGGGAGGAGTTGAGGGTGTGAGTTAAGAAGGTAAGGAGCTGTCACTGATCACATCAAAAGGGAACCACTGGTATGCTCATCAATATTTAAAACAAATAGCACTGTTTAGAACAACCCCTCAAGGGGACTCGAGCTGTCCGTACATCCTGGGACTAGGAACCACCGTCTGGGACAAGGCTCTCCCTCCCCAGGATGAGAAGGGCCAAAGTCTTACAGAAGAGGAAGACAGAGCAGATTGAAAAAGGAATTAACAACAAACAAAACTCTCCTACCTGGCCTTTTCTGATTTTCTCTTCTCTCCTCCCATTAACACTCCAGGCACAATCCAGGTAAATGGCTACAGAAAGACATCAGACCAAAATCAATGTGAAGCCCTGTTTACAGAAAACAGAGCCTAACTGCAAATTCCTGTTCCTTTAGGAAGTTGGGAGGGAGAGCTTCTCAGTGCAGGAGGCAATACTACACAGACACAGTTCCAAGGCATTGCCAGGCCCGTGGTTATCAGCACTAACTTAAATTACAATTATTCAACTAGCTTCCAACGCTGCAAGAGAGGAATATGAGCTTTTTAAATGATTCAAGGAGCTTCTCTGCCTTTCCCTATAGAGCCTGAACTGAAAACACGTTTCAGTGAGTCTATTGCCTTTATTTTTTCCTTTTTGGTTAAGATCAAACCCAAATACAATGCTTCCTCATTGCCACCCATGATGAAAGAAAAGGAGAGATCAATTCTCATTATAATTTGGTGGGCTGGCAGGCTTTGACTCGGAAGCTTTCTCTCTCTCCATTCTGAAACAACCCCTGCTTGCAGCCCGTTAAGTTGCTTTCACTGGATCACCTTAAGGTTGTACCTGTGAAGCTCTGTAGGTAGCTTGCTAGTGACTATGATGAATAGATTATAGGAATGGAAGTACCAGGAAACACTAGTAAACTCACTAAGCCAGAAATCAGTGATTCATAGGTTTAGATCAATAAAAACCTACAAACTGTACCTGGGGAGAGCAGAGACAACCAGAAAATGGAGGGACACTGGAGTGATTCCTAGCTCTTTGAAAATAAAGAAAAGACTGTGGGATCTCTTTCCTCAAAAAGTCGGGAAAAAAAGACAAAGCTGAACTTGTGGCTTGCCTTACCTTAAGCAGTTTCTGGACAGTATCAAAGCTTTGCAGAGCCAGCTGTAAACATGAAAAAGTGAGAAAAGATGAGCAAGGTCCCGCCCTTCCTTTTCATTTATTTTTAAAAATTTAGACAGTGTGAAGTGATAAGGATGCAACCTAGGACCTCAAGCTAGGATTAAAAAAAGTCCTCTACATAGAATCTCCTTGGGAAACACATCTCGTTCTTAGGCTGATGCTGAAACCTGTCAGTTTGGAGAATCTATTTCTTGGACACACACAAACACAGTGTTCTGTGCTCCCTCTGCTGGCTCAAATTCCCAGAGTACCGTGCAGAGAGGTGCAGTCTATGGTGCACAAAGATGGAAGAAAATGAAGCAGAGTCGACCTGAATCTGGCTGCCTCTGGAAAGAGAGAATGTAGTATGTGTGAAGGGGTATGGTGACGCAGCAGGCTAGCCTTGGGGTTGCTGCTGTAGAGGTGACATGACTATTTCCTAAGGCTATGTCGGGGCAGAGCAGCAGCTAAGGACAGAGATGATCATTTCCCAAGTTTATTAAGGGGGGCAGAAACAACACAGAAACCAACAAGCCCAGTGGAAACAGAGAAAGAGAAAATAAATGTAGGTTATAGCCTTTAACAACCATCAACAAAGCCTCTACGTAATCCCTTTATCCAAGGAAGATACACAGTTTCCATGTGTTTAGTATTCATGAAGCATCCCAGGGAAGCGGCGAGGTTGCTGCTGTAAAAATTTAAATAGCTCTATGCCTGCTCCTTCACTGGATGGAGCTGAGACAGGGCACTGCAGGATGTTCAAAAGGCTGGGCTGAAACCTCCATCGCCGAGATCTGTTCTCTGCAAGGAAGTGATTGGCATTTGATACAGAAAACACACATCCTGATCTGCAATTTTCTCCACAGGCAAATAAAATAAATCAGATAGAAGAGATTTCTACCAAGAAAGAAGAAAAATATCAAAAAGCTTAACTTTCAGAAACAAGCACAAAATTAAAAAAAAAAAAAAAAAAAAGGGTTCATTTTTAGGGTCAACTGCTTTTAATTTTTAATTAAGTTGTAAAAGAAAAAAAATGTACAAAAATGCAATTATTTTAATTCCTTTTAAAAGAAATCTATAATGTCATTAGTTTTTAGATAACAGAGAAACACTTCTCCAAAACCAAAAACTTCTGGTTTCTAAGACTACTCGAATTTTTCTTCTTGTCAGAAATCAGAGGATGGTTCCTTGGCAAAGGAAAAGAGTGTGGTGATTGGTGCAGTAGGGAGAAAAATAGTCAAAACACCTGAATTTTATTCAACGATATTGCTGAAAGAACCTGCTTATTATTAGTACACACCCCGAAAGTGGGACTGCTTACCTCTCTTGTTGGCACCAGTATCAGAGCGTAGGGGCCATCACCACGCTATTGAACAGAAGAAAAGAAATGCCATGAGTTGAATGAACACAGGTCACAGGAATTTGGACAGATATTAAGGGTAGCCACTTGTAAACATGAGAGGCAGTCTTATTAAAGAAAGGGGTAAGATGGCCCACTGTGCTTGTGTGCTCACTCAGTCGTGTCCGACTCTTTGCGACCCCATGGACTGTAGCCCGCCAGGCTCCTCTGTCCATGGAATTCTCCAGGCGAGAATACTGGAGTGGGTTGCCATTTCCTTCTCCAGGGGATCGTCCCAACCCAGGGGTCGAACCCAGGTCTCCCTGGGATTCTATATCGTCTGAGCCTCCAGGGAAGCCCATTATCATGGAACAATGATCTAGAAGTTCTGACCCATGCAATCAGACAAAGAAATATGCATGAAAATGGAAAGTAAGAGGTAAAGTGGTCATTATTAGCAGATGATATTTTATCATAAAGAAAAAAAAGCTTAAGAAATCCCTTGAAAATCTATTACAGAAAGACAATTCAGTCAACTAGCTGAATGTAAAATTAATATATAAAAATCAATAACCTTCCAATTCAGAAAGTTAGATGGAACCATGTTTAGGAATAGCAAAAAAAAAAAAAAAAAAAAAAAACCCAACATAAAAAACTACACTGCACAAAAACACAATAAAAATTTTTAAATACCTCTGAGGAACATAAAATAAAATTTAAATAAATGATTCTTGGATAAGAAGACCCAATATTATTAATAAGCTAATCTCCCTAAATCAATCCATAAATGTAATTCTAATAAAAATGTCATGAACATGCATATTTATGCATATATAAAATGTCACAAATATACATATACATGCATATAAAAATAATATACATAACCAGATAAGCCGATTTCAAAGTTCACATGGAAAAACAAATGTGCAGGAATAATCAAGACATTTCTGAACATCGTGTGTGTTAAAACAACTTAAATCCGTAGTAGCTTTTTCAAAACTGATGCTAGCACTTAAGAGATTATAATAGCAAATACAGTCCAGAATTAAATCAAATACATATAAAAAGTCAGGAAATATACAGTAAGGGGCAATTTATATCAGCAATGAAAAGACGGACAATTTAAATGCCCTTTTAAAACTAAGCTAGAAAAATACAGTTGGAGTTAAGTTGGCCTTTTTACAGATGACATAAAACTCAGAAACTATAAAACATGAAGAATTTTATTACACAAAAAATTTAAAATTTCACGATGAAAAAGTAATACCTAAACAAAATTGAATCAAATAACATGGGGAAAAATATGCCATACATAAGAGAAAAGACCATTTCTTAGTTTATAAAGGTTTGTAATTCAATTAAAAATAAAAATAAAAAAACCATCAACTCAAACAGAAAAATGGAGAAGGGCATAACAGTTAATTTATGGAAATAATAATTCAATATATGACTTTTAAACATGTGAAAAGATGCTCAACTTTACTCCCAAGAGAAATTCAAATTAAAACTAGGACACAATATTTTTCCCGTCAGATGAGCAAAAATAAAACAGCCGACAGTGTTGATACAGGCACAGGGACACAGAAACTCCTGTACACCGTTGGTGGGAATGAAAATCGGTGAAACTCCTTTTAAGATCAATTTTGGCATTATCTACCAAATAAAAATACAAATTCCATTTATAAGAACTTCTCAAAAAGATTCATAAGTGTGTGTAAAGAAGTTGTTTAATTGCTTTGTAGAAAAATGTTGAATACAACATAAATTCCATCAATGAGGCAATGACTCAATAATTTCTGGTACAAACATCCAGTGGAATACTAGGGGGCCATAAAAAAAAACAAAGCAGGTCAACACAGCAATGATAAGAAAGCATCCCCAAACATATTAAGTGAAGACGAGCAAGGCACAGTGCATAGCAAGCAACCATTTCTGTATCAAACAAAAACTTCAGCCAAAGTGGGGGGAACTATGCATACTCAGACTTACTTTACACCCAAAGAATATCCCTGGGAGGATAAACAAGATGCTGGTGATAAGGACCACACTATCCTAAGAGCCGTGCTATTTGGGCCAAGGGGCAGTAGAACGACTCACTGATCACTGTATGTTCTTTGGTACTCTTCAAGAAATTTTTTTAACATATACATTATATCCATAAATAACTGTAACAATGATAGAAGAAAACAAAGTAATCTGAAAAGGGTCCAGTGGTGCCCTGCATCTCCAAAGTGCTGGGACACACAGGGGAGGAACCAAAACTCTGTTAGGGAACTTCCCTGGTGGTCCAGTGGCTAGGACCTCACCTTCCAATGCAGAGGGTGTGGGTTCCATCCCTGGTCAGGGAACTAAGACCCCACATGCCTCGCGGCCGAAGAATCAAAAGAGAAAACAGAAGCAATATTGTAACAAATTCAATAAAAGCTTTAAAAAAATGGTCCACATCAAAAAAAAAAAAAATCTTGGGGAAAAAGAAAGCCACATTCGTGTAGAAGCTAAGCACAGATTTAGTGGCAAATTAAATTTCAAGGATGGTTTTCATGTTTTGCATAGGAAATATTTACCCACAAGGAGAAAAAGATTTGGAATTCAAACCAGAGGTGTCTGTACTCAACGTCTTTGCGAGACGGTGCTGAAGCCCGGGCGGGGATGGTAAACATGTTAGTACAAGGGCATCAACAGCGCAGCGTTAGAGATTCTGACATTTCAAAAGGTGTTACTACACAGAGAAGAAGGAAGAACAATCAGTTCCTCGCAAGGCAGGAGTGAGTGAGGAAGGATGGATGAGATGTTTAAAAAAAAAAAGAGAGCCCAAGGAGCTGAAAGTGTGGAAACACAGAAAATTGGTCCGTTCTCATCCCATCACTACAGTAATTGAAGCCTCTGCCGGGTGCCTTGAATTCGCTGCTCCCTCCAGACGGGTTTTTAACAGGCCAGATCCGTTTACTTTGAACCACAAGGGCCTATACTGAATGTTACTTGAAATAAATTTGGGCTTGGAAAACCGTTTCTACAGAATACTTCCATCTTTAATAAAACGAGCTGTTATTGATATTAAAAAAATACTTGAGTAAATAAAAGCAATGACATACACGGCTGGTTAATGCTCTGAATATAAGCAATTCAGAACACTGCCCTTCATACAAGTCCACGTTGCTGACGACGAGGACACTGAGCGGGCAGGTACTGTTGCCAGGATCGGGGAAGCAGGGCTCTACTATCCAGGTGCAACGCCTTCCTTAATCCTGGCAACCCCAGGACACAGGCTCCCCATGATTCCCCCCTGGAGCATACAGGGATGGAATGATGCACTCAACATCTCACTCAGAGCCAGGTTTTGAGCAGAGCCCCACCATGCTGTCCACTCTAGGAACACAACTGCATCTCTGCTGTCCTTAGTTCACGGGTCCAGGAAATGAGTCAGCTGCACTGGAACTGTGGGACCCACGCCAACTCAGATATACGCCCAAACCCTGCAACTTTCCAAGAAGGAAAAAACCCTCCACTGGCTACAGACGTTCTCCTGGAGTATCTAAAGAGCTGAGACTTTACCACACTGACCTAATAATTCATACTTCTCCTCTAATCTGTACCGGGTACAATGTGAAAGCCCCTTGTATGAACCCCAGCACTCCAAAGTACCCAGTGGAAGAAAACACCAGTCATCCACAGGAAACAGAATCCCACTCATCCACCTCAGAGAAAACCAGTATTAGTTTGAAAAGTGTCTTTCTCACCTCTGAGTGTGCATGCACATATATATATGCATATACACGACCATCAGTCATGAAACTGGACTATCATTATACACACTGCTTTGTAACCTCCCTTTGTTAACACGGCAAGAGTGTCTATTGAGTTCACAAAGAGGAACTGAAGAAAATATCGGTTTCAATAACTACATAAGGTTCTGTCACTTGAATGATAGTGTAGGATTTGTTTTATTGACTTAAAATCATCTAAATAAAGTTTAAATTTGAACATGTTCATTCTGAAATAATTTCGGGCTTACACAAAACTACACAAATAGTTCACAGAACTCCCTTACCCCCTCCTCCCAGCTTCCTTATATGACATTGATTCTCAACATCATTATGTTAAGATCTTATGGAAAAATCTGAACAAACCTTTGGGCCAACCTGATACACTGGAAATTAACACTGATTCAATATTATCAGTTAATCTATAGACCTTATTCAAATTTTGTTAACTGATTTTCTAACACGCCTTTTTCCAGACTCAGATCCAATTCAGGGCCACACACAGCACTCAGCTGTCGTGTCTTTCGTCTCCTTCACTCTGGGGTAGAGCTTTAGTATATCTTTGTCTTCTGTGACCTTAATAGTTTGAGTACTTGCCAGTTGCTGTGTAGAATGTCTTTTGACTTGGCTTTATTTGATGTTTGTGATCAAATTAGAATTGTGCATTTGTGGCAAGAAAACCAGAGAAGGACATCCTTTGTGGCTCAGAGGTAAAGAATCCGCCTGCCAATGCAGGAGACACAGGCTCAATCCCTGACCCTGGAAGATCCTACATGCCACGGAGCAACTAAGCCCATGCACCACGACCACTGAGCCCGTGCTCTAGAGCCTGGGAGCTGCACCTACAGAAGCCCTCACACCACACCTAGAGAGCAGCCCCACCTGCTGCAACCAGAGAAAAGCCTGTGTAACAGTGAAGACCCAGCACAACCAAAAACAAACAAACAACAAAAACATATGAAAATTAAAAGAAAAAAATACATATATGAAAGAAAACCAGGGAAGTACAATTTTATCCTTCATCCCCCTAGCAGGAGACCTGTGAGGTCAACACAACCCCGCACTGGTGAGGTCCCCCGTAAGCCCGTGGATGCGGTGGTGACAGCCAGGCCCCCCACCATAAAGGTACCATCTTTTCCTCTAGTTCCTGGAAAGATAACTTGAGTGTGTAAATATCCCATTTTCCTCACACTTCAATCCGCTCACTTTCACATCTCTGATGATTCCTGCCTGAAGCAGTATCACTGTGGCATTTGCTACATGATGATGTTCTATACGAATTCACTGGACTTCTACTGTAAGGAAGGGCTTCCCCTTGTCCCATCTGTTTAGCCAATAACTCATTTGCGTCAGTCTGGACTAAAGGTGTTTGTTTTAGACTGTGGACCAGAACCCAGCACTATCGTTATTCATTCTGTCACTGCAGTAACAGGAAGGCTCGGCACACATCCAAGTCTGCGTGCCCAAACCAAGGGAAAAGTGACCAACCGGCTCTTCTCATCTGCCGGCGAACTACTCTGCTTCCTATTTCTATTCTCACAGTTTCCTCTCAACTCAGAATAACCAGGGTGTATTCGTGAGATTCAAGTTGGATTCTGAGATGATACTGATGCCCACGGAACACGGCACTCATGCGGCCTCCTCGGGATCCGTGCCAAGGAACCTAGTTCTGGCCCCTCTGGCCCAGGTGCCAAGTGTGTTTCACAACTAAAGAGAGGTCCGAGAAAACACAAAACACAAGGCGGCCCAACTGCCACACTCACTGATGGGGTGCTTATTTTCACTTCTACTATTTGTGCCAAATCCCTGTTTTTAATATAACGCTAACCGTTTCTGCTAAGAGGAGCTTGGCCTTTGGAGCCAAAGAGAATGGAGGCGGAGACCCAACTTCAGGCTCACTCCCCGCATGGCCTTAGGATGGTATTTAACTTCAAGTCTCCTTGTTTTTTTTCAAATTGAGGTAACAGTAATTCCTTCCAATTCAGTGCGATTAGGGCAGTTAGCAAGCCAAGAAGATAACATGAACAAAGCATAGAGCAGCATGTCTGACACATAGGTAGCATCTTACAAATGTTCCCAGGAGACCTGCTAGAATGACTGTTACAGTTGTCTATTATTTGCTCTATTTTTTATTTTATCCCCCACTCTGGGCACAATCTTTAGATGCAACATGCTTACATAGTAAATGAATTAAACAGAGATAAGAAAACAAAGCTAAGTGAAAAGATTTAACTGCTTTGGTTCAGTTTGATGGTTTCATATGCACCATGAACAATAACAGAAAAAATGCACTTTCTTTTGTTTTTTGGCCTTGTCGAGTAGCTTGCAGGATATTTGTTCTCCAACTAGGGACTGAACCCAGGCCCCTGGCAGTGAAACTCAAAGTCCTAACAATTGGACCGCCAGGGAACTCCCAGAAAGACAGCCTTCCCACTCACCTGTATTTTGGATTGCATTGCTTGAAGAGACTGGACCACAGGGATGCAATAGGCAAGAGTTTTACCTTTTAAAAGAGGACAAGAGGAATTAAAACCGGAGTCTGAGGACATCAGAAAACCAAAAATAGTAAAGGAAACTGGCACCGCCCTGAAGTCTGGAGATAGAAAAGTGCACTCACATTCAGGGGGAAAACGGAAGTCACCTGTCTGTCACAGCTCCTAGTTCTGCTCTGTGAATGCAGTGCTTCTAATAAACCTGCAGCTTCGCTCCTTTAACGTCTAGCAAAGGAGACAATGATACTCTCCCCAAGTCTCACAGAAGCTCAGCTCAGTGAATGTCCCTAGGAACTAGAGAAGCTCCCCTCCCCGGGGTCACCTTCAACCTCTCAAAGGCGCTTCTGAAGGCAGAAGTGTCATCTGTGGTGCTTTCACGGTCAGGAGCCAGTTGGAAGCCCAGAGCTGGCCTCCAGAATCCAAGGAGAAACCATGGATGGCAAAACCCTTGGGCTTCCGCCCATCTGGACAGTGGCTGAGCGGGGGAGGAAAGGATAGCTGACTTGCTCTTACAGGCACAAGAGGTCAGAAAAGCCCTTCCAGGCTGTTCTGGAACAAAACCAGTGTTCCGTGATTGAGCACAACAACTGGCATCTGATCAGTGCGTGCTCATGGCAAGAGTGTTTCAACACCAGAAAAAAATATTCATTGCCACTGGAGTGAAGATGGACGGCTCTAGCCATAGATGGTGGGACCAGGTAGAGCCCTGGGAGGGGCGCTGAGAAATGACTGTGGAACCTGACTCCTTTCTGATCATTCCTGATTGTGGTCCCATTGATCATCCCCTTCCTTTCAGGGCTCTGATCAGAAGCAAGCACGGCCTCCCCTCCCCCCACCAAACAAAGCAGCCACCACCATCAACAGACAGCTCACCACATGACCGTGGAGGAAGGGCAGAAATCAAGTGATGACTGACCTGAGCCCGTCTGGGATCGCACGAGGGCATCTCTGCCTTCCAGCAACACGGGGATGCTCTGCTTCTGAACGCTTGGGCCGCCCGAAAGAAAGAGCACATGCTTACCTATGATGTACTACCTGCCCAGGTTTACAGGCAGAGACACAAGATGCACAGAATGCAACTGACCCAGGCTCTACGTCACCTTGGAGGTCCCCTAAACAGTCATGGGAAGGGCTGAGAAGCCTTTGATGGTTAGAAGGGCAAAACCCTAGTTAAATTTTTGAAACTTATGGGGCTGAAAAAGTTGAGGCAACCCAGAGATTGGCTGGTATGCTACACTAATTAAAAAGAAAAATGCGACCAGCATGATGACAAGCTGGAGCCACCACAAAGCACATCACGTACTCTTATCTTGTGAACCAGGGAATACGAAGCAATAAGACGTTATGGAAAGATTCCCAAGCAGAAGAGGGAAAGGGGGGCTCGTGGGCCCTGCAGACAGCCAGAAATTGCTGCCGACTCTAGAAAACCAAATATGACTGCCACGGACATGGTAAGATGTGTATCCAGGTGTGTATTCCCAAACAAACAACTAAAATGACAAGGTCTTACTGCATAGTATAGGGAGCTATATTCAACGTCCTGTGATAAACTACAACGGAAAAGAATATGAACAAGAATCTACATTTATATAACTGAATCACTCTGCTATAACAGCAGAAATTAAAAAGTATAAGCGAACTATATTTCAATAAAATTTAAAAGAAACTGAAAGGATATGGAAATCACATTTGATTGCTAAAACTGAACAAAACAGTAACAAAGGGGCTCATTTTCTCTTTGATGCTTTTACTAACAGCTCCTTCTAAGTGAAAGGTGACATTAAAACGTACATGAGCACACATACTCAAGGCGGGGCGGGGAGGGGAGGGGGCGCGGGGGTGTTGTCACTAACATTTAAAATCTTTTTTCAGCATCCCATTACATCTAATCAAGTATTTACTCCTATCTTGTAGCTGACTCTACCTCTTGCTACTAAAAAATGACAAGATAAATTCTGTATTTTAGACAAATTATTTTCGGGCAGCATAGACCACAGTGGCATCCCACGCAGACCACTTCTGGACAAGAGACCTCTTAAAGAGTTTAGAGCTGAGGGTGGCAGGGATGGAGACCCAGTCCCATGTACTACGTGGGGAAGCCGAGTGGTTACCAAGCCCTCAGGAGTTAATAACCTGGCATTGCTCTCTAAGCCAAGACATGAGTTTTCTGTCCTCCTGGGACAATTCAGGTTTCATTTGCTTATACCCACTTAAATCCTGAGAAAATCAAGTGACCCAGAACTCTTACCTGGTCATACTAGACATCTTTAAGACTGTATTTATTGTGGAAATCTAAGAGAAAAGACCAAAAAAAAAAAAAAAATTTATATATATTTTTTGGTATAAATACATTTAATGCAAATAAGGATGCAAAGAAGGGGAAAATACTGGGGTAAAAACTGATGAATCACAATCCAATCAAGTTCCTCCAAACCAATGGTTCTCAACTGGAGGTGGTTCTGTGCACTGCCCCCCTGCCAGCCTGTCCCAAACCAGTGGTTCTCAACTAGGGGTGGTTCTGCACACTGCCTCCCTGCCAACTTGCCCAGGACGTGTGGCAACATCTGGAGAAACTGTTGGTTGTTACAACTGGGGGCAGGGATGCGCCTGGCACTGGGTGAGCACAGGGCCTGCCAAACATCCTACAACACGCGGAGCAGCCCCTGAGACACAGAGGCCCCGTCTCCCAGTGTGCACAGTACCCTGGCATGGAAAGCTGCTGCTCTCTGAGCTGAGAACACAAGCACAGGTAACCTGCCCGAAAGAAGAAGCAGGTAAAGCCATGACCATTTGAGCCAAAAAAATCTGGACTTCCTAAAAGTGAAAGTGTTTCTCTCGCCTTACTCATAAACACAACTGGAACACTCATTCACGGTTGTTTGGCTTCTGTTAAGTGTCCATGTTCAAAAAGACCCTTCTTCCTTCAGTTCTTTATAACTCCCTTAATAGCAAGATGACAGTTCATCTCCCTCTCCGTGACACTGGCACCCAAAACAGTCTTGATGCCGTATTTATCCAGTAATTATGAGGTGGTCTTCAAGTCAGATATGTGGAGTCCCAGTCCTAAAGTGAGTTAGGTGAGCAAAAAACAAAAAAGGGGGGTGGGCTGGGGTCGGGGTGAGGACAGTGAACAGATTCCTAAGCTCACGTGAACTGTCCTAGAAAAGTGTCTTATCAATCTGAGTTTAGCTGGGTAACCTGCAGCAGATATAACCCTTCTTTGATTTTTTTTTATCTTCCTAGAACTGTCACTTCACAGACATTCTGAATGAACAAACAGACCCCCAAAATCGAGACACCCAGAAAACAAGGAGGGATACTTACGAGATGGGGGTGGAGGTCCAGGGCTTGAAAAGCATCTGAAGTGAACACCTTTTCTTGCACCTGCTTTACTACAGGTCTGCAAATAACGAACAAGATGCAGGCCATCAGTTCCAAGAGACAAAGAAAAGGGCAGAAGACACTTAATCCCTTTCATTCTCGCAGGGCGTCTGCCCCTGGACATACCTGGGGAGTTCTGGGATCTCAGGGTTGTTTTTGAACAGCGATGAAGTCTTGGCGCCCGGCTTCCGCTCCTGGTCTCCATCCCTCGCGCCGGCTGAGGGCTTCTTGGGAGAAAATGTCCTTTGTGCCTTCCCCTTCAGGGTCCTGCGAGTTTCTTTAGCGGCAGTTTTCTTGGCCGGGAGAAAAGAGGCTTTGCTCCTCCGTTTCGCTGGGGGAGCCTCGCTGGACGCCTGGCATTTTCTTTTGGTGGCCGCTGCTTGCTGCGTTGTTCCCAAAAGGAAAGAGTGACAAGAGATGCGTCAGTCCATGAAGACAGACCTCAGAGTGAAGCCTGACTGCCCACAGAATTGCATCTCTCCCTGCAGAGATCATTACTCCCCATATGTCAAGCAAGTTTAGGGTCTGCAATCAGATTCTTTAACTCAGCCCTTTTCTCCCCAAAAAGGAAAAAAAAAAAAACCCACAAATCTCAGCTGATACATCTACCAGACCTTACCAATTGTCTTAACCTCCACTTCCACCAAGATCATCAAGGGAGAGACATTTTTAAGGCTGAATGTTAACAACTGGAGTCTGTTTGCAGGGAAGGGAGGACCCACCTAGTGAAATGTGCAGCTAAGGTGATCCAAATCCCTAGGAATCCATTTACATGGCAAGCACGGGGAAGAGGAGCGATGAATCTTGCCTCTCTCCACCAACAAAGCCCGACGGTTACTGCACGTGCCCAGGAAGCGGAACCTTCATTACCGCCTAGCCCGAGTGCTTGGACGGCTGTCATTCTCTGCCCTCATGCTGCTCCCCCAGATTCAGGGGGTTTGGAGACGATTCCTCCTCCCAGCTTCCATTCCAAATGAGAATTATGCTCCATCCATCACCTCCATTGCAATTATTCCCAACGCATCTCGCCTTTCCATTCCCCATCTGATCACCGATTACGGGCTACAACATGAGATATCTTCTTGCCTGTTGCTTCTTATTTCCGTAACATGAATGTTGTTAAATGCATGATGTCCAAACTTCCCCTAGGAGAAGAATATCCAATTCCTCTATTTTCCTTGACTTTCTCTTCCAATTCACATTACACATGAATATACAAACATCCCCTGAGTAGCTGGGGCTTATTATTCTGGAGTTCTGGTTTCTCTTGGAATACGCTATCTTCCTCTTGGCTTGAGATCATGACTTCTGTGTGCAGACATCAGTTTGCTTTAGCTGTGACTGTCAGCTTCTGACTAACCTGGCATTAACAACAGTTCTCTGTTCCTGGCAACCCTAAGGGCACCTGTAGCCAGGTAATTCAATATATATAACTTCAAATATTTGGTATTAATATTTAGCATTGGTATTAATATTTAGTATTGATAATCTGCTTCATTTTACAAATGTCACATATTTATTTTTACAAAATCCCAAATTTTCAGACTAAAAGAGATGAAGTCAAGAATCAGGTCTCATTTGCAAGATGGGATGAAATGTGCAGATCTTGCTTGGTTTATAGAATCACAGGCTCTTGAAGCACAAAAAGGCCTAAAGGCCTCTCCCGCTGCGCATGCGTGGACCTCCCATCACAGGAACCCTGCCAGGCGTCCCTGCAGCTCCTGCCTGCACCTCCTCCTACTGCTCTCCACCCCACGAGGCAGCCCATTCTGTTCCCAGCCAAATTCCAGGGGTCAGGAAGTTCTTTCTGACATTCAGGCAAAATCTGTTTCCTGGAAAATCCAAGTCCTGGTCTGCAGTTTGTTCTCGGCACCAACTCTTGTGCACAACACTCCTTTGTTCACCACAGAATTCCATTTTTTTTCTCCTTCTTTGGACTAAATACCCCAAAGAGGACACAAACTTTAGACCCCTTAACATCCTAGTCATTCTTTATTCCCATGTCAACATCTCTTTAAGTGTTTCGAGTTAAACACAGTATCAGGTGGGCTTTCCATTGCGCTCAAGCTAAAATCCAGAATGTGTGACCTGAGCTATTAAGAATCTGCCTTTGCCCATCTCACCAGCCTCAGCTTTACTCTCTGCCATCCTGGTCTTCCTTAACTTCTGAGGATATCCCAGGCTCCTTCTCTCTTCAGGGCCTTTGCACATGCTACTCCCAAACCCAAGTCCCCACCCACCCTCTTGTACTCATTCCTCAAATCCAGGCTCACCTGCTGCATCCTCAGAGGAGCCTTTCCAGACTTCCTGCCTCCACCTATCAAAGCAGGGTCCCTGTCCTTGGCTCTCCTGGCACCCTTCTCCTTTGTAGCACTCAGTGGATCAGTAAATACAGGGTGTCATTTGCTGTGTGATGTCTGTCTTTCCCGTTAGATTGTTATAAACAGACAAGCCTGTGCTGGATAGCACTGCATCCCCTGCACAGGACCGTGTCTGGCACAAAGAAAGTGCTCAATAAATACTTGCAGGATGAATGAACAACACGTCATGGAATGATCCTTTTCTGTACTCTGGACACTGTTCTACTTGTCAGTTCCCAGGCCGCCAGCATCCACAACATATTCATTAAAAAAAACTGACCACTTAGTACCTGTCAGGTAGCTTGGTTCTAAAGGTACAAAGATCTGACAAGCTCATGAAGAAGTCAGAGACAAGTGGATGAGACAAAAGTGTAAGACTGCAAACCAAACCTGTATTTGTACTACAGAACAGGTGTGGACAAAGCGTTCTAAGGGCACAAAACAAGAAGACTACCACGGCCCACGGGGAGGGGAGGGAGGCAAAGATACAGGAATGCTTCATGGGGTGGCAGCTGAGCACAGAGGAGAAAAGATATACCTGGATCTCTTTAAAAATATGCAAGTCTTTGCGTCCACTCCCCCACCTGCCTAAAAAGGGGATATGGCAGACAACCTCCAGGGCCCATCCAGCCCTAACAGTCTTTGATATTAACAAGCACATTAAGTAGTTACTTGCACCAGCCAGTACGCTAAGTACTTACATGAGTGATGTCACTGGGCCATACAGTACTGGTATTACCCCATCTTAAGCTAACAACACTGAGGTGGCGATGGGGGGTGACCCGTCCCCGCATCACTGAGGGATCAAGGCTTTGCCCAAGCATTAATTCCACAGCCTGGTTTCTAACAGTAATGCTGCAACACCATTTAGAAACTGTATCCTGTTTGGTTAGAAAACATCATGTACAGTTTGATCCCTATTATGCTCTGCTTCTTTTCTAGAAGGATAAACATCACAATGTTACCCAGAGTTATCTCTGAATATGGCAATTGTGGTTTTTTTTTTAATCTACTTTGCAAATTTCCTACAATAAATCTGTGTGTGTGTGTATATATATATGTATATACATATATATATATATATTTTTTTTTTTTTTTTTTCCAGGAAAAACATTCTGTGTAGTGTTAGAGCATAATTTAAGCTGTCAAGGTCTTTCCAAGTCCAGTATATCAGCAACTCATGCCAAGTTCAGGCTATTAGCAAATTTGGTTAGCATACACAGAATTCTCATTCAAGACATAACAAATACGCAGACAAGGCCAACACAGACAGCTGTTTAACAATATCCTTTTGATATAGTGGTTCAAGCAATCATAAAACCAGATATCTTACATTTATTTATTCAACCCACTCAATGAACTTTCAGTCAGTGTTTTCTATGTCTTGCATGTACTTGGTATAAGCACCTTACTGACCTGATGGAGCAATTCTATCACCCAAAATGGAGTCAATATGACTTATAACCTTACACGAAGTCGAAATTACTGTTCTCATATTATAGGTAGGAAAAGTGAGGATCAGGGAGGTGAAGTAATTTCTTCAAGGTCACAGAGCCAGCATGTTGCAACGCTGGCATCTAATCCCAGGTCTGTCCTATTTCAAAGCCCCTGTGCCCAACTGCCTCTTTCGTACTTCCCTCCCCCTTCAGTATAGATGAAGCCACAAAATCGCCCAGCCGAAAAGTTTTTACTTACAAGAATCTAAATCCTAAACTTGATTACCACGAAAAAACTCTAGACAATAATCCAGACAGTTGCTATGAACTGATGTAAACTCAAGAAACTTCAGCGGCACTACACTAGTTGAAAGGAACTGAACCGAACTTTGACAAATAATTTTTCAATGGCATTAAATGATGCTTTTTTGAGAAAACACACACATACGCACACTTTCTTTGGCAGCAAACTGTATCCTTCCTGGTCATTTAAGGCAACAAGATTTTTCAACAGATTTTCTGTCCCATAGTCCTCCTCTTAGCTAGGAGCTAAGTCAGCCATCCTAAAAACCAATTTTCTGCTCTGGTTTGGGCTAAATTTCAGGCATCTTTGTCTCTCAAACGAAGATATTACATTGACGAGTTGTATTTTTCTTCCCCGCCCCCCACCCCTTCATGGCGCGTCGATGTATGTCTCGGTTTCGAACACTCTTAAAAGAAATTTCTAGCTTCCAGTCCTCATTCCCGAAACAAACTGACCCATAAGAGTGTCTGAGAGAAGATTAGAAGATGGGGCAGCTAAGGGCCTCAACGCCCCAACAGTCCGTTTCTAACTTCGGGTGACAAGTCTCTCATCCCCGCCTTCAACTAACAAGAGGCCCCCTGCCAGCTCCGCCCGCCTCCGCCCGCTCCGCTCCCCCTCCGAGCGCGTCTCTGCAGGCCGTGGTCGGCTTTTAAGACACGCGCGGCTCAGCGACTCCTCCGGGAGCTACCCGATGAGTGACTTTTCCCCACCTCAACTCCGCGGAATTAATTCGAATCCCGACGGAGAAGGCCTTGACCGCAGCTTCCCTGCGCGTCGAGGCCCCACCTCCCCCCCAACCCCCCGGGAGCGAATGCATCCAGAAAACCGGATCAGAACTCACCCGCCTCGCGTGGGCCGGGCGGGGTTTGGAGAAGGTCCTGAAGACCGCGGCCCGGGGCTCGGGGACCTGAGGAAGCACTCCGCTGACGGCTGCCATGTCGACAGAGAGGCGCCTCCGGATCTCGCGAAACCCGGAGCGAGGCGCCGCGAGACCCCACGTGGGACGCGCGCGAGGACCCCGCTGTAGCTGTCCCGCCGAGTCCTGCGTGCCCGCGCGCGCTTTCTGGGGTCCCCCGCCCCCCTCACGAAGGGGCCCGCGCCACTAGCTGCCGGATCAGCGGCGCCCCCGGCCACAGGGCAGTCCCTCGTGGCGCGGCCTGTGCCGGGGGTGGGGGGGATGCCAAGTCACACCGAACCCCAGAGTTATTGCCCTTGACGTTCTTTTGAAATTCCTCTCAGGAAAGAGAGGCGTGTCCCATCGAACCAACGCCTCCTCCTTTGACTCTCCTCAGCACTTTAGTTGTTAGGCGCCGGGGGTGGGGGAGGGGGGGGGGACTCCCTGCCCCTCGCCCACCCGCGATCCGGTCCCACCACAAGGTGAGATTATTTTTAAATTTTTAAATTTTTTTTTTTTTGCAGGCAGTGCCTTGGCCACCCGGCAGGGGCTGGGTTGCCTAGCAACGGCGGGGTCCTTCGTGGTTCGGCGGCGCTCCGGGCCTGAGGGGGGGAAACCACCGCTGAGGAAAGCTGGGGGCCCGGCGGCCTCGGTGCGGGAGGCGGCAACTGGACAGCGACGCGGGGCGGGGCGGGGCGGAGCGGAGCGGGGCGGGGAGGGGGAGGAGGAGGGGGAGGTTGGCGCGCGCCCCGGGGCCCGGCCTCTGCCTCCGAGGAGAGATGAATACGGCCCTGACCCGGGTGGGGCCCGCGGCCGAGCGGCCCGCGCCGCCCGAGGAGGTGGAGGGCTCTGAGACCGGCGGGAAGGAGCCGGCGGCGGACGCGGCCCCGGGGCCCAGCACGGCGTTCCGCCTGCTGGTGACTCGGCGGGAGCCGGCGGTGAGGCTGCAGTACGCGGTGAGCGGCCTGGAGCCGCTGGCGTGGTCCGAGGACCACCGCGTGTCGGTGTCCACGGCCCGCAGCATCGCCGTGCTGGAACTCATCTGCGACGTGCACAACCCGGGCCAGGACCTGGTTATCCACCGCACGTCGGTGCCCGCGCCTCTCCACAGCTGCTTCCTCAAAGTAAGTCATGCCCGCCGCCCCGGGCTCTGGGGGTCTCCTGCCCGCCTCCCTTCCCTCCCGCGGCCGCGTCCCCGCGGGTCCCCGGGGGAATCCCCGGGCCCACGCCTCGGCCGGGGATTCCCGCCTCCTCGCACCCTGAGTCTTTAGGGTCGCCGCCGTAGCTTAAGGGGTCGGGGGGACGCCGTGTATGCCCAGTTTCCCGGATCGCCCACCCACTCCCGAGACACAGGTACATTTCGGAAGGTCCCTCTCCGGAGCCAAGTTCTCCCTGCGGCCCGGCGTCTGGCTGGCTGCTGGCGCAGATTTCTTCCCTTGGTGCTTTCTTAGGCTCCACCCCCGTGTTGACCCAACCCCAGACCTGCCTCTGCCACCCGCTCCTATTGTCTGGGGCCTGCTCCCCGAGGCTCCTGGCTGGCTTTGTTTACTGTGATGTGCCCTCCTCTTCCGCCTCCTTGGCTTTGGAAGACAGAATTTTTTTTTTTTTTTTTTTGCTTTGTCTTTAACTGTTGCAGTGACTTTGTTATATGAGTGGTCCTTCTCATCTTGGGCAGATGGATAGATACTGGATGTCAGGGGTTAGTACTCCAGTTTTTCTTCAATAACGAAAAGGCTTTGGGATGTAGAATGAAAAATAAAGCTTCTGGAAATAAATGCAACTCTTAAGATCTTCGTATAGATTGAATGCTTCGTGTAGATTTAGTGCTTTTGGCTTCGGATTAACTAAGCTTGCCTTCAGAACTTTAAAACTGCTAAAGTTTTATTGTTGGAGCATCACCATTTTCAAAATGTGTTAAAGTAGGAAGTCGTGTTGTTCATTTAATGGTTTAAAAATATTAAAACTTTATTACTATTTGCTTTATAGGTCTGTATGCATATGTGTGATTATCAAAATGTACATTCATTCTTTCAACACACCTTTGAATACCACTATGGAAATCTCATGGACTGAGGAGCCTGGGGCGCTACACAGTCCATGGGGTTGCCAAAGGGTGGGCTAGGACTTGGTAGAACTTAGTGACTGAAACAACAGCAACAGTGTATCAGCTAGAGATCAATCTAGGCTCCAGAAGTAAAACATTGTACAAAAACAAAATCCCTGTCCTCTTGGAGCTTACATTCATTCTTTTGACAGGTCAAAAACAACAATGTAATAATAGGTAGTGATAAGTTGTAATATGTATCTATATACAGAGAAAGTGTTTCTGTGAATATGAAGTTTAAAAAAAAAAAACTACTCTGCCAAGCCATTTAAAATATAGATCAGTGACTGAATGGGGTGCAGAGAACCCACACCACTTTTAGCATACTTAATCCAAGTTTGAAAGTGACAGCTCGATGTTGAATTAGATCATTGATAAGTTTGTATGACTAAATTTTCAAAGATCTTGGACAGGGTGTGACAAATTGATTCAAGTATAAACCAGTCACCTGGAATTTGGTGATGGACAGGGAAGCCTGGTGTGCAACTGTCCATGGGGTCGCAAAGAGTCAGACATGCCTGAGCAACTCAACTGATAAACCAGTCATGTGAATAGATGTTGGTGATCCTATGAAACTGAGAAACACTCAAGGAGGGAGGCAGAACAGAGGGGTTTTAAAAGGTGAGACACCTTTCACCTCTGCTGAAAAGGAACTTACTGATGCTAACTATATGCACATCAGCTAGAGAAAATTTTAAGTGTGTGTCTCAGTGTGGTAGACTTAATGCTTCAGCAGAGAGAATTTAAAGAAGTAAAGGAATGCTGAACCGAGATGCTTTTATTAGGAAAGGTTATTTGGTGGTGAATCTGCAGCAGACCTAAAAAAAAAAGTAGGGTTTGGGTTGTAAAAAGAAGGGAGAAAGGGGTCATCCAAGTGCCAGGAATAAGGTGCCCATCTTGTGCACAGACACTTAAGTGATGAACACAGCTTCTGGTTGCTTGCGTAAATGATTTTGGGTTCACAGCTGAGGTCAAGTAGCTTTCCTAGAGAGTCGGAGACAGTAAAGTGAGGTCAGTTTGGGAACTTGGAAGGTCAGTCTGAGATGGTTGACTTCAGTTTAGGAAGCCCTGAGGTGCTGTTACAGCGTCATAGATGAAGACTGACCTGGTGTGGTGCAGGAATGTGACTCCCACTGGACTAGAGGCAAGTAGGTGATGGTTGGAGTCAGCATAAAACAGGGGTTAAGAGAGTACACTTTGGGGACTTCCGTGGTGGTCCAGTGGCTAAGATTCCAAGCTCTGAATGCAGGGGCCCGGAGGTTTAATTCCTGGTCAGGGAACTAGATCCCACATGCCGTGGCTAAGACCCAATGCACCCAAATAAATAAATAAACAAAAATATTTTTAAAAAAAGAGAGACTACACTTTGGCACAAGATAGCAAGCCAGGTCTATCTGTAAAAGGATAATAAAGCCTACCTCGTTTAGCATCTTTAGAAGATTAAGTTAAAATATATTATTATATGTGTATATTTATATATATGCTTATATGTCCATATGTCCATATGTGATTACTTAGCACAGTTCCTGGCACACTGTAAATGCTCAGGTTAAAAAATAGTCATGCAAGTATGAAGGAAGGTCTCTGGGTTAATGCTTTGGCTATGGATACAAAGTTATCTCTTATCACTGTATTCTGATAAAAATTTGATTCTTGTCATTGGTCCTACAACTGGAAAATGAGTAATAGGAAATCCTTATATATCCCTCTAGTAATCGGTTGCTTTCCTGAAATTATTCAGTGGTGTCTTCCTCTTCTGCTTTGGTGTGCACCTCACAGAAAGCACCGGTCAGTTGGCAGTCTCATTCGCAGGCCCTGCCTGGGGAATGAAGGCCGAGATGTCCCTGCAGTTCTGAGAGAGGCCTCTGTGGGGTAAAGCTGGAGTAATGGTGGGAGTGTAAGGAAGTCTTTGTCTGTGCTTTGGTGGCACTGCCCACTCACAGGCCCTGTGGACTGAAATCTCTTTGGTGCTGGCCAGTTTGCTCCAACAAGGAAGATGGACTCCTGCAACCTAGATCGCAGTTTCAGTGTGTAGAACTGCTAGACGGCTACATGCTAAACCTCTTTGAAGCTTTTGCTCTGATCGTTATTTAGATTATGAGTTTTTTCAGGAAAATACACAGTTATAATAATAGTTCACATATTATCTGCTCTTTGCAAGTTACTGCCCTGGGCACTGATATAAAAGTGAATGGTATAAATCTGAGAACCAGTGAAGTAGTGACTTAAGAACAAGTTTACAATTTCTCTTCCCATTGGACTGCTGATTTAGTGAATCATCTAGTTGCAAACAGTTCCAAAATCTAATAATACGTGCATGACTACTTTTGTTTGTTTCAGCTGTTAGGAGCTTTAGTAATATCAACGCCATCTACTCCATTAAGTTAAATAACTGTTTCCTGTCTTTGGAATTATATTCCTGCCCTCAAGAAGCTTACTGTCTACGAGCTTCAAGTGAGTTTTTGTTAGGTGCTTACAAAGTATGTGCTGATTAGTTGTCATAGTGGCCAACTAGAAACAGGATAGCATATAGTGAAAAGATTGACTGGGGCTCAGCCTCTGAGAGCTGGACTCTTAACTAACATGCTCCTGGGGCATCTGAGTACTTGTTTTGATTCGTTAACTAGTTTTGTGATGTGAAGAGTTGAGGGGAGGTGCACTAGGTTAATTCAGATTACCTAACATGGAAATTACTGCACAAAACCCTAAGGATTTTCCTTACTGGCTGACATCCAAGCTGCTCTCCATCCTGTCAAGGATTCTTGCTGCTGTGGGTTAGGACCAAGCTTGAGCTTCCTTTATTTCATTCTGTACTGCTGTTTGGAGTTATGCATTCTCTAAGTTTATTTTCAGTTCTATAGTAGTTTCTATTGTAGTAAATTATCCTAGTCTGAGAATTATTGCTTAGTTTGTAGTATTATGGGATTTGGTGAATAATTTTATATCCACCCTCCATTTGGCAGACAACTTAATACCTACCTAACCTGCATTTTACTTTTATTAGGTCTCGTTAACATTTACTGAATTCTCAGAGACTACTACTACTTGTCATCGTAGATAACATTTATTGAGTATTTATTAATATATGCTTTACATGCATTGACTTAATTAACCTTCCTAACTCTATGAGAATGTGTCATTGCACTCTTTATAGATGAGGAAATTAAAGCCAGAAGGTTTAAACAATTTGCTCAGGGTCACAGAGCTAGTATGTGACAGAGCCAGGATTTGAATCCCGGCAATCTGCAGATTTTCAATCAAATTTTATCTACCCCATACAAAGCTGTGGGCTTTGATTAGCGTCGTTTTATTAACAGACTAGCCAGTGACACCTCTATTTAATTGGAATTTCTGGTCTGTATTTCTCCAGTATATCCATAGGTGTATCCAAGAGACTACCCTGCAATTAAGATACACTGCCTAAGAGCCCATTTCCAGAGTGTTACTTAGGATGAAGAAAGATGACTGCCCCTGCACCGCCCCACCCCCCCACCAACACCATAAGGTTCTGTTGTTAAAAAAAAGTTTAGATAACTCTGTAGCTCTATGGTAGCTACAGAGCTACTCTATAGTAGCTCCCGGCGATAACTCTTGAAGGGGGAATAATGTGTAATAAACAGCACTTTCAAAACAGTTTTAGTTACAAAACTCTTTTTCAAGGGGCAATTTAGTAGAGTGATGTTCTGTTTAACACAGTTTAGAAAAAGTTAGTCTTCTAATTCATTTGTTGGGATTTGTATCTATGTCTCTGTGGACAGTCACATCCAACTCTTTGTGACCCCATGGACTAGCCTGCCAGGCTCCTCTGTCAGTGGGATTTTCCCAGCAAGAATACTGGAGTGGGTTGCCATTTCCTTCTCTAGAGGATCTTTATCTACCTTTCACTTTATAAGCTTATTTGTTAATGTGATCTAGCAGTTAACTATTCATTGCAGTATGGTTTTCTGACACATTTCCAGTTGTCCGAGCTGTATTGAGGAATGTTATAGTTCTGAATTCATCTTCTATGTTCTGGAGTGTTATTCTTCTGGGCTTGGGGGCTTAAACTCATTTAAAGTGAGTTTTTTTGTGTGTGTTTTTGTTATATCCATGTATATTTTGGCTAGAATTCTTTATTGATCATGTTTAATGTACCCTTTCCAGTTTGAAGATAAGCATCTATGGAAAAGAAGAAAAGACAGTGGATCAAGTCCTTCTTCCTACTTCTGACATAACAGAAATCATTTCTAATTGACCTCTGCTCTCTTTGGCTTTAGTCTTCTGGCTATCTTCTTACAATTCTGGATCACCTTCTTTTGGTCATTTCTGTCTCCTCTATTTTTAATGTTCCTTTAAAGTGTTTCTAAAGAGCTTACCATTGTACACCTAGACATTAAATAAATAGAACTGCTCGTGTATGTTGCAAACTTGGAGGAGAGAGCGATAAGTGAAAGCTAGAATGTTCTCAGAAAGTCTCATAGAGCTTGACCTGGTAGGATAGATGGGTTCAGATAAGAGGAAAGATTATTCTACACAAGGGGGAGCCAGGGAAGGCAGGGTGGACATTATTCTGTAGAAACTGGAAAGAGCTATTGGAGCTGGTTCTCAGAGTAATCTGTCAGTGAAATTTCAGATGGAAGACTTATATTGCAAAGATATTGTTAAAAATCCAAACATCTAATTGTATCAAAGATATATATATATATATTTATATATAGATATAGATACATAACTTTTCATGACTTTTAAACTCCTTTATTGTTTGTGACTAGTTTAGCAGAATGCTTAGTTGACTCTTTAGAATCAACTACACTTCTGTCATTGCTACTGCGTTTGTTAATTCTGAGAAGAAGGTGGGAACCAGGCTGTGAGTAACCACAGCACTTTCTCTGACCCTTAAAAATACTGCCATTTCCTATAAACAAACTAAAATTTTTAAAATTGCCATTTCGTGAGTAAATGCTTGTTTAGTTTTAGGCATGAAATTGATCTTTTAAATCTATGTCGCGTCAAAATTAATAGAATTGATGTCAAATTACTGTACGTATTTATGTGGATCAATTAATCCACCCTATGCAATGTAAATCTGTTCCTCTTAGAGTGAAATATTTATCTGATAGTTTTTATATCTTATTTTCAGGTTGGCTCAAAAAGGGAAGTTGCCGAGTGTAAACAGAGATTTGCCACCTCTGAAGACCCCACAGTCAGTCAGACTTTCATGTTGGACAGGGTGTTCAACCCTGAGGGGAAGGCTCTGCCACCACTGAGAGGGTTCAAGTACACTAGCTGGTCCCCTGTGGGCTGTGACGCTAATGGCAGGTGCCTGCTGGCCGCACTGACCATGGACAATCGCCTGACCATCCAGGCTAACCTCAACAGACTGCAGTGGGTCCAGCTGGTGGACCTGACGGAGATTTACGGAGAGCGTCTCTATGAGACCAGCTACAGGTTCTCCAGAAACGAGGCCCCGGAGGGCAGTCTCAGGGATTTCGCCGAGTTTCAGAGGCGACACAGCATGCAGGCGCCGGTGCGCATGGAGTGGTCGGGCATCTGCACCACCCAGCAGGTCAAGCACAACAACGAGTGCCGAGACGTGGGCAGCGTGCTCCTGGCGGTCCTCTTCGAGAACGGGAACATCGCCGTGTGGCAGTTCCAGCTCCCCTTTGCAGGGAAGGAGTCCATCTCTTCATGCAACACCATCGAGTCAGGAATCAGCTCTCCTAGCGTTTTGTTCTGGTGGGAATATGAGCACAACAATCGGAAAATGAGCGGCCTTATAGTGGGGAGTGCTTTTGGGCCTGTGAAAATCCTGCCTGTCAACCTTAAAGCAGTCAAAGGCTATTTCACCTTGAGGCAGCCTGTCGTCTTGTGGAAAGAAATGGACCAGCTGCCAGTCCACAGCATCAAGTGCGTGCCGCTGTATCACCCTTACCAGAAGTGCAGCTGCAGCTTAGTGGTGGCCGCACGAGGGTCCTATGTGTTTTGGTGTCTTCTCCTGATCTCCAAAGCAGGTCTGAATGTTCACAACTCTCACGTCACAGGCCTGCACTCCCTGCCCATCGTCTCCATGACTGCCGACAAGCAGAATGGGACGGTGTATACTTGCTCCAGTGACGGCAAGGTGAGGCAGCTGATCCCCATTTTCACAGATGTGGCGTTGAAGTTTGAGCACCAGTTGATTAAACTCTCTGATGTGTTTGGCTCCGTGAGGACACACGGGATAGCCGTGAGCCCCTGCGGCGCATACCTGGCCGTCATCACCACTGAGGGCATGGTCAACGGCCTCCATCCCGTTAACAAAAACTACCAGGTTCAGTTCGTTACTCTCAAAACCTTTGAAGAGGCAGCTGCTCAGCTTCTGGAGTCTTCTGTCCAGAATCTCTTTAAGCAGGTAGATTTAATAGACCTAGTACGCTGGAAGATTTTAAAAGATAAGCATATCCCTCAATTTTTACATGAAGCTTTGGAAAAAAAGATCGAAAGCAGTGGGGCCACCTATTACTGGCGTTTCAAACTCTTCCTCCTGAGAATTTTATATCAGTCGATGCAGAAAACCCCTTCAGAAGCCTTGTGCAAACCCACCCACGAGGACTCAAAAATCTTGCTAGTTGACTCACCTGGGATGGGCAATGCTGAGGATGAACAGCAGGAGGAAGGCACCTCTTCCAAACAGATTAGTAAGCAAAGCAAAGACGGCGATCCAGAGGACCCCACAGAGGACTCACTCCCTCAATCTGCGGATACTGGAGGCCGAGAGCCAATGGAAGAGAAACTCCTTGAAATCCAGGGAAAAATTGAAGCAGTGGAAATGCACTTGACGAGGGAGCACATGAAGCGAGTCCTGGGCGAAGTGTATCTACACACCTGGATCACAGAAAACACTAGCATCCCCACCAGGGGACTCTGTAACTTCCTGATGTCTGATGAGGAGTATGATGACAGAACCGCACGGGTAGGTGTTTGTCAGCAAAAACACTGAAAACCGAAAAATCTGCTTGCTTCACGAGAAAGAAATGACTTAAACTGAATTCGTAAAACTCAACCTCTGCTTTGACATTTTTAGGTAATTGATGAGCATGAGGTGCCGGAAAATAAATAGGAAGCAGATTAATGCAGAGGACATATTCATGTCCCACTAAGAATTATGTCAGTTCTTACTCTTACTGGTGCCTCGATTGATGTCCATGGTTTGGGCGATTTCGGGCTGTGGATGAGCTCCAGGAGCAGACTTGGGCAGACACTGCAGGGCTGTGATTGGGCAGACACTACAGGGGAAGGATGGCAGGCCCGCCCTCCCCTTCCTGTCTGCAGAAAGATGGGAGGGGGAGGCCTGTGGCAGGGATTCTTTGCATTTGATAGGACTTCAGGAGGTTTTCTCATTTAGCCTACAAGGGCATAGGAAGTAAAACGATTATCCATTGGGTGTTTGTTCCCCTCCCCCACCTGCAAAAACTGAGTATAATCTTTATTTTGGTGGTATAACAACCTTACAGTGTTATCTAAAATGTATTTCACAGAATTAAAGTTCTCTGACAGAACAATAGGGTTCCAAGCTTGGGGAAATACGCCATACTCCTCTTAGAGGTTTCCAGTGTACATCATCCTTCTAAGGGTTCTGAGAATTCCTATAGGAAAGAGGCCTTTAATTTTGTGCAGTTTAGTGTCATGTAGACTTTTTAACCAGGAATCCTGAGCTAACAGCTTCTAAAATCCTGAAAAACTGTTTTAAGGAACATACTGTATACTAAAATATTCAAGAAGACAAGACTATCGTCCTTTTTACTCTGAAATTTGATGTTTATTCTCACTGCCTGAAGTCTTATCTAAAATCTAAAATGTTAATTGAAGGTAATAAATTCAGGTATCTTCATGCGTAATGTTAAACCATTCACAAGTCACTTGTTGCATTTTCTTGTTGGAAAGTTGTGTGTGTGTATCCATATACTCCTAAAATTATTTCTTAAGGATGTTTGCGACAATCTGATGTTGACTGGGAAAAAAAAGCATAACCTAAAAGTTACGTTTTATTCAGCAGGCAAAACTGAGGACTTAAGCCTGGGACGCAGCGTCTAAGATAACTCAGAGAGACTGCACCAGAAGGGCAAGGGTGTGGAGCTAGGATATATAAGCGTTTTTACAACGAAGACCGTAGTCAGTCTTTGTTGCAAATAAGGAAACCAAGACATATCAGGTTAAGGAATTTAGGGCTTCTCTCTGTATGGGAAGATAACAGGGTCTGGGCTCACTGCAGTCATTACTTTGATGTGTACCTCAGCTGTCTGGGGCCACATATCCTGTGATTCTCAGCCTGGGTCTCCTTAGGATGCCCCACTGGGGGCACTGCAGCAGCTGACAGCTAGATGGGGGCCATCCTGCCTCCATCCTGAGCTCCCTCAGGGCTCACCCTCGGGCAGTAGTAACGTGCGGCTCCTGGCTGCAGCACCTTTTCTTTACTGATGTACAGCAGCAGCGTGTTCATTCACACTCAGGAGCAGTTAAGATGCACTCTTCATGTATCTGACTTTTCATCTTCAAAAGTCAGCTTTTGAAGATCGTTTCATTGTGATCTCAATGGTGTGAAGGAGTTTTCTGGTTACCGCTGGTTCATAGGACCAAGTAAGGATACTATACGCGTAAAATATTAACAAAAACTTATTAGTAAATCTATAATGACAGTTGGTTTGCAGTGGTTTAGAATAATTATTGCACATGCTGTGTGAGCATGGAAAGCTACATTTAGCACAGTTAACTTGGTTCCAACACAGCCAGTTTAAAGAAAGGAAGATTATACCTCGGCCCAGCTACAGCAACTGAGTTTCGATTGAAAACAATACATGTCTTGTTTGAAAATCCTTCTGTGTACCTAAAATGAATCTTTTCAAACCTGGTACAGTAGTTGTCCTTGCTATAAGGGACCATAAATTAGAATTCTCAAGACCTTTAAAAAAGGCCAAAAGTTAATGGACTTTAAATTTGCAAGTTATATGCACAGTAGGTAAGACACCCTTCTGAAAAAAAAAAAAAAAAAAGACACCCTTCTGAGCTATTAAGATACCCTTCAGAACATCAGTGAGCTAATTTTAGTGAATGGCAAACTAGTAAGTTCTTCTTACACAAGAGCTCAAGTGTAAATGGATTATAACTTTGAAGGACATATCTGCTAATAAGACAAGGTGGTTCTTGAGGATTGACATATTCCATGCCTCCCAAAAACGTAGCTTGTGAAGGTTTTTTCCAACAAGATAATGAAGTAGATTTAGTCTTTTTCAGACTTTCATTGACCTGGTGCAATCCTAATAAAGCAGAGAAAGAAGCAAAACTGAAGTAGGGCCAAGGCCTCAAGCTGCCCTGTCTGCCTCCTACAGCGGGCCCCCCATACCTTTGCTGTGGGGCTGGTGGGTCTCCTATCGCGGGCTCACTAGATTGGTTGTGGGTCTTTGGGCCATCAGAAGGAGAAGGTATTATTTTTTAATCTTGATCATCTTTTTACTTTGTAAGCTTTTCTGAAAGAATAGACATTTGTTTCGTTCTAGAGTTAGTATTTCACATGATACTTTGCCTGTACAGATTATGCTTTTCTTTCTTAAAAGTCAAACATTTTAAGTATAGCTGAATACTTTGTCTTCTGACAGAACTCTGAAGTCCTTTCAGAAGCAAGTAAAGGCAAATAATAAGATTTGTGTTTCAGAACATTTCTCCTTTAGTGAGTAAAGTTCACCGTTGTCACGGGGTGCCTGATTGAATTTATTTTATTTTACTCAACCAGTTGACACAAGTTGAAGGTCCAGCTTCTTTCCTTTCTACCCAGTGTGGCAGGCCCACATGGGGACGCAGCGCTCCTCTCTGGTGGAAGACGCCGCGGAGTTGTCCTCTTCTCCTTGGTGTTCGGAAGCCCTGCGCTCACGTGAAATGCCACTGACCCCTTTGTTTTACTAGGTGCTGATTGGACACATCTCAAAGAAGATGAACAAGCAGACCTTCCCTGAGCACTGCAGTTTGTGTAAGGAGATCTTGCCGTTTACAGATCGCAAGCAGGCCGTCTGCTCCAATGGCCACATCTGGCTCCGGTAAGCTGCTTTTGCGTGTTTCCAGCCTGTGCCCCACAGACCACTGTCAAGTGTTCATCCAAAGGGTATGGTGCCCATGCCATCAAGCTGGAGAAAAGCTGCTGCCGTAACACCTGCTGTGGTTTTTTTTCCATCTGTTTGACTGAAACCCTTTAGGAGTAGTTTTCTTTGTAACTGCTTGTTTGTAACTGTAATAGGAGTTTCTCTGTTTATTTTGGTAATACTGTATTTGACTTCCCTAGTAGCTCAGATGGTAAAGCAGCCACCTGCAATGCAGGAGACCCAGGTTCAGTCCCTGGGTCAGGAAGATGCCCTGGAAAAGGAAATGGCAACCCACTCCAGTATCCTTGCCTGGAAAATTCCACAGACAGAGGAGCCTGGCAGGCTATAGTCCATGGGGTCACAAAGAGTCGAACATGACTGAGTGACTAACACACAATACTATTTTACTTTGAAGTTAGTACTGAATTTTAAAAAATCATTATGATGAAAGCAAAGGCCATTAAAGTTAATAGAATATAAAGTACTCCTGTACTGTGTTTGGTTTAACAAAGGGTAGAAGTCTTCCCCTTCTCTCTCCTCAGTGTCACTCTGAGAGGACCACTCTGTGGCCCTGTGGGCTGTTTGACACTGTTGATCCCTCCCTTTTCCTCCTCCATAGAGCACCGTTTTATCACCTGGCTTCCTGGACACAGTATCTCCTTGATGTCCATCTTTGGACATGTTTTTCTTCTATCAGCACTCTCCCCACGGTATGTGTGTGCTAAGTCATTTCCGACTCTTTGCGATTCCATGGGCTATGGCCCACCAGACCCCTCTGTCCATGGGATTCTCCAAGCATGAACACTGGAGTGGGTTGCCATTCCCTTCTCCAGGGGTTCTTCCCAACCCAGGGATGGAACCAAGTCTCCTGCAGCTCCTGCATTGGCAAGTGGATTCTTACCACTGAGCCACCTGGGAAGCCCACAGCATTCTCCCTGGGCTGCCACATGTATCTGTACACTGGTGACTTAACATCACTTTAGTCTGAATCTCTTCCCTCAGTCCAGGCTTCATATCTAAGCACCTGCTCAGTTGCTCTGTTTGGAAGTTTTACAGGCATTTCAAATTTGAATCCAGCTTTTCCCACTACCTTCACCTCTACATCCCTGATCCAAGAAACATCATCTCTTGCCCAGGTTATTACAGTTATCTCCCAACCCATCTTCTATGTCTTTCCTCATGCACGCGACATCCCTCCCAGCCCGGACATCTGCGCTGGCCATCCTCTCTGCTCGGACCACTCTTCCAGCAGGGCTTCTTCCCAACCAGGCTGCCTAACATCATGACACCCGAGGACATCCCTCTCCCCTCCTGGTAGCCTTCATCCCTCTTCCTGGCTCTGTTTTCCTCCTTAGCAGTTATCACTACTTAATATATTTTTTTACTTTGGATTTTTCTCCTCCCTCTAGAGTACAAAGCTTCATGAAGACAGGGAATTTTGTTGTTTTGTTCCTGGCTATTTCGGGAACAATGTCTGATATATGGTAGGCACTCACTAAATTGTTTAAATTTATTTTCAATAGAAACAGGATTTTGCTACATATACTTAATAACTTCCCTATTCTCTTACCAAAATGTTGTGGTTATTTTCTATATCAGTGCATAGATCCCATTCTTTTTTTTTTTTTTTTTTAAGTTTTGAATTTTAATTTATATAAATATTATTTCAGATTAAGTTTTACAGACATATCACCAAATCTGGAAGTATTTAGTTTTATTAATGGTTTTTAATTTAAAATTTCTCAGATATAAATATTTTGAAATGAATGCTGAAAGTTGTTCAGCTATACAATTTGACCACATGCTTACTCATTTAAAAGCATTTTTTCCCATTATTACTTGACTATCCTTTTCTTTTCTCCCATCAAAATCAGTATGTGACAAGTTTAACTTAAATCCATCTCTATTCCTCCTATCCATAACATTCATTAACACAAATACCAGTACTACTAATAATACCACCTGCTCATTAGTGGATTACAGTCAATACGAGTATTCACCTGGTGCTTATAAATTGTACTGGTTGGTTTAATTATTACAATAATTATGTTATAAACCTCCTAGCATTCTTGAGAATACTCAGTATACTTCTCACAGTCAGAGAATGTTCAGTGAATTTGGAAGATTTCCTGTTTCATTTACCAAGGATCCTTCTTGAGGTTTTTTATAGGCTCCTAACTTCTTAAAATTTGAGAAAATACCCACAAGGGTCCCAGAATAGGGAATGGGGTTTAGGGCAATATACAAAGCCTCTTCTCGTGTATCAGTTCAGTTCAGTTCAGTCGCTCAGTCGTGTCTGACTCTTTGTGACCCCATGAATCGCAGCACGCCATCCGACTCTTTGTGACCCCATAAATCGCAGCACGCCAGACCTCCCTGTCCATCACCAACTCCCAGAGTTCACTCAGACTCACGTCCATCGAGTCAGTGATGCCATCCAGCCATCTCATCCTCTGTCGTCCCCTTCTCCTCCTGCCCGCAATCCCTCCCAGCATCAGAGTCTTTTCCAATGAGTCAACTCTTCGCGTGAGGTGGCCAAAGTACTGGAGTTTCAGCTTTAGCATCATTCCTTCTAAAGAAATCCCAGGGCTTATCTCCTTCAGAATGGACTGGTGGATCTCCTTGCAGTCCAAGGGACTCTCAAGAGTCTTCTCCAACACCACAGTTCAAAAGCATCAATTCTTCGGTGCTCAGCTTTCTTCACAGTCCAACTCTCACATCCATACATGACCACTGGAAAAACTGTGGCCTTGACTAGACGGACCTTTGTTGGCAAAGTAATGCCTCTGCTTTTCAATATGCTATGTAGGTTGGTCATAACTTTCCTTCCAAGGAGTAAGCGTCTTTTAATTTAATGGCTGCAGTTACCATCTGCAGTGATTTTGGAGCCCCCCAAAATAAAGTCTGACACTGTTTCCACTGTTTCCCCATCTATTTCCCATGAAGTGATGGGACCAGATGCCATGATCTTCGTTTTCTGAATGCTGAGTTTTAAGCCAACTTTTTCACTCTCTTCTTTCACCTTCATCAAGAGGCTTTTTAGTTCCTCTTCACTTTCTGCAATAAGGGTGGTGTCATCTATGGTCAACTAATTTACGACAAAGGAGGCAAGACTATGCGATGGGGGAAAGACAGTCTCCTCAATAAATGGTGTGAAAACTGGACAGCTTAACCGGAGGTCTTCTGGAATCTGAGACTGGGCCGCGTGAGCTTTCTGCTGAGTTCGTTTTTCGCTGTCCCGGTTTCCAGCACGATGGGCCTTCCCCTGAGTTGGGTTTCTTCGCCTTCCGTTTCTAGCGCGGGAGCCTCGCTGAGTTGGGCTCCTGCTGTGTTTGGCCTCTTCTGCGCAGAGGTTGTTTCAGCCAGGTTAAACCCGTGTCACAGCACCACAGATGTCACACGAGTGTACGTTCCCCTGTTCTTTGTCTCGTCACAACATAGATTTGGAGCAACGGACATTAAAGCCCTCGGTGCGTCACAGCTCTCGGGTCTTGGACAAACCGTGCTACAGCTCTTAGGCAAATCAGTGTTACAGCTCTATTTTATTTAGAAGATAGCAGGAGAGGGGGAGAGAGAGAGAGAGAGAGGGAGAGAGAGAAGAGCGCATGCACGAAGGAGAGAGAGTCTCCATAGATCCCATTCTTAACAGCCATAGAGTTTCCCGTTGTATGGATATTCCATTATTTCCTCTCTTGTTGACTGATATTGGGATTTTTTTCCAGTCTTTATTGTGTACCTATACTTTTTTCTAATTTAACTGTTCAGACTTATGTTTCAGGGGAGACTAGGAATAGTAGTGGTCTTGTAACAACAGCAACCAGCACCTCTTGGTGCTGCCAGT
This sequence comes from Bos indicus x Bos taurus, assembly GCF_003369695.1. Classification (NCBI taxonomy): domain Eukaryota; kingdom Metazoa; phylum Chordata; class Mammalia; order Artiodactyla; family Bovidae; genus Bos; species Bos indicus x Bos taurus. The sequence continues at coordinate 101,855,330 of NC_040086.1, forward strand.
GTACCAGGCACAACACTCAGCAGCACGCACATCTCAAGCCACGTGTCGGACACAGATGAGGAAACTGGCGCCTGAGGATGTTCAGTACTTTGTCCACAGTCATGCAGGTGGTTAGTGGCAGAGCTGAGAACCTGGCCTTCTGGCTCCAGAGTTTTCACGTGTAACCTCTGTCCATTGTTGTCTCTTGAATGGCTTCTTCCACAAAGAATGGGTGAGAATGGGTGCTTGCTCTCATTCAGGTATAGTCTTTCTTCCTGTGCACCCAGGCCTTTACTCAAGGTAAACCGACTAGGAACTCCTTCCCCCACCTCCCTTCTTTGTGTGCTTTACTCCTTATTGCTCTTCCTAAATCCTGTTAGCTTTCAGAAAACCTTCCCTGCAGAGCCCAGCAGCTCTCTCTGACCTCCCATCGCTCCCACCTGCCCTTACTTGCCAGGTCCTGGCCGATGCTCAGTGAAAGGTCATTGGGTGGAATTGAATCTCTGAGCATTTGTTTATGTCCCTTATTTTTTTGTACCACTAATTGTGTCTTCTGTATCTTTCAAGGTTTCACCACTGTGCCATTAGTCTTAAACATTGTGCTTATACGTAATCTTAAAAATCACTAACAATAATTTCTGATATATAGTTATTTTGTTTAACGTATGAAAAATTCACAGTATAGTTGGGTATAAACAGACTGCATTCTTTCCCAGGGCTGCAGTGACTGTCTGGATTAGAAGCCTTGTATCTCTTGGCTTAGCCTGACATGGGCACTTCCCCTTTACTAAGTGTGTGGTGGGTCTGGCCAGCTGTCCTGTGCAGGGGGATACATGGTTGCCATGAATTTGTCAACCATTTTTGCCCTTCACTTAGTTAACTCATTTTAGAATACTTGTCCGTGGTGAGTTAACCTTCCAACACTGTACTGCTTTCCACTGTTGGTAGCACTGATGATACAATCTGTCTGCTTTCAGGTGCTTTTTAACCTACCAGTCCTGCCAGAGTTTGATATACAGAAGGTGTTTGCTCCATGACAGCATCGCTCGCCATCCAATTCCAGAAGGTGGGTGCTCCCCTGGCTGCGGCAGGGTGAGGTTGAGCGCACTGCATGTGCTGGTGCCTCAGGGGCACCCCTCTCCCCTCCTGGGTCTCTGGCCGTCGGGGACAGGGAGCAAGCTCGTTCTGCTCTGTACAGTGCTGTTATGAACCCACACCTGATGAACACGGTCACTGGAATCACCAACATGCGAAGAGCATCACACTGTGTGAGTAAGGAAGGCTGCAGTTTGCTGTGCTGTCACTGCAAATCATTCATTCAAACAACGCCAAAGACTTTGTTTTAGATGGCATATGTAGATTCTATTTGAATGAAAACTCTGCAGCTGGTAACAGATAAAGACAGCCTTGCCGAAACAGGACGTGCACCTGGAGGCGCCCTTCTAGTGGCCACGGTGGGGCTGTTTTTCTGGTTCATCGATACTCTCTTTCCTGATAGCCCTAGTGACAGAGTGCACATTCCTGAATCAATTGTTGGAATAAGATCATAGACACGAACCAGGGATTGATGATTTAAACAGTCACATGAATGTCAGTTTATAACCTGAGTTTCATTAATATCACACTAACCGAATGAGCTTACTAGACAGCACGCATATGGCGGTGTACGCTTTGGGGGTAACGTGTGGTCTCAAATGTTTTACACAGAATGTTCTGTGTAAAACCACACAGCCTTCTTGATTTTTGCTCTAAACTGGCTGAAGCTCTCTAATTCTGAGAAGTGGACGTGTTGGCATGTTCTGTTCTGTTTTGACTCTTTATTGTGGAAAATGCAATCCTAAAAGTAGAGAAAAAGAGGATGAGAAACTCTTATATACCTGTCATTCAACTTCAAAAATCGCCAGCTCATAATCTTTCATTTCGTCTGTAGTCCTCCTCCTCTCCTCTGGCTGCATTATTTTGAAACAAATTTGGGGGACTTTTAAACACTTGCTGCAATTGAGAATTGGTTTATAGTTTAGACAGGAAATCAGGGAAGATGGGAACAAACTCAAAAACAAGCACACCTGCCAGTTGACTTTGCACTGAGCCACATGCAGCTCCTGGGGAGAACGGGAATCTCTGAGCTCTGGACAGTACTCACCAGTAGGCAGAGCATTTGACAGGCCAGGGAGTTCTGTAAAAGGAGGAGAGCGCGTCGACACACAGTGTTTTCAGAGTAGGTTTTAACATTAACCATGTGTGAGAAACACTCATTCGTTATCCTTATTTTCCTCTTTCATCACACATTTAACTTTGGGAACCACAGATCTAGCCCAGCCTCGTCTAGAATGTTACAGTGAGGACCTCTGTGCAGTGGGGCCAGAATACCCACACCTGCACACCGTGGTCGGCCCAGGGCATGTCCCATCTGACTGCTTTCCCTGAAGTGTGCACTCAACTATCGCTTGTCTCCCTTTGGCAGACCCTGACTGGATTAAGAGGTTACTGCAGAGCCCCTGCCCTTTCTGCGACTCTCCTGTTTTCTGAGTGTCCACGGTGGGAAGACAGAGTGTCGTCTAGCCCGAAGAGCTGGGACGCGCTGGCGCAGGCCTGGCCTCCACAAGAGGAAAGGTGCCCTTGTGACGGTCGGTAAGCCTGGGAACTCCCTGCCGAAGTGTGTGCTCCGTCTCCAGGGACTACAGGATATCTGTAAAGGGACTGTGTGCAGAGATCTTAAGTCATTTTGAGATGAACATTAGCCCCCACTCCTTATCACTTATTTTTCAAGTGTTGAAGTATCTTGACTGAAACAGTTTGAACACAATGAATGCCCTGTTGTTTCTCAACAGAGTGACCTCTTCTAGGGAGTGTGGGTAAGGGCCTCGCTGGGCCGAATTAGGCTTTAACCCTGGCCCAGATCTGGAACTGTCTCGTGGCTCCAGGACGCTTAGTTACCAGGTACATGGCACATGGTGTCTAGCAGATACTCAAATGTCTAAAACAATATGTGGGCCTCATATTTTGTTCTCAACAAATAGCTTCAGATCTACGTCCCGCCAGCTTTTTTCGTGTGTATTGAAACCATTTTCTTAAAACTATATATTTTTAAGAGGTTAAAGCCAAGACTAAAGTTAGTTTTAATGTGTTGGAAGATCAGGTGACTCTCGTAATTGTGACTTGTTTTTAACGATTTCTCCCATGTCGTCAGTTCTGCCCCAACCCCTCCATGTATATGAGGGTGTCATAGTATTCCTGTTTACCTGTGTCACACCTCTCTTCAGACTGAACTGTGATGACCAGGTGAGATGTTTGTACATAGAGGAAAAAGAATATTTTCTCCTTTATTTTCTCCTAGTACTAAAACCCTTACTATTTTTCATGTTGACATGTCCAAATGTCTCATTTCTATCCCAAGTCTGTCTAGAGACTTCTAGAGAGAGCTGGACAGCTCAGAATGTGGACCCTTGAGCCTTGGTGCTATGGTGTATGTGGCTGGGTCAACCAGAGCCTGGGAATGCCTTCTCTCTGCAAAGATCCTTGATATTTATAACACAGGTATTTTTCTGTGGGCTGTTAAGAGATGTTAGACGTTAATTGGTCTTAAAACCTAAAATCAAAAATAGACATTCTAGAACTACAATGTTCTTGGATTTTTAAATAAGTATCTGAGGGATTGGTGCTAATTATTAACAGGACTGTAATGCCTTGAATAGGAAATAGAATATGTGAAATTTAACTCATACTATTTTTCATTTTTGTATCCTTAGTGAAAGACTTTTGCCCTCGCCGAGTAGTTGTTTTTGTTCAGTCTCTCAGTCATGTCTGACTCTTTGCGACCCCGCACACTGCAGCCTGCCAGGCTTCTCTGTCCTCACTGTCTCCCAGAGGTGACTCGCTGAGAAATACTTGTTCTTTGGAGAGTGTGTAACGCAAGCACTGCTCCCTCCTATAGTGTCTCCCTCCTAGTATCTTCCCCCGCTGTCCATACATATTGGAGACGAGCCTTTATGAGGCGCTTCCAAACAGTCTGCTTGGAAATGTCTTTCGTTTCCCATTCAAATTTTTGTCTCCTGTGTTTAATTCTGTATTTCTGTTGCTTTTTCATTCTGCTGGTGTCTTCTGCTTGTCTTTCTCATTTTGGTGGCAATTTCAAGTGGAGTATTTGTCCAGACTTCAGGGTCCACCATGTTCAATAGATTATCAAGAGAAAGAGAGCTAGGCAGCATTAAGATCATGAAGAAAGAAAGTGAAAGTGAAGTCGCTCAGTCGTGTCGGACTCTCTGCGAATCCATGGACTGTAGCTACCAGGCTCCTCTGTCCATGGGATTTTCCAGGCAAGAGTACTGGAGTGGGTTGCCATTGCCTTCTCCAGGGGATCTTCCCAACCCAGGGGTCAAACCTGGGTCTCCTGCATTGCAAGCAGACGCTTTACCATCTGAGCCACCAGGGAAGTCTCATGAAGATCATGAAGAGCACAGCCCAGAAAGTTGTAGCCTTTATAGCAAACATGACAGTAAAAACTGAGATCCTATTGAGGCACTGCTGTGGTTTGTACAGTTGGAGTGTGCTTGTGTGCATGTGTGCTCAGTCACTTCAGTCGTGTCCAACTCTGTGTGACCCCAGGGAAGCCCCATAGCAGGCTTGCTGCTACTGCTTCTAAGTCGCTTCAGTCATGTCCGACTCTGTGGGACCCCGTGGACTGCAGCCTACCAACCTTCTCCATCCATGGGGTTCTTCAGGCAAGAGTACTGCAGTGGGGTACCATTGCCTTCTCTGCCATAGCATGCTTGCTGCTACTGCTGCTAAGTCGCTTCAATTGTGTCCGACTCTGTGCGACCCCATAGATGGCAGCCCACTAGGCCCCTCCGTCCCTGGGATTCTCCAGGCAAGAATACTGGAGTGGGTTGCCATTTCCTTCTCCAATGCATGAAAGGGAAAAGTGAAAGGGAAGTCGCTCAGTCATGTCTGACTCTTCGCGACCCCATGGACTGCAGCCCACCAGGCTCCTCCATCCATGGGATTTTCCAGGCAAGAGGACTGGAGTGGGGTGCCATTGCCTTCTCCATAGCGTGCTTAGTTTCACTTATTTTTTTGGTCCTTGGACTGCAAGATCAAACCAGTCAATCTTAAAGGAAATCAATTCTGAATATTCATTAGAAGGACTGATGCTGAAGCTCCAATACTTTGGCCACTTGATGTGAAGAGCTGATTCATTGGAAAAGACCTTGATGCTGGGAAAGACTGAAGGCAGGAGGAGACGGGGACAAGAGGACAAGGTGGCTGGCATCCCCGACTCAGTGGACATGAGTGTGAGCAGCTCCGGGAGACGGTGAAGGACAGGGGGGCCTGGCATGCCGCAGTCCACGGGGTCCCAAAGGGTCGGACATGACTGAGGGACTGAGCAACAGCAACAAATCAGAGTTAGTACTTGCTTTGTTATTATTGCAGAACTTTGTGGTGCTGCCATTTAAAACATACGTTAAGTTTTTATTGAAATCTATTGTGCATTTGGGGGGAAATTTTGACTCTTAGGAGTGAACTTAAAAAGGGTTGCCTGAATTATTCTGTATATCTGTAGGGGTAAACTTGGCAACAATTTTACTGGAAAGGGGCTTCTCTGTACAGGGGCTCTGCCCAATGGCATTCTTAAGACTTTGAAGTCCAGCTAACACCTGCCTCAGCCTAAACTTCTGCACACTGAGTCAGGAGTCCTCCCCTGTTTCCTCACCCCTCCCCTCTTCCATGGAGGTTAATCCATTGACCTGTGAGGATGAGAGGCGACTGTGAGTTAATGGCAGCGTCACAGACACAGTACCCTTCTGAATGTCCTAAACGTCAGCTCACATGGCGACAGTGCTGAGCAGTGAAGCCCTGGAAGAGTGGGCAGGACACCGGGAGTCTTCAGACTGGCCGCCTCTCCTGGTTTACATGTACCGTACGCTCTCTTCCATCCTGAAATGTCCCTGGCCTGGGTGGTGTGTTTCAAGTTAGTTTCAGCTGTCACTGCTCTGTAGGCTCTATAGCTCTATAGGCATGGATGCAGTGGCAGTGATGCCGCTGCTCTGTGTGACGGTGCGGGAGCAAAGGTCCTCCACGACTGGACCTTTGAAGCCAAGGCAGCACTGCATCTTGGGAACCTGATCCACACCTGTGTCACATCTTCCCTGCTTAAGGTTAATTTGTTCCCATTATCCTAGATAAGAAATTGGTAGCTTGTTAGGCTTGATATTCATTCTGAAATCCTCCTGTGTCCACGACCCAGACTTCAAGCCATCTCTGCCTGTTATCATATCTGCCAAAACTACCAATTGTTTTTCAATGTCAGAAGTTATTAGAAGCACTGGTGAAGCTCGTGGTGGAGTGTGACATTTTTCTGCTTCTTCGTCTAGGAAGTTTTTGAGAATGTTAATGTTGGGCGTCGGGACTAGAGCTGTTAGCAGCCATCACCAGTTAATTAGGTTAAAAGAATGTCAAGGGGTAATAATTAAATATTAAAATATGTTCTGTTGTAATTGTGATGGTGTGAGCTAAAAAACAGAAGAAATCAAGGCTCATGGGTCTTGTCAAGAAGAATACGGAGCTGCATTTATGGAGTCCCCGCTCCCTGGGCAGCACTGAACCGTGTTACGCGAGTTGCCATAGCTCCCAGAGTGAAACGAGGAGTTGCTGTCAGTGTCCAACTTCCACAGGCCCGCCCGTCCGTCTATCCCCGCTGCTCCTGACCCCTCTCTGCCTCACTCCTCCTCCTAGGAGAGGCCCTCTCTATTTCCCTCCCTGTCCTTCTCTCAGCCTTAGGACACCCTCTGAGCTATCAGTCTGATAGAAAATTAGGTTTGTGATAAAATTTCTAAAAACTACATTCCTAGAAGGCTTCCCTTCCTATAAGGAACTATTAAACAGTAGTTTTTCTTGCTGAAGGTAATATAATAGTGTTAGCTGTTAAGAGCTCAATAAACTGTATCTGATTTTTTCCTCAAAGTCTCCCTGTTGGAGTGCCCAGCACCTCCAAACTGGATTTCAGGCAGAATAGACTGCATTTCTGCTCCCTGCCACACCCGCTCTGCTTCCCACACCAGTAAGTCCTGACAAGCAAAAATTCAGGTTATATTCCAGGTCAGCAGGCCTCAAATTTTTAAATGAAAGTAGGTTTTGCCCCCCCCCCTTTTTTTTTCATTTTAGAGATTGGACAGCACAGACAGCAAATAGCCAGATAGATAATGCATTTCTTTATGCTAGCTTGCCATGGGCTGTGGAGCGTGAACACCTCCGTGCACTCTCCCACTGCTCCCATGTGGGTGGAGCTCGGCAGGGCTGGTCACCACACAGTGGCTTGAGCATCTAGCCTCCCCCTCGACACTGTTGGACTGTTAGAATGCCTCTAACGGAGCTCAAGTGAGGCGCTTGCACTTCGGCTCTTAGTAGAAGCATCACCTGGCAGTTGAAAGCAGAGTTTTGGGCCATGTCTCAAGTCTTATAGGTATTGAGCTTTGCACTGCTCTTTCTTGACCCTAAAAGCAGTTTTTGGAGCTAAGATCTTCATGTCTGTTGTTCAAACTGATGTTAGAGTGTGTGCAATTTGACTGTCGTATTGAATTAGGGCTTCCCTGGTGGTTCAGTCAGTAAAGAATCTGCCTGCAATGCAGGAGACTTGGGTTCGATCCCCGGGTTGGGAAGATCCCCGGTTGGGAGGAGGGCATGGCAACCCACTCCAGTATTCTTGCCTGGAGAATCTGCATGGACAGAGGAGCCTGGCAGGCTGCAGTCCATGGGGTCGCAGAGTTGGACATGACTGAGCAACTAAGCACGGCGCATATTGAATTAAGTCACATTTGCAGAGTTGCTTCCACTCACCACAGCATCACAGTCCTGGTATAGAGCTGGGTTTTTCAGAAGATGAAGACTAGTTTCCGAGGCACGACACACATCAGCGTCAGGACTGGCTGGCTGGCCTGAGTCTGGTAAGCAGGGTGCAGCCTCCCATTGGCATGTGTGGTGTTTTATGATGGCTGTTTCTGAAAACCTGCTGTGGAATCAGTAAGTTTTAACAGGGAAGTGACTGTTTATAAATATACATGTCCTATAAAGAAGTTTAGTCCTTTTGGTATATGCATATTTAACATCCACCCCGCCACCCCCCACAGCCTCTTTGATTAGGTGATTCAACTTTTCTTGTCTTGCTTTTTTTAGGTTGTAACTATACTCTGGGGAGAGACTTAGTATAGGGTCTGATCCTAGGCAGTGAGCTTACTTAGCACAGTGTTAGTGGCTTCCCTGCATGGTGTTCATCCCTTCATTCCAGGCTTGGGAGGGGCTGCAAAGCAGGGAGTGATGGCACTTTCATCCTGATACGAGAAAGTGAAGGTGCGGGCTCTCTAGTGGAAATACTGTTAATGAGTTGGCTGGAATTGAATTTCAAAACTCTAAATCTTGTAAATTTTTCTAAGGTAAAAACTTGACTACGTCACTATCATGAGATCCTGTTAGTTTCATAAAAGGGTCCCGTGAAGTGGTTTCATTGGATGGTGTAAGAGGTGGTGGCTTTGAAGCATTTTGTATTTTATCAGTTTGACATTTGGCTAATGGATTGGTGAGGTCAAGGGTGTTTTGTTTTTGGTACTAATGCAAAAGTAAATGCAAAAATGAATTATGACTTTTTAAAGACTTTAACACAGATTTGTTTGAAAGGAAAGTGAGTATCAAACTTGGGAATACAGAAATAAGACTATAGGAAAATAAGCCCGTGTTGTGTATAGTGGCATATATTCTATGTTTATCCTATGCCTGTGCTATCTTTGTGCTTGGCTTCAAACTACGTGTTTGTTTACATGCAATATTTTTTGAAATAAAAAGAACAGGCATCCAAAAACTTGGGTTATAGAAAGGGGACTTTTTAAAATTCTTACCATCTGATTAGGTGGTATGTTTTAGACTTTTAGTATGTAAGTAAAACAGCCTTGAGACTAAATAGCACATTTTGCTTGGAATACCCCATCCAGAGGAATCCACTGCTTCTCTGCACTGTACATATGTACATAGTGTCCACGATTAGATTGTAAGCTCCTCGAGGGCAGGAACTTGTCGTCTTGTCTTGGGAGTTCCTGCAGTGCCGAGTGTGAAGTGCCTTGCACAGCGTAGGTGCTGGTGACACAGAGAAGGAGTGAGTAGCTTCCTGCCACCTTTATGACGAAGCTTGGTTTACTTTCTCCGCTGTGTTGAGAACTGCAAAGTACTAATGATGGGAAGAGGGCAAAATTCTTTCTTGGATTTCAGCTGGGTCTCCTGAGCTGAAGCAGACCATGCTGTCTCCTTGGCACTAGTTATCTTCTTGCCCTGAAGACATACTAGTGTCCTGAGCTTTTATATGATAAAAGGGCGGCAGTCTCTGGGCAAAGTTTGAAGTGGGAAAGATTATAGAGAAAATGAAGTGGAAATTTTGGAGGGTGTTCATCAAATGCAGTCCTGTGGGGCAATCTTACTTTAGTTATTACTAAAGGAAAGGATAGCAATTCTCTTTCTTTACCAGTTAGCTGGTTGGCCAATTTTCCAGTTAACAAAAGATTGTTGGGTTTTTTTTTAAACTTTTTCCCATTTTGCATTCCCCCCTCAATTGCTCTTTATGATTCTAGTACTTAGAGTCTATTAAAGTTGCTGTGAATATCCAGTGCTGTACATAATGGCAGTTTTGTAAATGTGAAATAACCTCAATTATGTTGTGTTTTGTATGCAGAGCCACTAGTATTGTTATCTTGGCCACTTTTTTAATTCAAAATAAATAAAATAATCAAGTTATTTGTATATTGTGTGCATATTTTGTCGGGGTCACCAGTTTGTAGCAAGGGTTAGAAACCTTCTGCCCCACCCAGCACCAGCAAAGGCACTTCGAGAAGAGAAGGGGGAGAGCTGTGCCTCAGAGAAATGGCCGTCAGCAAGGGCCCCAGAATCAATGCAGAATGCCTTCAATGGTTTATTCTAGAGAAAGTTGAGGAATGTAAGGGGAAATCAGACAGCTTCAGTAGGCTGTTAGACCACAAATACTTAATGTCAGTTGACGAGTATCTGGTGAGTGTTTAAGTGAAGTGCTCATTACCAGGATTTCATCAACAATAAGCATGTGATTCAGACAAATCCTCCTGGTGAGAACAACCAGAAACACCAAACAGGAGAAAGAAAATGAATACATGCCTCAATGTGTGGTAATAAAACTTCTGAAAGATCAAAGAGAAAAAAAAACTTTAAGCAAAAAAAAAAAAAAACACAAATATTTTCTCAAAAGAAAACAAGTTAACCTTAAAAAGAAAAAATTAGTAAGATTTAAAGATGACTTCTCATGGAAATGGTAAAGATGAGAAGGCAGTGAACAGGGGCCTTTGGGGGCTGAGAGAGTAACTTGCAACCTCGTATTCAGAGCGCGGCAGAAAAGTCAGACATGTTCAGACAAACAAGAATGGAAAATGAAAGCACCAGAGGAAATTCTAGAGTGGTGTCAGGTGGAAGGCAGTTAAAGAGCACTAGGAAGGGGAGGCGGGAGAGCAAGGCTATGAACGTGGGAAGCAAACAGAACGTCCTGAGGTTCTGAAACAAAACATGCCTGCAAGTCAGGAGTGTTTGGTTCTGTAGTCTGAGTCCTGTCTAGGAGCAGGCATAACTAATCCATGTGAGACTGGATACGTTTTTTTCTCTAAACACTTAAAGAAAATCAAAGGGTCTTTAATTAAGCTCATGGAGGACGGAAACCAGAACATTTTAGAAAGAATCCCTTAGAAGAAATGGGGTAGCTGTCATAGTCAACAAGAGTCCTAAATGCAGTACTTAGGTGCAATCTCAAAAACGACAGAATAATCTCTGTTCATTTCCAAGGCAAACCATTCAGTATCTCAGTAATCCAAGTCTGTGCCCCAACCATTAATGCCAAAGAAGCTGAAGTTGAATGGTTCTGTGAAGACCTACAAGGCCTTCTAAAACTAACACCAAAAAAAGGATGTCCTTTTCATCACAGGGGACTGGAATGCAAAAGCAGGAAGTCAAGAGAACCTGAAGTAACAGGCAAGTTTGGCCATGGAGTACAAAATGAAGCAGGGCAAAGGCTAACAGAGTTTTGCCAAGAGAACACACTGGTCATAGCAAACACCCTCTTCCAACAACACAAGAGACAACTACGGGCAACAGTTATAACTGGACATGGAATAATGGACTGGTTCCAAGTTGGGAAAGGAGTACATCAAGGCTGTATATTGTCACCCTGCTTCTTTAACTTATATGCAGAGCACATCATGAGAAATGCAGGCTGGATGAAGCACAAGCTGGAATTGAGATTGTTGGGAGAAATATCAGTAACCTCAGATAAGCAGATGACACCACCCTATGGTAGACAGTGAAGAGGAACTAAAGAATCCCTTGATGAAGGTAAAAGAGGAGAGTGAAAAAGCTGACTTTAAACATTCAAAAAATGAAGATCATGGCATCCAGTCCCATCACTTCATGGCAAATAGATGGGGAAACAATGGAAACAAAGACTTTACTTTCTTGGACTCCAAAATCACTGCAGATGATGACTGCAGCCATGAAATTAAGACACTTGCTCCTTAGAAGAAAAGCTATGACAAACCTAGACAGCATATTAAAAAACAGAGACTTTGCCAACAAAACTATGGTTTTTCCAGTAGTCATGAATGGATGTGAAGAGTTGGACCATAAAGAAGGCTGAGTGCTGGAGAATGGATGCTTTGAACTGTGGTGTTGGAGAAGACTCTTGAGAGTCCTTTGGACTCAAGTAGATCAAACCAGTCAATCCTAAAGGAAATCAACCCTGAATATTCATTGGAAGGACTGATGCTGAAGCTGAAGCTCCAGTATTTTGGCCATCTGATATGAAGACCTGACTCACTGGAAAAGACCCTGATGCTGGGAAAGACTGAAGGCAGGAGAAGATGATGACAGAAGATGAGACAGTTGGTTGGCATCACCAATTGAATGGATATGAGTTTGAGCAAGCTCCAGGAGATAGTGAAGGACAGGGAAGCCTGGCATGCTACAGTCCTTGGGGTCACAAAGAGGTGGACATTATTGAGCGACTGAACAACAACAACAAAAGGCAAGAAAGGAGAAAAAATTAACAGAATAGTCTGTGAAAATGAAAAGCAAATAAGATAATGGATTTACACTAAAATAGAGCAGTAATTACAGTGGTAATTACATCAAATATAAATAAACCATCCAATCAAAGCAAGACTGTCAGACTGGTTTTTTTAAGTGTTAAAAGTGATGAAATATAAGGATATAGGAACTTTTAAAGGATGGAAAACTATACCATGCAAACATTAATCAAAAGGTAGTTGATATTTCATTGGATTGGAAGACTCAGTATTGTCAAAATGACTATACCACCCAAGGCAGTCTACAGATTCAGTGCAATCCCTATCAAATTACCAATGGCATTTTTCACAGAAGTAGAACAAAAAAATTTTTTTATTTGTGTGCAAACACAAAAGACTCCAAATAACCAAAGAAATCTTGAGAAAGAAAAACAGCTGGAGGAATAAGGCTCCTTGACATCAGACTATACTAAAAAAAACTACAGTTGTTAAAATAGTATGGTACTGGCACAGAACCAGAAATACAGATCATTGGCACAGGATAGAAAGCCCAGAGACAAACCCATGCACTTACGGCCAATAATACATGACAAAGGAGGAAAGAATATACAATGGAGAAAAGAACTTCTTTAATAAGTGGTGCTGGAAAAATTGGACAGCTACATATAAAAGAATGAAATTAGAACACTCTTTAAAAGTACACACAAAAATAAACTCAAAATGGATTACAGACCTAAATGTAAGACCAGACACGATAAAACTCCTAGAGGGAAACAAAGGCAGAACACTCTGACATAAATCACAGCAATACCTTTTTGGATCCATCTCTTAGAGTAATGGAAATAAAAACAAACTGGACCTGATTAAACTTAAAAGCTTTTGCACAGCAAAGGAAATCATAAATAAATTGAAAAGGCAACATACAGAATGGGAGAAAATATCTGAAAATGATGTAACGGACAAGGAATTAATCTCCAAAACATATAAACCACTCACACAGCTCAATATCAAAAAAAAAAAAAAGAAAAGAAAAAGCCCAATCCAAAACTAGGCAGAAGATTTAAATAGACATTTTTCCAAAGAAGACATCAGTTTAGTCGCTCAGTCACGTCCAACTCTGCGACCCCATGAACCACAGCACACCAGGCCTCCCTGTCCATCACCAACTCCCAGAGTCCACCCAAACCCATGTCCATTGAGTCGGTGATGCCATCCAACCATCTCATCCTCTGTCATCCCCTTCTCCTGCCCTCAGTCTTTCCAGGCATCAGGGTCTTTTCAAATGAGTCAGCTCTTTGCATCAGGTGGCCAAAGTATTGGAGTTTGAGCTTCAGCATCAGTCCTTCCAATGAATATTCAGGACTGATTTCCTTTATGATGGACTGGTTGGATCTCCTTGCATTCCAAGGGACTGACTCTCAAGAGTCTTCTCCAACCCCACAGTTCAAAAGCATCAATTCTTCGGCATTCAGCTTTCTTTATAGTCCAACTCTCACATCCATACATGACCACTGGAAAAAACCATAGCCTTGACTAGACGGACCTTTATTGACAAAGTGATGTCTCTGCTTTTCAATGTGCTGTCTAGGTTGGTCATAACTTTCATTTCATGGCTGCAGTCACCATCTGCAGTGATTTTGGAGCCCAGAAAAATAAAGTTAGCCACTGTTTCCACTGTGTCCCCATCTAGTGATGGGACCGGATGCCATGATCTTAGTTTTCTGAATGTTGAGCATTAAGCCAGCTTTTTCATGCTACTCTTTCACTTTCATCAAGAGGCTCTTTAGTTCTTCTTCATTTTCTGCCATAAGGGTGGTGTCATCTGCATATCTGAGGTTATTGATATTTCTCCCGGCAATCTTGATTCCAGCTTGTGCTTCCTCCAGCCCAGCATTTCTCATGATGTACTCTGCGTAGAAGTTAAATAAGCAGGGTGACAATATACAGCCTTGACATATAGATGGTCAAAAAGCACATAAAAAAATGTTCAATGTCACTGACTATTGTTGTTCAGTTGTTCAGTCATGTCCAACTCTTAGGGATCCCATGGACTACAGCACACCAGGCTTCCCTGTCCTTCACTATCTCCTGGAGTTTGCTCAACTCATGTCCATTGAGTTGGTGATGCCATCCAGCCATCTTGTCCTCTGTCATCCCCTTCTCCTCCTGTCTTCAATCTTTCCCTGCATCAGGATCTTTTCCAGTGAGTCAGCTCTTCACATCAGGTGGCCAAAGTATTGGAGTTTCAGCTTCAGTATCAGTCCTTCCAGTGAATATTCAGGGTTGATTTCCTTTAGGATTGACTGGTTTGATCTCCTTATAGTCCAAGGGACTCTCAAGAGTTCTCTAAAACCACTGTCTGAAAGCATCAATTCTTTAGCATTCAGCCTTCTTTATGGTCCAACTCTCACATCTATTCATGACTGCTGGAAAAACCATAACTTTGACTTTACAGATCTTTGTCAGCAAAGTGATGTTTCTACTTTGTAATATGCTGTCTAGTTTTGTCATAACTTTTCTTCCAAGGAACAAGTGTCTTCTAATTTCATTGTTGCAGTCACTGTCCACAGTGATTCTGGAGTCCAAGAAAATAAAACCTGTCACTGTTTCCATTTTTTCCCTGTTTGCCATGAAGTGATGGAACCAGATTCCACGCATTCCAACCTTTTTTGAATGTTGAATTTTAAGCCAGCTTTTTCACTCTCCTCTTTCACCCTCTTCAAGGGGCTCTTTAGTTTCTCTTTACTTTCTGCCATTAGAAAGGGCTGGTTCTAGTAATCCTTTTTAAATCCATTTTGAGTTTATTTTTGTGTATCGTATTAGGGAGTGTTCTAATTTCATTCTTTTACACATAACTGTCCGGTTTTCCCAGCACCACTTAATTGATGAGATTGTCTTTTCTCCATTTTATATTCTTGCCACTTTTGTCATCGATTTGTTGACCATGTTTTTGTGGGTTTATCTCTGGGCTTTCTGCCCTGTTCTGTTGATCTGTATTTCTCTTTTTCTGTCAGTACCATGCTGTTTTGATGACTGTAGCTTTGTATTATAGTCTGAAGTCAAGGAGCCTTATTCCTCCAGCTCTGTTTTTCTTTCTCAAGATTGTTTTGTCTATTTGGGTCTTTTGTATACTAATTCTCTTCTGTAAAGCTTGCTTTGAAGATTGTGCTGGCCACTACCCTAAAACAGCTCCAGCAAGGACATTATGTGGGCAGCCAAAGGGGTGGATGGTAGCAGAAACTGTGGATACCTCTCACATATGCTCGTGACTCCCCTGAGTCCACAGTTAGATGTGGTAGCAGTGTCAGCAGTACCTGACACCTTCTCAGCTTGAGCATTGGTTTCTCTCCTCTCCTGTCTGAGGGCTTCTTCTGGCACCCCAGGGACTTACTTGGTTGCCAGATAGCAGTAGTCTTGGGGAGTCAACTCCCCTGAGGGCAACTCTAAAGCAATGGGGAATGAGAAATGAGGGTTAGTCCCTGGGAGGGATGATTTCAAGGGGTGTTCCCATGGTTTTTTGGAGGATCCCCCAATGGGATGCACCTGGTAACCTACAGTAGTATCCTGCCCATCAACCTAGACTTTACTGACCTCTTTCCCTTTCCTGTCTCCCATCCCTACACGTATTTCCTAGGATCACCTCCCAGTTCCCAAGACCCTCCTTGTCCCAGGATCTGCTTTGGTGTGAACCCAAACAAGACAAAGCCAGTCTTACAGACAAGCAAAAATTTAGGTGCAAAACTCCTAAACAAAGATTATCAAAATGGATTCATTATATATATGATTAAATATATTTAATATATAATAAAAATAAAGAAGGCTGAGTGCCAAGGAATTGATGCTTTCTAACTGTGGTGTTAAGCTTGTCATTTGAGGGTGTGGAAGGGACACTGTGGAAGGAAGAGGCCTCCTGGGTCTGGTGGATTTTGTCCTTCCTTTCCTTCCTCCCTATCCTCTTCCTCCTACTCAGCAGCTGTGACCACCACTGTAGAGGATCATCATTGCTGCTCTGTCCCAGAGAAGACTTGTAAGTTCCTGGGACTGCAAGGAGATCAAACTGGTCAATCCTAAAGGAAATCAACCTTGAATATTCATTGGAAGGACCGATGCTGAAGCTCCAGTCCTTTGGCCACCTGATGGCAAGAGCCAACTCACTGGAAAAGACCCTGATGCTGGGAAAGATTGAAGGCAGGAAGAAAAGGGGGCAACAGAGGATGAGATGGTTAGATGGCATCATTGACTCAACAGACATGAGTTTGAGCAAGCTCTGGGAGATAGTGAAGAACAGGGAAACCTGGCATGTTGCAGTTCATAGGGTCGCAAAGAGTCAGACACAACTTAGCAACTCAACAACAAAAATTATACTGCATCACAACCAAAGTAGTTTACTCTAGAAATGAACCAGAAAGAACCAATCATTGCAGTTTACTACAGCAAATGAAGAGAAAAATAAAGTGATCATCTCAAAAGATGGAAAAAGATCAATGAAATTCAATAATAATGATTTTTTAAAAAATAACCATCTCAGCAATCTTGGAAAAGGAACAGTTAACTTCCTAATTTAATAAAATATATCTAAAAAACTTAGGCTTAATGGCAAAATATTGAGAACTCTACTGAGATCAGGAACAAGAAAAAAAAGAGACTTGGTATTAGCACTCCTACTCAATATTGTACTATATAGGTCCTGGCTATTGCAATAAGGGAAGAAAGAGACAGGTATAAAAATTGGAAAAAATAGTCACCATATTCTCAGTCAATATGACTGGGCATGAAAAAAGTATAAAAGAACCCACTGGTAAATTTTCAGAATTAAGTGAGATTTTCATTCCAATCCCAAAGAAAGGCAATGCCAAAGAATGCTCAAACTACTGCACAATTGCATTCATCTCACATGCTAGTAAAGTAATGCTCAAAATTCTCCAAGCCAGGCTTCAGCAATACATGAACTGTGAACTTCCAGATGTTCAAGCTGGTTTTAGAAAAGGCAGAGCAACCAGAGATCAAATGGCCAACATCCGTTGGGTCATCGAAAAAGCAAGAGAGTTCCCGAAAAACATCTGTTTCTGCTTTATTGACTATGCCAAAGCCTTTGACTGTGGATCACAATAAACTGTGGAAAATTCTTCAACAGAGGGGAATACCAGACCACCTGACCTGCCTCTTGAGAAACCTGTATGCAGGTCAGGAAGCAACAGTTAGAACTGGACATGGAACAACAGACTGGTTCCAAATAGGAAAAGGAGTACGTCAAGGCTGTATATTGTCACCCTGCTTATTTAACTTATATGCAGAGTACATCATGAGAAACACTGGGCTGGAAGAAGCACAAGCTGGAATCAAGATTGCCAGGAGAAATATCAATAACCTCAGATATGCAGATAACACCACCCTTATGGCAGAAAGTGAAGAGGAACTAAAAAGCCTCTTGATGAAAGTGAAAGAGGAGAGTGAAAAAGTTGGTTTAAAGCTCAACATTCAGAAAACGAGGATCATGGCGTCTGGTCCCATCACTTCATGGGAAATAGATGGGGAAACGGTGGAAACAGTGTCAGACTTTATTTTCTTGGGCTCCAAAATCACTGCAGATGGTGACTGCAGCCATGAAAATAAAAGACGCTTACTCCTTGGAAGGCAAGTTATGAGCATCCTAGAGAGCATATTCAAAAGCAGAGACATTACTTTGCCAACAAAGGTCCGTCTAGTCAAGGCTACGGTTTTTCCTTTGGTCATGTATGGATGTGAGAGTTGGACTGTGAAGAAAGCTGAGCACTGAAGAATTGATGCTTTTGAACTGTGGTGTTGGAGAAGACTCTTGAGAGTCCCTTGAATTGCAAGGAGATCAGTCCTGAGTGTTCTTTGGAAGGACTGATGCTAAAGCTGAAACTCCAATACTTAGGCCACCTCATGCAAAGATTTGACTTATTGGAAAAGACTCTGATGCTGGGAGGGATTGGGGGCAGGAGGAGAAGGGGACGACGGGATGAGATGGCTGGATGGCATCACCGACTCGATGGACATGAGTTTGGGTGAACTCCAGGAGTTGGTGATGGACAGGGAGGCCTGGTGTGCTGTGATTCATGGGGTCGCAAAGAGTCGGACACGACTGAGCGACTGAACTGAACTGAGCAAGGTTTCTGGATAGAAAAAGAACCCTCAAAAAAAATGATATAAATGTGTATGACAGTTCTGTTCATAATATTCTAGAGCCTGGAAACAACACAAATGCCCATCAATAGGTAAATATATTAAAAAATGTAGACTATCCACACAAAGGAATACTACACAGCAGTAAAAAAGGAGCAGGTCCATGATACACGTGTGACGCTTTACTGAATGCTCAGCTCCAGACACCCTTCAGTGCCACCTCGGCTCTAAAGGGCTCCCTCCTTCAGCGTCCCTCCTTTGCAATGAGCACGATGCTCAGCTTGTCAATAGAAGGTGCTGGAAGGACACTGCAGAAGGAAGGGGTTTCCTGGGTCTGCTGGAGTTTGTCCCTCCTTTCCTCCTTACTTCCTCCTCCTCCTTAGCAGCTGTGACCACGAGTACAGAGGATTGTCACTGATGCTCTGCCGCAGGCTTTGCTAAGTATCTCCAACCATGAGGGCAGCTGGCCCCTGGGTCCCAGATTTGATCAGCCTGGTAGGGTGACCAACTCATGCCAGTTTGTCCAAGACTGGTCAGGTTTTAACATTGAAAATCCCACAACGCCTTCAGACCTGTGGATACTGGGACACTGATTCACCCTACAAACCATGGTCCTCAAACATGAACTAAAGAGCTTTTAAGCGGAAGAGAGAAGCCCAGGACTCAAAGGGCATCTCTCTGCAGTTAACAGGAAGGACCCCATCCTTGCCAGGATCGCAGCCAGCCCACAACCATGGCTAACGCCATCCTTGGCTATGTTTCCACATTCAGGTTCTGTTATCGTCTCCTCCTTTCCCTGTCTTCTCCTTCAAACAAGCCAAGGAAGTCAGGGGTGAGAGGGAGGCAATGACCGTGTTAGCGGGGATGGTCCTCCAGCTGTGACACTTCGACAAGAGACCATCACATCTGCCGCCCAGGTCTGCTCACTGGAGACACGGACCAGTGTTGGAAGAGTGGGGTGATTGTTAAAGACAGGTGCTTCCAAGAGTCTCTCAGGATTTCAGGGGAGGCCGGGTGTTGGTGGGGGGGCTCAATCCAGCCCCAGGTCTGAGTCCTTGAGTCTCTGATTCTCTCAGCTCTGCCCTTCTTTGCATTTCAGCTTCCTCACCAGGCCAGTAGCCAGATATGTGCTGGATAACTGGAAAAATGTTTTCAAAGTGGTGCCCATGCCTGGCTGCACCCAAGGAGGCGAGCGTCTTTTGAGCGGCCGGAGGCAGGCTCTGAGAAGCTCCAAGTTGCGTGAACACCTCAGGGGATGCTAACACACTTGTGAACTCACGTGCAACCTCTCATGGTGCTCCTCCACATGCGCGTGCACACACTGCGGCTTCACTCTCCCAGGTGACCCCAGTCACTTCCAAAGCTGGTCGCTTCCCCGCCCCCACTGGCAGTCTGCATGAGTTCCCGTTGCTCCACATTCCTTCAACACCAGGCGCTGCCAGGCTGTTAGATTATTGCCAGTCTGGGAGCATGTGGCACCATCCCAGTACAGTGTGCACGTCCCCGGTTACTAACAAGGTAGGGTTTTTTTAATATATTCAGTCAGCTGGTCGTGTTTTCTTCTGTAAAATGTCCGGTTATGCCTCGTTCACACTTCTCAGTCACATATCCACGTGTGCTGCCATTTAGGCCTATCCCAAATGCATTCAGCTTTTTAATTAACATATACATAATGAAGTGTATGGCTCAAGATTTGGGCATAACTTCTACCCAGACTGATGAAAACTTGACGGCGTCCAGAAGGTTCCTGGCACCAACGCCCTTCCTCTGGCAATGATCCGCTCAGCAGTCTTAGTTATTTCTGATTTCTGTTAGCAGTGATGCATTTGTATCTGTTCAGGAACTTCATCCACATCAGATCATAACATCGAGTCTTCCAGGTCTGCTTGTGAGACTCACTTGCACTGGGGCCTTTATCAGGGGTTTGTTCTATTGTCACAAATCTATTACACAGTTGTGTAATATGTCACAACTGATAGACAGTATTGTTTCCAGTTTAGGGTTAATACGAACACAACTGCTGTTAACAAGTTTGTATAGAGACACACACATTTTTCTTGGCACTACTAGGAGAGGAATGCCAGGTCGAGGGGCAGGCACCCATGAGCAGCGTGGGTAGATATCTGCTTCACGGTCTTGTGAATGGTTAAACCAGTGCTCCCGCCCCCCAGCACTGCAGGGGAGTTCCAGTGTCTGTCTTGGCTCCAGCACTTTGTGATGACAGTCTCATTAAAAACTCGTGGGGGGGTGTGCAGGCAGCTCTCACGGGGACCCTCATCTGCATTTAATACACTTTAAATGAATGAATTCTTGCTTTAAATGAACAATTTCTATGATATGGGAATATCTCAATAAAGTTGATGTGGCTGGAAAGTTTACATTGCTGCATCTTCTCCATCACACACCACGACCTCCAAGCTCTGGTGGCTTTGCAGAGAGCTTATAAAGTTATCACTGCAAAGGAGACCCCAACTCGGGCACACCTGTGGTTCAACCTCCCCATGGATCCAAGGCGGCAGGTTCAATGCACTGGGCCTGTGAGCTGGTCCCTGCTTGTCCTTCCTCTCCTTTTAGAGATCAGTGGAGGGTCCCACGGTTTCTGAAGTATGACTCAGTGCTCTGTTGGCTATTTACACGTAAATTACACTATAGTGTCATCCTGTCCGGGTGGGAAAGATTTGCAAAGGCAACGAGAGCTTGACAGGAAACGCTGGACTTCACCACATGGCCATCACTAAAAACCAGTCTATGGTTGAGCAGAAGTGACCGCTGAGAACCAAGCCCAGCCCTCTTGCCCTGGGGAAGGAATGACCGCATTGGTGACTTGGTACCTTATTTGATGGCCTTGAATGGCTGGCGGGGGAAAAAAAATCAGGAAAGCGTTTTGCTGAAGAAAGGTGCCTGGCTTATGTGACGACGTGGGTGCACTCCGAGGGCATTTTGCTCGGTGAAATCAACCCGCCACAGAGGACAAGCACTGCGTGATTTCACTGACATGCAGGATCTGAAATAGTCAAGCTCACAGAAGCAGGGAGCAGGCCGGGGACTGCCAGGGGCTGGGGGAGGAGAGTGGGGTGCTGCTGTTCCCCAGGTACAGAGCTTTAGTTACCCGAGAGGAATAAAAATTCTAGAGAGTCGCTCACAACAATAAGCCTAGAGTCAACACTGTACTGTATGCTGAAAAATTCAGGAGAGTAGATCTGTTCAGGGTTCTTACCACAGTTTTTAAAAAAGCAGGTTACAGGGCAATATATAAAATACCGTCCCATCGGTGTATTTATACCACTTATCTGTCCACCTGTCCACTCATTCATCTGTCCATCCATCCATCCATCCATCTACTTCAGACTTTGAAATACAGTTATCTCCAGCGAATGACACCTAAGGATTTTATTGTGGAGAGGATGGGAGTTTTCCTTCCTAAGGGATGAGCTTCTGATGTACTGCTTGGCTTTTTTTTATAAGTTAACATTTGAATAATAAAAATAATCATGTTTCAATTTTTTAATGGCAGCATTTCCATGATCAACTCATAGTCACTTTTTCCTGTGCCTTCAAACTCTCATGTGCCTCAGAAGTCAGCCCCCAAGCCACCGTCACTTCCCCTAGGGGGTCTCCTGTGAGTCCTGACTACGTTTAAATTCCCTGCCACCTGCTGCCTGGCCCTGGGCATACACTCTATGCACTGTGCCCAGGAACCTTATCTGATCCCCTATGGAAAAAAGAGCTGGCTGGGAGGGTGCAGGGCTGTTTCAGGGGACCTAGGGGCAGAGATGGATCTTAGGAACTAGCAGAAATTAGGTGGTGTCTTTTTCTCTCTCATTTCTGTCATTTTTTTGGTAAAATGTAAGCCTCAACCCACTCCAGAATTGTCATCTGGAGAATCCCACGGACAGAAGAACCTGGTGGGCTACAGTCCATGGGGTCGCAAAGTGTCAGACACAACAGAATCAACTTAGCCAGCACACACACACACAAAGCCTCAATGGGGCTTCCCAGTTGCCACTAGCAGTAAAAAATCCGCCTGCCAATGCAGGAGACATAAAAGACGCAGGCTTGATCCTTGGGCCAGGAAGATCCCCTGGAGGAGAGCCTGGCAACCCACTCCAGTACTCTTGCCTGGGAAATCCCATGGATAGAGGAGCCTGGCGGGTTACAGTCCATGGGGTCACACAGACACGACTGAAGAAGCGACTTAGCATGCGCGCACACAAGACTCATTAGGACAGGGCTTTTTGTCTTTTTTCCCGTCTGCTGTATGCTTAGTGCCAGGCACACAGTAGGCACTCAACAAGTACCTGTGGGATGAATGGGGCGGGCATGTGTCTGCCTCTCTCTTGGTTCCTCCAGATGAACTTGAATTGCTCTGCTGTGCTGCGCATGGGCCAAACCCCAGCATCCTCTTCTTTCCCCAAGCCACAGGAGAGGGACCTGTGCCCTCTCTTCTCTTCCCAGATTCCTGGGAGAGAGAAGCTGATTGGCCGGCTCAGAGGAAGCACAGGTATACATACGCATGGGCTCAGCAGCGGCAACCAGTTCCAGGTCCCACAGGAGACACACTTGCGGGGTGGGGACGGGCAGAAACCCCAAAGGATCCTCTAGAGCGTCTGGATCGCCCAGTGCCGGGGGTATCAGGGAAGGGAGGGGCTGGACAAACACAGACCGGGACCAGGGGCTCAGGTGTAAGAGAAGGAGGGGAGAGCTTGTAGTGACAAAAGGAAAAGAGGCTGGAGGTGAACGAGGGGACTGCTTTAATGACGACAAAAGCACGATTGTTCTCTTGCAAGTTAACCTTAATCAAACCTCAGAGTTTAACTTCAAGCACAGCCCCTCATCTGGGAATTAACACGACATTTCCCCTCCAGCCACAGGACTGGGCCTCTCCTGGGCCGGAAAGCCCCCAGATCGGCATCGCTGCGGCTGGGACCGGATGCTAATGTTCTCCAGCTGGCTGGGGGGAGGGGCGCGGAGGACGAATGTCATTTGCTCGTCGCTTCGGAGGGAGCGAGCTACATGAGCGGGAACATGTCGGGCCAACCCCCGCAGCGCACACCCGAGGGGAGCGCCCGGGATCGCGCGCCGGGCGCATTTCAATGAAGCCCGCGCCTTCCGGCTCTGCGGCGGCGCCGGAACCCAACCGAGGCCCTGCATCGGGGCATCCGGGACGCCGGGGCCTTTGGGAGGCGGCGGGAAGGAGCTCCGGGGGCGTTCGTCCACCTGGGTGGAGGGAAGAAGGCAGGGGGCCCCGCGAGTCCGGATGCCTTTAGCAACCCCAAAGGCGACTGAGGGCAAAGCACCGGCCTGCGGGTCATCTCCTGGAGTTCTGGGAGCAGCGAGTGACCCAGGTCCCGACCCCTGCTGCCACTTAGCACATGCAGCCGTCCACAAGTTATTGGACTCCTCTGAGCCCCAGTTTCTTCATCTAGGGATAAAAAAAGAAAAACAGCCTTGACCTCAAGGAGAGCTGTGAGAACCCCAATGAGAAGAACCGCATTTATGGTATATACTATTTGCCACACCCTATTTTTAGCCTTGGTGTATGTATTCATCATTCCATCCCACAGTATGTGCCTAGTATTGCCTAGGAGGCAGCGACCCTTCTCATTCATTTTACAAGGGTCCAGAGAGGTGAAGTAACTCTCCCCAGGCCACACAGCAGCATGGGGACCCAGGCTGCTAGGGTCCACAGTCCAGGCTCTTGGTGGGGACATCACCTGCCCCACAGAGCGAGGACAGCTGCTCTGTGCGGGGCGGGGCAGGCAGAGAGAGAGGAGGCTGTGCACAGAGCAAGTAGCGCTGTGTGAGCGAAACAAGTGTTTGTGATGTCCTGAGCTACGGATCTGCATCGGGATGGGGTTCCATTGGAGAGTAAACTGGGGCTGCGGTCTCTGGTGTCCAGGATGACACGCAGCAGGGCAGGCAGAGCAAGGGGAGTGACCCCTGGCTAGGCTGGTGCTGGCCACCCTCCCGATCTTCTGTCTCCTGCAGTCGGGGGTGCTGGGTACACGTGGGCAGAGTTTCAGCACAGCACAGCAGCCTGGCCTTATGGTCTGGACCCGAGACCTCTCCTGGGGCCTCCGGAGCCTGAGGAGGCTCCACGGGCAGGATCCCAGAGTCAGGGGGCTTTGGGGGGAGATGCCCTGTTCCCTGTGGGGTGAGATGCCCTGTTCCCTGTGGGGTGGGGAAGGGGAGGGGCAGGGGCAGGGGAAGGCCTGATGGAGTGTCAAGAGGTGGCACCCAGTACCTGGGCAGGATGGAGAGAGAGTCGCGGGCGGGGCCACTAGGCACGGGGGAAGCGCTGTGGCCGGATGCCGCCTCTAGAGAGGGGGCCTAATCCTGGGAGGTCTGGCCAAGGCCTTAGGGGTTCACCCTGCCGTGACCCTGGCAGAGGCCAGAGGGCAGGCCCGGAGGCCTGGCTCCATGGGCCCCAGCAGCCGGCTGCCAGCGGTCACAACGGCCATTGCTAGGGTCAGATCTTTGCTGGGGGGACTCTGGGCTGCCCTAGGCTGGAAGGGGCTTTAGCCATTAGACCCAGAGTCCCTGACCACCCAGAGCCCAGGAGCTCGAGTCCTTGTCTTGGACCCTGGCTGGCCAGGCCCCCTGAGGCCTGCAGGCGGAGAGCACCGGAGTGCTGGGTTCAGGTGTAGCCATGGATCTGACAGACCTCGGGCAAGTCACTCACCCTCTGCAGCTTCAGTGGGAATCATCCAAGTACCTTTCTAACAAGATAAAATAATAATAATAATCGGGGGCGGGGGAAGCTCATGGAAGAGGATCAAGAGCTCTGTCACCCTGAGATGTCACTGTCCTGTCCCCCAGGGTCCCTGCTGTGTGCTGTGGGCCCTGCGGGACCCAGAGGCAGGCCTTCCAAGGGCTTCCAGCAAGTCTTAGAAGCAGCCGCGTGTGTCTAGAACTGCACTGACCCTGCAGCCGCTCGCCACATGCGGCCGTTCATACTTAAATTAGAGAAGCTTAAGGACAATTGTAAAACACAGCTCCTCAGTGGCAATGGCCACGTTCCCTGTGCTCGACAGTCCCCTGGAGCTCACGGCTGCTGTGTTGGCTGCACATCAGTCATTCCAGAGAGTTCTACCGGGCAGGCTGCTCTGGAGACAGTGGCTTCGGTAGAACAACATGCACAGAGAGTGCAGCGTGTACTGGGCTTTATGTTGAGAGCTTTTCCTGTCATCTCGTTTCATCCCAAAGCAGCCCTGTGAGGCAGGGACTATTTTTACCCATTTTGGCTGCAAGAAATGAGGATCCAGCGACAACCCCAGGGTGCACAGCGCATGGCCGCTGGAGCCACACCGCATCCCAGGTCTGACCTGGCCCGCCACGGTCAACCTGACTGCCTCCCCGGGCTGCGCCCGTCCTGCGTTCCCAGACCCCGAAACAAGGCCAGCTTCTGGCCACCTCCAGGACCCACGAGACTGTACCCAGCACTTTATTGGCTTGGCTGATCTTCCAGAGGGTTGGGGGTGAAGGGCTAACTCCGTCTTCCTGAGGGATGCTCCCAGCTCAAAACCTGTCAAGGGACTTTCTTGGGTAGGCGATTAATGATCCCACTCTCAATGTATTCGAAGACCGTGTACGGGTCCTGGTCCCCGTTGAGGGTGATGGCGTCCCCGTAGAACTGCTCCAGCTCAGCGGAATTCCTGTAGAACAGATCCATTTTCAGCTTGATCTGCTCTTCTGAATCCTTTGGGTTCTGCAGGAGACGGGTCTGGACTTCAATGGTCGGAGGCGGCTTGTACATGAGGTGGTACCTGCGAGAGGCGGGGAAGCCAGTGAGCCCTGGTCCAGCTCAGAGGACAAGTGAGAAGGGGCCCCTTCCCAGGAGAGAAGCTGGATCCCATGACCATCAGCAGCAGACATGTACTCTGCACCAGCCATTGGCTAGGCTGAGAGCCACAGAGAAACCCGCAGCATGGCCCCGTCCCAGGAGAGAAGGTCACGGATCAGTAATAGGACAGAAGATAGTAAAATATTAAGGGCCAAATTCCTCTTGTTCCTTCCTTCCTTTCTCCTTTCTTTTCTTCCTTCCAAATGATACTAGGTACCTGCCATGCACGCCTAGCACACAGCTGCTACTGACAACCCAGTGGCAGGTGAGACGTCGCCTCTGTGTTCATGGAGCTCGCGGTCAAATAGGGGATGGGACATGATAACACCAGGCATTTGGAGATGCGAGGAAGTGCCCTGGTCCCTGGGGGAGAGGCCCCGGCAGCACAAAGGCCGTTTCACGTGACACGGGTCAGTGAGAGGACATCCCCCAGCACACGGTGACGGGAAAATCCTGGTGCTTCCTTCCTGCCCCTCCTCCTCTGTCCTGAGAAATGCGGTCTAGTTACCAAGAAACAGGGCCCTGGTTACTGGGAAGATGGGGGCTTCAACCTCTTCGCAATCGTGGGGACTGTAAACTGTGTTTCACTACCAACACAGCGATTGGACTTGGTCAGATGCAAGGGAAACCCCAGGATTTAGCCCCTATAGCCACGGGAGGGCTCACAGGTGACGCTGTTCCCAAGGGGACGCATCTGTTCGGCAGCCACGTCAGGGACGCACTGCGGTGACACGCTGGGGTCAGAGCCAAGCCCGGGTCAGAGCAGGTGAGCAGTGTAACAGCTGTACAGCCCGGACATTCCTTTTCTTGCTGCTCTTCCAGGAAAAGAGGGTCGGCAGACAGTGTGGAGGAGCTGGCTGGGTGAACCCCCTTTCTAGAATCTTCTGTCAGTTGTCCCCAGCAGTATCCCTGGAGCAGCCCCGCCCTGACACCCGTCAGCTAGATGGAGAGGAGGGTCCCCGGTGGGGCGTGGCCTCTGGAGCCCTCGGAGGGCCACCCACTGCAGGGCTGGCACAGACCTTTCTCCTGTGATGGGGTCGGTTCTTCTCAGGCTCAGCCGCTCAATGACAGAATCGAATGGCACGTTCAGGAAAAACACCCTGCAGGGAGAAGACGCACCATATCTGCTGGGGGGAACCGCGGGCTGGACTCGAGGCCAGGGTGGGCTTCAGCCCCAGAGTGGGCAGAGCCTTAGTGGCCCTGACTCGGGACTCGGGGCACCAGGCTCTGGCTGGTCACCAGAGAAAGATGCAGGTGGGGTCTCCCCGCTGCGGAAGCTCTCCACCTCCTGATTCAGGGACAGCTCCCAGCCGCCATCACTCCCAGGGCAGTGGTGGGGGGAGGCACCCGATAGGGGGTGAGCTGTGGGGAGCAAATGCCCCATCCTTGGGGGAGACCAGTGAGTTCCCTGGAATTACACAGATGCGGGTTAGACTCTCACCTCCACATGGACCTTCTGTGTGACCTCAGGCCACAAACACAACCTCTCTGAGACTCAGTTTCCTCACCTGCAAAAGTGTGTGAGTTGCTCAGTCGTGTCCAACTCTTTGTCACCCCATGGAGTGTAGCCCTCCAGGCTCCTGTCCATGGGATTCTCCAGGCAAGAATGCTGGAGTAGGTTGCCATTTCCTTCTCCAGGGGATCTTTCCAAGCCAGGGATCAAACCCGGGTCTCCTGCATTGCAGGCAGATTCTTTACCATCTGAGCTAATAGTTGCTGAGCTCCCCTGATAGTTCAGTTGGTAAAGAATCCGCCTGAGATGTTGGACAATGTATGGGGACGTTTCTGGTTGTCACAACTGGGGAGGGGGCGCAAAACTGGCACCTAGCGGGTGGAGGCCAGGGCTACAGCTCAGCACCTCACTGCCTGCAGGACAGGCCCTGCCACGAAGAGCTACCCGGCCCCGGGGTCAGTCTCAAGGCAAATGGGACAGGAGGGAGGCGTGCGCGCCGGGGGTGGGGTGGGGGGTGGGGGAGGCCAAAAGACCACGTGTTCTGGCTCCTGCACACAGGTCTAATCCAGGCCCTGCCTTCTAGGGTCAAACCATGTCAGTTTTTTTTAATAAGTTCTGGAATATTCCGTTGCTCACTTTACTGTTTATTCATTGCTGTAATTCATACGTGCATTTATGGAGTGCCTGCTGTACTCAGAGCTTTCCCGCCTTCACTCTTGGGTGGGAGTCTTCAGCATGCATCCTCTGCCTTCCCCCAAGCTGATGAACAAAAGAAGGCCCTCCCCTCCCCCAGGAATTCACCAGATGTGCTGATGGGGCTGCCAAGAGGCCAAGCTTTGATGGGTCCAGTAGGGCCCCGGTCCCCAGGGGCCTCAGACCAGCCTCTTGGGCCCAGGTGTCACCTCTAGGGCCAGATCAATGATCAGCCCCTGACCAGCGTCCTGAGACCTGGGAAGCACTCAGGAAACACACGTGAAGGAGAGGATGAATGGATACGTGGCACATCAGCCTGTTGTTGTCTGGCCGCTCAGTCTGGCTTCTCCATCCATGGGATTCTCTAGGCAAGAATACTGGAGTGGGTTGCCATTTCCTTCTCCAGGGGATCTTCCCAACCCAGGGATTGAACCTGGGTCTCCTGCATTATAGGCAGACACTTTACTGCCTATAAAAAGTAAACCAAATGTGAGGCAAATACTCTCCGTTCAAGACTGGCATGTCCCACTCCCTTTCTTCTCTTTCCCTTGCTTTGCCCATGCTGTTTGCTGAGGCTCACATCTGCCCAGTTGCCAAGGAGCTGGTATCTGGTGAAAGCTGCAAGCTACCACCACACCAAGCGAGCTCATCCCGGGGAGGGGAGGTGGGAGGGGGCGGTGTGGCAGCAGCCATGTAAATCTTCCCCGCATACGTTCCTGACAAAGATCTCCATTCCCAGGATAACAGCCACCAAATAAAACACACAAAGTCGGGAGCGTCGGAGCACAGGGTGCACAGGCGTTTTCCATGTGCTTTCATCCCTTACGCTCCAAACATGCTGCCCCCCCTGTACCCCCAGAACTCCCGAGGCCCAACAGCAACACCGAAACGCGTCTGTCACCACGGCTGGGGGCTGACGGTGTAGCTCTGGATGCCGACGCCAGTAGAAAGGAAGCTAGTTTGGAAATCCGTGATAATAGATGCTGCTTCATAAACAAACAGCCCCAACTGAAAGATTTTAACCCAGCATATGAAGACCATTTGTTGTCATTCAAGAGAAAGCCTTGTGAAAGGCTGGCAAGATCAGAAGCGCACAGACACCAAATTGGTACTTGAAACACATCATTGGGAAAAGCCTTGCTGCAGAGGAGCTGGGTTTCCAGAGGCTGGAAGCTTCTGATTAGCCAGGCTCACGCACCCTGATGTCAGAGCCAGGTGCTGGGGAGAAGAGTGGGGAGCCCACGCAGCTCTGTGGAGGTGCACGGTCCTGTGTGGGCCCCCACCTGCTGGTTTGGGGTGTTATGCTGCTCATTTACAATAACAGCCAGGAAAGACAGAATGTGAAAGCAGAGAAGAGTCCAAGCAGAGTGCATTGGGCAGAGACATTCCTGGTCTACATGCCTGGATTCACCAGGGGCGGGAGCACCACCTGCTTTGGGGTTTGCAGAATTTCAGGGCTGCCTCAGGAGGGAGATGGAAGGTGCATGCCTCTAATCCCCCGCTGTTCCAAGTGGGATCCCCAGACCAGCAGCAGCAGCAGCAGCTGGGACTCAAGCCCCATGGCCCACCCACTGAATCGCAGACCAGTGCTGATAAGATCCACAGTGATCTGTGCATACACTGCGGCTGGAGAAGGGCCACTCTGATCCTGTGTTTCCCAGATTTGTCTGATGTTAAGGATCATCGGGAGGGCTTGTCTAAAATACAGATTCTGACCCTGAAACTTACACAGATTGTAAACCAGCGACTGTTGTTGTTGTTTAGTCACTCAGTCTTGTCTGACTCTTTGCGACCCCATGAACTGCAGCACGCCAGGCTTCCCTGTCCTTCACTATCTCCCAGAGTTTGCTCAAACTCATGTCCATTGAGTTGGATGGTTGCCATCCAACCATCTTATCCTATGTTGCCCCTTCTCCTCCTGCCCTCAATCTTTCCCAGTATCAGGGTCTTTCCCAATGATTTAATAAAAATTATAAAAAAAAATAAATACAGGGCACCCCTCCCAGAGTTACCAAGCCAAAACTTCCAGGGGAGGGACTGGGAGACCTATATTTGTAAGTCAGCAGCTCAGGTGATTCTTATGCTTGGGCAGGTGTGGGGAGCTTGGCTGTACCCTCAGGTCTCACTTTGGCCAAACCTTGGAAACATCAGGGGAATTCTGAGAATACTGAGACCTGGGCCCCAGCCCTCGAGATTCTGCTATAACTGGCTCGAGGTAAGGTCTGGGAATGGAGATTTTTAAAAACTCCCCAAGTGACTGTAGTATGTAGTCAATTCTTAGAACCATAGCTTTGATCCAGTCTGCTCAGTGTACAAGATGGGGAAACTGAGCCCCAAAGAGGGGAGGACTCATAGGCTGTCACCCAGGACACTGACGTCAGATGCCCAATGGCTGCTGGGCTCTCTTGACCCACTCTTGCTATGACTACAATGATATTCCACTTCACACCCATCAGGAGGGCTATTATCAAAAACCCAGCAAATAACCAGGGTTGGTTGATGAGGGTGCAGAGGAAGTGCAAGCCTTGTGCCTTGCAGTAAGAATGTACAATGGTGCAATGTGTGATCAGCCTTTCCACTTCTGACATACACCCAAAACAAGGGAAAGCAGAGATTGAACAGATATTTGCACACCTAAGTTCACTGCAGCATTATTCACAAGAGCCAAAGGGCAAAAACCCACATGTCCATCAGTAGATGAGTGGATAAACAAAACGAGACATACACCCACAGTGGACTATTAGACAGCCTTGGAAAGAAATGGATCCTGACCGCTGCTACAGTATGGACGGACCTTGAAGACGTTACACTAAGTGACAGAAGTCAGGCACAAAAGGATAAATACCGTATGATGCCCCTTAAATGAAGTGTGTAGACTAGTCAAATTCATGAAGACAGAAGGCAGATGGTGGGCGCCAGCGGCTGGGAAGAAGGAGAAATCCCAGGTTGTTGTTTAGTGGAGACCGCTTCCATTTGGGAAGGTGGAGAAGTTCTGGAGATGGATGGTGGCAATGCGTTGCACAAGAACGTACTTAACACCGTTCAAATGTACGCTGGATGGTTAAAACAGCAAATTTCATGTTGTGTGTATTTTACCACAATAAAAAATAAGTGCTACAGGACTTGCCTGGTGGACCAGTGGCTAAGACTCTGTGCTCCCAATGCAGGGGGCCCAGGTTCAGTCCCTGCTCAGGGAACTGGCCCCCACACGCCACAAAGGGAGACTGAAGATCCTGCATGCCGAAACTAAGAACTGGTGCGCCAAATAAATACAAATCAAGAAACACTGTTAAAAAGAAGCACTATGGTGCAGTGTGTAGATATTATGATGAAGGTGGGGGGAGGGGGATTTCCGCCCTTGAAAAAAAACTTATCATTTAATGAGGTTCTGAATGTACATATGTATACAAACAAATGAATGGACTGAAAAATATGAACCAGGACTTCTCTGGTGGTCCAATGGTTGGGAATCTGCCTTCCAGTGCAGGGATGTGGGTTCAATCCCTGATCAGGGAACTAAGATTCCACGTGCTGTGTGCCACAACTACTGAGCCCATGTACTCTGAAGCCCATGTGGTGCAACTAGAGAAAGATCATTCCTGCCACATGCAAGATCCAGTGCAGCCAAATAAGTGAATTAAAAAAAATGAACCATATGATAGTATTCAGTCCAATTCAGTTCAGTCGCTCAGTCGTGTCCGACTCTTTGTGACCCCATGAATTGCAGCATGCCAGGCCTCCCAGTCCATCACCAACTCCCGGAGTTCACTCAGACTCACGTCCATTGAGTCGGTGATGCCATCCAGTCATCTCATCCTCTGTCGTCCCCTTCTCCTCCTGCCCCCAATCCCTCCCAGCATCAGGGTCTTTTCCAATGAGTCAGCTCTTCGCATGAGGTGGCCCAAGTATTGGAATTTCAGCTTTAGCATCAGTCCTTCCAAAGGACACCCAGGGCTGATAGTATTAACTCTACACTAACTAAAATGCCAATGCTATAAAAACTCAGAAAATAGAAAATAAGAGAACACAACTTGTTTTATCAGGCAGCATCTCCCTGATACCAGAAGCCAGACAAAGACACTATAAGAAAACTATAACCAATATTCCTCATGAATACAGAGGCAAAAAATACTCAATAAAATATTAGCAAATTGAATCTAGCAACACATAAAAAAGAATACTACATTACGACTAAATGAGGTTTAGCCTAGTAATGAAAATCTGGTTCAATATTCAAAAATCAGTCAGTATAAGCTTCCCTGGTGGCTCAGATGGTAAAGAATCTACCAGCATGCAGGAGACCTGGTTTTGATACCTAACGTTG
The DNA here is from genome assembly GCF_003369695.1 of Bos indicus x Bos taurus. Lineage (NCBI taxonomy): Eukaryota > Metazoa > Chordata > Mammalia > Artiodactyla > Bovidae > Bos > Bos indicus x Bos taurus. The sequence continues at coordinate 101,887,843 of NC_040086.1, forward strand.
CAAAGATCCCCTGGAATATAAAATGGCAACCCACTCTGGTATTCTTGGCTGGAGAATTCCATGGAGAGAGGAGGCTGGTGGGCTACAATCCATGGGGTTGCAAAGAGTTGGACACGACTGAGCAACTAACACATAACCATATTATGAGACTAAAGAAGAAAACTATATAATCATCTCAATAGATGTAGAAAAGCAATTTACAGAATTTTATGTCACTTCCTGGTAAATATTCTAAGCAAACTACAAATAGAAGGAAATTTCCTCTTTAATCTAATAAAGGGAATTTACCAAAAAATTACAGCTAACATCATATGTTATGGTGAAAGACTGAGTGCTTTTCCCTTAAGATTGGGAAGAAGGCAGAATGTCCATTTTCATGAATTCTATTCAACATCTTACTGGAAGCCCTGGAGAGTGTAATAAGACAAGAAAAAGAAATAGCAAGCATACAAATTGAAAAGGAAGAAATAAAACTGTTATTTGCAGATGACAGAATCATCTAATTAGAGCCCTAAAGAATCTTAAAAAAGGCTACTACAATTAATAAGTGGGTTTAGTGAATACACAGGATACAAAATCAATAAAGAAAAAGTAAAACAATTTTTCAAGATACTAGCAATAGACAGTTGGAAATTAAAATTTTAAAGTACCATTTACAATACTTAGATGTAAAGCTAACAAAATACGTATAAGATCCGTATGGTGAAAATTACAAAACACTGATGAAAGATACCAAAGACTTAAATACGTATCGGGAGCTATACCATGTTCATGGACTCAGAGGCTCAATACGGTTAAAATGTCAATCCTAACAGATCTACAGATTCAATACGATTCTAATCAAAATTCCAAGAAGGTGTTTTTAAGATTCCACACAAGTCAATTTTATATGGAACATGTTTATGAAAAAGAATTAGAATCACTTAAAAAATGTTGAAAAAGAAGAACCAATTGATTTCAAGGCTTACTATGAAGCTGCAGTAGTACAGTGTGCATGTTAGCCAAAGGCTAGACAGATGGATTAAAAAGACAGAACAAGAGTCTGTTCTGTTCTGTTCTGTTCTGAAATGGACTCGTACAAATATGATCTTTTCAACAAAGGTACCAACACAATTCAAAGGAGAAAGATCTTTTTTTCACCCAACGGTGCTGGAATAATTAGACATTCATATGCAAATAATGATAATAATCTTGGCCCACACTTCACGCCATCTACAAAAATTATTTCAAAATAAATCATGGATAAAATATAAACCTAAAACTATTAAACTTCTAGAAGAAAATCTGTGACCTTGGGTTAAACATTTCCTACATATGACACCAAAATCATGAGCCATAGATTTTTAAATTAATAAATTAGATTTTATTAAAAGCCCAAGAATTGAAAGCTTCTGCTCTTCAAAAAACATTACAGAAATGAAAAGAGATACCATAAACAAGGAGAAAATATTTGTGAAACCTATACCTGATAAGGGATTGGATTTGCATCGAGAATACATAAAAATGTGAATTATATATACAACTAACAACATACAGGAGGAGGCACAAATAGATCCCTTAGTAACCTCCATTTCCAAATTTGATATTCAAATTGGGAAAATCTGTCCAGGAAAACCATTTCTTGAAACAGGCTTGAACGCCTCCTCCTTCTCCTGTGTCTTCAAAGCCCAGAGGGTGCGCTGAGCCGTCTGGAAGGCAGCAGCACCGTCTGCACTTTAAACCAGGACTCAGCTCTGCCACTCAGAGCCCTCCTGTGCGGCTGCAGCGCAGGGAACAGCGGCTCTCAGGCTCCGGAATAATCAAGGGGTCTTATCTCAAAGAACTTCGCAATGATTGCCAGTGAAACAGAGAACAGAGAGAAGGGAGAGAAAAAAAGCAAAGTGACACAAAACACTAGAATGGTCTGTTCATCTTTAGTTTGTGCCCTGACACATCAGAGCGGAGGCAACGTCGAAGCCGTCACAAAACAATTCTCACATGACAGTGAGCTGTGGAGCCATCAGGTAGCAGAAAGCAGGCGTAACCATCATTGTGGACTCCCCAGGACAAGGCCTCCCCCGGGCCAGGGTCAGGGACAGGCAGCGGCACGTCTAGAGGCGGCTGCATTTGGGGATGGCAGCGTGAGAAGTGTATGCTCTCGGAGGACGCTCGTGGGAGTGAAAGCTGGATGTAGCCGAGAACAGCATGAAGAAAGATGACGTGGCAGAGAGTGGTTAGAGAGGGCAGCAAATTGTGCACAAACTATCCGAAACCAAAAGACAAGCAAGAAACTTCCCTGGTGGTCCAGTGGTTAGGAATCTGCCCTGCGAAGCAGGGGTTGTGGGTTCCATCCATTAAGATCCCATGTGGTGTGGGGCACCGAAGCCCACGTGCCACAGTGAAAGATACCACGTGCTGCAACGAAGGTCTGATGCAGCCAAATAAATAAATGAAAATAGTGTTTAAAAACCGGATTTAGAACAATAAGAACTGGGCCAGCTGCAGAAGGATCCCCACTTCTGCGTACCCTGGGGTGAGCTGTCTGAAGACAAGGCGCTGGGTCGTCAGGTCTGTGCTATGCCCTCGTGCAGGGAAGAGGTGAGGACTGAATAAACGTGCAGCAAATGAACGGATTCGCACGGGAGGGAGCCGGCTGTGATGCCGTGGAAGGCCAGATTCCATCTCACGGGGACGGGTGCCATCAGCTCAATGGGATCAGTCCCTGGCCTTCCTGGCCGCGGGTGCAGGCTGCAGATTGCCACCATGACCGTCCTGAAATACGGTGCACAGGAGAACGTGACGCTGCACGGAGTCTGGATGCAAGGCTGCCCTGGAGACCAGGGAAGGCCCTGGCCAGAGTTTAATTTTTTCACTATGCATAAGTTTCACTCTGACAAGAGAACAATTTGAAACCAAAAGGCCAGACATCTCAACCTCGTTTTAAACCCCCACGCACCATGCCTCCTGCCCTTTGGTAGCAGCTGTAGTGTCCCCTCCCTGCTCCTTAAAAAAAAAAAAAAACGAGGCTCCGGCTGGCCATTTCTTGTTTAAAACTGTTCATAATTGATAGCGGCAGATCTACCCTGCCAGTGTCTAAAATCTCTCCAGGGGCAGGGAGAACAGTCTCCATGACTGTCATTAACTGGGAAATTAGTGAGCACGCCTGGCTGTACAGCACACGCCATGCAAAAATGCAGCAGTCTGGTGCAAGGAGAGTGACCCGAGGGTCAGATTCCTGCATAATCGGCCTCCATTCCTGAGTCCTCTAAAAATGCCTGCCTCCATCACCACTGGGAAGAAAGAGAATAATTCCTCTGCACGTGGCCACCCAGACCCTTCCTGGACGGTCATGAACCGCATGTCGTTGGAAGCCAGAAAGTTCTGCAAACTTTTCCCAAAGAGAAAGGCAAATGAGTTTCAGCTGAAGATGACAGTAGATACGTGGAAAGCAAGCCAGAGCCTCACTCCAAGACTAGCCAGCCTGTGCCCAGTCAGGGTGCCATCTATACCAATGGCTCTCAGCCTGCATGTGTGTGGACACCAGGACTCTGAAAATTCTGGCTTTGCTCAGATCCATGCAGGCCCAGTGTCCAAACTCCCTCCAACACTGCCCCACATTGCTCGTGCCCACTCATGCTCAGCAAGTCAGCCATCGCTACGGGGCACTCAGCTGGGCGGAGCCACAGCGGCTCTCAGGGGCCACTGGTCACCCACACTCTTCACTGCCTTTCCCTTGGTCGTCCTTCAGCTCCGGGTCTGTGTCTGAGGGGCCTGGCTCACCACCCAGCTGGGCTCCTCCTCTGTGAGAGGCTCCTGCATGTTCCTGGAGACCTGTCATCCCTGGCCGCTGGCCGGGAGCCACACTGCTCCTTCCACCTGTGCTCAGAGTAGGCGAGAGTGCTCAGGTGCTCAGAGTGCCTGCAGCCACTGCTGGCTGCCTCGGGGTCCCCTCTGACGGTGGGAATACTGGTCAACCACCGATCAGCTGATCAACAGCTGGTCAACCACTAAGTACGCCGATGTGGACCCCAGTTCAGTCCCAGAGGAACATCGGGGCTGGTGAACATTCAGGGCCCCATGGTGTGGCTGACACCCGGATGCTCCAGCAGACCCCTCTTCGAGAAAGAATTTGTGTGTCAGCTGTAAGGAGTGAGATCAGCTGACCTCTTCCAGCTGTAAATACCTTGCAAGACTTGAGCCCCGTGTTCTTTTTTTCTTTAAATATGATTACTGAGATATACGGTGGGGCTTCCCAGGTGGCATTAGTGGTAAAGAACCTGCCTGCCAATGCAGGAGACGTAAGAGATGTGGGTTTGATCCCTGGGTTGGGAAGATCTCCTGGAGGAGGGCATGGCAACCCACTCCAGTATTCTTGCCTGGAGAATCCACGTAGAGAAGAGCCTGGTGGGCCACCGTCCATAGGGTCACAGAGTTGGACACGACTGAAGTGACTTAAGGGGCTCCCCTGTGGCTCAGAGGTTAAAGCGTCTGCCCCCAGTGCGGGAGACCTGGGTTCGATCCCTGGGTCGAGTGACTTAACATGCACACGTGAACTAAGATACAATTCACCCCTCAGAAGTATACAACATAATTCTTTTTAGTGTATTAGATTTACAAAGAGGGCAAGCACTGACACAGTGTAAGTTTGGGGGACTTTCATCATGCCCAAAGGAAACACTGTACCCGTGACCAGGCCCTCCCCACCCTCCAGCTCCCAGTCCCTGGCGACTGTTTGTCTGGATTTTGTCTCTGTGTATCTGCTCCATCTGGACACATACTACAAACAGAATCATATGAGGCATGGCCCTTCCAGTCTCCAATTAGGAAAATGAAAAAAAAAAAAAAGAGGAACTTACAAGGTTATTTTAAAGGTTAAACATATGGCATATCAAATGCTTAACACATAAAAATAACAGACTATCCATGTGCCCCTACATGCCAGGCATCTTTCATTCAGCCTGTGTTTTCAAGATTTGTCCCTATCGTAACATGTGTCAGAACTTCATCCCCTTTTATGGCCAAATGGTGTTCCGTGGTATGGCTGGACGAGATTTTGTTTATTCATTCACCAACTGATGGACATTTTTAACCCAAGCTTTTGAGCAGGGTCACAGTCTTCTGGGGGTGGCCCATGGCCAGTGAGTAAGCACAGAGGGGTACCAGGGCCTGCCCAACGCAGCCCTCCCCTGCAAGGAGCCCCCACAGAATCAAGGAGGCTGGGTCAGCCTGCCTCCTCCAGCTTCGGTCCCTTTGCCCAGCTCAGCTGTTATCTGCTCACTGAGCTTTCCCACCGCATGGCTGTTTTAGCCTCTGCTTCCGGGGGGAACTCCACCTGAGACAGGTGCCCTGAAAGTCACCATGGGCCTCAAAGTATTCGGTCCCACTGAAATGAATGCAACCTCCTGTGTGCAAGCCTGTCCTCCCCCAGGCTGTCAGGCCTGGACATGAGTTCCGAGGTCAGAAAGACTTGGGTTCAAGCTCCAGTGCCACCTGCCAGCTCACTGTGGGAGCTGTCCTACCATCCGAGTCTCCATACACAAGGATTAAAAAACAAAAGTACCTCGCAGAGTTAAGGATTAAATATGAAAATTCATACCATTTGCTTACTGTGATAATAAGACTGAACACCCATGGGGCCTACATGGCAGGCAGTCTTCTAAGGCTTGACCTACCTTAGGTCAGAGCTCCTCATCATGACCTTAACAAGGGGATTATCATCATGACCTTACAAGGGGATTATCATCATTTCCTTCACAGCAGGTGAAGAAAACCCGAGAGACAGAGAGGGTTAACTGGTCGAAGTGTCCCAGCTAGAAGGTGGCCGTGATGGCTAACTGGGTGTGTCCACTTGAATGGGCCCACAGGGTATCCAGATATTTGGTCAAATATTATTCTGGGTGTGTCTGTGAGAGTGTCTCTCATCATTTAAATCAGTGGAATACAGGAGAATTTAATACAGTATTATAAATCATCTGTACTCCAATAAAATAATTTTTTAGAAAAATTAGTGGAATGAATGGAGCAGATTGCTCTCCCTAGTGTGGGTGGGCCTCACTCAATCAGTTGAAGGTCCAAATAGAGCAAAAGGCCTGACCTGCCCCTGAATAACAGGAAATTCCTCATGTCTGCTTGCCTTTGATCAAGGACACCGACTTTTTCCTGCCTTCAGATCTAGTGGGGTGGGGATGGGATTGACACTGCTTTTGTATCCCCATCCTAAAGTCTCACTGGACCCCACTTCAGCCTTCCTGCCTCCTGGCTCTTCCTGAAGCTCCTGCTTGCGGACTTAACCCCCAGATCTTGCGACTGGTCAGTCTCCATAATCACATGAGCCAAAATTCCTTATAAAGAATCTTTTTCTCCCGATATAATGCACATTGATTGTTCCTATTTCTCTGGAGAACTTCACCTAACACAGTCATGGAGCCAGGATGCCAACCCAGGCAGCCAGCCACAGTATTCATGCAGCTGAGCACAGCACCCCATCATGAATCTGCTGAAAGATGGAGGAAGGAAGGAAGGGAGGAGGGACGCGGGAGGGAGGAAGGGGGGCCTTGGCATCCACCGCTCAGCACAAACCCCAAACTCGGAACACGTATCTAGGTTTTAGCCCTCTGGGCTGTGCTGCAGAGTCAGTTGGAGTCAGAGCCACCTTCCTCCACTCTAAGTTGATCGGCTGGGAGGGACTTGAGGCAGGAGATGGGGCAGGTGCTCTTCCAGGGAGGCCTCCATCACATGCCTCCCTCTTGGCACCCTGCTACTGGGCAGACCTGCCCTGGGCACTGCTCTAGGAGCAGGAATTTGCTCCAAGGACAGAGAGCAGAGTGTACAAGATCTGGACCCCTGGGCCACCTGGGAAAGTGCATCCCCTTGTCACAGGTCCCCTGAGACAGGGAGCCGAGGGAGGGTGAGGTGAGCTAATTTCGAGGTTTCCTTTCTCAAAGCCAGTTTCCCTCAGTGACAGATGGTGCGGGAAGACCTGCCCTGTGAAGAGCCACATAAGCATCTCCCAGCCACCATCAGAATCTCCACTCGACTTTTCCACCAGATATTTTTTAATAAGGTGCTGCAGAAAACCTTTGGCTTTAACCCCTTCCACAGCTGGAAGTTTCCTCCACGAATCTGTCTAGCCAAAAGCATTTTACTTCTTGGCTTCAATTTTAACCCTTTGCCGCACATGAATCTCCAGCATCACCATCATTATCATCACTGCAAACCGTTATATAATTTCTACATGCCAGGCATCTGCACTAATAAGCTCACTGCACGGGTGTCTTGCCCTATTTAATCCAAGTGAGGTCCTGTGATCCTGCCCATCTCCAGGATGAAAAAACTCAGGCTCCCAAGACGTGAAGTGGTGCCTCCAGACTGGGGTCTGGGCCTGGCTGACTCTAGGTCGCTCTTTCACGATCTTCCTTCATGTAAAATAATATCACTTGTTCCTTGCGGTTGTTAGAACATTCCTGAAGCCTCTGGTGAGAAGCAGAAAATGGAAAAGGAGCCCTGAAGGGATTTGGGAGGGGTGCAAATAGGGTGAGGTCCACACTGTCTTTGTTCCCCCCCAGCCTTAAGATTCACTTGACCCCACCTCAGACTCCCTTGGGCCAAAGCTACCACCTCACCTGTGTCCTCCGCCACCTGACGGGCACCAGCTGCCTTGGGCTGGGAGCCCCCTCCTCTGTCTGTCTCCTTGGGGACGCCATGCACAGCTGCAGGCATCGGAGGGTTAAAGATAAATAACGTGGATTCCAAAAGATCCTTCATCCCCAGTCACAGCTGTCTTGCCTGAGGAATCCGCCACTGTGTTTGTTAAACCCACACTTTAATTACTCCAAAATTATGTTAAATCCTTGCATAAATATTGCAGTGAAGAATTTCATTACAGCAAGTTGGGCTGCCGCCAGAGCTCTCAGTTAAAAAGTAAGGGGAGAACAGACACACGCAGAAAAGATAGATATTTTTTTCCAGATAAAAAGGCAGGGAGGTCATCCTTTGTCAGATCACCCAGGTGTCAAAGAGAAACAGACTCTCCCATTTCACCGACGGAAGAGGGGAAGATCCCTTCCGCCCTCCAATCTAATAGCTTTTACTTCTCCACAAAACTAAAATTGGATTAAATATTAATAACCAGCGGTATTAATTAAGGGGGGAAAAGCCCATCAAGAGAACCCCAATATGTTTACAGTGTCCCCGAGAAACTGGGAAAATTCACAATCAAGTGTGTAAATGTTCTAAAAAAGGGTCCTGAATATTTTATGAATATTTGTCATAAAACAGAAATAATAACCACTGTGCAGAGCTATTAGAATTAATATTTATGCTGCCCGCCATGAAATATTCATGGGGACAGAGAAAGGGGGGCCCGTAAGACAAGAATTAATTTACACTGGGCTCGGTTTACCCGCTGGCTTGATGTTTAAAGACGGTTGACAAGCCTCCGGATGAATCCGCCAGTCACTTCCCGCAGCCGGTGCGGTAGAGGGGGTGGGGGACGGGTCCGGGCTGCTGACAGCTCACAGATTGAGTTTCTGACAGCCCTTAAAAAACCTAAATGGCCCCCCACCTTTTTTTCCTTCTTCCGTTGCCCAAGGCACTCTGTTCTGCCACCGTTCATCCGATCTCCCCTTCCATCTGCTGAAATTAACGAATTAATGAGCGCGATCCACTTTACAGTGGGGCCCTATGAATGTTTACAGGCGATTAAATTATAATGCGGGGCGGCTGTATAATTCATGAACCAATTAAAGGAAGTGTTAGTTGATTTGATGGGATGAGGACGTACAAAATGCATTTAACTAATGGGGAACCACGGGCTGCCGAGGGCCGGCTCCCTCTCTCGGATTACGCGGCTAATTGCCGCGCTTTATGGGGCTGTCACTGATAGCCATGCATATTTCATTGTTTTCAAATACTTCAATTGAGCGTGGCCGTGTCACGGCTGTAATGTGGAGAGGCCGGGCCAAACTTGGCTGTAGTTACAGCGGCCTGGGCTGCGGCCGAGGCCAGAAACACAAGCTGGGGGCGTCGGGTGTCCCCTGCCATTAGGTGATTAAAAGGGCTCAGTGTGCCGTTGCCTTTTGCTGTCCTGATGGTTCTGCTGCTGACTCCATGGCGCGGCCGCGCTGGGGCGCTGACCCGCTTTTCTGGGGCCCGGGGGAAGAGGATGTCTGCCGCCCCTGTACTGCTCCCAGCACGACTACGTCCAGAGTGCCGGGGCCCCAGGGGTCACCCAGAGAGGGCCTGACGGCCCCCAGGGCAGCTCACCAGGGACGCCTCCCAAGCTCAGGGTTTCCTCCAGGCCCGACCTTGTGTATCCGCACAAGGTGGCTGCTTCGGGCTTCATGATTCGCACTTAGGGACAAACTGAACTACCCTTGCTCTGTAAGCATAGGTTGCAAGCAGACAGTTTAGGCTGAGTTAAGTTACTTTCTGTAAGCGAACTCGAAGCTCTGCCATCAGCTCACAGAGAATACAAGATTACCCCTGATGCTCAGGAAGTGAGAACTCGAATCCACGGTTCTGGGGCTGAAGGGAGAGGGAGGGAACGTGGGCTGACAGGGTGCCTGGTTCTGAGAGATGCCCCCTTCATGCCAGCAAGTCGCGTTCACTCTTCTCAGCCTGGGACGAGCATCCCCCAGCACATCCCGGATCTTCAGAGGCCTGCCTCCATGGTCTGCTGGTCTCAGTAACCTGGCCCCCTGGCGGGCCTCTGAAATGGCTCTGCTCTCTCCCCTGGCTTCTCAGTCTGGAATTCACGTGAGCTAAACACACCTGCACAAATGAAGCCCCCAACATAAAACAACTTAGAAACCCTGGGGTTCATCTCTTCAATCTCCCAGTGCACACCTAAGAAAGCAATGCCCATGGAGGGGTTTTGCTCCCACTTTGGCACCCAGAGCTGGGAGGAGAGACTGGCCGGTGGCCAGAAGCAGCATTCATTCCCAGATCAGTGCTCACACTCTCTTTCTGCACTCAAGAGCTTGGTGATCCTGGATAAGCCTCAGGCTCTCCAGACCACCATGGAGACGGGAGGCGGGCAGGGAGGAAGAGACACATCCGTGAGCTGAGGGTCGGGTCTAACATGTTTTTAGGCGATATTATTATCGTGTGATATTAGAGATTCCAACCTGTGCAGGTAGAGTCCAAACTCACCACTTTTTTCCCCTACAATGCGCATCATGGTCAGGGTTGGCCTCCACCCCTACAACTGCACATGGATGCTCTGTTGTGAAATGAAGTGACTGCTGGTCTACCAGAAGGCCCAGGGAGTCCGCAGCCTCTTTTGTTACCAATGCAGGGCGTCTCTTTGACTAGATCTAAGCAGAAAGCTTGCAGAACCAGGGACTGCTGGTGAGAGGGGCACCCAAACAGCTGCCACTTCAAGGACAGAAGAAAGCCAAAGACAGGCTAACAGAAAGTAAGTTAACTCGGCCTAAACTGTCTCCCTGCAACCTACACTTAAAAAGCAATGGGTAATCCAGGTGGATCGAAAGCATTCTGGTTTCAAAACCAAAGTATCACTTACCAAGTGCTTACCATGGGCAACCAACTGTCCTACGTATTTACAAACAAGACTTTCTATCATCTTGCAATTCTCAGTGCACAAATGGGGAAACTGAGCCCCAAGGGAACCAACCATCCTGGTTCAGGATTGTCTTCCAAGCAAACATTTGCACAAGTGCACAGTCACATGGGCGAGATGTCCTGTTGCTGAATTATCAATAAGAGCCCAGAACAGGACACAACATAAATGTCCATAAATAGAGGAGGGCTTAAACTGTGGCATCCCCATGTTCTGCAGCTTTTAAAAGAAATACGGTGGATCTCAGGTGTAGACACTGGCAAGGAGGCCAAGACTCTCAAGTAAAACAAAAAGACACATAATTACATGTACTTACTTTTAACAAAAGAAGTAAATCTGGAAGGATGTACTTCGGATTTTGGGGGAAGAGATTTCAAAAAGTTTTATTTATAGCTATCTGATTTTTTAAATAATGAGAATGTATTATTTATACAATTAGGAAAAACACTCATTATACAATCACATGTATGCATGCACACTCAGTTGCTCAGTCATGTCCAGTTCTTTGTGACCCCATGGACTGTAGCCGACCAGACCAGGCTCCTCTGTCCATGAGATTCTCCAGGCAAGAATACTGGAGTGGGTTGCCATTTCCTTCTCAATACAATCACAAGAAAAAGCTAATTTTTAAAAGGAAAATCACGGATTCTGAGCTAAAGGACCAGCATGCTGGTGCTAACACAAATGAGTGGATCAGACTTTCTTGTGCAGATCATACCATGTACAGAATTATAGTTAAATGGGTCTGGGCACCAGCCCAAAACCCTGACATCATCATGGATGGAGTCAGCCCTTCATTTCACAAGGGCAGGCAGAGCGGAGACAGGAAACCCCAGGTGGTGGCCACTGAGAGTCCCAAACCTTAAGATAAATCTCTACCTAGACCACACTGCTCACCTAGTCTCCCACATGCCCAGGTGTAAGAGGCGCCAGGTGAGAAAGTGTAAATTGCTAAGTCACTTCAGTCGTGTCCGACTCTGTGCGACCCCATAGACGGCAGCCCACCAGGCTCCCCCGTCCCTGGGACTCTCCAGGCAAGAACACTGGAGTGGGTTGCATTTCCTTCTCCAATGCATGAAAGTGGAAAGTGAAAAGTGGAAGTGAAGTCGCTCAGTCGTGTCCAACCCTTAGCAACCCCATGGACTGCAGCCTTCCAGGGTCCTCAATCCATGGGATTTTCCAGGCAAGAGTACTGGAGTGGGGCCATTGCCTTCTCCAGAAAGTGTAAATAGCTCAGTGCAAACCAATGCCTCTGTTTTAGGAAAGTCAACTTATGTTCATTCATTCAACAAATATTGACCCAGTGCCTCCTGTGTGCTAGTCACGGACTGTCCCAGGTACCATGGACCTAACAGTGAACGAGCCAGCACCGTCCTGCCCTCACAAAGCTTCCAAGGTACGTTTATATACATACAAATAAAGACTTCCTCTTCTTGGCACTTGGGGTTTATCCTCCTACTAAAAGATTAAAAGATGTAATATGAAAAGACCAGCTGGCAACCAACGAAGAGGTGAAACGCATAAGGCATTTGATAAATATGGTTTGGGCAAGGCAGATGAAGCACATCCTGAAGTCTTAAGTGAATAATTTTCAATGAAATGGCTGTTAACTGACTAATATCTACAAAGTTGGTTATGGGATAGGCATGCCACAGATGTAAAGTTATGTTATGGAATTGCTCCCACCTGCCAATGCAGGAGACACAAGAGACGCAGGCTTGATCCCTGGGTTGGGAAGATCCCCTGGAGAAGGAAATGGCTACCCACTCCAGTTTTCTTGCCTGGCAAATATCCCACGGACAGAGGAGCCTGGGGGGCTACAGTCCACGGGGTTGCAAAACAGTCAGACACGACTTAGTGACTGAACAACAACACCCACGTACAAAGGAGGCACAGCTGTGACGCCCCACTCAATGGGTGTGGGGACTGGGGCTCAGCGCAGGGAGCAAAACTTCCCAGGGTCACATCCTTAGCAATAGCAGCCTTTTGGGGTTCAGGTTAGTCCGACAGCCCAGGTTGAGCTGTAACTGTTGGACCACACTGCCTCTCTGGACGCTCTTGTGCAGAGCACCCTATAAACAGCCCTGGCTCCTCTGGTGCCCCGTGCCTGCCATCACGCTGAGGATGTGCAGACACTTCACAGCACGCCTGGGATGGAGGTGCCAGCATCAGCCTCATGGCACAGACGAGGCCCCCGCTCCATCGCCTTCCGGGGCATCTTCATCACATTCAGGGGAGACCTGCACCACCCGAACGAACAGAAGAACGAACAGAAGGAATGTGTCCTCATGCTGAGCTCGGCTTCGGGTTGTCAGCGGCTCACAGGCCCCACCCCTCCACTGCCCCGCCCCTCCACTGCTCCGCCACGTGGCTCAGCCCCCTCCAGTTCCCCTGGGCAGCCACTCCTCTGCCTCTGCCAGCTTCACTTCCCAAAGCAGAGGCCGCAGAGACCCAGAGGGAGATGCACCTCCACGGCATTCCCGGCACAATTCAAAGGACTTTCCAGAATGTTCCAGCTCTGAGAGATTCCCCCTCTGAGCTTCCATTCCTGGAAAGCCACTTTCTCTTTCTTCTCAAATGTCTAAATACGACAGAGAGCTCTTACTTGTGGGCTAGAAAGACACAGATTCTAGGAAGGCAAATCAACCCCACCTGGAGGATCCAGTCACAACTCAGACTGCCCCTCTGCTGGGAGCAGCCTCCAGGAGGGGCACCCCCCCCCCCCGAAATCTGCACCCAACTTCCGGATGCATCCAGAGACAGTGACGAATGGAAGCCGGGTAGAACCTGAACCCTGGACTTCAGTGATGGCAACTGGGAGAAAGCCTGGGTTTGAGGATAAAGGACACCTTGGCACTTGGTGCTGGCTCACTCCAAACCCAGCCCTGAGGCTTGGCGGTGCCCAGAGAAGACGCCCCTAAACTGCCTTCCGAGAAGAAACCCAGGGTTAAACTGTTTATCTGGTGACACTCCTGGGTTAAACTTCTTAAGTGAAACTACCTATGAGGTGAAACCCAAGTCTCTAGATAAGGCTCTTCCACGTCCTTGGCTGCAGACACAGGTCTGCAACTTAAAACTTCTGGGTTTCGATAGTCGCCTGTGAATTAAATCTATTATTTGAGTCCAGAAGCCTACAGGCTTTAGAGTACTCTATCTCAAGGGCATCTCTCTGCCTGTGTCTGCAATGGGCACGGCTGCTCTCAAAAGCCATCAACAGGGGGCTGGGAGAGTGTCTGTGAATGGGGATTCACCACATTAGATCCAGGAAAAAAGGGTTTGATACAATGTGTTTCATTAAAGCCCTGTGTTTGTAGCCTATCCGGAAAATGTTAGAATATACACACTGTCTCAAAATGTTAAGGGGTGATGGTGATCTCTGGGTGTTGGAAATGACTTGACTTAGCTACAGTTTCCTAGCCGTGCTACAACAAATGGATTCCCTATATAATAAAATGTTTGAAATATACAGACAAGAGCCCCAGGCCCCCAGGCTCAGGGTCCCTGACTGGCTCCCAGAGCCTGCCCTGGCCTCGCCTGGCTTGGGAAGGGGCTGGACTGGCTTTCAGGCTCGTCCTGCGCTTTCACAGCCTCCCCGCCGTCTCCCAGTCCCATCCCCACCCGCAGTTGATCCTGCCTGGCTTCCTCCTGCCTGCTCCCCTCACCCCCCAACCCCAATCTGGATGGCTCTTTTCCCCCTCTCCCCACAGGTGGCTCCTTCTTTTCATTCAAGCCTTAGCTTAAATGAACTGAATGCTGCCCCCCAGCATCCGCAACCCCACCCCGCCACCCTGCCCCCGGCCACCATCACTCCCAGAGTGACATCTTAACTCCCCCAGGGTACTCAGTTCCAGTAGATATTAACCCTTCTCTTGTTTATATGGTGTCTGCCTCCTCCCAGGGGAATGTTTTGTTCACTGCTCTAGCCCCAGGATCTGGGGTCAGGCCTGGCAGAGAGCAGCCCGTAACAAACACTGATGGGATGGACAAATGGATGCGCGGTGCTTGCTTTATCACTAGGAATAGCAGTTGCTCAACTGTGCTCTGAGCTGAGTGTCCTGCATCAAGGAATCACACGGAACTCTCATGAGAAAGGAACCAATACCGTACCATCCTTTGCCTCTTTCAGTGATGAGGAGTCAGACGTTCAGAGAGGCAAAGTCCCGTGCCAGGGTCCTCCTCTCACAAGGGGTCACACCCTCGTTCCAGCCAGTCCTGGGCTCTTCACTTCCCTCCACTGCCGAGATGCCTGCTGGCAGGTGAGCCTGACCTCTGCCTGACCCCGAGGGTGGGGCCCCCGGAATGTCTTTCTGGGGACGCGTTGGGGCAGTGGCCTGGTTAGGGCACCCACAGAGTCTAAGGCTGATTGGATGATCTGAAGCCATCCTGGACTCTCCCACAGGTACAGAGGGCCTGCGTCGGCTCCAGGACATACTAGCTTTTTGGTGGAGGCACTGACTGTCGTCCTTTTTGAGGTGGCCTTGGATGGCATGTCCCCTCACCTGCTGGGGTGCAACAGGCACCTACGTGTGGGGGCGCCCCTGCATTCTGGACCACAGGAGACAGATGCTCTCGGGACCTGTCCCTGCAGCCTGCTGGAGTGGCAGTCTGGTGACAGTGGGTCAGCAGGTGGCAGGCACAAAGGCGTCCTACCAACTCTGGATTAAGGATTATTATCGCCTCTACCTTTCGATGTGGGAAGGGGCCTGGAGGAGAAGGGGCTAGCCCTTGGCCACTCCACCTGGCCTCCCTCGAAGGCACCGGCTGCCGGCAGACCCTGAGAATCCACTCAGCGCAGCTCAAGGACGCCTGGGATGCCCAGAATCTCCGCACGACCCCTGCCAGGAGACAGGTGCAGGAGGGTGGAAGGTGAGTGCCCGGCCGGCTGCTCTCTGATGCTTCTGAAGTGCCTCGGCCCCAGGCAGGTGCAAGGACGCCTTTTGGTTCAGGATGGAAGTGACTCTCTGCACGTCATCATCTTTGGAAGCCAACCCTGAATATTCACTGGAAGGACTCATGCTGCCAAGCTGAAGCTTCAATACTTTGGCCACCTGATGCAAAAAGCTGACTCATTGGAAAAGACCCTGATGCTGGGAAAGATCGAAGGCAAGGGAGAAGGGGACGACAAAGGATGACATGGTTGGATGGTATCACCAACTCAACAGATGTGAATCTGAGCAAACTCCAGGAGATAGTGGAGGACAGGGAAGCCTGGCAGGCTACAGTCCATGGGGTGGCAAAGAGTCAGACACAACTGAGCGACTGAACAACAAACAATCTTTGAGTAAGGACAGCGGATACAAACTGGGAGATGGGAGCGAAGCAGCTTACAGCAGTGAGGTGGGGTGGGAGGCAGGGGGCCCCAAGGTGACTCCAGTTTGAAACACTGTCATCGCATCACCGAAGACTGTGGATGATCACATCTTCCTAGAAGAGGGAATGGCCCAAGCCCCCAGGCCCGCCTGAGTGGACGTGGGAGTGTCAGGATCCCCTCCCCCTTTAACCTCGAGTCTCCATCCGGCCAGGGGGCGCTTCCCGCTGCTCTCTGTGGCTGCTCCACCTCGGCCAGGCAGCTTCCCTGCCCCTTCCCCCAGCTGTGCCTGCCTCACAGAACCGGAGACTCTCCCCATCTGATTTCACTGCTCTCCAACCACTTACAGGAAAAGGCCTCACGGCCAAAACATTACCGCTGACCTGATTAGCCACGCTCTGCTGACATTTTTATCAGCATCCTCCCTTCTTCCAGCAGACAGGAGGGAGCCCTCACCGTCGGGTCGGGATATTTGGATTTTAACTTGCTTGTCTGAAATGTTCCATAGGGTTTCGTTATTTTCTGGGTCGGGGACCTGAACGTCACACGTCCTCAGCAGCCCCTCATTTGTTTTCCTGTCCAGGCTGCCTTCCCAGGGTCGAGTGCCCTGCCCTGCCCCCCAAGAGCCCCCAGGGGAGACCACTGTGGGCCCAGCACCCTCGAATCCCCCGCTGAAAGGCAGACCTGTGGCGGGGGGGGGGGGGGAGGGGGCCTCAGAGGGTAGGCCACGTGCCCCGAGCCTGCAGAGAGTGCACACTGCGCTCATCCTGGGGCCTCCCCAGGACTTGCAGAGTGAATGGATGACCTTCCTGTTTGTTCAGATCCCTGCCCACAGGCTCGAGAAGCAGCCGCCTGGGCAGTGGTGCCATAAGCAGCCATCACTGGAACAGACAGTGGAACTGCATGTGAGTCTGTTCTGTATTTTCCAAGTCTCCTGTAAACGTGTTATAATACTTGCATAGTTTTAAAAAAGAAAGAAGAAAATTCATACCGTCTGAAAAAAAAAGCAAATAAACTGGAACTACTCTCTCCCACCCTCTCGCCAGAACTGCACGGCCCTTGCTGGCCTGACTCCCAACATCTTTCTGGCCAAGTCAGAGGGCATTGGGCTATCTCAGTCTTCGGAGTTGAAAACGTGCTTTCCCCTGCACTGGACACGCTCACCTAACGGATTTCTCACTAGACCCAGGGGGGCAGGGACCGTTATACCATGCCCACTTACAGGGGGCTTCCCTGGTGGCTCAGATGGTAAAGAACCTGCCTGCCATGTGGGAGATTCGGGTTCAATCCCTGGGTTGGGAAGATCCCCTGGAGGAGAGCATGGCAACCCGCTCCAGTATTCTTGCCTGGAGAATCCCGTGGATAGAGGAGCCTGGCGGGCTACAGTCCATGGGGTCACAAAGAGTTGGACACGACTGAGCGTCTAAATACTTTCACTTTATAGAGCAGGTGGGTGACAGACCTGCCCAAGGTGTGTGGCCAGTGAGTGGCAAAGCCAGATTTTGAACCTGGGCAGTGTGGGCCTAACTGTCGTGGGGTTGCTCTGCCCCACCTTGGGGACCAGAGCAGGTCAGGGGTTGAAGGCACGTCTCCACCATCAGCTTCCTCTGCCCGGGTGCACACCTGGCTAGCATCTGCTGGTACCTCTGCCCCTTGATTCAGGTACTTGAAGGGCAAACAGCTCAAGGGTTGGTGTGCAGGAGTGCTCGTCAAATTAATATCTGCATGTGCATAAAGCGGCTCACTCAAGATCATCACCCACCCCACATATACAACTCACCAAATTGGTGTCCAGAGAGTTCTGCCTGGCAGATTTTCTCTGTTCTTCTAACTACTCCACAACTAAATGTTTCACAAAGCCATTTCCTCCCCAAATATTTATGTTCTCAAATGTTTATTAGCCTCTCTATCACAATCAAGATTTTATGAGCACTCTATACCAACTGTGAATTAAAGACATAATTTCAAATCCATCACATTCCAGTTTGGGGCTACATTTGTCTTTGTTACAACGGCAGTGGTTGCTATGGGCGGCCAGCAGATGACAACCGAACCCATCTGTCCAGGGGCAGCCAAAGTGACTGACGTTTCAATCCAGAAGCACCCAGGGGTTTAATGCCTATGCCAGCAGCATCAGAGAAGCTTCCACGGCTCATGGGCCTGTATGAAGATTCTGGAAGCTCCAGGGGACACTCTCCTGCCCTTATTCCTCCAACCTGGATGCCCCAGCCCACTCATCTCTGGGCAAGGAGGGCTGGCATCTCACACCAAATGAACAAGACAGAGAGAAGAAAGAGATGAGAGAGAACGAAACGCTGTTCCTTCATCTGATCAGTGGCACCCACCTGCCTGGGGCCTGGTGGTTAACTCAGTCCTCTCTTCAAAACATAGAGGGAGTAACAGTTCACCAAGCTGGCACAAAAGTGCCAACTGCTGCCGTTTATTATTCACACTTAGTAGAGGCCACCTTATCAAATCTAACAGCGACTTTACACCACATGGACTATTTACTCCACCTTGAAAATTCACTCCCACCTAGAGGGACCTGTTCACTGTTCTAGCACACAGAACATGCTCACTAAATGTTTGTCAACTAATACCAATTCAAACTTGGGTCTTTTAATCCATGGAACAGCAGAAAATATTTGCAAATCATGAGACTGATGAGAGCTTAATTTCCAAAATATATGAACGGTTCATACAATTCAACAACAACAAAAAAATCCAAAAAATGGGCAGAGGATCTAAATAGACATTTCTCCAAAAAAGATAGAGAAATGAAAGATGAAAAGATGCTCAACATCACTAATTACTAGAGAAATGCAAATCAAAACTACAACAAGGTACTGCCACACACTGGTCAGAATGGCCACCATTGAAAAGTCCTAACAAATGCTGGACAAGGTGTGAAGAAAAGGGAGCCCTCTTACACTATCGGTGGGGGTGTAAATCGGTGCAGCCACTATGAAAAACAGTATGGAGGTTCCTTGAAAAACTAAAATAGAATTCCCATATGATTCAGCAATCCCACTCCTGGGCATATATCCAGACCAAACTATAATTCAAAAAGATCCATGCACCCCAATGTTCATAGCAGCATATTCACAACAGCCAAGAAACGGAAACAACTTGAATGTCCACCAACAGGTAACGTATGCAGTGGAATACTATTCAGCCCCAAAAAAGGAAGCAACGCCACTTGCAGCAATGTGGATGCAACAGGAGATTATCACACTCATGAAGCAAATCACAAAGAGAAAGGCGAGCACCGTACGACATCACTTGTATATGCTCTGAGCCAGGGCACGAATGGGCCCGTGTATGAGGCAGAAACAGGCTCACAGACATGGAGAAGACTTGTGAGCCAAGGAGGGAGGGAGGGGGGGCCTGGGAGTTTGGGGTTAGCAGATGCAAACAGTTAGTTACACAACGGGTAAATAATGAGGTCCTACTCTACAACACAGGGAACTATATTCAATATCAACATATTCAATTTATATTCAATAAACCATAATGGAAAAAAATATAGAAAAGAATGTATATATATGTATAACTGAGTCACTTCGCTGTATAGAAGAAATTAACACAACATTGTAACTCAACTATTCTTCAAGAAAAAACACTCAGGTTTTTTACTCCAAAGCTCATGATTAACACTAAACCTACTGCTTCTAGAAAACGCCAGCCAGTGGTCAGTCCCCAGGGGGCCCAGGCCGGCCTGATTCCAGATGGAGTTCTACACCCATGCCCGCATGAGGTGCACAACTGTTCTCACAAAGCAAGGATGATCTGGGCATATTTCCACCACCAGACGCCAGGACAGGCAGCCTGAGCAAAGAGCAGAACTTCCAGGGTCTTGTCTTCCTGAAGGCTGGATGCCTGAGCCCCACCCCAACTGCAAGTCAGCACACACACTTGCTCTCATCAGAGGCGCAGCTCAGGCCTCATGAGAACTGCTGTCTGTCATGACTGGCCTTTATGTTCATGATCTTGTCTTGTTTTACTGTGGCTGGAGGCTCAAGCACAGAAAACGGGAACAACTGTCATTACTTAAATCCTCTAAGTAAATTAAAAATGCACTGCTGTGGGGAATACAACCATTCTTGAAAGAATATACTTAGGCATCTTTTAAATCCAGCATTGATCCTGAGCGGAAAAAAAATATGTCCCCTAAAACTCAAGTTTTCCAACGTTAGACATTTGCACCACTTGAGCATGTGCGTGGTGACTCAGCCAAACGGCATCACACAGCTGGGTGGCTCCGGGGACTCACACTGCTCCTGAGAGCTGGAGTCCCGCAGCATGGCATCCCTACACGAAACCTTCGCTCCTTGGATGCTCCAGCCCTTTCCATGTGCAAACCACCTTTGTTCACACAGTACTTTATCTCCACCAGTAGAATTTGGAGCTCTTGGACACTCTGATCCACTGAAAATAAAAACTACAACCCAGCAATTCCACTTCCGGGACTTTAATCTACCGAGATAGCTCCATGAATACACAGAGCCATACTACAGGACATCAACTGTGTTTGCAAAGTGAAAGAAGGAACACCGTCTATATGCTCTTCAATAGTTGCTCGGTTGCTCACTTGTGTCCAACTCTTTGCAACCCTTTGGACTGTAGCCTCCAGGTTCCTCTGTGCATGGGATTTTTCAGGCAAGAATCCTGGAGTGGGTTGCCATTTCCTCCTCCAGGGGATCTTTCCAACCCAGGGATCAGACCCGTGTTTCCTGTATCTCCTGCATTGTAGGTGAATTCTTCACCCAATGAGCCATCAGGGAAGTCTGATCCTCAATAGGAATCTGGTCAAATTAATTACAGTCTAGTTTCAGGCTAGAATACTACATGGCTATTAAAAAGAATGAGGCAGAGCTAAGGCACTAAACAGAAATATCTCCAGATACACTGTCAAGAAAAAGGAGAAATTAAACAGTGTGTGTTTAATCTATATAAAAAGCGTGTCTTCATCTACATAAAATAAATGCATAGATTTATGTCTCCTTATTGATGCAGAGGTATTTTCTGGAAGAATAACCTAGGAACTATAAAGAGTAGTTGCTCCTAGGGAAGGATGAGAAGAAAACAGTATTTCTCCCATTTTTTTTATCATGACGTATTTTGATACATAAAAATAAATTTATGAAACATATAATCATTCAGGCCACAGCTACTTATAGAGCACTTACGATGTGCCGGGCACCATTATTTGAGGAGCTTGAGGTAAACTGGTGAATAAGACAAAGAAGCTTTTACTAGAAAGAACGTCTATTCTGGTGGCTACATTCATCTAAGAAATGCATCCCCCCAGTACTGACACACCCTGGATGCTCCTAACCAGTCCCATCCCTCTGTCTACACACACTGCCCCCCACTCCAGGAAAACCACTATCAGATTTTCTTTAATGTGTGTGAGCGCTTAAACTGCACGCTGCTTATATATAGTATCATGTCGTCTGCATATAATGACAGCTTTACCGCTTCCCTTCCAAGCTGGATATATTTTTATTTCTTTTTCTTGTCTGATTGCTATGGCTAGGACCTTTAGTACTATGTTGAATAGAAGTGGAGTGTGGGCATCCTTGTCTTGTTTCAGATTTCAGTGGGAAGGCTTTTGCTTTTTCATGTTGAGTATTATATTGGTTGTGGGTTTGTCATAAATAGCTTTTATTATGTTGAGATATGTTCCCTCTGGGCTTCCCTGGTAGCTCAGCTGGTAAAGAATCTGCCTGCAATGCAAGAGACCAGGGTTTGATTCCTGGGTTGGGAAGATCCACTGGAAAAGGGATGGGCTACCCAGTCCAGTATTCTTGGGCTTCCCTGGTGGCTCAGACAGTAAAGCATTTGTCTGCAATGTGGGAGACCTGGGTTTGATCCCTGGGTTGGGAAGATCCCCAGGAGGAGGGCATGGCAACCCACTCCAGTATTCTTGCCTGGAGAATCCCCATGGACAGAGGAGCCTGGCAGGCTATAGTCCATAGGGTTTCAAAGAGTCAGACACAGTTGAAAGACTGAGCACAGCACAGCCTGTTCCCTCTACACTTCGGTAAGAGTTTGTATTATGAATGGATGCTGAATTTTATCAAATGCTGTTTCTACATCTCCTGAGATGATCATGTCGTTCTGTTCTTCCGTTGATATGGTGTATATTGATTGTGTATGTTGAACCATCCTTGTGACCCTGTGCTGTGATTAGTCACTCAGTCATGTCCGACTCTTTGTGACCCCATGGTGTAGCCCGCCAGTCTCCTCTGTCCATGGGGATTCTCCAGGCAAGAATACCGGAGTGGGTTGCCATTCTCTTCTCTAGGGGATCTTCCCAACCCAGGAATAGAACCGGAGTCTCCTGAACTGCAATGGATTCTTTACTATCTGAGCCACCAGGGAAGCCCGAGAATACTGGATTGTGACCTGGGATAAACCCAATTTGGTTGTAGCGTATCATGTTACTTGGTTTTGCCCGTTTGGGTATCATGCTGTATATGTTCTTTCACAACGTACTTTTCCACTGGCCAAAATAAATGCATAAAGATGTGGGGAGGGGGGGCGGGGGGGGGGAGGTACTTTCCTAGTGGCCCAGTGGTTAAGACTCTGCACTCCCAATGCAGGGGGCCGAAGTTAGACCCCCCATGCCTCAACTAAAAGTGTGCATGCCGAAAGTAAAGACCCTGAGTGCCACAAATAAAATCCAGTGCAGCCAAAAAGAAAGATAAGTGTATGTGTATATACAGCATTACAGCTACATTTGTTTGTAAAGGAAAAAAAACTGTAAACAACTTAAATGTCTGCCAACAGGGAGTATTTAAAGGCCTTATAACACACTTGGACTATGCAGTCCTGCTCACAAACGATTACTATGTAATAGTTTGCAGTGTAATACTATGCAAACATTTCATGATATATAAGGATAGAGAATGATGGTCTCAATATTTTACTAAGTACCAAATCAAGTTACAAAAGGACATACATGAGATCTTATTTTTTGTTAAAAAACAAATTCATCGGAAAGCAGTCTGGGTTCCAGTGCCAGGCACACCACTTGAGTGGTTCCCTGCTTGGTTCGATCATCTGCTTATCAAAGCGGGAGCAGGGTACTGCCTCTGCCCTCACAGAAGAGGAAAGGACAAGGAGGTGAGCGGAGAGGGTGGGGCTTCAGCAAGTTTCCCAGGAGACAACACTAAATACCCAGAACATAGTGCCTGGGGGCTGATGAAGGTGCTAGAAAGTGGGACTGTCCTGTGGGTGGGCTGTTGGGCAGAGCCAGGAGCACCAGCCGCCACCCACCCCTGCCACTCCCTGCCTAGTGACCTTGAGCTCCAGCCTCCCTGAGTCCCCATTTTTAGGGGGTAAAAGTGAGAGATTTGAACTGCTGATCCTTAAGAATTCTTCAAAGTCTGAAATTCTCTGCTGACATTCGCTAGCTGCAAGGTTCATTTAGTGCTGAATCCCACACCTCTGGCGGGGGAAGCTGGGGGCCTGCAGCTCAAAGGAACCCTCTCCTGGGACACTCCCAAGGGCAGGGCCCCTAGCCCTGTGTGCAGGAGGCCCTCAGGAAATGTGAGTGGAACGAACGAATGATGGAATGAGTGAAGTCAACGTGCAAGGAAGTGCGTAACCGAAGGGCTCAAGCGCGATTTTAGAGGGAGGGTTTTCGAAAATGGTTCTGCAAGGTGACAGCAAGCTTGCCTCCGTCACAGCCAAGTGATGGGAAGGAAATTCAGCAGACGGGGCCCCTGCCTCTCATTTTTCACAGAGTGGAGCCTTTCTGCCCGCTGCCACTTGCCACTCCTGCTAGGTAATCAGACTGCTGTTAATTAATAAAGCTGTCAGGTGAGTCATCCTCTCTGGTCATTAGTATCCTTCCAGAAAGCCAACCCTGCCATCACCACCCCATCCGCCCCTCGGCTTGCAGCTCAATTAACTTAATGCTATGCAAATGAGAGGCTCTTCTCATCATTAGCTTCTAGCCCGCGAATGTTAATCGCATAATTGGGGCTTCAACAGGGTAATTAGACACGATTTTGTCCATTAGTCTTACAAGGCTAATTATCGTTGAGAGGAGAAGGGGGGATGATCCCAGAGCACAGAGCAAAGAGGGGCCTCTGGTTAAAGCCAATACGATGGAACCTCGACCAGGTACAGCGGCAGCCTTATTCCAGGCCGTCCCAACCCAGCATCCCAATCCGCCCAGGGGCCAGGAGGCGGGGTGGGAGCACGGGTTGTGGAGGAAAGGAGGGCCCGGGGAAGACTGCAGTGAGCTGGGGTGGGGGGAAAGAATACACATGGCACCTGAAAGCCAAGCAAGTCGGCCGCCAGCCTGGGGCCAGGAGGCCAGCTAGGTCCCCGCTCGATCACACAGTGAGTCTCTCGGCCTCAGTCTCTCCCTCTGTGCGATCTGGGGGGGTGGTGGGGGGCGCTAGATGGTCTCCAGGGGCCTCCTCGGTATGACTGCTGTGAATTTGGATCTTGGGATGAAAAGGAGAGCTGAGACTCTGGAGGGGTGGTGGGTAGGGAGGAAGCGATGGAGAACCTGGCCAGGGAGCAGGAGGGGCTGCAGAGAGAAGGCCCTGGGTTCCTTGAGCACGGCCTCGGTGGTAACCTGGGCAGATGTGAAGATGACACTGAGATGCCTCCTAGGAGCCTGTCCTAGCTTGCTCAGGCTGACGCAGCGAAGAGCCCAGAAGGGGCCTTCCCTGGTGGTCCAGTGGCTGAGGCTCCCAAGCTCCCAACGCAGCGGGCAACGGTTTGATCCCTGGTCAGAGAACTAGACCCCACATGCTGCAACTAAGAGCCTGCATGCTACAACTAAGACCTGGAGCAGCCAATAAATAAGTAAATAAATATTTTTTAAAAGTGCCCTGGGGGCTGCTACAGGCTGAATGTCCCCTCCCAAATTCCTGTGTTGGAGCCTTGAGCCCCAGCACCTCAGAATGCAACTATATTTGGAAACAAGGCCTTTAAAGAGGTGATGAAGCTCAATGAAGCTGCTGAGGGTAAGCCCTAATCCAGGCTGAAGGGAGTCCTAAAGAAGAGGAAATCTGGACACACAAAGACACACGTGTACACAGAGAAGAGACCACGTGACGAGGCAACACAAGGGCGGCATCTGCAAGCCAAGGAGAGAGGCCCCGGCAGGAGCCAACGCCATGACCTTGGACGCCCAGCCTCAGAGCCACGGGGAAATGAATTTCCACTGTTTCAGCCACGAGGTCAGCGCTGTTTGCTTCAGCAGCCCTGGGAAGCCATGCAGATGTCCAAGAGGCAGCTCCTCTTGCCATGTCCCAAATGGAACCAGGGGTCCCCTCCCCCAGACCGGCTCCTCCCACATCCCCGGCTGGGAGATGGCCAGCAAAACACGGAGTTGTCCTTAACGGCTCTCTTTCCCAAGGTTTGACAGCCAGTCTGATGGCGTATCGACTGTTGTCTGTTTTATCTCCAGAATGCAGTGTCAGAGGGCTTCCCTGGTGGTCCAGGGGTTAACAAATTCACTTTGAAATGCAAGGGACACTCGTTCAATTCCTGGTCTGGGAAGATCCCACGTGCCAGGGGGCGACTAAGCCTGACGACCGCAACTACTGGGCCTGTGGACCACAGAGCCTGCGCTCAGCAGCAAGGGGAGCCACGGCAGCGGGAAGCCTGCGCACCGCAACGAAGAGCTGACTGTGCTCGCTGCGGCGAGAGAAAGCCCTCGCACAGCAACTACTGCAGAGCCTGCGCTCAGCAGCAAGGGGAGCCACCACAGCCGGAAGCCTGCGCACTGCAACTAAGAGCCGACCATGCTCGCTGCGGCAAGAGAAAGCCCTCGAACAGCAACTGAGACCCAGCGCAACCAAAAAAATACCAAATACTGCGTCAGAGCCCAAGTACTTCTCACCACCTGCATGGCCACCAGGGTCTCTCACCTGGATGATGCCAACTGCACCCACCCGGCCTTCCTGCTTCTGCCCTGGTCCCCTTGCCTATGAGCCATTCTCCACCCAGGAGCCCGATTAGTCCTTTTAAAACATAAGTTAGGTCCCATCACTTGACAGCTCAACGTCCTGTTCCAGTGGCTCCCAACTGACTCCCGGAAAGTCCAAGTCCTCCAGGAGCCCATCTCCCTCCGACTCACCACCTCCCAGTCTGTTGCTGCTCCACTAGCAATAACGGCCTCCGTGACGCCCCTGGACTTGCCAACCACATCCTGCCCCAGAGCCTCTGCACATGCTGTTCCTCCGGCCTGGACTGCTCTTCCCCAGATCCTCCCAGGATTTGTTGAAGCCTCTGCTACAGCGTGCTCTGATCAGAAAGGCCAGCCCCGACCACCTTCTAAGCAACGTGCCACACTCGGCACGTCTGTGGGTTGTACGCAGCCTTCTCCCCACCCCATGTGACGGCAAGGGTTTTAGGTTTTGTTTCCTCTTGTGTCCCCAGAGGTCGCGCAGTACCTGCCTGTCATAGAGGCTCTGTAAGTATTTGGTGTGAACAAAGTCAGCCCCATCTTGCGCAGGAGGAAACTGGAGCTCAGAGATAGTAAAAACCGTCTCAGTCTCACACAGCCTGTACGGGGCCAAGCCAGGATTCCAGAGCCTCTTGCTGAACCGCTGTCCTGTCACTAGGATGCTGTGTAAAGTGCCATGAAGGTGCAGGGCAAGAAGAAGCGTCAGGGAAGGCTTCCTGGAGGAAGTGGAGTTTGAGCTAAGCCTTGAAGAAATGATAAGATTTGGACAAAACCCCAAGGTGCTCTGAAAGAAGACACATCCAGAGCAAACACTGGCTGTTTAGGAAGCAGGAAGTAGGCCGATGGCTCAGGTGTAGAGGGCGAGAAGATCGGGTGGGCAGAAAGAGGGAAGATCCCTCTCTGGGTCCCCGCCCTACCTCCTCTTCTGAGGGCGGGAGTTCCAAGCCTGGCAGTTCTTCCTGGTACACGAAGTCCTCCCCCAGGATCTAGAACCTGCGCTTCATGAGACAGAGGCCTGGAGAGAAAGGAAGAACTCTGCCCTTAGAGCCACATGGGGGTTCCAACCCACAAGCCCCCCCGGGGAGGGGGGTGGCGGGATCTGGACTCGGCAGACACTCCAGTGCCAGCAAGGAGACCATGCTTTATAATCTCAGAAAAAGTAGAGCTGAACTTCAATTTGTGGGAGACTTTCTTAAAAGTTTTTTTATTATTATGAAATAATGTCTGTGGTATTTAGGGAGGAGAGCTGCATGCTTTTAGAACTCTGCCACGTGAGTCTGGCGGAGGCTCAAGTTTTTAAAGCGCACGCGGGGTTCACCAGTTCAGCCCTTGATGTATGCCTCTAAGGAAGACGGAAAATTGAAGCACACAGAGACGTCTCCCAAAGTCTCCTCTGGGTAAAGAAAGCAAATATGATTTCTCCAAGTCATCTCACCACCCGCCCTCCTGCCTTTCTCTGGGAAATGAATTTAACGGTCGAGCACTGCGCCTGCCAAAAATGGGGGCTGGACTTCATCAGAGCTGGACTCAAATGCCAACTACCCTGGGCTCTGTGCCGCTAAAGGTCGCCTGTCACTCTACACCAAGACTGGAAGATTGCTTCGGACTGCTGACAGCAGTGTGTGTTTATCTCCCCCGATGTCTCAGCCCCCACCAGCTTAGGCCCAACGGTTAAAACCCACCAGATAAAGCCTGCTGGACCCCTAATCTACAGGGGAAAGAGAAATGGAGACGTGCTTTGCCAGTGAAGACTAGCCAGCCTTGCTGGGGGGAAGGGGAGAGCTGGGCACGAGGGGAGATTTTCTGACTGTGAAGGTTATCAGACATTAAGATAGCAAATTGAGAAAACTTGTCCCTTTCTCCCCAGATGTCACATTTACATGGAATGCTGTGCTCAAAGTAGAGGCTGGCAAACTGACCCTGGGCCCCTTCTTAGGCCCCTTAGAGACCGCAGGAGCGGGGGCCCTCAGAAAGTCCTCAGGAAAACATTTTAAGTGGTTGATAAACACACCGTGTTTCTACAGCAAGGGCTTCCCTGGTGATTCAGTGGTAGAGTCCGCCTGCCAATGCAGGAGACACAGGTTCGATCCCAGGTCTGGGAAGATCCCACATGCTGAGGAGAAGTAAACCTGTGCACCACACCTGTCAAGCCTGGGCTCTACCTCGGGAGCTGCCGCTACTGAGCCCACGGGCCTTAGAGCCCGAGCTCCACAACGAGAGAAGCCGTGGTGACGAGAAGCCCCCACCCCGCAACTAGAGAAAAGCCCGCACGGCAATGAAGACCCAGCACAGCCAAGAATAAAATCAACAAACAGTCTTAAAAATACATACAGTATAACACGGAAACTTACACGACCAGACGTGAAATAGATGGCCAGGGGGATTGGCTGTACGGCCCACAAAACTCAAACAGGGGCTCTGTATCAACCTAGAGAGGTGGGATGGGGAGGGGGATGGGAGGGAGCTTCAAAAGGGAGGGGATAGATGTGTACCTCTGGCTGACTCACGCTGAGGTTTGACAGAAAACAACAAAATTCTGTAAAGCAATTAACCTTAATAAAAAAATGAATTAATTTAAAAAAATACACTACAGTGAGATGTTTACTGTCAGCATCTAACAAAATTGCTAACCAAGAAAATACCGTGTATGACCTAAATGGGAAGGAAATTCAAAAAAGAGGAGATGTGTACACGTCTGGCTGATTCACTTTGCTGGAGGGTAGAACCTAACACAACACTGTAAACCCACTGCACTCCAACAAAAGTTAATCTTTTAAAAAAGAAAGAAAACACCACGGAAACCCCTCGTTATGCGTGTGCGCCATCCCTTCGTAAAGACTAAGCCCCCAGTCACTAAGCCTCCATCACCCAGCACAGGCCGCGTCTTGTGGCTCTGGCTGGCTGGCTGCCCCACAAGCACCACGCCACGCCAAGTGCCTCCCGTCCACGCTGCCCACTGCGGACAGCAGAGCTAAGCCTGTGGCGGCCTGGGCTGGCTCTCTCTCCTTCCAGGAATTCACCGTATTTGTATACCCCGAAAAACCCTGGAGGCTGCCGGCGAAGAGCTCAAAGGTAATGCACCTTTTTGATGTCGCTGCTTCGGAAGTAATCGCTCCTGTAATCGCCCCAACACAGACGACAGATCTTTGTCACACGCTGCGGTAAACTAAAAGTTTTAACCCTCAGAAAAAAAGTGGTGCTGCCCTTCCACGTTTGCTCAGAACCATCCCACCAGACTTTTCTTACACGAACACTGGAAATAAGTGGTGAAATGTCAACAGTCCCTAGGCGGGAAAATAATGGGAGAATTTCCCTCCTTGCGCTTCTTACTGATGGAAGGATTCAAATGCTCCAGTTCCAGGGACCGTGGTTGGGGGCTGGGGGCCCCGTCACCACCATTGGCCGCAATCTTGAGCTTGAGGCCTAGGGTACCCTTCCTTCCTAGCTCCAGGCCCGGTGGGTGAGCCAGCCGCCGCCTCTCAGAACCACCTTCCGCCTCTGACCTCCCAGCCAGCTGCCAAATTCCCATCAGCAGCTAGGATTTCTTCTTACTGTAGCGAAGCGCATCGGAGCCAGGATGGTTGGGATGCGTGTTGCTGGGCGCCAAGTGGCTGTAACAAGGGCGGTGGAAACCAAGCTGGCGGCCCAGGAAGACGGCCTGTGTCTCTGGCAGAAGTGGATAGGACAGCGTGGACGAGGCAGTTTACTTGAACGGTTCGCCCAAGCACACGATGGCAGAGCTTTCAGAGATGCTGGAGGGATGAAGGGGTGGCCAGGACGGATGGCCCTCAGGTTGGGTTTTCACCTCTTTAATGCTGTCTCCAAATGTATGCCTCAACTGTGAAAGGGGACGAATCCAGAACGAGGACGGGCGGGTGTGATACGGCCTTCCACAACTGCTGTCTCACCCGGTTTTGAAGTCAGGGCTCATAACCCTGAGTTCTCCTTCCTGGGCAGTTTGCCAAGCCTCACTCTGATCGCTCCACTTCCGGGGCTCCCACACTCCATCTGGGGACAGCCCCCAGGCCCCAGAGCCCCCAAAATTATTTAAATGAGCCAACCCACCAAGAGAACTGCAAACCCGAACTAACTGCCCTCCTGCCATACGGAAGCCGCGTTCCACAGCTCAGCTATAGTCACCCTGTCCCCAGGGCGCAGCCCCCGACACGGCCCACAAAGCACCCACCTCTCCTTGGGACTGTAAGTCACAGAGCTCTGCCTCCTGTCTCTCTGAGTGTCATCGTGTGTCCTACCATCAACAGACTCTTCAGGGAAATCCTTAGCGGTCCAATGGTTAGGACTTGGAGCTTTCACTGCCAGAGCCTGAGTTCGATTCCTAGTCAGGGAACTGAGATCCCATGAGCTGTACAGCGCAGCCAAAAAAAAAAAAAAAAAAACCTTTAAATTTTACAGAACAACAGGGGACAGGTGATCCATGCTTTCCAAGCCCCTGCTCCCGATCCACAGGGCTGTTATAGCATTCAGATCTTCCCACCTGTCTGGCTCTGTGGCTTCTCCAACAAGAAGTGTGGTTTCGTTTCTGTGTGTCTGCAGGGTCATCTTCTGGCCCACAGATCACCAGGAAAGTACCTTCCTCCATCCAGAGGGAGGCTGTGTGCACGGAGCAGCTGAGGGGCCAGCCCGCGGCCATAGATCCTCGGTGAAGAGCTGGTCTGAGTTCGCTTTTCAGAAGCTCTGATCTCCACGCACAAGCCTGGAGCTCCCAGGGTACTAGGAATCAGAGGGGCTCCCACACCAGAAGCCCCTCGTCCGAGCGCCAGGCTCTGGGCAGAGAGCTTCCACAACACCACCTCCCACGCCACCTCCATGCCCGGGCCCCTGGTTCTCATTGAGGAAACTGGGATGCAGAGAGGTGAATAATCTGCTGCAGGAAACTCAGCTTTTGACTTTTGAGCTGTTGACAGCACCATCTTGGTTGGATGGAGCATCCCGCCCGTGCTCGGTTTCCCCGCAAACGCACGCATGAGTCTTGCAAAGGGCGAGGTCGGAAGGGCTGGGCTGTCATCTCATCTGACAGATACCGAGGCCTAGAAAGGTTACATAGCATCCACAGACCGCTTACCAGTGGGCTGTACAGCGAGACTGTCAGAAACACACCCAACTATTGGGATACTTTGGGGGCAGAGAAGGATGGATGCAAAAGAGACAGTGGCCAAACGTTCGAAGAAAAGAGCAGACCCGGAAGAGAGGAGGCCCGGAGCTGACCCCACTCCCACCGCCGTGACTCACACGCTCTTTCATCCTGGACCCCAGACACGCTGTTGAGGCAACGGCTACTTCCTCCAAAGCAGTTCAATTTGGCTCTGAAGCCCTCTAACCTGAGTGGACATCTGCATAGCGGGGCCAGTGGACACCACTGCTCGGGCGATGGGGTCAGAGCAGCTGGAACACATCGGAAATGGCAAAGCCATTCTCCGAGAGTCTCGTGGTGTGGTCCTGCACACACAGTGTTGCAGGACCAGGCAACGGGGTCACAGTCGCCCTGGCTGTGGACGTTTGAACGGAGACTCTGCTGTCAGGAGGGGCCTTTCAGCGCACCGAAATTTAAGGGAACATTCTTCCAAAAAACAAAAGGCACCAGCGGAGAGCTCGGTGGATGATATGTATTCCAGCCCATGTCTGGCAAACTCTCAGATGGCAGCTGCGAGGCAGGGTCAGGCGGGTTCTATTAGCTCAATTAATGAGGAGTAAGACAAGGCTAACATCCCGCTCGTCGGGCAGCTCGGCACAGAGCTGGAGTAATGGAGTTATTAACCTCAGTCAGCCACTGAATTGTGCGGCTGATTCCAACTCCATTTCCTAGATCAGGCCTCTATTAATGGGCTGTTTATTATCCTTAATCCACATAAGGATCAGTGGCAGAAATATGAGAGCTTCCTGGAAGGACCAAGTGATAATAAGAGGAGGAGAGAGAGGCAAGAAATCCTCTCCATCTCGTATTTTAATTTTTCTCTGGGCCAACTGCTGTTCTCTTAAGAGACGAGAGCGTCCTCCTCACTTTGGAACACGTCGGAAACGGCAAAGCCATTCTCCGAGGGTCTCGTTGTGTGGTCCTGCAAAACACAGGGTCACAGGCAACTAAAAAATGATCAGCCTTTTAAATCAGAGAGCTCTGGCATATTAACGATATACCAGTTCAGTTTTTAGTTTCATAATATACCACGTTATACCATTGTTTAACATAACCCGAGCGATCAGACCAGCATTCAGCAGAGGGATCTGTCAACGTGGTTAAACGCCTTGATGATGATTTCCCAGTTTGCCTGGCTCCACAGGACCCTCCTGGACGAAAAGGTGGTTTCGTCTTTGCCTCTTTCAGGGTCACTCTCGTCCCACGTGCTGCCAGGTGAACAAGGAGCTACCTTCCTCAATTCCAACCAGCAGGAGGCTTCAACATGCTTCCCACAGGTAAGAAAGGCAAGCAGGTTGAGACTTTAGAGTAAAAATATTAATATTTTGAATAGAAATGAGTTATCTGTGCCAACCTACAATGAATAATATAGCAACTACTCTCTGAGGATCATTCCTCAAGTATAACGGTATTTGCCACTGTAGCCTCTTTCTATGAAACTGGAATCCAAAATCATATGGGTGGGACTTCCCTGGCGGTCCAGGGGCTAAGACCTTGTGCTCCTGCTGCACGGGACCTGGGTTCGATACCTAGTAAGGGAGCTAAAGATCCCACATACCGAAACTAGAAATCCCACATGCTGCAACAACAATCACACATGCCACAGCTAAGACTCGGCACTGCGAAATAAATAAAGCAATGTTTAACAACAAAACAAAAAGCACATGAGTAACTAACATAATAAACGTTTTTCATGATTTTTAACATGTAGGCAAATCAGTGGCACGCATATTTGGGGCATGTGAGTGTGTAATTTATTATATGAGGACAGGAGAGAAAACTGTATCCTACACTTTGAATGGAGGCTTCCCAGGTGGCTCGGCAGCAAAGAAATTGCCTGCCGGCGCAAGAGATGCAGGTTCGATCCCAGGGTCGGGAAGATCCTCTAGAGGAGGAAATGGCAACCCACTCCAGTATTCTTGCCTGGACAATTTTATGAACAGAGGAGCCTGGTGGGCTACAGTCTATGGGGTTGCAAAGAGTCAGACATGACTGAGCGACTGAGCACACACACATGCACACTTTGAACGAGAGTCTGTCCTCCCAAGAGGAGCTGTGGGCAGGATGCTTCGGAGCCCACTGCATCCATGGCACTTGCCAATTATAAACGACACATACCCACACACAGCAGTGCACTGTCCTGTTGAAAGAGTAGAGGCTATTGCTCCATTTGACAGACAGGACAACTAAGGTTAAATGTAGTTTTTTCCAGCCAGCTAGCCAGTGAACAGGGATAGACACTCATCACCTTGCAGACCAGGCACAACACAGCCATCTGGAGCAAAGAGCTGGGGTCGAGGCTGGCCTCCTCCAGGCGGCCTGGGGCAAAGGACACAGCTTCTCTGAGCCCAGGTGCCTTTTACTGAACCAACCAACTTTATGGGGCTATTGAATGGACTAAAGGAGATGTAAGGCAGGCACATGATGGGCACTCAGCAGACCCCAGGTATCATTAGCATCATTCCTGTCATCAGGGCGATGATGAGGGTTAAAGATAAGGAGGTGGGACTTGGAAGGGAAGAAGTGTTCTCCGGGACTGCCCTAGCAACAAGGCAAGGCCGCTGCAGAGCAGAGTCAGGAAGTGGATGCAGATGGGGGCGGGGGTAGAGAGAGAAAGCCATTCTTTCTGGCAGCACCAGCGGCGGCCTGGTCACAACATTCCGGGCTGCCTCCCACACCAAGTGGAGGCTTGTTTCAAGGCCCCAGGAAATCTGAAAGCTTTGAGACCCACTTGTCCGAGAAGTGCACCGGGCAGGTGGCACTTGGGTGGGCTGGGGGTTCGGTACCAGCCCCTCTGGGGGGGCAGATCTGTGTCCACGGGTCCGGGTCCTCTGGGTAGTTCTGCTCTCTAGTTCCCTGGGGAAAAAGGCTGTGTTTTTAGCAAAAGCCAACAAGACACCCAGCACCGACTGGGAGCCACGTGCAATGTGAAGAGACTCGTCACTGCCTCCCCAGGGACAATCAGACCCCTCTGGGCTCCTCCAGATGTGGGACACACAACTGTCTAGTTTAAGAAATAATAATAAATACAAAATGAAAACCCACCACGCTTGCAAAGGAACCTACGGAGCAGTTGCCAGTTTGTACAAAGCAACCTGGGACACAAGCAGCTCATCAAGATACTGTCCTTGGGCGATTTCTCCCTCGCCCCCAGATTCAGTCCAGTGGAGCACAGAGCAAAACATTAGAGAAAACAGCGCTAGTGAAATCGACGCCAGCATTCTGCTGAATTCAATGGGCAATGACTCAGCGAGGGTCCCCCCTTTCACCCTCTTTCCGGGAATTTCTGAGAGCTCCAGCAACAGCTCTGACCCAGACCTTGCCTGCTGGCCCCAGAGCTGTACGGCCTGGGAGGGCCAGGAGGCTCAGGCATGGCCACCCCATCCTTTCCCCAGAGCTGTACGGCCTGGGAGGACCAGGAGGCTCAGGCATGGCCACCCCATCCTTTCCTCACAGCATCGGTGGGGGGGGGATGCAAAAAAAAAAAAAAAGAACCCGTCTGTCTGATACACGGCAAACTTTCCAACATCAATCAGAAGCCTATACTCCCTTTCCATAGTAAACATTAATTTTGAAAGGAAATACAGTGCCACAAACTTGCAGCACGAAATGAATTATTTCAGTCAGGCAAGGGCCCATTTCTAGATGTAGTCTTGGACACTTCTTTGTTTCTTTCTTTTTCTTTCTCTCCTCTTCTTTTTTTTTTTACTATTATTATTGTATTTTAACAAACTTTATAGCCCATTTTATTTGTTCTCAAATAACTTTTTCTCTTTCTTTTCGACGCATCAATGACTTGGTTTGTTTCCCTCACGATGAGATGTTGGAACCAAGAGATTGATACTGCTCAGCGGAATATAATTTAGTATTATGTACTGTGGGTTTATGAAACAGGAGTCAAACAAAACATTGCATTTGAACACTATCCATTTATTAGCTCTATGGAGAAATTTATATTTGACAAGGAGACAATAACTTTGCTTCCTGATAAGCCGAAGAGGTCTATTTCTGTGTCCAATGCACAGAGTAGCTTGCCCTTCCCCAATAACTCTATTTACTACTATGAATATATTTTAATAATAAAATTGATATATATGTAAATTTATTTTAATCTAATTTCATCGAATCCTCCTAAAAAAAAAAAAGAGCCTTTGTAGATTGTTTTCATATCTGAGTTATAGATTTCTGTATCGTATTCCCAGATTGATTTCCAGGCTATAATTCTGTCAAGATTTCCTCCCGGTGTCAAAAACAGCAACACCACAGCTAGAGTGCTTTATAATTGGCATCACAACGGAACCAGAATTACAGCCTCGATATTCATCCCAGTGCTGGGTGGGTTCGTGTTAGAATATTTCTCTCTTCCTTAGCCTCTTCCTGGGCTTGAAGGTTTATGGCTAAAATTACTTTCTAAATTAATCACAAAAATGCTGCATTGAAAGCTAAGGCAGAGGCAGTGGGTTAGACAGAGATAAGAAAGGAGGGGGGGAAATACACCCTCAGCGAAGGGAGAGGAGTACAGAAGGATGATTAAACAGGGGCAGATAATTAAATCTAGGCTGTAAACAAACATCTTTTTTTTCCCCCCTCTGCTTGTCCTCTGCCTTAGGGTCAAATAAATTAAACTGGCATTATTTACTACATAAAGAGAAACTGATTTTTATTTTGTGGTGAATGGAGAAGTATTTCTTTGCAAGCTCACCCTAAATCAAAGAGGTTCTTGAATCACCCTCCCCGTGTGCTTTTAATAAACACCAGGCCCGTCCCCTGTGGGTCCTGAAGCCCTGGGCTGTCACAAGGGCCGGTAAATAAAACAGTCGTTTTTCCCCCTCGGGGCTCAGAAAAATGGGCACTAGGCCTCTCCCTGCGTCTTGTCAATGACCCGCCCCCAGCCTTCTTCTAAGCGACTGTCTGCATTTTTCCTGACTCCTTTCAACTTCAGGTCGATGGTGAGCCTACCCAGAAGCTAACTACCAACTCTGAAGTCTGCTCCATCTCCAGAAAACAGAGGGTGGAGACTTGGCCTTGTAGCCCCGTGGTCCCTGGAGACTACCGGGCGGAACGGGGAAGAGACGGGGTGCCCAGGCTGCCCGCTGGGTCCCGGCTGCTCGAGAACCAGCCAGACGGCTCAGTCGTCCAGGAGGGAGCTCTCCAGACCCAGCGCTGGGGACGTGATCAAGACAGGGCTGAGGAGAGACTCCAACTTGGGGTGGGGGACGGAAGAAAGCCCCTCACGAAGAGGTCCACCCCAACCCCCAGAGTCCGTGGATGTGCTGCTTTACGAGGAGCACGGGCTCCGCACTGAGGGTACACCAAGGACCCTGACAGGTTAGATGGTCTGGGTGGACCCGCTCCAGTGACAGGAGTCTAAGAACTGTCCCCAGCTCTGGTCAGAGGGAGATATGAGCACAGAAGAAGGTCAGGTGTGGCAGCGTTTGAACAAACAGGAAGGGGGAGATGATCCCAGGATGGGAGGCAATTTCGAGAGGCTGAACAGGGGAGGAAATGGACTCTTCCTAGGGCCTTCAGAAAGGAATGCAGCCTGTCTCACATACTGATGTCAGCCTTACAGAATGGTAAGACAATACATATGTATTGTTTAAGCCACTAAGTTGGTGATTGTTCAGTCACTCAGTTGTGTCCGACTCTGCGACCCCATGGGCTGCAGCACGCCAGCCTTCCCTGTCTTTCACCACCTCCCGGAGCTTTCTCAAACTCATGTCCTCTGAGTCAGGGATGCCATCCAACCATCTCATTTGCGGTAGCTTATGACAACAGTCACAGAAAACTAATTTTCTGTCTATTTTCTAGAACCAATTCATGCTCTTCTTAGACAAACTGCACACTTATACAGAGACAAGTGATTTGCAAAATATACCCCACCTTGTGACTCAGGTATAGACAAATAAGGATCCGAAAAGTTTAAAGAGAGAAATAGAGAGAGAATGAATATCCTTTGGAAGAAAAATTAACTCCAGGAAACAGTAGCACAGTTTAGATAAAGCCTTATCAAGGACCTCTTGGTGGCTCAGCAGTAAAGACTGCCTGCTAATGCAGGAGACACAGCTTCAGTCCCTGCCCTGGGAAGATTCCACATGCTGAGGAGCAGTTAAGCCCGCATGCCACAATTACTGAGCCTGAGCTCTGGAGCCCGGCAGCAGCTGAGCCTGCATGTCTAGAGCCCGCGCTCAGAAACAAGAGAAGCCACCGCAGCGAGAAGTCCATGCACTGCCACAGAGCATAGCCCCTGCTTGCCACAATTAGAAAAAGCCCTCATGAAAGCAATAAAGAACCAGTACCACCAAAAATATAAATAAACACATAAAATATTTAAAAAAAGCCTTATCAATGCTCAAAATAATTTAGAGAGAACAGACTCTATGATAGGAGAAACCAGAGAAAAGAGGATGAGATAAAATTTAAAAGGAGGTATTCTAATGCATATATACGGAATCTAGAAACATGGTACTGAAGAGTTCATTTACAGGGCAGCAGTGGAGAAACAGACACAGAAGATAGATTTATGGACGGGGAGAGGGGAGGAGAGGTGAGATGTATGGAGAGAGTAACATGGAAACTTACATTACCATATGGAACGTACATAGTCGATGGGAATTTGCTGTCTGGCTCAGGAAACTCAAAGAGGGGCCCTGTATCAACCTAGAGGGGTGGGATGGGGAGGGAGATGAGAGGGAGGTTCCAAAGGGAAGGGATATATGTGTATCTATGGCCGATTCATGTAAAGGTTTGACAGAAAACAACAAAATTCTGTAAAGCAATTGTCCTTCAATAAAAACAAACAAACAAACAAAAAATTAAAAGGACAAGAAAGAAAACTGACAGCATTAAGGGAAAAAGAGAATCCTCTGGGAGTCCAGGGGTCTAGACTGGGCACCTCACTGCCAGGGCCCAGGTTCAGTCCCTGATCCAGGAGCTAAGATTCCCACAGGCTGTGTGGTTCAGCTAAAACAAGTCAAAAAAGAAAAAAAAGTAAGGGGGGAAAAATAAGGGAAATGTAAAAGAATTATAGAAGTGAAAAAAGAAGAAATAAGAAATAATACTGATGTTTATTTAAATAAACTTATTGTGAAGGACAGATTTTAAAAATAATACAGAAAGGAAAAGGAAAAGATAAAAGTTACTAGAAAGAAATCTTAATTATGGAAGACAGATGATGAATGTCCAACATACATTTAATCAATCTTGCTTCCCCGGTGGTTCTGCGGTAAAGAATCTGCCTGCAATGCAGGACCCACAGGAGATGCAGGTTTGACCCCTGGGTTGGAAAGATCCCCTGGAGGAGGGCATAGCACCCCACTCCAGTATTATTGCCTGGAGAATCCCATGGACAGAGGGGCCTTGCGGGCTACAGTCCATGGGGTTGCAAAGACTCAGACACCACTGAAGCAACTTAGCACACCAAGTGAATGAACCAAAAAAATATTAATATATGTACTAGAAGGAAATTCTCCTGAAATAATGGAAATGGAAAGGATGCATAATATTCCAGAGAAAAGTAATAAAAAGAACCAGAACTGACACATGGCCTGGTGAATATAAATGAATTGAGAGAGAGAGAGAGCATCCAGATATAAGAAGTATATTACCTTAAATGTAAAAAAACTCATGGACCTCAGATGTTCCCGCAACCCCACAGGTGTCAGAGCGCAGTATAGAAATGATGCAGGATGCTGAGGGTAGGAAATGTGATGGGAGAATTCTTTACTTTGTTAGACATTTACAAGTAAAGTTAACAGAAAGACAATCTCAAATGTGCAAGAATTTAGGAAGTTAAGCATGTACAAGTGACTCAAAGACTTAATTCATTCAAATGAACAATGAATCAAAATGGATAAATGGAGAGGCTGAACAATGCGAATAGCTGGCATTGAAATCTGAATCCAGTTGAAGAGAGAATGAAAACTTCTTAAATACAGTAAGTACAGCTAAAAACAGAATGCAATTGTTATATTTCTAGAAATAAAACTTAGTGATCTTAAAAGTAATAATCTGTGTACAACAGACTGAGATCACATGTGTCTGTTCCTCCCAACCGTCCCCGCAGCCCCCGCGGCCCCCGCGGCCCCCGCGGCCCCCGCAGCCCCCAAGGCCTCCGCGGCCCCCGCGGCCCCCGAGGCCCCTGAGGCCCCCTGTGGCCGCCCAACAAAAATGGAGGTGGGGAGGGGAATAAGGAAGTGGTACGTATGCGAGCATTTTCTCCTTCATTTTTCATATGACAGAGTCAGAATATTCTGTTTCATTTCAGAATTGACAAATTGAGAAATACAAGTTTAATCAAGCCGTCTTGACGAGACTAGTAGAGCTAGAAACAGATTATCTTCTAAACCAACTGGGGGGAGGGGCGGAGAGGAGAGAAACCAACAAAAGCAATAATAAAACAAAAGAAAAACACAGGCCATAAAAAACAAGATGGAAAACAAAGGAAACCACGATGAAGCATAAAATAAAGTGATAAAAAGCAAAAATATAGTGGGATAAATTCAGCCATTCAAGGAAAAAGACAAGCAGGTTGAATAAAACATATTAAACCCAATTTCATTCTGTCCACACAACAACCTAAAATAAAGGAAGTAAGGTAATTGATGGTAAGACACACGCAAATGCAGTGAAGCAAACGGGGTGAGTTGTGGATAAACACGGCACGTTGAACCATGCACCACACTCTATTTCCTCCCAAACCCCACAGAAAACGGACAGGAAAGGGATTCTGAAACCCTGACCAGCAAAGACAGGAGAATTGAGGGAGGGAAGGCAACTTAAAACATTTTGGGGGGTTCCCTGGCGGCTCAGCGGTTAAGGCTCTGCTCTTCCACTGCAGGCGCCCGGGGTCAGTCCTTGGTTGGGGAGCTAAGATCCTGCACGCTACAAAGTACGGCCAAAATAATTAAATTTTTTAAGGTTTTTTTTTTTTTTTTTTGAGACTTGGAAGAGCTGGATCAGTGGCAAGAAACTGCAGAGACCTCAAAAAGGCAAATCTCAAGTGAGCAGCAGGAAAAGCTGAGAACAAACCCAGTCCCCATCAGCAAATCCTACAAGGCTCAGGCACAGGTACTGAAACGGAGCCATGCTAATGTACAAATTAGCAGACGTAGTTGGGTCTGAATGTTCCACACAGCTGGACAGGAGGCTGGAAAATGGGCTCTTTTATTTCAGACACCAGTGTGCGCCAGTGAACGCTGATGTGTTGCTACCCAGGAGGAAACAGAGAGTCCGTGGTGGAGGAGATGAGCAATGGTCCTGTCCCAGACAGTCACTTTCATCAGCATGATGCTGCGTGATGAACACACGGCTGACATAAACCTTTATGAACTAAATAACACGGCACCAAAACACAGAAGGCAAAAGCTGCAGGATACACAAAGTCAAATTATTAACAA
The DNA here is from genome assembly GCF_003369695.1 of Bos indicus x Bos taurus. NCBI lineage: Eukaryota > Metazoa > Chordata > Mammalia > Artiodactyla > Bovidae > Bos > Bos indicus x Bos taurus. Next base: position 101,928,202 of record NC_040086.1, read on the forward strand.
GCCTGCTCCACAGAACAGGTACTGCTGAAGTTTTAAAAACCATCTAGCCATAGGCAAAGAACGAAAACCTATGAAATGACCGCATCATTGATCCCATAAGCCTGACAAAGGAAAAGAACACGTGGAAGAAATTCAGACATGTATTACATATGCTTCTTAATACAAAAAAATCTAAATACAAGTGTAGCCAATACCATACAACAGTATATTAGTTTCCCACTGCTGCCATAACTAATTACCACAGATGTACTTTCTTTAAAACGTTCAAATCTATCATCCCACAGTTCTGTAGGTCACAAGTCTGGTACAGGTCCACCTGTAGCACAACCCAGGTCACCAGGATGACCTGCCCACTTTAAAGCCAACTGTTCAGCTACCTTAATTACACCGGCAAAGTTCCTTCTGCCATGTAACCTGACATTCACAGGCAAGACGTGGTCGGGAGGGGGCTCCGTAGGCCATGGAGAATCAAAACTGTGTCTGCACAAGGCATATATTGGAAGAATAACACACCATGACCAAGTGATAGTCATTCTAGGGACGAAAGGTTGACTTACTATCAGAAAATCTGCTAAAATAATTTATTATATTCGTACGTCAAAAAAAGAAGGAAAAAATGTCTGTCTTAGAAGATGCCAAAAAAACCTTTGAATGAAATTCAACATCAACTTCAGACATTTTAAACTCTAAACACTATACTTTAAAAAATTTATTTATTCTGCATTTATTCTTGCTGTACCGTGTGAGGCATGTGGGATCTTATGCCTCACATAAGTTCCCCAACCAGGGATCAAACTCATACCCACTGCAATGGAAGTGAGGATTCTCAACCACTGGACAAACAGGGAAGTCCCAGAACTACACCTCTTTAACTTTATAAAAACTCTATATACCTCAAACGACAGTAATACCTTTGTGGTAGAACACAGGGCAATCCTTCAGGTAAAAGGGCAAAAAAAAAAAAAAAAACCACTTGTCTATCATGAGCCAGCTCTGAAAGTACTATTCAATGCAGTTAGACAAAAGAGTAAAATGAAAAATATAAATACTGGAAAGGAAAAGGACAAAAAGATACATATTTGTGATGACATGATCATCCCCCCGAAAAGCCCGAGAGAATCAACTGAAGACCTACCAGAAGCAGTCAGAGGGTTCCAGGAAACGAGCTGGGACATAAAAATAAGTAAGAAAAATCAGCATTGTTCTCAGAATCCTGAGAAATCCAGTTAGAAAATACAAAGGATGCAAATATCCCATTATCACAAGATCAACAAGAAGAACAACAAGTAATACGATACCTAGAAATACACTTAACATGAAAAGCAGGGGCCCCAATAAAGTGCTGATGGTCTCACAAAGGGGCAAGGAGAGAACAGGGCCACAGACTGCACAGACCCAGCCATACACCTAATGGGATTCCAGTTAAAACGTCAGCAGCAGTGTTCATCTGGAATACTAAATATGTGAGACAGACACTGGAGAAGAGTAACAAGGGGCTTCCCTGGTGGTCCGGTGGTTAAGACTCCCGATGCAGGGGCCCTGGGCTTGATCCCTGGTCGGAGAACTGCACCCCACATGCTAAAGATTCCACGTGCTGCAACTAAGACTCGGTAGAGCCAAAGAAATAAAGAAAACAGTGTTTAAAAAAAGAGTAATGAGAGGGCCTTGTCCTGCATTGGCTATTTTGAATTATACGATAAAGCTAAAGTAGTTAAATGGTGTGGTACTATGCCATGCTAAGTCGCTTCAGTCATGTCTGACTCTGGACTGACTCTGTGACCCTCTGGACTGTAGCCCACCAGGCTCCTCTCTCCATGTATTCTCCAGGCAAGAATACTGGAGTAGGTTGCCATGCCTTTTTGCTGCAGAAGTAGACTTGTGGGGAACAACAGAAAATTTAGAAGTACAGCCAAGTATATTGAGAGACGGCATCTACGAGCAGACAGTGGTCAGACCACATATAAACACACACCCCAAGCCACCAGGTGGCCGACTCTCTTGGTATAAACAGCAAACTCTGACAGCCTTTGTTTTCTTCATGGGGGTGGTCTTTGTTTATTTCCACAACATCTACAGTTGTGGGGTGCTCTCAAGTTCAAGTTAGTGGAGGAAGGACAGAATATTCAACAACATTTGACATCGTTTTGGAAGAAGTAGCTAACAGTTGGGGGAAAGGAGGCTGGTACAGCAAACCTCCATCAGAATAAACATCAGGGGCTTCCCCAGTGATCCAGTGGTTAGGGATCCGCCTGCCAACGCGGAGGCTCCATCCCTGGTCCAGCAAGATTCCCCCTGCCTCGGGACAACGAGCCCAAGACGCAGCTACCGAGCCCGAGCACTCTAGTACCCGGGCTCCCCACAAGAGAGCAGCCCCTGCTTGCTGCAGCCAGAGAAGGCCTGCGTGAGCAACAATACCAGCCCAAAATAAAGACAATGATTTTTTTTTTAATTTTAAATAAATAAATATCAGACGCATCAAAGAGCCAAATGAAAAAGGAAAATTGTGAAAACAGTCGGGGGAAACCATGGATTGCTCTGCACCGCAATCCCACGGGACAGGCGAGACTGGTCGATACGTGTCCTCACTCAGCTGGACGTTCAGGTCCAGTAAGGTGAGCGGCAGAGCCGGGATGTGAACCTGAGCCAGACTCCTGGTTCACAGGGTAAACAGGATGGGTGGTGGGATTCGGGTGGCCAGGACACATGCCCTCTCGGGACCTTGGGCAGGCTCCAGGCAAACTGCCCGTTGTCACAGGGACCTGGAGAGGTGGAAGAGGCCTTCCCGGGAGCCCGTGGGAAGCGGACTGCTCACCTGTTGGGCTTGTAGCCCAGATTGTCCATCAGGTGCGCCTGGTCCAGGTCTCGCGGGAAGCCGTGCAGCACCCACCCTCTCTCAACACAGTCCTGCTGGTCCAGGCGCTGCTTCAGCACCTTCATGATGATGTTGTCGGGGACTGCGGAGAAAGGAGGACAGCTGGTCACTCTTCGGACCCAGCAGGAAGGTGAGGGCGCATCCGAGGTCGTTGCCCACTGGCTTCCTAACTTTACCTGACCTGGGTTTGAACTGCTGAAGAGGCGGGTTTAGGTGGCCGAGGATGTGGGTGCCTGTTTCTCGGGGCGTTCCGCAGTCCCACCAATGAGGGGAACGTGTCTATGCAGGGACGGAACGCACTAGGTGACCTTGACATTGAGCTTTCCCTGACTTTGACAGGATAGATGCCCATCGGCAGCCAGGACAGCTCCCAGCTCTCCAGTGATGTGCGGGCACCCTTCTCCCCACCCTGCCCCCCAGGATCCAGCTTTTGCTGCAAAAGACTTTTCACGGAAGCCCCGGTGGGAGGTTTCATTTTCCTCCAATGGAGCGGTAGTGGTGCCCCTGAGGCTCTCTGCTAATTTATGATGCACATGCAACCCACCCCTTTCTTCTCCCCTCCCCCTTGGTTCTCCCCTCCTTGCTGTTTAGAATCAAATCTCTCACAAGAAGCACAGCGTTAGTTATAACCGGTGACTGAAATCAAGTCTCGTGGAGAAGGAGATGTTAAGAAGTCTCTTGTTTACATTACTGCAATTGACATTTTCCTGAAATTTATACCTTTCTTCCCAGACTCATTAAATGGCCTGTGCTGCTAATGTACTGCGTTCTAGCAATTTGCACTGCATTTCCTGTGCTTTGCACTCATTTTTCCAGAGATACTTGGTAAATATTACCGTTGTTTGCTATAAATGTGGGCCTGATGACGAGCAGGTTTTCCGAGCGGCAGCGACAGAGCGGTTGGCGGCTTCTCTGGAGATGCTCGGCTGCCCTCAAACCGGCCATCCAGGGGTCAGCCCAGTGGCCCCCCGGGCTGGAACACACGACTGGAACCTTCCCAAAGGCCCCCTAGGCTGACAGCCAGGTGAGAGATCCAGAAAAAGTCACTACCAGCTGCTCTCCTCTGTGGCCGGGACACACCTAATGACCGTCCTGCTGCCCAAGAACCGTAAACCTCCATCTAACCCTCCTCCAATCAGGATTTCCCTGATTTTGTTTTCACATCTTTCAGCCTTCCTTCCCCAGTCTGAAGGAAAGAGCAGGGAAGGGATTTTGCTCTAATGAGATGGCCTGGTTGAGACAGGTCAGTGAGGAGCTGATGCAGTTAATCCCATCCCTTCCCTGCTGAAACCTGCCGTGGCTCCCCAGTGCTCTTCGCTATGGTCGACAGGGCCCTGCAAGGTCCACAGCCTGCCTCCCCCGGGTGAATCTCCCCCCAGCTCTCCACCTCCCCTCAAATGTGCCGGTCCTTCCAGCCAAGTCTCCTTCCCCCACGCCTTGCCTGGGGCTGGGCCCCCGAGGAGGGTCCGCTCCCAAGACTGTCCATAGCTGGGTTAACAGCTGTGTTTCTTCACTTCCGCTTCACTTCTTGCCTCCCTGTTCTTAACGTTCCAGCTAAAGCTTTGCGTAGTGCTGCCTCTCACCAGGACAAAGGACCACGTCACCCCACCCCCAACACCGCTTTTCCATAATTAACACAGTGCCTGGCACGCAGGACGTGGTGGAAAAAATAGACCAGAGCCCTCTGTTTGCAAAGCTTCACTGCAACAAAGATGTTAAAACCAACTTGACCAGACTCTGGGGAGCTCAGAAGAAGAGCGGGAGCTGGGCTGGGGGCACCCACAAATCTGGAGTCTGGTCTTAGCCCTGTCCTTGGGTGCCAGCCGACCTCCGCTGGCCCCACGGGCTCTCCCAGTCCCAGTTTCCTCTTTCTCCAAGAGGAAGCCGGGCTCTGTCCCCAGGGGATCAACACGACACGTAGTCCCAGGCGCGTGCGAGGCGCTCAGAACTGGCGGCTCGTGCTCTTCGGTTCGGGAGACGTCAGTCAGGAAACAATGATCCATGAACCCTTGCGTGCTTCCCCCGGGGTCAAGGTGTTCTAAGCTCGCTCCTGGGATACAGGGTGGCTGATTTCAAGCAAGTCTGGGCAGTTAAAGATGGAGAGATTTAGGGACTCCTGTCCCAAGTCCTCTGTTCTCAACCCAGGGGTAGGAAACCTACCAATTGCCCCCTCACTCCCCAGGAGCTGTTTGTGTTCAGGGCAGGGGCAGGGAGGGCAGAGGGGCAGCTGTCACGGCTTCGGGGGTCCCCTCCCCCAGCTCTGCGCTGCACTCCCTATGCACGCAGTGCACACTGGCTCCCACCAGTGACCCCTGAGGAGTCGGGGTCCGGGGAACCACCGCTAAGACCACTGTGTGAATAAGGAACAGAACTTTTCTCTGATTCAGAAACCTCACATTATCTGTCAGGAGAAATAAATACAGGTTAGAGACAATGAGGGTCACTAATCTGCTATACAGCCTTCCAATCCAGGCCTACCCCTGTTTATGGAGATTCTTACGGAAATTGAAACCCATCCAGAAATAAGACTTTCCCAGTGTCTGTCCAGTGGAGCGTTATGCAGCATCTGAGCTGTGCCCAGGCTCGGGGTCTGAGGCTGCCACCCACAGCAAACAAGAAGCCAAGGGCCTGCCCTCCTGGAGTCTACATTCCGGCCAGTGAGACAGACGATGCACAGATAAATAAATAACCATTTCAGAAAGTCATAAATACTACAAAGAAAGCAAACCAAGTGAGGGATGATGCTGGTTTGACTGGATCCAGGATTGTCTCTGAGGTCACACCTGGCCAAGATCTGGACGATGAGTTCAGCCTCACGGAGATCTGGGGAGGATGTTCAGGGTGGAACTCAAGGCAAGGGCAAAGGCCCTGAGGCTGGAACAACCTTGGCACATTCAAGGGGTGGAAAAAGGCCCAGTGGCTGGAGCGGAGGGACTCTGGGAAGTGGGGGTGGGGAGGTCCTGCCAGGCCTTCCAGAAGGAAGTGGCTCTGCCCGCCCCCTGGCCATCTGGGGAAGGACTGGGCACAGGCCCTCAATGCACATTTACTGAAAGAACACACAGGGGCTGATCTCAGGATCCTGAGCTAGAACACCCAGGAACATGCACTTCACCACGTTTGCACAAGGACGGACCATTCTGTGGGATCAGCCAGTGGAGTCCCCAGCTGGGGTCCAGGCTCCAAGGATGTGGCTAGGAGATCGCACCTTACCTCCTGTGAAGTCTGCTGAGTGCTCAAGAATCGATGCTGTCAAACTGTGGTGCTGGAGACAACTCTGGAGTGTCCCTTGGACAGCAAGGTGATCAAACCAGTCAGTCCTAAAGGAAATCAACCCTGAATGTTCACTAGAAGGACTGATAGTGAAGCTGAAGCTCCAAGACTTTGGCCACCTGATTCGAAGAGCTTACTCACTGGAAAAGGCTCTGATGCTGGGAAAGACTGAGGGCAGGAGGAGAAGGGGGCGACAGGGGATGAGATGATCAGATGGCAGCCATCCAACTCAATGGACACGAGTCTGAGCAAACTCTGGGAGATAGTGAAGGACAGGGAATCCTGGCGTGCTGCAGTCCACAGGATCTCAAAGAGTCAGACACGACTTAGCACCTGAATGACAGCAACAGCAAAGCCTGCAAAGAGCTCAGGCTGAGGACCCCGAGTGCAAACTAGCTGTGAGCAGCTCCAGCTTTTTAAATTTCTAAAAGGACATCAAATAAAAAAAGGAATTCCTTGGTGGTCCAGTGGTTAGACTTGGCGCTTTCACTGAGGGAGTCCAGATTCAATCCCTGATCAGGGAGCTAAGTTCCTGCAAATTGCACAGCATGACCAAAATAAATAAATAAAAGAAAAGTAAACCATCTTTTGCTGACCCCACAAGCACAGTGCCCTCAAGTCCTTGGGCACCCGGAGTGACTGAGGGACGCTTCCATCGACGACCCATCAGAGAGGCCGGCTGAGGTACAATGAGCTCTCTGCATCCCTCTCCAGACCTGCCCGCATCAGCCCTGAAACTAAAGGGGCAGATCTTTACCTACAGGCAGGGAAGGCGAGTGGGCTGAGCTCTAAGGTAGGACGGGAGTGCAGGAAGATTAGTAAGTGTTGCTGCCTTTATGAGAGTTCCTTAGAATAAAACCCAGAAAACTCAGCTCTTGGCTCCCCTGGGCTCCTTTCTTGGAGCAAATTTGAGCAGAGAGCCCTGGGGTCCAGCTGTGGGACCTCCCTGACCGTCAGAGTCCTCCTCTAAGACACCTGCCTCACCAGCTGTCACGGGGCTTGGAGACAACTCATGGGGCCTGCCAGACCCATCGAGGTCTTCTGAAGGGAGGTGCGGGTATAAATTTAATTCCTTCTGAAAGTTTACCCAGAGTCCCATCAGGTGGCTATGATGAAGCCATTGGTAAGCACTGCTGCTGCTGCTGCTACTGCTAAGTCACTTCAGTTGTGTCTGACTCTGTGCGACCCCATAGATGGCAGCCTGCCAGACTCCCCCATCCCTGGGATTCTCCAGGCAAGAACACTGGAGTGGGTTGCCATTTCCTTCTCCAATGCATGCAAGTGAAAAGTGAAAGTGAAGTCGCTCAGTCGTGTCCAACTCTCAGCAACCCCATGGACTGCAGCCTACCAGGCTCCCCCGTCCATGGGATTTTACAGGCAAGACTACTGGAGTGGGGTGCCATTGCCTTCTCCGATTGGTAAGCACAGGGACCCTCAAATTATAAACATGACCATCTGAGTGTGAATCTGGCTTCAGGAGAGGGCTGTGGGCCTGAGACAGGCTTGTCCTTGGGGGAGGGTCCACTGGAGTAATTAGTTTGCTGACCAGTGATGCCCTGGGCCCAGTGAAGGCCTCTGTTGATGAGGGTGAGGAGTGCATTGGGCAAGTAATTTTCTTCACTAATTAGTGCTGTTGGAGACCAAGCTGCAGTTAGGGGTGGACAGCTGAGCACTGAGCTTCTGAGGGCAACAGAGGCTGCTCGGAGGCTCAGAGAGGGAGAGGCCTGGAAGGTCGTCCCATTGCCCATCCTTATCTCAAAGCTGAGAAACCAAGGCCCCCAAAGGCTGTGAGTTAAGTGACCTGTGCAAGCCAGTTGCTCAGCTGGGGAGAAATCTGACTCAAGGTCAAGACGTCTGACCAGACAGAAACACAAAGAGAATTCTTGGTTTGGGGTTGTTTTTTTGTTTTTGTTGTTTCCTTGTTAAGTTGGCAAAGATTTCTAGAGGAAATTTCCCAACTGGCATCACAAGCTAAGATGTACATGCCTCATGGCCCAGCAATCATGGTCCAAAGAATTTACATCTAAGATACAACTGCAGAGAGGACAGAAGATGTGCCCATGGAGATGTCCGTCTCAGTGCCATTTATAACAGGGATGATGGAGACGATTTCAAATGTCCATCAGCAGAGGACAGCTTACATAAAGGACGAGACGTCTATGCAGCATGCTACTAGGGAAGCTTGAAAAAATCATCTATGTTGACTTGGAAAGAGGCCTCTGACAGAATATCAAATGGCGGGTGGGGGGAAGCAAGTAAACGACATAGATAATATGATCTGGTGGTTTAGTTGCCAAGTCTGACTCTTGCAACCCCATGGACTGTAGCCCGCCAGGCTCCTCTGTCCATGGCAAGAACACTGGAGTGGTTTGCCATTTCCTTCTCCAGGGGATCTTCCAGACCCAGGGATTGAACCTGGGTCTCCTGGACTGCAGGTAGATTCTTTACCAACTGAGCTACCAGGGAAGCCACTGAAGTATATATTGACATACATATACACACACGTGTACACACGTGTACACACACAACACACACACAGGGGAGAGTGGAGGGGCCACACCAATGCCCCACAAGCGATGGCCGGTCCCTCGGGGGCTCAGGGTCCTGGAGTTGAGAGAGACAATAACACAAGTCAACACATCCCAGCGGAAGAGCCGAAGGGCCTGGGAGGTGTGACGGCGAGGGCTTCGGAGGCCGGCAAGGTCTCATCACTCACGCAGACCCCAGCTTCTAGCCAATACCAAAACAAGCCCCTCTCTGCAGGTTCTCAAATGAGCACTTCTCCTGAGAGGGGCTTCCCACGACTGTGGATCAATAATCATCGGTGGAGTATTTGTTTAACGCCTACACCCTCATCCCCCACTAGAGAAAGCAGGGACCCTCGCCAAGTCAGGCTCATTGCTACCCCCTCACCTGGTACACATGCCAGGCACTCGGCAAGTGCTTAGTAAACACTCTTTGAATGAACGAATGAATGAATGAATGAATGACCACATAGCACCATCTCCTGAAACCAGGCCTGTTCTCCCAAGCATGGAGTCATGTCCCATGGCAACGGGTTCCCCCAGGGTTCCCTTTCATCCACTCCACGACATACTTGTGAACTAAACAGGTAGTCAAGGGACTACGTCTTGGCATTGGGAATTAGTTTCAAAGTAATCCTACGTGGGGAGGATTGCACCGTTGATCCGGAACACGCAGGTTCCCTGCGCTGGCGGTGGGTCCCCTCAGGCTCCTTATTCTACTCTCTCTGCTTTCCAAACATGTTTAACAGCTTCCACTAACAAAGTGGGTGTTTTGTCTAAAGGAAATGATTTAAAGGCCTAAAAGAGGTTGAAACAACCTCTGTGAGACACTGTCGCAGTGGGTCAAAGGATGAATCTCCCTGGAAAGCTGTCCTCACGCCCCAGAAGCAGCTCTCACTTTGGGGGAAACCAAGAGCTGGATAGAGCCCTTGCCTGCTGTCACAGACGTGTCCAGATGTGTCCTCGCCTGTGAGAGGCCCTCCCAGCGATGCGGCTCAGGCCCGGGGTGAAGGGTGAGGCAGGAAGACCCGCCTTTGGTGCATCTCCCAGGCCCACCCCCGTGGCTCCCGCATCAGGCTTTCTGCCCTGCGCCTTTGTCTGGCTGCTGCCTCCCCCCACCCCCGCCACCGCAGGCCATCAACTCACTTCTTCAGCCCTGCATGGTCTGACCAGCCAGTTCAGCAAAAATGCAGAACAGAGCTCACCCGCGGTGTCCTGCCGAAAGTTGAAGTTCTCCTTGATAATGCTGTCCACTGCCCTTCATCCTCCTCTCGGAGAGAGATTTCCAGGGCGGCCGCAAGTCTCTCTCCATTGAGTCAGGTGCCTCGGGCTTGATTTCTGGGCTTGACAGCTAACATCTTACCCTGCGTATAAGCTCCTGCCAAGGGCTACCTCTCCGAAACGTCCTGTCAACCCTAAATTTAGCAAAGTGCGAGATATGAATATCCCATTATTTCATAAAGGCCACATCACATGCTTTCAGGTGTTATTTTTTTCTTTTTCTGAAAATCTTCCACGAGAGAGAGCTGTCCTCACATTGACCTCGAGGTTATTAAAATCTCAATCCGTTTGTTCCCTGCCGGCCGGGTGTGCTTGTCACAAGGGTGGACAGGGAGCCACGGTCACAAGTGAAAGGCTTCCAGGCCCCAGGGGGACCCACCAGGCCCCCTACTGATCCCACTCAGGACACCCGGCCCACCCTGGTCTTGAAGGGGAGGCGTGTTCAAGCTCCCTCCCGCCTATCGGTCCCCTGGTTCATGCAGAAGGAAGGACCCTGTGAATCAGGCCACCGTGAGGTGACCAGAAGGGACTATTCTTCCTGGGCGGCAAGTCTGCATCTTCAGTACAGTCCAGCTTGGACAGCCAGTGGCGTTCATTACGGAGGTTCCCGAGAGAGTTCCCAGGCCAGCTCACGGAAGTCCAGTGGAAGCCAGCGCCAAGGGCAGAGAGGACTCGCTGGAAACCCTTTCCCGGACCTTTCCTGCTGCACTTCACACCTCGCTGCTGCCTGTGGTCCAAGCCTCTGCATCCCTGTGAGCATCCCTGACCAGGGCTCGGCTGGGGGAGGCAGGGACCCCGGGGCACCAGGCTACTGGTGCTGGCCCCAAAAGGCTGCGACGGACAGTGGAGGAAAGGAAACAGCTCCCTCAGCCGGTGCTTCAAGGTAAAGAATTCCCAAGGTTGACTGGCGTGCCCAGGATTCGCCATTTAACCCTCCTGCCACCCCAGGGCAGATCAGAAAAGGCTGAGGACCTCACACACACATACCCAACCTACTACACACACCCAGGCACTCACCTATCACACCTGCACGCATCCCTGCAGGCACACACCTGCCTACACCCTACACAGGCTACACCCACACGCACAACACTCACTACACCCCACACCCTTCTGCACACAATAGAGCACAAACACACCTGCCCACCCCCCTCACATACAGAGCCTATAGCGTCTTTCCTTCTTCAAGGCCCCGTTTGAAAAGTAAAGGGGACACCTGGCATCTGTCAGGGTTCGTGGGGGGCTCAGCACTTTCTTCTCCCCACATCCCAGCACAGCTCCCGGGCCCCGCCCCCTTCCTGGCCCAGCCCAGGGGGAGCGTCTTGGAAAGAACCCCAGCTGCGGAGGAGAAAAAAACACTGCTTTTGTTTGTTTTCTATTCCATCTCCTGCATACTGATGCTTGAAGGAAACAGGGCGCCCGCTCCCCCCACACGTCTGTCTCTTCCCCAGATTGCTGGGGGCTTGGCTCAGGCTGTGGATTGGGCTCTTCCCGGCCCCGACTTACTAAGCGTTATAGTTCAGTGAAAGCTAAACGCCACCATTTCTGGGAGTCCACCACCCTCGGGATGGCGCGGATTCCTGGCAGCCGAGGCCTTGCAAGGCCTCCCGGAGGCCGCAGCCGGAAATAAGGAGTGTGTGCAGCGCCAGCCAGGCCTGGGGCCAGGGGGCCTTTAGTGATGCTCTTTGTTTATTATTTATTGCCACCTGCTGGTCAGCCACGGATCCTGCGCCCCAAGTGAGCTCTTAAAAGGATAAACGCGCCATTTCTAAAACCAGTACAGGACGGGAGGAGGAAAAAGTGGGCTATTCCACCTGGTTGCACTCCACCATTCTCTGGGGGTGGGGAGCAAGCCCCCTTGGAGAACTTATTTCCTTCGTAAAATCAAGTCACTTGCACTGACAAGCGCCTCTTTTGGCCAGCAGTGTTTCCCAGGCATAGGATGGAACAGATGTCTTCTAAGACTCCTTTAGGTTCCAAAAATCTATTTCCTAACATCTCGAGTACTCAACAACAATATTTAAATCTATTTGTCAGACAATGGTGCCAGGAGATAACAATTAAAAAATAATAATTTACAAGTTTTCCCACAGACTATAAATGCTGGAGAGAGTGTAGAGAGAAGGGAACCCTCCTGCATTGCTGGTGGGAATGCAAATTGGTGCACCCACTATGGAGAACAGTATGGAGGTTCCTTTAGAAACTAAAAATAGAGCTACCGTAGGACCCTGCAACCCCATTCCTGGGCATACATCCAGAGAAAAACATGATCCAAAAGGATGTATGCACCTCGATGTTCATTGCAGCACTATGCACAACAGCCAAGACGTGGAAGCAGCCTAAATGTCCATCAACAGAGGAATGGATAAAGATGTGGTACATATACACAATGGACTATTACTCAGCCATTAAAAAGAATGAAATAATGCCATTTGCAGCAATGGATGGACTTAGAGATTATCATAATGAGTGAAGTAAGTCTGACAGAGGAGGAGAAATAGCATACGACATCCTTTAAATGTGGAATCTACAAAGAAACGATACAAATCAACTTAAAAAACAGAACAAGACTCACAGACTTGGAGAGAATGAACTTAACGGTTGTCAGGGGGAAAGCTGGGGAAAGGGATAGTCAGGGAGTTTGGGATGGACATGTACCCACTGCTATATTTAAAATGGACAACCAGAAGGACCTACTGCATAGCACAGGGAACTCTGCTCAATGTTATGTGGCAGCCTGGATGGGAGGGGAGTTTGGGGGCAAACGGATACACGTGTATATACAGCTGAGTCCCTTCGCTGTTCACCTGAAACTGTCACAACCCTGCTAGTTGGCTATACTGCAATACAAAATAAAAAGGCTTAAAAAAATAATTTACAAGCTTTATTTCCTCCCAGAGTTAGCAAATGGATTTCAATTGGAAGTCTTCTTCCTATGGTTGCCAACAATTTTTTTAACACCGGCTTTTTTTTTTTTAAGTCCAGAAAAGTACGTTAGGGCTGGGGCCCTTTCCAGTTGGGAGGCTGCTCAGCCAGCCCTTGGTGAGCAGCTGCTCGTTTCGATCAGTTTCTATCACTCTCCTCTCTGCTGCGTCTACTGGGGCCAAAGCAAAGATAAGACGTGAGGTGCCGGCACCGCTGAACCCCCTGCAGCCGAGGGGCAACTCCAACTGGGGGCCCTGAGCTTATCTCGCTAATGAGGTTCTAGATGAGAAGAAAAAAAGACCATTTAAAAGTAGGCATTCTTCCATGGGCCACAACTGCTAAAACCCGCATGCCCTGGAACCTGTGCTCTCCAACGCGAGTAGCCAACGCTCACCGCGAGGAGAAAGCCTGCGCGCAGCACCCAAAACCCAGGGCAGCCCACATACATAATTAAAGAACAGCCATTCTCTGAATGAATGGGGCTTCACTTAGCAAGTTAAGAAGACTTTTAATAAAAATGCTCACTGACACACACGGTGTCTGACAATCGGATCATTAGTCATTCCTATCTTAACACCCACGTTTACACCTTTCAGTGGAAGATGAGACAGGCCAGCAATCCAGATATGGACTGGACTGTTGGAAAGTGCAGTGTTAAACTAACTGCATGCTATGGATCAATGAGTTTCCGGAACACGATTTTCCTTCCATCTTAATGCAGTCGGGGCTCAGAACCAGTTATATCCCCCACATCTCGGGGGCAGCAGGAAGGCCGGTGCTCACGCGATCTGTGAGGAGACAGTTAGCAACTCCTGGGAAACCAGGAAACAACCATGAGGCCGGTGTTCTGGGTGGAAAAGATGCACTGACACATCAATTTGGCAAGTACATGTGCTATAGTGCTGACTCAGCTCTGCTGTGAGCTTGGGTTTTTTCCCTAATACAAGTATTGATTCCTGCAATCTTCATAACAAACCTATTTTACAGATGAGGAACTGGAGGCACAGAGAGAGGAAGTAACTGCCCCAGGCCACACACAAATGGGTCGGGGAGCCCAGAATTAAACCCAGGCCACCGGGCTGTGGGGCCACCTGCACCGTCCCTGCTCTCTGCCCCCTTTACAGGGGAAGAAGCATGGTGAACTCTGCCCTCCTCTCTGCATTTTGTTTGCAGCGTGCCCTGGACAGGTCACTTTACTTCTCAGCTGGGGCTTCTTCCTCTTAAAAAGAGAACTGGACTCAGTTTTCTGAGCTCCCGGCAAGCTGCTAGGTTGGCAGGTCTGCAGCCAGGCCACCCTCAGCTCTGAGGACCCATGAGGCTGTCTGTGTTCAGCCTCACTCAGTCACCAGATGCAGCCACTCCAGAACAGAACCAGAACGCAAGCCTTCCCTACGGCAGCAGATTAGAGGTGGCCTTCCTACCCCCGGGCACCCCTGGTGGCTCAGACGATAAAGAATCTGCCTGCAGTGTAGGAGACTTAGGTTCGATCCCTGGGTCAGGAAGATCCCCCGGAGAAGGGAAACAGCTACTCACTCTAGTATTCTTGCCTGGAGAATCCCATGGACAGAGGAGCCTGGTGGGCTATAGTCCATGGGGTTGCAAAGAGTCAGACACAACTGAGAGACTAATACTTTCCTACAGCTGAGAAGTGGGCTTGAGCCCCCCACCCCTTGAATCTGGGCCGATCTTGACTCGGTTAATGGACAGGATCAGCTGGAAGCTCATTCTGGGACTTCGGAGGCTGGGTCAGAAGAAGCCTTAGCACTTACCCCACCCTCCACCCTCCACCCCATCCACAACGGCTGCTCTCGGCCTCCTTGGGATGCTTGCTGTGGGGAAGCTAGGGTCACACAAGGGGGCTGACCAACACGAGGAAGCCCAAGCTGCCACACGGCAACACTGCACCAAGGCGGAGGCCTGAACACCTCACTGCGGGTACCAGGCGTGGGGATGAAGAGTCCTGCCCCAGAAGACGCAGCAGGGAGAAGAAGCAAGGAGCCAGGTCCACACCAGGACCAGGAACCATGCGTAGGGCCCCAGACGGATGATCCAGCCCAGTTGCCTCCAGTCATCAGAGTTGCGCCAAGTAAGGCCCAAGTCAGACAGTGGTGTCGAGCCCTCCTGCCCTGTCCTGCCTGAAATCCTGACCCAGGACATCAGGAGCAGAACGAAGCAGCCGTCCTTCTCTGCCATCACGTTGTAGGGCGGCTGCAATAGATAGCGGGGCCCCAGAGGCAGAGCAGATGAGGCTTCGGCCAGGTCCTGGTGACCACAGGGACCAGGTGCCCAAAGCTGGCATCAGTCACAGGAAGAGAATAAGGTATCAAAGAAGTCCACCTATGAAACATACATGTATGTTTGGTGTACGACCTTGTGTAACATACACGTGTATGTTAAATACACGTACATGTAAGGTACGTGTAAACACACACGACCTTGCTACTACCACCATGACTTCTACTATCATTATGAGAATGACAGCTACTGTACTACCAATGATAATAATAGTATCTGATGAGTGGCCTGCTGGGCGCCATAAAGTGTGCCAGTGACAGCCACACCCACTGTGCGACTCTTTGTGACCCTTTGTAGCCCGCCAGGCTCCTCCGTCCGTGGGATTCTCCAGGCAAGAGTACTGGAGTGGGTTTCCAGTTCCTCCTCCAGGCGATCTTCCTGACCCCGGGATCGAACCCGGGTTTCCTGCATCACAGGTGCTTTCTTTGCCATCTGAGCCACCAGGCAAGCCCCAGTTGTGTGCCGCGTGTGGTGCTAAACGTTTCACAGACACATTTTCACGTGGACACCTAACAAACAATGACTATGGTACTGTGGAAAGCTCATGCTGTAGATGAAGAAGCTGTAGTCCTGAGAGGCTGCGTGACTTGCCCAAGGTCATCCCAAGGTCACCCAGTGGCAGAACCTGAACTGGAATAGAGTGGTGAGTCCGCAGCCCAAACCTGCAGCTTCACCCTCCACTCTCCAGGAGTGAACACTTCGGGCCACCTCTCTGGAAACCCCTCAGGCCGCCCACTGGCATCTGTTCTCCCTTTGCTCCTTAAGACGAATGGGGTCTCACCAACACAGAAATGCAGGCAGCGGGGCAAAGCGTCTGGACCCCTGCCGCCACAGGGCGGGCCTGCCTGGCACTGCTCCGCCATGCCGTCCCGGGACACCAGCTGTGCCCTCATCTGCTCATTCATTCATGGGTTCGTTCATGGACATTTGCTGAGCTCCTACTATGAGCCACGCTGGCGCTGGGGACTGGGGAGCAGAAGGAGCCCAAGTGGAAACACACAGCGGGAGGTGCTGGGATGGGTCCCAGAGGAGGTCTGTCTTACCTCCCTGTAGCCTGACCACGCCCAAGTGGAGAAGGGCTCCAGTGCTCAGGGTCACAGATGGGAGAAATCGAGGTCTGGATGCCCCGGGGAAGGGCAGGGGAAGGGCGCGGTCTGCGTGCATGCATGCTTGGTAGCTAAGTTGTGCCTGACTCTGGGGACCCATGGACTGTAGCCCACCCAGCTCTTCTGTCCATGGGAACCCAGGTAAGAATACTAGAGTGCGTGTATACTCTACACGCTTCCCTCCCCTCTCGCCTCTGTGTCCCTCTGCCCCATCACACCCACCTCCCTCTCTCTACCCTGAGCCCCCTTCCTGCTCAGCTCAGGGAAGGGTACAACAGAGCAGAGCTGCAGGGCAAGGGCCCTGTGCCCCCGGCCCCGGCAATCACAGCTGTGCCAAGTCCCCCACGGGAAATCTGTTTCAGGGACATGGCGACCGTCCGAGGTATAGGGGCTGCAGAAGGTCACTGAGGGCAGCCTCCCCAACACCCCTCGGGCCCTGCTCACAGCCCGAGAGGAGAGCCAGTGTCAGCTCCCCGACTGGGGTACTCGGAGGGCAAGGGGCTTCAAGCTACACCTGCCTGGAGGGGGTGTGAGCAGGAGACTCCTGGCTGGAGGAGAAGGCAGGGGCCTTGGGGCCTGGCCTGTCGCAGGCGATTTCACAGCTGAATGGGCTGGAAGCCACCAGGGCTGCCCGTGGAGAGGAGACGCTTCCAGAAGCCCTGGTTGGAGTGAGAAGGACACCCTGCCCCTCTGGGCTCCCCTCCGGTTTGTGATCTCCGTTCCTGACACACGGCAAGCCCCCGACGGACTCTCAGCCCAGGAAAACCATCTGTGCGGCCCCTCTGCTGACACTGCCATGGTGGCCAGGCCCCCATCTTCCGTGGGGAGAGGCTACTTCACGGACCGGACACACGGGTGAGCTGAGAGCCCCTCGCTGCCTCAGTTTCCCTGCCGCTCTGGCCACCGAACAGAAAGCTTTGCAACCTCTTAGCCACAGACCTTTGGCTGACGCCCCAGCAGGGCATCATCTTAATAACGAAGACAGACGATGCCACTCTCACAGCCAAAGTCTAGTTCTTAAAAACTCAAGAGCTGGACCCTCTAGGGGCACAACCCTGTTGATAAACAGCGTGCTGACCCCCTTTCTACAGCTGTCCTCATTACACGCCTCTGCCCCTCACAAGGCACCCCCACTTTGAGACCCGCTGCTCTGCTGGGCCGTCTCGGCAGGAAGGCGCCTACCTAGTTTCCAGAAGAAAATCTTTGTAGCGGTCCCAGCGGAAAAGTCAAAAGTTTGATGAAAAAAGGAGCTACTTCAAAAGCATTGTCAAGACGGAGGTGAGGGTTCCTTTAAAAATGCATAAATTACTGGGGTGTCCGTTAATCAACCTACAGGCAGCCCAACGGTGGTGGGGGGGTCTGGGTGGGGATGCTGAGGCGACCCATGGGGACACATCCAGGGGAGGTGCAGCGAATAAAATATACGTTCAGTAAAAGAGTAAATTAATGTGTTTATTACTTATTGCTTGGGCTGCGTGTGTGTCTGTGTGTGCATGTGTGTGTGTGTGGAGAAAAATGAAAGAAAAATGTAGACTTTTTTCAATAATAAAAAGGGAGTTGCACTGCAGGGCCCCTAAAGCTTGTGAAAAATTAAACTCGACGGATTCAAACTGTCCTATTTCCACTTCAAAAGAGAAGAGGCACTGAGCTCTTCCCAAGTTAGCTTCAAACGCCCAGCACCCTAGAAAGTTTCTTTATAAAAATAAAGGCTCCTGCTCCCCCAAGCACTGTACTGGTTACTGTACCCACGGTCTCTCTCTCTGCTAATTATACCCCTGTGAGTCCATTAATCAACTGGTAAATTATTTAGAGAGTCATGCGCTGTCTTCAGCTGGTACAAACACACCACATGCAAAGGCTTGCTGGAAACCGGCCGGGGTCCCTCGGGGTCTCCCCTCTGTGGTAAGACAGCTAGCAGCTTGCCGAGGCTGCACTATTTAAAAAAAAAAAAAGAAATCGCACGCCGCTTACCTCCTCAGATGGGAAGATTTACTTTGTCTTTCAACTCAGCCACTCTTTGCAAGGTTTTAACAAAAGAGAAAAGCTGGTGTATTGTTGGATCTTTAGTGTGCATTTAGTGAGGAGAATATTAATTCCCCCTCAAAAAAAAAAATAAGGCAGCCCTTCAGCTGAGATCTGATCCGGGCCTCCTGGGACGTGTACTCACGGAAGCCTCTCAAAAATGCTCGTAATCATGCCAGTTTGGGGCTGGTTCGGCTTGTTTGTGTTCCGATGGCTGCGTTGGCCGTGGCGAGGTCTCATTACCAGAAAGGGTGCAAATTAAGAGTCTGGAGTCTCCCTCAAACCTCCTGCCTCTTCTCAGGTTCTATTAGGCCTTGAGGGACCTTCTCCAGACAGAAATATGTTGGCGATAACGGGGTTTACGGGAGCGGGCATGGGTAACATGGGGTAATGATCTGTCTTCCACATTATCTTTTCTACACGCCAGCACTTGCGCATTTAGGGGAAAGTTATTATGCCAATTAAAGAGCTGTTTTCTCACCTGAAAAAGTAAGTGTATGTCTGGCATGTGTGCCAAGGAATCCAGGCCTTCTTTCAATTGAACCCCCTCCAGCTGTTGCGGGGATACCGGCAGGGCAGGGCTGGTTACAGAGTGGAAGTGAGTGAGGAGAGCCGATCCCCCTCCACCTCGGTCAGCGAGCCAGGCCGGCAGGTGCTGGGTTGGCAGCACCTGGGTGCAGGTGCTCAGCTTTCCCTTCCGACCCTGCAGAGCCGGGAGGTGGGAAAAGCTGGGGTCTGACCTGAAAAGCCCACCCCGGGGACACACCGTCACTGGCGACCCCCCCACCTGACACCCCTCGCGATGGGGACAGCTCTAGGCAAGCATCTCACACACTGAGAGCAGAGACTAAACCAGCGAGGACGAAATACACCTTCGGCTGTTTTACTATCTTGCCTGGGTCACCAATTTCCAGAGAAAACACAAGTAATGTCCAAGAATGAGAACCATGACCAGAGCCGGGGGAGAAGGCCACCCTTCTGAACCAGAGACGGTGGCATACCACTGATTAGACCCAGTCCCCTGGAATGAGGTTATGTTAACATCTACCACCAGCAGCCACAGGACCGTAATTTACGGCTGAAATTCCCAGGAGAAGGACTAAAAATAAGGCCATGTGTGCTCAGCTGTGTCTCTTTGCAACCTCACAGACTGTAGCCCGCCAGGCTCCACTCTTCTTGGGATTTCCCAGGCAAGAATACTGGAGTGGGTTGCCACTTCCTTATCCAGGGGATCTCTTGTACCTCCTGCCTCAGCAGGCAGATTCTCTACCACCATGCCGCCTGGGAAGCCCCACACTACCCTTGACCTTAGCCAGAAAGCCGCTAGGGTGAGCTGAGGCCAAGGAGAATGCTTTTATGCTAAGTGAAGCTTGAGAAACCAGAGTTTCAACAAGCAAGGTCAGATGGCTGCCTTCCTTGGGAAGCTCGGATCTCTGGGGTTAAAAACCTCACATCCAGAAGGCCCTCTGGTAGGAATGAAGCACAGAGAAGGCTCAGGGCATGTCATTTGGAGATGGTGACCACTGTGAGTCACCGACGGTTGAAGCAGAGAATTGAGTTCTAGCTGCCCCCTTGGCTAATTCTGGGCAGAAAAAAAACAACGCCTGCACACATGGCCCTGTATAAAATGGCCATGGAGTCCGCCAGCACTGACCACAGAAGTTCAAATGGTTTTTTAGCAGCTGAGAAGTTATTTTTCCAAAAGCCCAGAAGGGTTTTCAGTTGTTCTGCAACCATGTGCAAGTAACAGGGGCTCCCAGGCAGGCAAGCCTGCGTGCTGGGCGGCCTGGCCCCGTGTCAGGACCAGCGCCCCCTCTGTGCCCACCGGGGACGTGGCTGCGTGAGGAGCGCCGTGTGGGGCCCTGGGGAGCCAACTTGCTCTGTTCAGCACAGCTCGAGTCAGAATGAGTTTAGGAGGTCAGACCTATGTATCTCAAAATCCGGAGCATGGAACAAGCATCTCTCCAACCCTCCATCCACAGTGCAGCCGCCAAGAGCCCGGGATCAAGAGATTGGGACGAGCAAAGATGGGGCCCTGGAGTCCTGTGCCTGGTAAATGTGGGAAGAGGGGACAGCAGCGCGGTTATTAATTTTGTGGCTGATTTGAAAGGAGGAGGTGTTGGCAGCACCCGTGAGGACATAAAAGAACATAACTGAGTCTGCGGAGGTCACGGCTGGGACATCACATCAGGAGGCCCCAAGGGGGCGGTAAGAGGAAGTGGCTCCGGGGGGGATGCTGACATCTGGGTCTACTCTCTGGGCTGCTGGCGGCGGCAACGGCTGTGAAGATGCCCCGTGATAACCATGCTCCCCAGATGGACTTGCAGCTCCCAGGCCGGCGGAGCGAGGGCAGGAGTCCCAGAGACGGGCAGCAGGTGTGGCCGGGCCGGCCAGCTGCTGGGAGCACAGGGCAGAGTCCCCAGCGGAGGAGGTCCAGCCCCTGGAAGGGCACTGCCTGCCTTCAGAGGGAGTGATGGGGGGTGGTCTACACTAGGCTGGCTGCAGGGCAGGGTGTTCTGACAGTGACATCTGCCAGCCCCGAGGCGCAGGGGCTCTGCCCCCGTGACCAGGCCTGTGGGTCCTTACCATACTCTCTGTCCCTGCAGGATTTCTGGAACCTTCTGGGTTTCATCTGGGGAAACCCCGGCAGGGTTCCCAGGACTGCAGCTGGTCCCCCAACTGAGATATCTGAAACACCACCAGGTTCTGAGAAGGGAAACCTGAGTCGTCCGGGCGGCCCCACAGGACAGAGGGGCAGCCGAGTCTCCTTCTCCCAGACCAGTCAGTGGCTGAAACTGTTCAGGGCCGCGCCCCACCACGCGTGCGGACTCGGGGGACCCTTCTGACCCAGGGCAGTGTGGGGGGAAGGCATGCCCTCTGCCCCACGTCACTCCCGGGAAAGGAGAGTCACTCCTCGGGGGCTCTTGTCCCTCCAGCTCCCACCCTCCGGCTGGTGGGCCCTCGCCCTCGTGTGGACGGATTCGCTTCCCACCTCAGGCCCTGCTCGGCTCTTCCTGGGGAGGGCCTGGGCCAGTCCCGTCCCCGCCACACCTCTGCCTCCCCAGGTCTGGACGTGGTCGGGGCGTGTTAGGAAGCCCAGCTGTACCCTCAGAACCCTGTCTCTTTCTCCTCCCGTCTGTCTCCTCTGGGTTCAGGACTCAGGGGTGATGCGGCTGATCCCCACCCCCCAAGTCTGCGCCTGAGGGGCGACGCCGGCCACGCAGGCCGCGGGTGCGTGGACGCCGGCATGTGAGGTGGCAACGTGGCGCTTCCAGGTTCAGGCAAACTTTCCCTTCAAGCCCAACTTCGGTGGAGAATCACCGAAGTTTCCGTTTCCGGTTTCTGCTGGGTGGCGGCGACGCGGGCGGCCAGGCCTGGTGGTTCCCGCGTGCGTCCTCCAGCAGCCGGGCGCTCCGGTTTCCCCGGCAGCGTCTCCACAGCCCACTAATGAGCCCCTGTTAGTGGTGATGAATGTAAATGCATTCTTTGTTATCCCTGCGAGATGGGGATTAGTGAAATGACAGGACTTATTGCTTCTGTGAGGAAGATAGGATGTTGGTGGTTGTTGTGTCTTTAATTCTGCAGCAAGTGGAGGAGTGTAGAGCTACCTCGGCTAAGGAAAGAGAAGGCTGCGGAGGGAAACGTTAGCACAAAGCGCTGAAGACTGAAGCTGCCCCGGTCTGGCTCCCCGGACGGGAAATGCAAGTGTGCGCTCAGTCTCCTTTGTATCCACCAAAAAAAAAAAAGGAAAAATAAAAACCAAAACAACTCTGCCTCTTGACCGCCAGTGGAAAGGCCCCTTGGGTCTGTGTTTAGCATGCAGAGAGAGAGGGTTGAAGAGGCTGCGCTGCTGACTGTGAAGATGGAGGAAGGGGCCTCCGGAAGCTGGGAAAGGCCAGGCAACAGACCGTCCCCAGAGAATTCCTCAGGAAGGAATGCAGGCCTGCCAGCACGTGACTTTCAAAGTCCTGACCTCCAGGACCGTGAGAGAAGAAATGTGTGTTGTTCCAAACCGCTGAGTTTGTTTCAGCCATGATAGAAAACAAACAACTAGGCAATATCCCGAGATGCAAAGCCACGGAGGACTCCAGCGTCCGGTGCCCAGGGGCGGGAGGGCGCCTTAGTTCAGTGCCACCGGCCTCCTGGGCATAGGTTCCCTCTGACCTAATCAGAAGTGCCTGCAAACCTTCCCTGTCACAGGAGGGTGCCTTACAGGATCACTGAAAGGCGTGCAAATCTGAAAACCACCTAAATATTCACTTTTCATAACTTTTTAGTTTAATAAAAAACTCAAAGGTACAGAACATTTCCAAGAAGAGGCAAGGAATTTCTGCCTCCCTTTGCCTGAGATTTACCCCATCAACACTGCCTCATCTGGTTGGTCACTGTCTTTTCGTTCTGAACCACGAAATGCTTTGTCAGGGAGAATTATACAAATTACCCACCCAGTCTGTGGGATGGACTACCATGCAGCAACATTTAAAATGACATAAATCTATTAACTTGTTATCTTATTCACTCATTAGAGCAACAGATGTTTTCCAGAGGGCCAATCACCCCCTTCCCCCGTCTCAACAACGGGGAAGCTGGGCTCGCTGGAGGGCGAGTGGGCTTGCGCAGGCGTCGGCCTCCGTCCCTGCTGGCTGCCCCCACGGCCCGTGCACATGCGCACATCCTAGCCCGTGCTCATGTGAACCCGGCACCCGGGGTTTCTGTCCCCACCTCTCCACGGAGACGCCCGGGCCTCGTGGCTGCTGCGGGGCGGGGCGGGCACCCCGGGATGCTGCTGCGGGGCGGGGCGGGCACCCCGGGATGCTGCTGTGGGGCGGGGCGGGCACCCCGGGATCTGAACCAGACGGGGAAGCACCAGAGCTTGCACTGGCTGACCCTGTTCACCAGCCGGCGACGCGCACAGACTCGCCTGCCCAGATCATCGGGTCTCCCTCCTCTGATCGCCGCGCCCGGGGGATCCCTTTCTGCCCGCCTCACCGGAACTTCACCACGGGGTCCAGGACACCTTAAGGAGGGCCTGGGGAGAGCCAGGACAGGTCGTCCTCCCCAGGCGGACCCTCAGAGCAGGGATCAGGAGCGAGCAGCCTGTTCAGAAGCGGCAGGAGGAGAAAGGAGCACTGGGCAGTGAGGGTGTCCAGCCAATGCGCACACTGACTGTCTCCACGGCCCCCTCCTCCTTCTGGGTCAGCCTTCTTCATAATAAGTGCCTGTTCATAGCAGACGTGATGACTCGCTTATGCTCACCGCACAGAGAAGCTACATACAGCCCTTTACACAAGGATGGGAGATGTGGGCGAGGAAAACACACTGCCCTGGGGAGGAGCCCAGAGTGAGCCGGGATGCCTGTGGCCTGAGCACCTTGTCCCTTCTCTGGGGCTCATCTGTGAACTCAGGGAAATGCAGAGAACGGGCTTGGATTGAGGACACGCTTTTGGAGCTTAGGTCACAGAGGGGGTCTGCAAAGATGATCTGGTCCAGCCTCCCCTGAGGACCCATGGCCGGTCAGTCCTCAGGTCTGCAAGGCTGTCTGAGCCTCCTGGCTTCTGACTGCTGACCAGATCAGAATCTTGGCCCCTGGTGTTTTGGGACAGGAGGTGGAAAAGAAGTGGGCAGCTCTGGGCCTCTCCTGGCTCCTAGCTTTAAGTGACAGCAAGCATTCTTGAGAAAGAGGGCCACTTCACACATTCAGTGAAAGGCATTACGTTCACAGATTTTGCCCCCCAGCTCCCCATTGCTTGGAAGCCAGGATGACCAGCTGGGGGGGGAAACCAGAGCCTTTGCCTCCCAGAAAGCCTGGTTTCCATTTCCTGGTGGTCTTTCCCAGTTGGGAGCCCCCAGATGCCCTGTGAGCCTCACACAGAACAGTCTCTCTCCACAGCCTGGAAGGTTCTGGGAGTCACGGCCAGCAAGGCCTACCTGCTATCTCCTTCTCGAAAAATGGCTGGATCAAATCACTGTATTTGGACTTGTCCGCCACGGCTTCTTTGAGCAGTTGCCCACAGCAGACTAGAGGAGAGAGGAGCAGAAAGAAGCCCGTTAAATTTTAAATAGAAGGAAGAATGAGAAGAAAAAACAAAACGAAGACCCAGTGCTGCCTGCTGGGGGGGAAAAAAAAGGTCACTGAAAAAAATATAAAAGGGTTTTCTGAGTGTGGGCGTGTGTCCAAGTGAAAGGAAGTATCAAAAAGGAATTGGAAATAAAAAAGAAGCCGAGGAAGGATGCTGTGGAATGAAAAAGAATGCATTTGGTGAAGGACATATTAGAAATGGACGGCGTGGAGAAGACGTGACAAGGACTGTCACCACCAGAGAAGGACCCGCAGGGCCTCGGCGGCTCCGGGGAGTACAGCCCGTGGCCCCGGGGGGTGTTGGGGGTGGACACACTCTGGCAGAGAACCATGCGGACCAGTGTGATGTCCACGTTCACGCTGTTATCACTCAGCGTGGGTGGGGACCCTAGAGTTTGCATGGCCCCCGTGATGATGAGTCCACAGACACAATCAGGCTGTACAACAAAGGGACGCACAAGGTGCCTTTCTGCCACGAGCAACCGCTGTGTCTCTAGACCCCTGGGGCCAACACACAGGGCATGCCCGTCACCAAGCGTGGGAGGAATAAACACAGCTGCCCTCTCCTCGGCTACGAAAACCTTGGCAGCCAGCGCCGGAAGGGTCCAGCCACGGTTTCATGAGTTGTTAATAGCACAGTCTTAGTTTTCTTAACTTTAAAGCTAAGGACTTGACCTCCTACGTTGAAGAAATTGAAATCCTAAAGTTAAGTAGATAAGGTTAATGTTGAGGATGACGACCACCAAAGACGGATTCCTCTGAATGACATGTCAAATTCTGTGTAGCAGCAGCGACCATGTGCAGAGTGGCTGCAGCTTCGCTCGCTAATGAGGAGTAATAAAGGCAACCGAGACCTTTCCCTACGCGAAGCGCTGCTGCAGTCATGCTTGGTATTATCCAGCCCTCAGGCTAACTGCAGCCTTTTAGGTAAGGAGAGGCGCTGTGTACTGTCCTAGGTCACCAGCCAGTGAGTGGAAGAGCTGGGATTCAAACTCAGGTCTATGTGACACCAAAACCAGGCTGAGTCTCCAGTTCTGACCAGGAGGGAGGAGCAGGCATCCTGTTTCCCTTCTGTCATAAAAAGCCATAAAACTAAACAAAAGCTATGAGGCAACTCTTTTCAGGCACTTGGTCAGCAGACACGTGGGGCTGTGATCCTTGAGAAAGGAAACACACCGAGCGGGACTCACTCACCCTGGATTTCGACCTACAGGGACCACCCATTCCATGGCTAGGGAGAAGTGGGCCCCAGACATGGCAGGGGGACACAGCGCTGGAGTCTGGGGCCTCAAGGCAGCTGGACTTTGTAAGACACAACAATGGGTGGGGCTGCGGGGGCAGGCCTAGGAACCTGCAGGAGCGTTCCCTGAGGTCACTGATCAGTGCCAGACTGCAAGTGTATCGGGCAGGCTCCACGGGGCCTGGGGGAGAAAGGCCACAGGGTAGCTGGGAACTGCCTAGGGGTCCACACGGCGCAAGATGAGGCCGGCCTCTGATGGCCAGGGTCAGAGACCTCGCTCAGCCCCGCAGACCCACGCTTCCCTCCAGGAGGGCCGTGCTTCAGGTGTAAGGATGCACAGCCCCCAGAGGAAGCACACCTCGTCCCACCTGATGGGAGCGTGCTAAGTCGCTTCAGTTGTGTCTGACTCCTTGCGACCCTGTGTGCTGTGGCCTTCCAGGCTCCTCTGTCCATGGGATTCTCCAGGCAAGAACAGTGGAGTGAGTTGCCATGCTCGCCTCCTGGGGATCTTCCCAACCCAGGGATTGAACCCATGTCTCTTACATGTCCTGCATTAGCAGAAGGGTTCTTTACCACCAGTGCCACCTGGGAAGCCCAATCCCACCTTAACAAAGACTAAAACTAAGCCTCAATGAGGTCAAGCTGATCCTCCAGGAAACTAACCGCCTGTTGGAACTCAGCTCTTTTTCATGTGATATTCTCAAAGCAGGACCACACAATCGAGACTCTCAAGAACGTGAGAACCACAATGTCCAGGATATAATAAAAAAAAAAAGATGCTTGAGATTAAAAACAACAACAAAAACAACAAACAAACAAAAACTACCAGGAAAATGTGACCCTGCACGGAGAGACCACAGGCCAGAGCGTCACAGGTCAGGAGGTCACACGGACGTCAGTATTTGCACGTAAGAACTATAAAATGGCTGTTATGAATATGTTTAAACCTGAAAAGATAATTAAAATGAATGAAAAGATGTGGAATCTCAGCAGAGAAATGGAAACTATAAAAAAAGCACCAGATGGAATTTCCAGAACCGGGAAATACAATAGTCTTAGATGGAAAACATCACTGAAGAAGCTGCAGTCAGTGAAGCTGAAGACATGAAAACAGGCACTAGACAGCATTCACATTGAAGCGAAGAGAAGGTGTGGAGGGGACTGGGGGAGAAAAGAATAAAATTTCAGAGAGGTGGAAGGCAAGAGCAAACAGTTTAACATACATGTAACTAGAGTTCCAAAAGGAGGAGAGAAAGGGAGGGAGGGATGGGGAGAGAGAGGGAATATTTGCAAAAATAATGGGAGAAAATTTTCAAAATTTGATAAAAAGTATCAACCTGTAGATCCAAGCAAAAAAACACACAAAATAAACTGCACCTTGATACATTATAGTTAAATTTTTTAAAACCAAACAGAAAATATTAGAAGCAACTAGGAGTGGGTGAGATGCTTTATACATATAGGAGAACAAAGATAAAAAATAATCTCTGAGTTCTCATCAGAAGCAATGCAACGGAATGCGTCAATGCAACAATGAAATATCTTTAAAGTGCTAAGAGGGGGGAAAGCCTGTCAACATAGATTTCTATATGCAGCAAAAACATCCTTCAAGAACGAAGGTGAGATAAAGACATTTTCAGACAGATGAAAGCTGAACTTCACCAGCAGACTTGCACTACAAGATATGTTAAAGGAAGTTCTTTGGGCTGAAAGAAAATGATATATCAGATGGAGACTTGGATCTAAACAAAGGATCCAAGAGAAGTGCTGATATCGAGTATATATAAAAGCCCTTTCCTCCTGTCTCTTGACTTAAAAAAAAATGCCTCTTTAAAGCAAAAATAATTACAATATACTGTAGGGTTGGTGACATAGGTAGGAGTAAAATGTGTGGCTACAGTAACATGAAGAAGCAGAGCAAGGCGAAGGGAAAGACTGCTGCCGGGCTCTCCTGCTCCCCACGAAGAGGTGCTGCCTTAATTCAAGACAGACTGACGGATGGTGTGTAACCCCTAGAGCAACCACAAATAAGACGAGGCAAGGAGATACAGCAAGAAAGGCAATGGAGGAAATAACGTGGATTACTAGAAAATGTTTTTGACCAATCCAAAAGCAGGCAGGAAAGGAAGAGCAAAGAACAAGGCCTTCCCTGGTGGTCTGGTGGTTAAGGGTCCGCCTGCCGATACAGAGGACGTGGGTTAGAGGCCTGGTCCAGGAGGACCCCACATGCTGCAGGGCGACTAAACCCGTGCACACGTCCTGAGCCCAGGCTCTGGAGCCCTCAAGCCACAGCTAGAGACGCTCACAGGCAGCAATGAAGACCTAGCACAGCCAAAAAAAAAAAAACAAAAAACCACCACACAAATAGAAGACAAAAAATCAGAATGGTGGACTTGAAACCAACCATATAAAAAAATCACCTTAAAGGGAAACAGACTAAACACTTCAATTAAAAGGCAGGAAATGTCAGGCTGAATTTTTTTTTTAAAGCAATTATGTGTTGTCTACAAGACACATATTTAGAATATAAGACACGGATAGTTCAAAAAAAGAAAGAATAGAGGTTATACTTATCAGACAAAGTGGGCTTGGAGAAAATGAGTATTACTGGAGAGGCAGAGGAGTGCTTCCTAGCCATAAGGGGAGATTGCACCAAGAGGCCACGCTGCCTTGTGCACACACAGCTTCAGATTTCAGTACGCAAGGACCGGCAGAGAGAGAGAGAAACCTGCAGGCAGAGCTGGAGCTTTCAACGCACCTCTCTCAACTACTGACATAATAAGCAGAGAGAAGTCATTAAGGACGCGGAAGAAACGATAACACTATCAGACACCTCAGCCTCACTGACTTTCTTAAAGCACAATATTCAACAAAACCAGTGTATATATTCTTCTCAAGTGCACATGTATTTCACCAATATAGACATGTGCTGGGCCATAAAAAAAGTCTCAATAAATATCCAAGGGCTGAAATCATATAGGGGATGTTCTTTGACCTCAAGAAAATTAAAGAAACAAAAAACAGTCTGGGAAATTCCCAAATATTTGGACAGTGAGCAGTATACTTCTAAATAATGCATGGGTCAAAAAAAAAAAAAAAAAACTGCAAAGGAGATTAGAAAATACTTTGAACTGAATGATAAAACACAGCATATTAAAATTTTGTGAGATGTAACCAAAGATGTGTTTAGAGATAACTGTGTAACATTAAGTGCTTATACTGGGAAAAGTGAAAGTGCTAAGTTGCTCATTTTCTCCGACTCTCTGCAACCCACAGGCTTCTCTGTCTGTGGAATCCTCCAGGCAAGAATACGGGAGTGGGTTGCCACCTCCCCTGGAGAAGGGGCTGTTCCCAACCTAGGGATCAAACCCGGGTTTCCTGTATTGCTTTGCACGCATTGTTTTCCCATCTGAGCCACCAGGGAAGGCCCACTTATACTAGGAAAGAAGGGTTTAAAACCCCTGCCTGTAGCCACCTCACTCTACAATGTTCTAAGACAATACTGCAACAGTATCCTCTCCCTAGAGGGTGGAAGCACTGAGGCTTCAGACATGTGTGACCTGGGGCTGTGCTGGGATAAGCCCCGCCACCTCGCCTCATTCCTCCCCTCTCCCAGCTCAGCAGAGCCCACCTCCAGCCTTAAGTGCCTCTTCTTATTTCTGCGCTTTCCCTACCTCTGAACCAAATAAAATGCACTGCATATCACAGGCATGCAGTGAGTAAAATTAATAGTATTTTAATATAAGTCTTGGGACTTCCCTGGTGGTTCAGTGGTTAAGACTCTGAGTTCCCCATGCGGGGGGCACAGGTTCAATCCCTGATCAAGGAACTTAAGATCCCACATGCTACTCACTGTGGCCCCCCCTAAAAAAAACTTCATGGTTGTTTCTGGTTAGAAAATCCATGCTCAGCGCAGGAAAAAAAATTCAGGATTGTGTAACACATCACTCTACAGAGATAACCAGTTTGGTACCTGGTGTTCCTTCAGACGTTTTCTGAGCACAGACTAACACACTTCTCTGAACAAAGATGAGAGCATCCCCTCAGCTCTATCGAGTGACTTTGCTTTCCAATCCACTCCCAGGTAACAACACTTCAGGGACTTGGAGTCACTTTACAGGTTTCTTTTTAAAGCTGCCCACAGCTTACTTAACTAGCCCTATTACGAACAGTCTGGGGTCACCTTTATGTTTCATCACGCATCCTTCACATCTCTTGTTGAGTATCTGGGGGAGTGTTGCAGCAGAATAAAGTCCTAGGCGTGAAATCACCGGGCCAAAGGATGAGCACGGGTCATATGTTAATCAGCAGTGGCCTTTATCTCACAAAAGGTTGTGCCTGTTTATATTCTCGCCAGCTATAGACAGCAGTCTTTCAATAAACCTTGTGGGAGTGAATGTGGCTTGTTCTGGGATGTTTTCCCACAAGTGAGAGGATCATAAATGTGAAAACCCAAGGCAGGGGATGGCGGTGGGGGGCCTCTGGGGGCAGAGCCGGCAGTTCCTGGAGCTCTGGGTGCAGACAGGTCTCGGCAGAGAGACCCCACCCAACAGCTCAGCGCTTGCCTCTGCCAACCACAGGTCCCCTATAACTAGCTTTACTGAAATCTCACGACGTCTTGGGTTTCTCAAAAACACCTTTGAGAAATGTGAACTTTGAATCGGTCTCCAAATGCTCAGTTATTGAAACGAGCCCCAAATGACTCTTCTGCTACCAAGCAAAAACCAGCGTGAGTTTTTCTATTTCCTGTTTGGAAAACTCTAGGCGAATCTGATTTCTTTACGAAAACAATTTAAATTAAACAACACTTTTCTTGAACGAGCCTGTCCGCATAAACCAGCTTTGGCCCAGTGACAATTATCTAAATTGTTTTGCACGATATTAAGGTGTCACTTTAGTGGTTTTCAGACCCTCCCGCTGCCATTAAGGCTCTTCTCACTTCTCACATTAAGGCTCTTGTCACATGTCTTCACCTACCAAGAAGTGCAGGCGCGTAAATAAACCTGTGGGTGTGGCCACAAGTAGAGTGGGGCCCATTCTTTACAAAGAACTCATCCCGAATGGCAGCTGGAATTCTAGTCTTACAGTATTCTTAAGAGGTAAACACAGAAGGAGAAGGAATTATTTGAATAATTATAACTATTTGAATATAATTTGAATATAATTCAAATAATTGTAATTATTTGAATAATTATAATTTTGTTTTTTAAAACAAAACTTGGATACAAGAAAAGCATACCTTTTATCGTAAAGTATCCAGACTATTTTTCCATGCTAACCAAAATGGAATACTGCTATTTAGTCATTTTACTAAAACACTCACACAGCTATTACTATTTTTCCATCCTTATCAGAATGAGCATTCAGTTCTCCACCTTCAACTTTTGTCACTGATTCCTGGCTGGGAATCTCAGTGGCTTTGGGATTTTAAGTTGGAGACCTAACTGAAAAGCATTTTTTATTCAAAACTCGAGCCTTCTAGGGTGGCATGTATATATTTGTGTGTCGGTATATATGTATATCTGTATGGTGTGCATGTGTCATTTGGGGCCATAAGCGTGCAGATTTATACATTTGGGGTGCAGGTCTCACGGTGCCTGAGTAAATAAAGTAGAGGCTACTGCGGCTTCCACAGCATTTGAAGTGGGAGGGGGTCAGTGCCTCCCACCCCCTCCCTTGCAGTGTGTCTCCTACAAGCATCCTTTCTAGCCCTTTATCCTCCTGAAACCTGACTGGCATCTAAGACCACCTGGGACCACTCCAGGAAAGACCTGGAGAACTGATTTCAATATTTTCTCTCCTCCTGGTAAAATATTTATTGAAACTGTGCTGAGCAAGAAGCCTTCCTCTGGTTCAGAAATTGTCTGCCTGTAAGCATGCTGACCTGCGTTGGGGGAACCAAATGAGACTGGAGAAAATAAATAAACAGCAGGTCCACATTATACAAGAACTCCGGCTTTGAGGGGGATGGCGGCGAGGGGGGAGGCGGGGGGCGCCTCTGGGGCAGAGCACAGAAAAGCCACTGGGCCAAAGGACATGAAAGATGAGGACCAGAAAAGGCCAGCGCTTTGGGCTGCCGACGTGTTTCTATTGGCTAATGTTTTCATGGCCGTGTTCTTTAGGAGGCAAAAACCTTATCCCTGCAAAGATGGATTAACTGGAAACTGTTCGGAGCAGAGAGCAAGAAAGAGAAGTGATGCCGATCTCTCA
Organism: Bos indicus x Bos taurus; assembly: GCF_003369695.1. NCBI lineage: Eukaryota > Metazoa > Chordata > Mammalia > Artiodactyla > Bovidae > Bos > Bos indicus x Bos taurus. The sequence goes on from NC_040086.1 coordinate 101,960,027, forward strand.
CTGCTCCCATGACACGGGAGGGCCCGGGAGAGCAGGACGCTGTGGAAGGTTCTAGAAGCGGGGCGGCACCAGGGCACTCACCGTTGATGAGGCCGTATTTCTGGGCCAGAAGGGCGGCCTGCAGGCTTTTACCGCTGCCCACAGGCCCGCAAAGCAGCACCCTTGGGGTGAACGGGGCATTGGATCGATGGCTGGTTTGGACGTAGGTCAGAGCTGGAACGAGAGGAGGGCAGGATGATAAACCAGGCTCCTGGAGAAAGGGGGCCAGCTCCCAACACCTCTGCGTGGGCTCTTTTAGCAACAGTAATTATTTCTCTGTTTTCAGCCCCGGGGAAACCCTCTGGGCATCTGCCAGGTGACCACAGGGTGAAGCTGCAGGGAAGGAGTTACCCCTCAGGCCTGGGCACCAAGGCGGGAGGGGACAACGAGAGGCACAGAGGCCGCCCTCGGAGCACACCGTCCCGGGATTCCTAACTTGGCACAGGGTCAGCGCTGTCCTCACGCTGGTGAGGGCTGGTCCTGGGACACAGAAAACACACTCAATATTGGTCTGGGGGACTTCTCTGGGCGTCCAGTAATTAAAAGTCCACGCTTCCACTGGAGGTAGGGTGTGGGTTCAATCCCTGGTCAGGGAAAGAAGATCCTGCATGCCATCCAGCATGGATGGCCAAAAAAAAATGTGCTGAGGTGTTTCTCAATTGAATGAAGGCTGAGCTTCAGCCTGAGGCCCTGGGACCAGGCCGACCTCCTAGAGTCAGACACAAGCTTTGATAAATGCGTCAGGCCATGCAGGGGCCTGGCACACGGGGGACTTCTAAAGGCCTCCGGAATTGGTGGAGAATAAATTGCAGCCTCACTCCAGTGACACCAACTTTGTCGCAAGTCTCCAAAGAGGCCGCGATCAAACAGGTCCCAGCGTGGGGAGATGGAGGCCTGGCCCGGGGTGCCCTGGTATTTGAGGAACAAAGACTCAGGGGGACAGGGGCGAGGTGCCTGCACCAGGGGGGGCACTGGATGCCAAAAGCTACTGAACATCAAACCAGGTCGCCTCCCAGTCGAGCATGGAGGGGGCACCACAGCGAGCTGGGCAGGCTGCTAAAGGGCAGCCACTCAGCACCTGGCGGGGGGGGGGGGGGCGGGGGACAGCCCACCTGCTGAGGCCGAGGGTGGGTACCTCCATCCACCTCAGTCCCCCTTGCATCAAAAGGGGTCTCCCTCCCCAACCCCGCCTCCTGCCAGGGACCCAGACCATCCCCAGCAGGTGCCAGGGTTGCTGCAGGCAGCATGTTGAGTCAGCCCCTCACCCGGGATGGAACCATCAGAAGACAGGAAGGGGTCCCAGGGCACCGCCCTGACACCTGGGACAGGTGGGCAGGGTCTGCCAAGCTCATGCTCCTGACATCTAGGGCGCTCCCTGGCCCCTGCCCACCAGGTGTCGGTAGCACACCCCCTAGTGGTGACAACCGCAAATGCCTCCAAACATCCCCAGGCGGGGAAGGGGACAAAATTGGAACCTAGTGGGGTGTGTTCACCCGGCAAATTTTGAAGTTTCAGACCTTTGCGGGATTTTTTTTTGATTGGAAGGTTCATTAGGGATACTACGATTCCTCTCTGTCTTGGAACTAAAGGCACAGGTAGGTTACCAGACCTTCATGGTTAAGATGACAATCTGCCAAGCTAAATTCTCTGCGGGCCTTGTCTGATCTGATCCAGGCACCATCCCCCAAGGGAGGTGCTTTTCTTGTCTGCATTTTGCAGACTTGGCAGGGCTGGGGCCGCTCTCCCAAGCCCACTGCCAGGGGTAACACTTTCCACCAGCGAGACCAACCCGGGAGACAGAGATTCCAGCAAGGCTATCTTTATCCTCAGACCTTCCAGGAGCCAGCCCATCTGAAGAGCACAAATACTACAGCCAAAGAAGCCTGCTTACAAATGATGCTTAATTTACAGTAAATAACTAAGTTAATTAGAAGTAATGATCCCCCAGACAGTCTCAACATCTAATTATTCTTTTTAAAAATATGTGGTTGCTGGATGCACTGCAGAGAGATTAAAAAAAAAACAACACAGAGAGAATTCTGCATTCCAATTTTCAATTTATCTCTCTGCATTATTAATTAATAATAATTAATATTCAGATGCTCACATTTTTATTTACAATTCCAGGCATGAATTCTTTATGAACGATCATATGAACTTTTAAATTTAATTAAGTAATTTGGAAGTAATTAATGTGTAAATTCAGAGTCATGGCATAAGATAAATGTTGTGGTTGTTTATCTTCGGAGTGCAGTGTTTGCTACTAAAGACCCTTTCAAGATGCAAAATCACTGGAAATTTACAAGGCGTCTGTAAGCCTGGCATTTTTCAAAGTAGCATCACCCTGCAGACATCCCCCCTCGTCCACTGACTCCCCTTTGGAGATCGAGGCTGTGCCACTCTCTGCTCTCCTGGTAAAGCAGAGACATCCACTGGCAGATGGGGGCTGGCGGTACTAGGGAGCTCAGAACCACCTCCCCCTCAAAACTAAAAGTCTCTGGAAGAGATTTAAGAGGATATACCAAAAAAGGGCATTGTAAACTGTCAAGTGTCTTAAAACCCCTGCAGTGGTATTTTTATCTTCCCAGGCACCCAGCATCACGCAGAAGGGCTGACTGGGTGTGAAGCTCAGCAAGACTTTTTTGAAAAACCAGGGGAATTCCTGGACTGTCCAGTGGTTGGGACCGTGTGTTTTCACTGCTGAGAGCTGGGGTTCAATCCCTGGTCAGGATACTAGGATCCCCCCAAGCCACACGGTGCAGCTGAAAAAAATAAAATAAATAAAAGGAAAAACTAAATTAAAAATAAAAAATGATTATGCAGCTGCCTTCAGTTCAGTTCAGTTCAGTCGCTCAGTCGTGTCCGACTCTTTGCGACCCCATGGACTGCAGCACGCCAGGCCTCCCTGTCCATCACCAAGTCCTGGAGCTTGCTCAAACTCATATCCATCGAGTCGGTGATGCCATCCAACCATCTCATCCTCTGTCATCCCCTTCTCCTCCTGCCTTCAATCTTTCCCAGCATCAGGGTCTTTTCCAATGAGCCAGTTCTTCGCATCAGGTGGCCAAAGGATTGGAGTTTCAGCTTCAGCATCAGTCCTTCCAATGAACATTCAGGACTGATTTCCTTTAGGAGGGACTGGTTAGATCTCCTTGCTGTCCAAGGGACTCGCAAGGGCTGCTTTGGGGGAGAATTATTCTAATTTCCTTGTCTTTCAGGACTGGGTGTTGAATCATGATGACAGCAGTGCCTGACACTGAGCCGTCCCTCTGCACCAGCTCCTGGGCTCACGGCTTCGATGCCTGCTTCGCAGGACCTCACGCAGCGCAGCCTCACCTAAGCCTGTGAGGAAGGATCCATCTTTGTGCCCATTTTTGCAATGACAAAACTGAGGCCCAGAGAGATTATGAAAGTTGCCACAGATGGCACAGCTGATGTGTGGTGGGGCTGAGGCTCACTCACACGTCGCCTGGCCCTGAGGTCTCAGTGGTCAGACCCCCGGTCCCCAAGCAGGCCCGTTTCAGCACTTTCTGGGAAGCTGCTGTGAACACCTGCTACTGGCCCTGAGGCAGGCGTGCCCGCGGGGCTGCCCCCGCTTCCCCGACGGGCTCAGGACGCCTGCTGGCGTTTCTGTTGTTGTTTTCTTGTGGTGCTGGTGGGTTTGGTTTGTACGTTTGTTTATTTAATTTTTATACATTTTCTTTTTCTCCTTGATCCTCAGAGCAAGATTTCTTCTTTTTTCTTTTAAAGACTTTTTATGTGAACCTTTTAAAAAAATGTATTTATGTATTTATTAAATATGTACTTATTTAATTTGGCTGCTCCAGGTCGTAGTTGCAGCGTGTGGGATCTAGTTCCCTGCCCAGGGATCAAACCCGGGTCCCCTGCACTGGAGGGCAAAGTCCCGACCACTAGACCACCAGGGATGTCCCAGGGCAAGGCTGCGCGCTCCTTGCCCTCCCACCCCATCCCTGCCTCTCCTCGCTCCACTGTCAAGTCCGATGACCACTCAGGGTGTAGAGTATTAGCCCAGGGTCTCTGAGGGGGATGCTCTTAGCGACCCCACGCTTGTTTCTGGGCAGGGATCCTGGGCCACCCACAACTTGACTCCCCCGCTCCCAAGCACACCCCGGACGCTGCCCGATGAAGTGACACGAGACGAGACGAGTGGAGGGGCCGTCTGGGTTTACCCTGGTAGAAGACGTCCACGCAGGGCTGGTCGGCGCTGATGACCTTCAGGATCTTGGGGTACGAGGGGAGGATCCTGACGATGTTCCTGTGATACTCGAGCAGCTTCCGCGCCGTCTCCCCCTCGAAGATGCCTGCAGGCACCATCAGTCGGTTCTGGATTTCCGACTCGGGGGCCAGTCGAAGGTGGTGTGATAGATCTCTGCCGGAGAGAGGGGCGCGGCGGTTAGAGTCACCCGCCCGTGCTGGAAGCACAGCCTGCAGGTCCCAGGGACGCCTGTCCGCCCCCCGGGTCCGCCCACCCCAAGGGTGGCTTCAGCCTGCTCCCCCGTTGCTGCTAGTAACAAACTGATGAGGGTGCTGGGGCGAGGGGAAGGGCGGCGCTGGCCTCCCAAGTGCTCGCTCTGTGCCAGGCACCCGCCCGCAGGCTCTCAGCCTTCTCACGGGGAGCGGGTCACAAGGCAGGGCTTGGGGCTCTCAGCCTCAAGTCCAGGTGAGAACACCAAGCCTCAGACACTGGGCAGCCCCTCCCACGTCCCACGGCTAGAAGCGGGCAGGGACCTCGGTCTGTCTGCTGCCCAAGCTGAGAGGGGTGCTCAGTGAGGGGTGGGGGCTGTGATTAGGATCTGAGACCTCTGAGATCCCACAGGGCAGGCGGACACAGGAGGAGACTGCCATACCTCCAGTCTGAGGGTCGATCCTCTTCCCCAAGTTTCTCTCAATCAGGACGGTGTCTGGAGCGCTCAGCACGACTGGGCAGAGAAGGAAAGAAGCCAAACCAGACACAGTGGGCAGCAGGACACTAAAACACCCACCACCTCCATACCCATCAACCCCTTAAGAGAGAGGTCAGAACACAGACATGGAATCTCAGGACAGAGGTCATCCATGCACGAACACTGCCTGCCGACCGCCTTCAGGGCCACCAATAACTGTGACATCCCTGTACAGAAGGCTTTTGCCACACTTGGGATTATTTCCTATAGAGAGCTTCTCAGTGGTTTCCAGCTTCCAGTGGTTTCTCAGAGTTTCCCATGGTTGAGATGGGGGCTTCCTGAAACAGGGAATCCCCAGGGTCAGAGCAAGACCCCAGGTTCCTCAGCACAAGCCCCGAGTGCATTTAGCTCTTGGAGAACTCGGCTGAGCGGTCCTCCTGGTTCCTGCCGGGTCACAGGCCCATCAACCCCTCTGCTGGATGGTGGCCCTGGGCTGAGGGTGGGCACTGAGGACCGCTGACACAGCACAGGCTGGGCACTCACTCTCAGGGTCTGCAGCTCTGGTGGGCGGGGCTACTCACTGACGTGTCTTGGGGAGATGCCAAGGGTCTGGATCGTCAGAGCCTGCTCCCGCGTCTCGGGGATGCCGTCCAGAATCCAGCCCTAGAAAGAGGATGTGTAAAGAGGCTCACCTATGTTTACTTTTTCAGATTGGTGGGGGGTAGTTATTATAAAAAGAATATTGAGGCTTCCCTGGTTGGTCCAGTGGCTAAGACCCTGTGTTCCCAATGCAGGGGACCCAGGATCCATCCCCGGTCAGGAAACTAAGATCCTACATGCCAACAACTAAAAACCCACAGGCTGCCACAAAGACCCAGCACATCCAAATAAATAAAGAATAAAAATTTTTTAAAAAGGAATATCATATCATACCTTTCTAGAAAAACTGGAACTTCTAAGATAAGAAAAAATAAATGTTTCTGATAGCTGCATCAACCTTACTTAACAATCCCTCTCATAATGTCACATTCCCTTCTGAACCTGATGTTTGTGATGATAGTCACAACATAGAGATTTTCTGTCCTGACTTTTTGTTTCCATCCTACATTATAACCACACTGCATTTTCTTTTCACGTTGACCCACCTCTTCACTGGCCATATAACGTCCCACCGGTGAGCGGTCTCACTTACTGAACCACGCTCCGTGACTGGACATTTCCCCCACTGACCATTCGCACTATTATAATTATAACACTGTAAGGGACGTCTTTGTGTGTGGCTCTTTCCACATTTTGGATTATTTCCCAAAGACAGCTTCTCAGATGTGAGAGGCAAGGAACCATCAGGGGCAAAACAAAAGCCCACGAGTCCTGGATGAACAGAGCATTAGGAGGCCTGAGTCCAGGTTTCTGTTCCTGGTGAATTTGTTTTAGGGCTGAACTTCCTCAGGCACCTTCTTGGATCAGCTGGGGAGCTGGTTTAGATTTATTTTCATGAACCTTTCGGTCCGATTGTGAGGGTTACACACGAGTACTGCACACGATGTGGAAAACACTACAGGGTGGAAACAATAATGCTTGTCGCTGACTGACACCATCAACCCGCAACTAGCCACTGTTAACACTTTGGTGCATCTCCTGCCAGGCTTCACAGACGGATATCTTTTTTTCCCGGTTAGGGGTGGGGAAGGCAGTAGAGGGAGAAAAATCACACTGTACATACTATTTTGTAATCTGTTCTTTTCATATAGTGAGAACACTTCATGCACACTTTCCCACATCACAGAATTCTCCTCTCCTGGGAGTTTTTGCAGCTGCCAAGCATTGCATGAATTGACCTGCCAAATGCTAATGAATCACATACTGCTGCTCATTTAGTTTCATTCCACTACTTTAAAAAAAGGAAACAAAGCCATTTATTAGGGACTTTCTAGTGGTCCAGTAGTTAAGACTCCAGCTTCCACTGCAGCCGGTGCAGGCTCTCAATCCCTGGTCGGGGAACTAAGATCCCACATGCATTTTGGTATGCACCCTCCCCCCTCAAAAAAAAAAAAACCCTGATAAATTTCTAAAAGTTGATACCTTCTTTTATCATTTTTGATACATTTTGCCACACCAAGCTACAAACTTGCCCATCAGTTTCTGAACCCAATGGTGGATCACCTGTTTAGTGTCCCTGCATCTTAGTCACTGTAAGGCTCTATCTCAGGGAAAATCTGTCCAGCAAGACAGCATAGTGTTGCTGTTTTAATTTGCATCTCTTTGAGCACTAATGAGGTTTAATATTTTTTCCATGTGTGCACTGGTTATTTGAAATTGCACTTTTCAAAAATGCCCATTCATGTCATCTATTCACTCTGCCCTTGGGGTTTTATCCTCTTATTTGTTCACAAGAGCTCTTTACATATTAAGAATATTAACTTATTTTGGCAACTGCTACCAGACACTCCTTGAGGCAAACAAAGCAACCAACATTTTCCACAGTTTGGCTTTGGCCTTTTAATTTTGCGTGTGTGTTTTTTAACACATAAGTTTATGGCCAAATCAATCAGTGCTGTTTTCTTCAGATTCTGGTGTTGAGTGGATGTATAAAAAGGCCCTTGTCACTGTAAAAGCTGGTAAATATTCACCTGCATTTAAACTGTGTTCTCTTAACAGTTTAACTCTTTACCCTGAAATAGTATATTTAATAGAGCCAGATTTTTTTTTTTTTTTTCAAAAATGATGTGGGCCTGACCTGACCATTTTTATGTGGATTTCCATCTATCCCAGGGTCATCTGTGAAACAGCCTGTCCTCTTCCCTCTGTTGGTTTAGTCGCTGAGTCATGTCTGACTCTTGTGACCCCATGGATAGCTGGCCAGGCTCCTCTGTCCATGCGATTTTCCAGGCAAGAATACTAGAGTGGGTTGCCATTTCCTTCTCCAGGGGATCTTCCAGACCCAGGAATTGAACCTGGGTCTCCTGCATTGCCAGTGGATTCTTTACCAACTGAGCTGCAAGGGAAGCCCCTCTTCCCTCTAAATAGAAAAAAATTTTAACACAGTCTACATGTCGGTGTGATGTTGGTTCTGGCATCTTTCTACCTGTAGACTCTTGTGTCAGACTCACACTGTTTAAATTACTGCTGTTTTATAATTTATTGTTCTATCTAGTAGGAGATGCTCCTCTTTCATTTTCTTTCTTTTTTTTTTTACATTTGTTCCTCCAGGTAAACAGAAGACTATTTTGTTAAGTTCCAAAAATATAAATTCTACAAGGTTGGGAATGACATTAAATATAGAGATTAATTTATGGAGGATGGACATTTTTACAATATCATGTCAAAACATCTTCCTGGGAATTCCCTGGTAGTACAGTGGTTATGACGCAGCTCTCTACCTGACAGGGCTCCAGGTTCGATTCCTGGGCAAGGAACTAAGATTCTGTAAGTCACGTGACAAAAAAAATATATCTTCCCATTTGTTTATGTTGTTTTTCTCTTTTTTTGATGTCCCCCAATAATATTCACATTAAACAATTTCTAGAGTCTTTTCAAGTCCCTTGAGCCTAGAGTTATACATGTGTCTCAGTTGCTCAGTCGTATCCGGGTCTTATGACCCCATGGACTGTAGCCCGCCAGACCTCTCTGTCCATGGGATTTCCCAGGCAAGAACACTGGAATGGGTTGCCATTTCCTTCTCCAGGGGATCTTCTTTACCACTGAGCCACCTGGGAAGCCCTCACATATCTACTATTTAATGCCCTCAACTTGATGGTCAGATAAAGCAAGATTTGGAAGGGTGAAATAAAGCCACTGATTATCTCAGGTCTGCCTTCCTTTCGGGGAGGTACAGTAAAAAAGCATAGCTTTATTCATTTACCAGGCAAGGGGGGACATAGCGTGCTCCTGCCCCAAAAAACTGGGTCCCCCTTAGATCTCCATTCTGCGGTGAGAGGTGTCAGGCAACCCCAAGCAGCTGCTCAGGTTTCTGAGGCTGGCTCCCAGAAGGGGGCTCCCCCCTGCCATAGGCCCCGCCCTCTCAACAATGATAAGAACTTGGTTGCTTTAAGGTCAGAGATGGACTAATGGGATAAACTCAGACTCAAGGTCACTTGTAACTCATAACACCTGATGTATAGAACACCACGCGGTTGAGGGCAAGTCATGTCTTTCTTTAAAAAAAGGGGACAGGGTCACATTTTTTCAATATTGAAATGTTTAGGCTCCAGTAGCCTCAACTGACAGTTAAAAAAAAAAAGCTAAACAAATTTACAGAGTAAAGAGTGTTGGAAAAATCAGGCACGCTTTCATTAATTTCTTAAATTATGCAGGAGAACACGCAGCCACGGAGGCCCTGGATTCTAGAACTAATGAAGCAAAAGTGAAAAAAAAAAAATAGAAACCAAGATTTTTAACAGCCTTTTGCTCCCTCAAGTCCTTGTTATAGCCAGCCAAGTGTTGGCTGCAGCTCTTAAAAAAAGCAAACACCTACGTATGTGTGCACCCTACAGGAACCAGGAGGTGTGGGGTCTGAAACCCGCCCCTTCAACTTACGGTTCTGAAAGCCGAACCCAAATGTTCTGAACTTTGGCTACTTTCAGACCCCTTCATTTTTACCGTATCTGGAAGGGAGGGAGCTGGAGCCCACTGACCACTTCTTCTAGGACTGGGGCGGGTAATTCTGTTTCAAATCCCGGTTTTGAAGCTGAAAGGAGGGTGGAACTCCGCCTTCGCTCAGCACCGAGAAAGACCTCCGTTTTTAATATTGCATTACTGAGCAATCATTATAATCTCACCCATAAATTTGCAGCTGATATCAGTATGTGGTCCAAAGCTTTTAGAACTATTCAGGGAAACAGCTCTCGCCGACTGGAGAAAGCGGGCCTTCCAATTACACAGGGAAAGTGCAGCAAAGTGAGGAACATCTTCCTAATTAGCTGGCCTCGCTCTTGCGTCATCCTGGTGCAGACGTGACATTTAAGGAGGGAGAAGGCGGGGCGGCGGGGGGGCTCGAAGCGAATCCCAGGCCACCTTGGCTCTCCGGGTCTACGCTTCCAGACTCAGGGAGATGGTCCAATCACCCAAGGTGCAAAGAAACGAGGTCCCTGGGGGACACACCTCCTTCCCCTTCCCCATCATCCTTACATCTCAGCATTCAGATCTCAGCCTGCACGCTGCTTCCTCAGAAAGGCCTTCTCTGAGGAGCCAGTCTTAAGGAGTCACCCAGTCACTCTATCACATCATGTGTTGACCTCTTAAGGTGGCTCCCACACCCTGCTAGTCCCAGCCTCAGCTCGCCTGGGAAGGAAGGCTACAATGACCCAGGCCTCTACATCAGGGAGTGTGGCTCGTGGAGCGTCCTCGAGATGGAAGCCCCAGGCTTCGTGCCTGGAAAAGACCTTTCCCAGCGCTCTTCCCCGCTCGCTGCTTTTTAAAGCCGCACATTCATGCGGCTGTGCCAGGTCTTAGCTGCTGCATGGAGGTCTTCCATCTTTGTTGCAGCACGTGGGGCCTTCAGTTGCGGCACATGGCGATTTTACTTGTGGCACGTGAACCCTCAGGATGTGTTATGTGGCATCTAGTTCCCTGACCAGGGGTCAAACTCGGGGGTGTCGGGGGAGCGCAGAGTCTTAGCCACTGGACCACCAGGGAAGTCCCCCAGAGCTCCTCCCTTTGTAGAGGTTATTTGCAACTGCCCGGTGGCAAACGGAGCACACTTTCGAGGGGAAACAGCAATTCTGGTTGAGAGCAAGCTACTGGCCGCAAATTCTGGCAAAGCAGGAAGTCATCCATCAGTCAGCAGCATCCGCACCCCGCCGTGATGGGATGCTGGTGAGCTGCGTTGTGAGGGTCGTGGGTCTGACTTCCAGGAGCGGCTGGATGCCGAGGTAGCAGTCAGTCCCTAATTAGAATACGTTATCCGTCTTCCTGACACTTCAGTGAAATGTCTATTCTGCTGCTCCGGAGCCGCAGCTTTGTTCCAAGCAGGCTAATTGATATTCCGAGGCCTTCGCTCGCCATACCCCCGTGGCTCGCTTCTGTTTTATCACACATCAAAAAGGCCGTATGCTCAGGGCACTCCTGCTCCGGCACAGAGCTGGAGGTCTGCACAGCTGCGTGGGGTTCGGTATCAGAGGAGGGACAAGCACCGAGCAGATGTCACAGATGGAAAAAAAAAAAAAAAGGGAAAGCAAAGCAGCCCGCCAGCCCAGGGAATGTGGCGGGGGGCCCCCGCAGAGCGCGGCCCACTCTGTGTGAACACTGGCCTCTCCTGCCCTCCTGACTATTATTAAAGTGCAATTAGCAACTTCACACCACAGGACTCTTGCCCTCTGAGCCCTTGGCCTGTTTGATGCGGTGCTTTTGTCTCCTCCTCTCTTCTCCAAAGACCAGAGTAGGGGCGCTCCCCTGGGTTCTCCGGAGGACACCCTGATTCCTGCTCCCAGCTCTGACTGCAGGCTCTGGAGGCTCTATCCTAGGGGTTCCCTGGAGCCGGAGGCCAATTTGTCAAGTCCCAGGGAGGCAATCTGAGGCTGAAGGTTTGTGTCTGATCAATCAGATCACTCAGCTCAAAGTCTGAATCGGGGACATGTTACAAGATGCCTCGTAGGCCTGCCACCTCCCTCACTTTTTTCTGGTGAAATGTTGTACAGTTTCCCCACTGTCTAGAAGAGGGCGGAAAGGAGATTTTGATCAGCCAGAAAAGAAATGCATATTAAAAGATCCAGTTTGGGAAACTGATGTGTTTCAAGACAACTGGTGAGAAAGATGAGAGTATTTTGATGGTTACAAAAAAGTTGACATGACGTTGAGCCAGTATTGGTTCCTCTGGTTCAGACAGAAACATGCCAATCTTAGCCTGCCATGGCATCTTAGGACGGCTTCCATATTCAACTCATCTGAGAGATGACTAGCGGGAAGTTCGACTTTGAAGTTTAATCTCAAACAATAGGCAACGCCTGCCGGTGCCCCTGACTGGCACACCCTGCAGCGAGCGGGCTGCTCTGGAACTCGCCTGCTCTCTGGCTTGGCAGCCCCACGAGGCTCTGCCCAGCCGTCTTCAGTGCCTGTGTTCAGACAGGCTGAGGTGTGTGGGAGAGGTGTTTCCAAGTAACCGACGGAGCCGGGTTCCACCTATCTTGGCAAATCAGTGACACATGCCTGATGGTTTTCTAAACAAACACGAATCTGGGAAAATCCATACTCCTGGGTCCCGCTGGTTAAAAGCCACTGATCTCCAGGGTGCTGAAATTCGGTAAAACACAGATGTGAATGCTTAAGAGGTTTTTGTTGTTGTTGTTGTTGTTCAGTCGCTAAGCCGTTTCTGACTCTGCAACCCCGTGGACTGCAGCACGCGAGGCTCCTCTGTTCTCCACTGTCTGCTGGAGTTTGCTCAGATACATGTCCACTGAGTCAGTAATGCTATCTAACCATCTCAGCCTCTGTCGTCCCCTTCTCCTTTTGCCTACAGTCTTTCCCAGCATCAGGGTCTTTTCCAATGAGTCAGTTCTTCATGTCAGGTGGCCAAAGTCAGCTTCAGCTTCAGCATCAGTCCTTCCAAAGAATATTCAGGGCTGATTTCCTTTAGGATGGACTGGTTTGATCTCCCTGCTGTCCAAGGGGCTCTCAAGAGTCTTCTCCAGGGGTTTGTTTTTTTTTGTTGTTGTTGTTCCCAAATAGCTAAAAAATGTTTTAAAATCAAATTCACATAAAAACGGACCAGTTCCACCGCAGCTCCTCACCTGGGAGGATGCTGAGATGACCCACTGCAGAGAAACTTGCTTTGCTGAATCACGTTTAGTTTCCGGGTTCAGACACAGTGGGCAGTGGTTGAAAGCACAAAAGTGGCTACCTCGACACCGTCCAGTTAACGGGTCTGTTCCTTCCAAACCCTTTAGAGCCTGCCTGTGGTGTAGACTCGTCTCTTCAGAAATAAGATGAGCCCATCAGGATGTCAGTTTACTGTGGTGCTGAAGAGCAGAGCCTCGGGAATCAGCCTCTACCACTGCTAGCCATAACTTTCAACACCTCTGGGCCTTGCTCTCCTTCTCTGCAAAATGGGGACACTAACAACGATCTACCCCATAGCTGCCGGGATGACTAAATGAGGAGTACAGCCAGACAAACAATGAGAAAACAAGCACGGTGCCTGGCGATGAAGAAACAGCCCAGGCTGCTAACTGGTTTTACTACTGTCATTATAATTCTGACCAAGACGAATTCTATTCTTTCCCTCTACCCCCTTTCAAGAAGGCATCCCACTTAGGACTGTAGAAATTAATATAAAGAATTCATTTAAAAAGACAGTCTCAGGGATTTCCCTGGTGGTCCAGTGGTTAAGAATCCGCCTTGCAATGCGGGGGATTCACGTTTGATCCCTGGGCCAGGAGCAAGGATCCCACACTCCGCTGGGCAAGTAAGCCCGCATGCACCGCAGCTAGAGAAAGCCTGTCTGCCACAACAGAGACCCGCAGAGCCAAAATAATAAAGTAAAATAAATGAAAAGGCAATCTCTTGGAAAGAGCACTAACTGGCGTTCTGGATATGAACTGAGAAAAGCTTTCTAATTAACGAAGACTTGGGAAAAACACATTTCGCTGAAAGTGAGGGAGTCTAGTGGACTGTGGCCTAGTGCAGACCAGCTCCCGGTGATCTGTTTGCCAGAGACTGACTGGGGGCCGCCCAGGGGAGCTTGCACCCCTGAAATCACAGTCAGGAGCCAACATGTGGGAAACAAGCCTGAGGGCCCCTTCATTCTCCTGTCCATCCATCCATTCACCCACTAGCACATTTATCCATGCTGTGTGCAGAACACTGTGTTTTCATACCAAAAAGTTCAGAAGCCCTTGGTTGGAGGGCTTATCCGCTAGGCAGCCCTGGGGGTGATTGGTCACTCGTTCATTCAACTACCTACCCCCAAATCTGGCTGACCCAACTCTGGTCACATAGGGCTCTTTTCTAATTGGTTGTGGACTGTGCAAGGCACTGAATATCACCTATAAAATAAGAGGATTGGAAGAGGTAACTTCTAGCAAAGACAATTATGGTTTAACAAAGACATTTTGAGAGTAAACAGCCCGCTGTTCATAATTACGCAGGGAAAAAGGCATCAACCAGGAAGAGGGACTGTCCTGCCTCTGAGGGTCTTTGCACATGAAAACATCATAATTTACTTGCAACCCTGCAGACTGATTCTCCTATGAAATTCTGCCAGCTCCCCAAAATCATGAAAAGAAGAGGGAAACCCCCACCAGGCAGTGGGGGCAGAGCTTGGTGGGGGTTTACATTTACCAGGTCTGATCAACACCTGAAATGACTCCTCTCCCAGGGCATTCCAAAGGGCACCCTGAAGGTCGAGTGCTGGGTCCAAGCTGGGTGTGCGTGTCTGCCTAGAGTCCTGGCTTCGTTCTCAGGAGTTGCAAGCCCAGACTCCACTGACCCCAGGTGGCTCCTTGGACCTCATCTCTCCTTCTCCATTCCAAATCCACTGATGCAGGTGCGGCTCTGAGCCAAGCAGCCAGCCCCTTGATTTCCACTTCCTCCTCGAGCTGCAGCTCCCTCCCCCTTGTCCTGGGACCCCCACACCCACCCTTGGGGCAGGGAAAGCACTGGCCACGGGCTCTAAGCCTGTAGCCTTGTGATCATGAATTACCCAAAACCTGAGTCTCAGTATCCTCGACTGCAAAATGGGGGCAGTCAGACCCTCTAAGAAAAAGTCCCTGCAGTGACTGCGTCGGATTATTAACGAGAAGCGGGATGACCAGCACCCGACCCGGAGCAGGCGACTTTCTCCCCGCTAAGAACAACCTGTGGTGCAGGATCATGGGCGTTTCCACAAAACAGAGAGGCCGCGTCTCCACGCAGCTGATTACAAGGCTGCCGCTTCAGGCCCGGAGAGGCGGGCAGGACTCTGGCTGACGCTCAGGGCCCACCTCCACCAGGAGCAGCTGTCCCCTCACCCCCTACCTCGGTGGGGGCGGCGCCATGGGTCACTTTCCTCTGTCCCGCGGTCCCTGGCATGTCCGCGTCACTTACTTCAGCAGCTTGGGCTCTTCCCAGCCTCTGGCACCCAGCAAGCTTCTCAGGCCCCAGGACGAGGGGGAGAGAGCGCCAGGTCCAAGGGAGGGGTGGGAGTTGAGGGGCTGGCTGCCTGGCTCTGAGCCACGCCTGGATCAGTGGATTTGGAAAGGAGAGAGAGAGAGGCGAGGTCTAAGGAGTCACCTGGGCTCCGTGGACGCCGGGCCCTGCCGCCTCTCACTCCCTCCGTCCCAGTCGGAACCACCTTCTTCCTCGGGCTCAGTGCCCTGGGACATTCACTCTCAACCCACGAGGAAGCCCAGACCACTTTCCACCCTTTCTAAGCTCATCTCAACTCAGGCCCGTGGCCTGCTGCCAGAGACTAGACCCTAGGGTGCTGCTCCAGGAAAAACCCAACCTGACCAAGTGTCAGAAGGAGAATGCGACGGGGCCTACTCCGGAGAACGAGACTTCATCAGTTGAGAGCCTAGTGAATTCCACACAGCCTAAACAAGTCAAAAGCACACTGAAAAACATATGCACACATGCTCTGGTATTCTAAGCAATATGTTTATTTATAATTAACATTATAAGTGTGTCCTGTGCTGGGCTCAGTCGTGTTGGACTCTTTGAGACTCATTGGACTGTAGTCCGCCAGGTTCCTCTGTCTGTGGGACTTTTCAGGCAAGAATACTGGAGTGGTTGTCAGTAGTATGTATAATTCAAATTGGAGGTAGTTAATATGTTACAGATTATAGCTAAAAATCAATCATTTTAGTTTCTGCAATTCTTAAAACATGCTCTGAATGACAATGTTGAGCCAGCTGGGACCCCGGACCCGCACTTACCAGCCATAACAATTGATCTGCAAAGCGGGGATAATGCTGACATTATCAGCATCATCGCCCTGGGGTTCAGGGTGAGGTGCCGTGACGGGCGGGAACTGCCGGCCCGAGGTCTGGCTGATGGTAGGTACTGGACGGCCGACGGCAGCTGGCGCCGTTCCCAGCCTCGGGCACATGCCATGCTTTTCTGGGTTGACCCCTGACCGGAAAACTAAGTCACACCAAGAGCCTGGCACTGGGGAACTGAGGGTGCCCTTTGGCGCCGCCCTCCTGTGGGCCGTTTCCAGCTCTTGGGTGGGGCAGGCCCCCTGCTGCAGCCTCTGGATCCATCATCCAGCCAAGGGCGACATGGCTGGTGGGCCCAAGTCCAGTCCTGTCTCCAGTACCACTGGGCCTCTCCAGCGCTCTCTGGGGCTAGAACATTGGGCTCTGCCCCGCACTGCAGTCATCTCTTCTTCCTCCCTGACGGCAGCGAGAGGGGTCCTGAGAGCGTCAGGACCTGCTGCCCACACAGCACCCGGACACTGCTGCTCAGCGTGCAGACAGGGGGGCCACATGTGCCACCAACAAGCCTGACGTCACACCACAAAGGGCCCAGAAACACCCACAAGCAAGGGACCCACGAGGGGATCCTCACCGGGCTCCACCCGCACCCACCCTGGCCCCCAGAGCCCTGCTGCACAGCGCTGCACGCCAGAAGTTTTCCGAGTGGAGTTCAGACCCGCCCTCGGAGGCCCCGCCATCCTGGCTGCGTGTGGATAAGAGGAACACACAGCCCTGGGCCTCAGCAAAGCTGTGGATCAATAAACCCGCACTCCTCAGAGGCTGCGGGTGACATCTACCAACGCGTGAGCATCAGAACAACGCCAGGAAAATTCTGCATTCCCTCTGTCGGAGGACAGGAGCCCGGTAATTAATGCCAGCCCAATGACACCGCCAGGAGAAATAAAACAAACAGCGGGTGGTTCTGCAGACCAGAATCGGGCTCCTCCGCTCCAACAGCATTTCAACCATAAAATACGGACTCCCGTTATGGGCAGGGAAGCATAAATCTGAGAGCAAAGAGGAAAAAATAAACAAGACTCTAGAAACCTGCGAAGTAAATTTTAAACTTTTGGTTCCACAGTCAAAAGTATGCAGGACTTCCCTGGTGGTCCGGTGGTTAAGACTTCGCCTTCCAATGCAGGCAACATGAGTTCCATCGCCGGAGGGGGAAGCTAAGATACCACACGCCTCTCGGCCAGAAAACCAAAACATAAAACAGAAGCAACACTACAACAAATTCAGTAAAGACTTTTAAAATGGTCCACATCAAATTAAAAAAAAAACCTTTAAAAAAAGTATGCTCCAGCATCACTTCCTTTCTCATGAAATAACTGAATGTCTCCAGTATATTGAATGAGATTAAAAAGAAGAATCTGCCTACAATGCAGGAGACTCCGGTTTGATTCCTGGGTCGGGAAGATCCCTGGAGAAAGCATAGGCTACCCACTCCAGTATACTTGGGCTTCCCTTGTGGCTCAGCTGGTAAAGAATCCGCCTGCAACGTGGGAAACCTGGGTTCAATCCCTAGGTTGGGAAGATCCCCTGGATAAAGGAAAGGCTACCCACTCCAGTATTCTGGCCTGGAGAATTCCATGGACTGTATAGTCCATGGGGTCACAAAGAGTCGGTCACAACTGAGCGACTTTCACTTTCAAAAAGAAGTTAACCTGTGAACGCAAAGGCTCGCTTGCCATTTTCTGTAAAGGAAAGGTCTCCACCTGGCATTGGTCACTGGGGGTGGGGGACGACCCCCCTTCCAGTCTGCCTTGGGGATTTTCTCCAAGCAGGGGGTGTGGTCAGAGGTTTGCCTTCGGCGACGTCACTCCAGTTTAAGGAGGGAGATGACGTGGAGCAGACACTGAACTTGCAGGACATCTGTCTGGAAGAGCGAGCGGTTTCTCCTCCAGGCAACACACGTGTCTTTCCTTTACATCAGCAGCGGGTTTGGGTGCTGCAGCTTCCTGCTCTGCACAGCAGGAGGAATCAGTGCTAAAGGCCTGCCTGCACCGCTAGTGCCGGCCCGTGAAAGCGGGCACCGGTTCCTTCATTCTGTTGTCCCCCACAGGACCGAGGATGCTCCCTGCCGCACAGTAGTGCCCAGGAGTCTTGGGTGTAGAAACCTCACAGGACGGTGGTCCAGATCGCACAAGTGTGGCGGTGACTCCCCCAGCGTGTGCAGGGAAAGGCTGGTGAACCGCGAATGTACCTTCCTCCTGATGGACCCACTGTGGCCCCAGCACCCACGCAGGGCTTGGTTCTGGCCTTCGTTTGCCTCCTTCCCGATCTTCGCCACCATCCCAGAGGCCGACGAGTCCTGAGGCACGGTGGCATTTTCTGAACTCACTGAAGTCGGGGCCTGGCTATTGAAGTCTGGCCTGTCCCATTGAACAAACCACAGTCCTGGGGGGACAGGTTCTGCTTTTTGGGGCTTTGCTTTTGGTGGGGGCATTGGGAAGACTTCCTGACCCAGGGCTGGGGATGAGGAGATGATGGTTAGAACTCAGCACCCTGAACGCAGGCCTCTGCTTGGCCACCCTGGGGGAGGGGTGCGGGGAAACACAGATACAACAGGTGAGTCTGTGCTATCAGGGTGGGCTATCCACTCGGTGGGCGGGACTCCGAGCACCCTGGTTTGGGAAACGGAAAGGAGAGGTGCTGTGACATGGAGCACGACTGTGGAGGGCGCTGGCTGCCACGGGAGCCCCCAGCATGCTGACCCCTGCCTCACTCCCACTAAAGGCTGCTGCCCAGCCCGGCCCAGCCTGCAGGGGCTTCTGGCCTGACGCCTGGCAAGAAGCAACCCTAACCTCCGGAGCCCTGGAACTCCAGCCCACGTGGCAGTTCAGAGGAGGGAAAAAAAGCCGCGGCATGTGGACAGAAGCCAGGGCGGGGAGGCTCCAGCTGGCTCTGAGATGTCGCTGTTTGACCCCCAGGCCCTACAATTACTGTTAGCTCTCATCCTCATAGGTGCAGGACGCTGCAGAACTCATCGGAACAACAATTCTGGGATCACGCTGCGGGCTCACTGATGGGTTGGAGCCCACAGGACCCGGAGAGCAGAGGCCCCACCCTAGCGCCCAGGGAGACCGCGGAGGAGGCAGCTTCCTGCTGCTCTTGTCCATTCACCTCACCAGGAAAGCAGGTAACCCTGCCTCATGGGCCTTGGGCCAGGCTCGGGGCTGTACACTGGGCTGCACCCCCCAGAGCCCTCTCGGCCTACCTGCAGCCCCAGGGCGCCCACATCCAGCCAGGCGGGGCCTGAGCAGATGCCCCCCGCCAGGTCCTGCTGCCACCCCCAGCCCAGGTATGCGAGGGCCAGCAGAGGTGGACATGAGCCATCTGCGGAGGCCTCTGCCTTTTCAGGGTGATGAAACACCCACTGTCTGATGAGCCTTTACAATCGGTCACACCCGTTCCCTCCCCACAGCTGGGGAGGCGGCTGACCCTACATGCAAAGATTTCTTCTTTCCCTCCTGGACCAGATACG
The DNA here is from genome assembly GCF_003369695.1 of Bos indicus x Bos taurus. NCBI lineage: Eukaryota > Metazoa > Chordata > Mammalia > Artiodactyla > Bovidae > Bos > Bos indicus x Bos taurus. Next base: position 101,979,346 of record NC_040086.1, read on the forward strand.
TCCGGACAGTCACATTCCGACTCGGTCTGGTCCTGGGGACACGGACATGCCTTTGTCAAAGAGCCAGCACAAGCTCACTGAGTCCTGGGCTACAGCCTGGCCTGGCAGCCAGGAGAGGGCGGTCACACCTATCCTGGCCCACGGGTCCCTGATCTAGGCTAAGCCCTTCCCCCATCTGGGCCTCAGTTTCCCCTTTCAGAAAAGGTTTTAGGCACGAATATTTTCAAGAAATTTGTTTTTAAGAAAGTTGGTGAGACAAACTGAAATTCATCCACCAGGCACAGAGACTTCTATGAAACGCTGTTATTTACTATTTCAAAATCAAGTGTCTGAGTGGTCTGTCCTTGTCACAGTCGATTAGAGACAAGGAGGACACAGGGAGCCTCAGCACAGGATGCCAAGCCCCAAGCGAAGGCAGGTTCCCAAACACTGGAACCCCGGTCCTGGTGGTGCACTGGCTGAGCCTGGTCAAGCTAGAGAAGACCACACCAAACATGAGCCTTGAAAGCGCTGATAATGGAAAATAATCTCCAGACGTAATCATCTATTCCTACCGACAAAACTAGAACATTCACATTCCACAGAGCAGGCTTGATGGATTTTAAACACCTTCCCCTCCTTGGGCCAACAGCAAGTTGGGAACAGATTTCATGGAATTATGTGAATGGCATTCCCTTGTTCATTCATTTCATAGATATTTCCTGAGTCTGTACCCAGGTACCATGGGAGTTGCTGTGGGATTCTGTGATGACTGGCACAGATGGGACCTTGCCTTCACAGAGCTCACAGAGAAGAGAAGGGTGCTGTGGGCTCATGCAACAGTCTGCCTGAACAAGGGACTCTGCCCGGAGACTAAGAATCAAGAAGCAGCTGGCCAGCCACGAGGCAGGAGCGGTGGGCTGTCTCAATGAAGAGAACGTGGTGTGCTCGTTTTCTGTTGCTCTGTAACAAATGACCACAACCGTAGGCTTAAAACCGCACATCCACCCCATGGTGCCCATGGATGTGGAGTCCGAGCACTGCTGAGCTGGGCTCTCTGCTGGCCTCTTGGCCATCGAAGTGTCAGGGGACTGCACTTGCATCTGGAGGCCAAACTGGGGAAGAATTGCTTCCAGATCCAACTGTGTCCAAGCTCAGGCTGTGGAAGAACTTCCTTCCATGCTGCTCTGTGACTGAGGGCTCTAGTTCCTTGCTGGCTGGAGGCGGGGGCCTGCCATTGGGTCCTCCAGGAGGCCCCCACAGGCTTCTTCAACACAGTGGCCAGCCAGAGATGCTTTCTCTCTCATCTGCTAAGGTGAAGTCTTAGATAATGCAATGCAACCACACCAGAGGCTTCCCTGGTTGCTCTGTGGTGAAGAACCCGCCTGCCAATATAGGAGACTGGGCTCGATCCCGGGGTCAGGAAGAGCCCCTGGAGAAGGGAATGGCCACCGACTCCAGTATTCTTGCCTGGAGAATTTCATGGACAGAGGAGCCTGGTGGGCTATAGTCCATGGAGTTGCAAGAGTCAGACACGACTGAGCAATTAACACATATACACACAGTCCAGCAATCCCACTCTGGGCATATATTCATGCGCCCCAATGTTCATTGCAGCACTGTTCACAATAGCTAAGACACGGAAGCAGCCGAAATGTCCATCAACGGAGGAATGGACAAAGATGTGGTGTGCAGCCATAAAAAAGAATAAAATAACGCCACTTGCAGCAACATGGACGGACCTAGAGAGTATGTGAAGTAAGTCAGAAAGAGCAAGACAAATACTGTATGAAATCACTCACAGATGGAATCTGATTTTTAAAAATCATACAAATGGACTAATTCACAAAACAGAAACAGACTTACAGATATCAAAAGCAAACTTCCGGTCACCAAAGAGGAGATGTGGGGGGAGGATGAATCAGGAGGCTGGGATGGACACAAACACGCTGCTGCACACAGGACAGACAACCAACAAGGACCTACTGTGTCGCACAGGGAGCTCTGCTCAGTGCTCTGTGATAACCCATAGGAGAAAAGAGTCTAAAAAAGAATTAACAAACATATATGTGTAACTGAATCACTTTGCTGTACATCTGAAACTAACACAACATTGGAACTCAACTATGCTCCAGTTAAAAAATGAAAAAACAAATTGGTACCATAACTCAAAAAAAAAAAATAAATAAAGACAAATACTTCTCTAAGTATAAAATAATCTTCTGAAGAACATGCTCTCCAGAGAATATCAACATCTCTCCAGGAGGGGAGCCAGGTGGCTGCGGGACAGGAGTTTGAGGAAGACTGGGAACATTTTGAATTTTGAACCGTGTGAACAATCTGCCTTACAAATAGCTGTGAAAAGAAGGGAAACAAAAAGCAAAGGAGAAAAGGAAAGATATACCCATTTGAATGCAGAGTTCCAAAGAATAGCAAGGAGGGATAAGAAAGCCTTCCTCAGCGATCAGTGCAAAGAAATAGAGGAAAACAATAGAATGGGAAAGACTAAAGATCCTTCAAGAAAATTAGAGATACCAACGGAACATTTCATGAAAAGATGGGCTCAATAAAGGACAGAAATGGTATGGACCTAACAGAAGCAGAAGATATTAAGAAGAGGTGGCAAGAATACACAGAAGAACTGTACAAAAAAGATCTTCACGACCAAGATAATCACAATGATGTGATCACTCACCTAGAGCCAGACATCCTGGAATGTGAAGTCAAGCGGGCCTTAGAAAGCATCACTATGAACAAAGCTAGTGGAGGTGATGAATTCCATGGAGCTATTTCAGATCCTGAAGGATGATGCTGTGAAAGTGCTGCACTCAATATGCCAGCAAATTTGGAAAATTCAGCAGTGACCACAGGACTGGAAAAGGTCAGTTTTCATTCCAATCCCAAAGAAAGGCAATGCCAAAGAATGCTCAAACTACCGCACAATTGCACTCATCTCACATGCTAGTAAAGTAATGCTCAAAATTCTCCAAGCCAGGCTTCAGCAATGCATGAACCATGAACTTCCAGATGTTCAAGCTGGTTTTAGAAAAGGCAGAGGAACCAGAGATCAAATTGCCAACATCTGCTGGATCATCGAAAAAGGAAGACAGTTCCAGAAAAACATCTATGCCAAAGCCTTTGACTGTGTGGATCACAATAAACTGTGGAAAATTCTTCAAGAGATGGGAATACCAGACCACCTGACCTGCCTCTTGAGAAACCTGTATGCAGGTCAGGAAGCAACAGTTAGAACTGGACATGGAACAACAGACTGGTTCCAAATAGGAAAAGGAGTATGTCAAGGCTGTATATTGTCACCCTGCCAATTTAACTTATACGCAGAGTACATCATGAGAAACGCTGGACTGGAAGAAGCACAAGCTGGAATCAAGATTGCTGGGAGAAATATCAATAACCTCAGATATGCAGATGACACCACCCTTATGGCAGAAAGTGAAGAAGAACTAAAGAGAAAGAGCCTCTTGATGAAAGTGAAAGAGGAGTGTGAAAAAGTTGGCTTAAAGCTCAACATTCAGAAAGCTAAGATCATGGCATCTGGTCCCATCACTTCATGGGAAATAGATGGGGAAACAGTGTCAGACTTTATTTTTCTGGGCTCCAAAATCACTGCAGATGGTGATTGCAGCCATGAAATTAAAAGACGCTTACTCCTTGGAAGGAAAGTTATGACCAACCTAGACAGCATATTCAAAAGCAGAGACATTACTTTGCCAACAAAGGTCCTGTCTAGTCAAGGCTATGGTTTTTCCAGTGGTCATATATGGATGTGAAACTTGTACTATAAAGAAAGCTGAGCACCAAAGAATTGATGCTTTGAACTGTGGTGTTGGAGAAGATTCTTGAGAGTCCCTTGGACTGCAAGGAGATCCAACAAGTCCATCCTAAAGGAGATCAGTCCTGAGTGTTGGGAGGACCGATGTTGAAGCTGAAACTCCAATACTTTGGCTACCTGATGTGAAGAACTGACTCATTTGAAAAGACCCTGATGCTGGGAAAGATTGAGGGCAGGAGGAGAAGGGGATGACGGAGCATGAGATGGTTGGATGGCACCACTGACTCGATGGACATGGGTTTGGGTGGACTCTGGGAGTTGGTGATGGACAGACAGGCCTAGCGTGCTGTGGTTCATGGGGTTGCAAAGAGTCGGACACAACTAAGTGACTGAACTGAACTGAACATTCTGCAGTGAAGAAATAAATTCATTCATTTTTGAAAAGCAAGCCCTCCAGAAACAATATGAAGAAAGGATTAGGAAGAAACCCTGGTCACTGTGGGAGACAGATTAGGGGCCAAAGAGGGAAAGGGTTTCTTAGTAATCCAAAGAACAGTGGAGGCCTGGTGGCCCAGTGGCTAAGACTCTGGGCTCCCAATGCAGGGGGCCTGGGTTCCATCCCTGGTCAGGGAACTAGTTTCCACTTGCTGGAACTAAGAGTGGGCACAATCAAAGACGAAACACATTAAAACAACAACAGCGGAGGTGACTATGGAGGTGACGGTGAGGTGTGGAATCTCTCTGGTGTTGAGCCTCTGCCAGGCTTCGTGAACCCCCTGCCTCACTTCTTGGCTCCCCTGGCCCTACAGACACGGTCTCAAGCACCAGGCACTCTTGGACTCCAAGAACTCGGCTGCCCCTAAAGGAAAGGCAATGGGTCCCTGACATGTAGCGCCCACCTGCTTTCGATAATCCCGATACAAAGCACTAATTTCTCTTTTTTTAATATATTTGGTGGTCACTTCAAAGAGCATTACATTAGACCAAAAAAAAAAAGGGAAAAAGGCAACATTAACAGAGAACACTGGCGGGTTGTGATTGCATCTTTTTCCCCGAACACTGCTCCCTGCCTCCTCTCTGTGCTCTGAATTACCCATCCAGTCCCTGCGTAGCTAAATAATAATAATTACCATACAAATGAATATGCATATAAGCAAGAAAGCCTGTTTATTTTGGATGAGGGTTTGTTTTGTTTCTCAACAAACAGAGCACATAATTAGGCGCCTTACCTCTTCCTCTTGAAATTCTGTCTCTACTGGGAAGAGATGAAAAAGGTACTGGATGCCCCTGGAAGCTCAGAAGAAATTTTAAAACAAATTAAAGGAGATATTTCTTTACTTGGCAGGTAACAATGGCCTGGACATGATCGGAATCAGAATGTCAGGCTAGAAGGAGCTCTAGAGCGCAAGTCTGAGCCCAGTGGAGACACAGAGGCGGACGAAGGTGAGGTACTCGCTGGAGAGACACAGCCGAGTGATGATCAGACAAGAACAGAGGGGCCAAAAACATCTTGGTTCAGGGGCTGACTGTGGGGACGCTGGGCAAGACCCTGAAAGCCTTAAGATGCTGCATCCCTAAAACATGGACGATGACAGCCCCGCCTCTACTGGGCTGCTGCACAGATTAAACAAGGTCATGAACACGGCCCTCAGTCCTAGACCCCAGTCAGTGGTCACCATCAACAGTGTAATAAGCACAGCCTGTCTGCACCGTGTCCTCACGGTGAGGCGCAGGGGACCAGGCGCCAGACCGGCCTCCCAAGCCTTTGTTTGGAGTCCAGACAACAACGGCCACCATTACCAAAACAGCAATGATAATGATAATTATCTTCCACTATTATATCTTTTTGCCTTTTCATACTGTTCATGGGGTTCTCGCTGCAACAACTGGACTGATTTGCCATTCCCTCCTCCAGTGGGCCACTTTTTCCAGAACTCCTCACTATGACCTGTCTGTCCTGGGTAGCCCTGCATGGCGTGGCTCAGAGATTCACTGACTTACACAAGCCTCTTTGCCACGACAATGCTGTGATCCTGAATATTCATTTGAGGGACTGAGGCGGAAGCTGCAGGTCCAATACTTTGGCCACCTGATGCAAAGAGCTGACTCCCTGGAAAAGAGCCTGATGCTGGGAAAGGTTGAGGGCAGGAGGAGAAGGGCCAACAGAGGATGAGATGGGTGGATGGCATCACCGACTCGATGGACATGAATCTGAGCAAACTCCGGGAGACACTGAAGGAACAGGGAAGCCTGGCGTGCTGCAGTCCATGGGGTCGCAAAGAGTGGGACAAGACAGCGAGTGAACAACAAGAACGATAATTAATAAGACAAATAGTTTTAATTCAACCAAGTGTTCAACATAATGCACAATAGAGTCGTATAGTACAACATAAATAGTAGTAGTATCACTTATGATATGATTAATTAATAATAGTCATAAGTGTTCTGACCACTTTGATAACGATGTAGCTGCTGGGGAGGACTTGAGATGCCTGGTCTCATGCTTTGTCCACGCTGCAGCTGTGCAGCCAGGCTTGCATAAGCTCAAGAAAGGCTTATAGGAGTTAAATGTATGTTTAGAGACTATTCTAGATCACCAAGGGCAAGTGGGATGCCCAGCTAAAATCACAGAGTGCCATCGTGTTTTCCCCAGAAACAATGACTCGGTAACTTACAGAGATGAAAAAAGCTTTACACAGACAATCATATGATTGTCTGGCTCCCGTGTCTGGACTGTGGCTGGATCTTTGTGTCACGGGTTCCAGGGGGTTTAACTCACCAGTGAGACTCACCCAACCATCCAACCTCCCGATTCCATGCCTCTGAAGTCTAGGCTGAACGCTTACACCCTGGAAACAGTCACTTAGATAAGTAACTTTCACAAATTAAGACTTTTGAATGTTTTGAGGTTGGGAAGGCTGGCGTCTCTGGGGGTCACTCGGCGTCCAGATCCCCGGCCTTCCGGTCAGTTGGTTCAAGGTCGTCGACAGCATGACAGTGGCTGCTCCCTCTCTTTCGTTCCTCCCAGCACGCCTCCCCCTGCCCTTGGCCTTCTGCACAGCTCAGGGGTCTGGGCTGGGGAGGGTCCCCCAGGGGCCTCCCTCCCTTCTCCTAGACACACCTCTCTTCTGGGTGTCTGCTGGGCCCTCTTTCTGGAAGCGTGTCCTCCCAGGCGCCCATCTCTAGCTAACATCCAACCTCACGGCTCGTCTGCTTTGTCATCTGTCTCCCCACAGCTAGAGTCTGTGCTCCTTGAGGGCAGGCCTTTCACTCTTTGGCTCACAGTCTTGGCATTTGGTGCACACGGGAATAAGTGGATGAACAAACAAGTGCCCGTAGGAAACTCTGGCACCAACCACGGAGCCACGTCCACCAGGACTTCAGTTCGGCAGGGGTGTAGCTGTGGCTCCCGAGCAAGTCCCAGGAACTGGGGCAGGAACTGAAGGCGTGCTCCCCGCCCATGTGTTCATGGCCACAGCCAGTCAGGCAGATATTCTGCTGCCAGGGGCTTTTGGCACGTGGAATCTGCTGATCGGCCACGCTGTGTCCAGATGTGCTTTTATTTTATTTGTTTTGGTCATGGTGCATGGTATATAGGCTCCTAGTTCCCTGACCAGGCGTCGAATTCAAGCATCCTGGAATGCTTTCATACATTGGAAGCGTGGAGACTTAACCACTGGGCCACCAGGACAGCCCCCCAGCTAGGTTTTTAAATAGCCCTCATGGATGTAAATTGGTGCAACCACTGTGGAAAACAATATGGAGGCTTCTCAAAAAACTAAAAATAGAAGTACTAAGTGACCCAGTATTTCCACTCCTGGATATACATCCAAAAAACCCCCAAACACTAATTTGAAAAGATGTATACACCCCAAAGCTGATAGCAGCACTATTTACAATTGCAAAGACAGGTAAACAACCTAAGTGTCCCTCCACAGATGAGTGGATAAAGAAGATACGGTGCGTGTATGCAATGGAATATCACTCAGCCATAAAAAAGAGAGAAATCTGCAGCAACATGAATGACTTGGAGGGCATTATGCTAAGTGAAATAAGTCAGACAGAGAAAGACAAATTCTGTATCATATCACTTATGCTGCTGCTGCTGCTAAGTCGCTTCCGTCATGTCCGACTCTGTGCAACCCCACAGACGGGGCCCACCAGGCTCCCCAGTCCCTGGGATTCTCCAGGCAAGAACACTGGAGTGGGTTGCCATTTCCTTCTCCAATGCATGAAAGTGAAAAGTGAAAGTGAAATCGCTCAGTCGTGTCCGACTCTTAGCGACCCCATGGACTGCAGCCTACCAGGCTCCTCCATCCATGGGATTTTCTAGGCAAGAGCATTGGAGTGGGGTGCCACCACCTTCTCCGTGATATCACTTATATGTGGAGTCTAAAAAAATGTAACAAACTAGTGAACGTAACGATGAAGAAACTGAGAACAAACTAGTGGTTACCACTGGGAAGAGAGGAGGGGAGAGGGACAAGACAGGGTAGGGGATAAGGAGGCACAAACAATCATTTATAAAATAAGCTACACAAGATACATTGTACAGCATAGTCAGTCAGTCAGTCAGTTAGTTCAGTCGCTCAGTCGTGTCCGACTCTGCAACCCCATGAACTGCAGCACGCCAGGCCTCCCTGTCCATCACCAACTCCCAGAGTTCCTCAAACTCACATCCATTGAGTTGGTGATGCCATCCAACCATCTCACCCTCTGTCGTCCCCTTCTCCTCCTGCCCTCAATCTTTCAGGGTCTTTTCAAATGAGTCAGTTCTTCGCATGAGGTGGCCAAAGTACTGGAGTTTCAGCTTCAACATCAGTCCTTCCAATGAACACCCAGGACTGATCTCCTTTAGGATGGACTGGTTGGATCTCCTTGCAGTCCAAGGGACTCTCAAGAGTCTTCTCCAACACCACAGTTCAAAAGCATCAATTCTTCAGCATTCAGCTTTCTTTATAGTCCAACTCTCACATTCATACATGACCACTGGAAAAACCATAGCCTTGACTAGACGGACTTTGTTGGCAAAAATGTCTCTGATTTTTAATATGCTATCTAGGTTGGTCATAACTTTCCTTCCAAGGAGTAAGCATCTTTTAATTTCATGGCTGCAGTCACCATCTGCAGTGATTTTGGAGCCCAGAAAAATAAAGTCTGACACTGTTTCCACTGTTTCCCCATCTATTTACCATAAAGTGATGGGACCAAATGCCATGATCTTAGTTTTCTGAATGTTGGGCTTTAAGCCAACTTTTTCACACTCCTCTTTCACTTTCATCAAGAGGCTCTTTAGTTCTTCACTTTCTGCCACAAGGGTGGTGTCATCTGCATATCTAAGGTTATTGATATTTCTCCTAGCAATCTTGATTCCAGTTTGTGCTTCTTCCAGCCCAGTGTTTCTCATGATGTACTCTGCATATAAGTTAAATAAGCAGGGTGACAATATACAGCCTTGACATACTCCTTTTCCTATTTGGAACCAGTCTGTTGTTCCATGTCCAGTTCTAACTGTTGCTTCCTGACCTGCATACAGGTTTCTCAAGAGGCAGGTCAGATTGTCTGGTATTCCCGTCTCTTTCAGAATTTTCCACAGTTTATTATGATCCACACAGTCAAAGGCTTTGGCATAGTCAATAAGGTAGAAATAGATGTTTTTCTGGAACTGTCTTGCTTTTTTGATGATCCAGCGGATGTTGGCAATTTGATCTCTGGTTCCTCTGCCTTTTCTAAAACTCCCCTGGGCCTGTGTTTGTGGCCCCATCACAAGCCTTCTCAGTCAAACTTGCTTTGGTCACGTGAGACTCTGTCTCCAGTGACAGGTGGTGAGCCCAGGGGACCACCAAGCTCATGGGGGACTGAGGAGGAAGATGTGCTGGGGAAGGGGGTAGGGTCCCAGCGGGAAGGACAATGCAATCTCTGTGGTGGGCGCTCAACTAGAGTGGGTGGAATCAAGCCGGGGGACTTGGGAGCTGGGTCACAACGAGGGAACTTGGTTACCATGAAAGTCTATGGTTAAGTGGGCTTTCTCCTAATATTGCTGGAAGGTGGAAGTTTGCTTTTTACTTAGAACTGAAGAGACAGAGCAGAAGTGTTTTTATCATCATGTTAAAGTACCAGTTAGGACACGGATTGGCAAACTACAGCCTGCTGCCTGTTTTTATAAATAAAGTTTTATTGGAACAAACCATACCCTTTCATTTGTATATCATATATGGCTGCTTTCACATGACATCAGAGTTGAGTAATTGCAACAGAGACTATATGGTCTGCAAAGGCTAAAATATTTACTTATCTGGCCTGTGTCTTCCCCCTGATGTAGACTGGCCTCCGAGCTCTGGGCACCTGCCTATTCCTGGGCGGTGGAAGACCACCCACTCACAGGGAACAGTTTGAAGTCAGAGGAAATCCGCCTGTTCAGACCAGACTTTGAAACTCAAACTGCAGGTAACTTGAGGCTGTCTTGTGATTTAGACCCACAAGGCCGAGGACCATGCAGAGCAAGGCCGTGAAACTGCCACTCCTTCACCAGTGCCCCGGGAGGAGCCCAGTGTCTTAGCAGACGTGGGCCTCGCCATCACTTAAGCAGTGTGTGCACATGTGTGCCTGTGTGTACACAAGTGCATGCGTACGTCTTTTAAAAATACATGCACATATTTTAAAAAGCATACGGGTTCTGGTTCTGGGCAAGGAGGAGAAAACCGTCCCCACCCTGTCACCTCCACTGACAGCAGCTATAACGCATGGATGGAATGCAAGGGGGCGCTCCTTGAGGACTCAGGAAGTATATCGTAATAGGGGAACTGGGGAAGAAGACCAGATTGCAAGATCCCACAAAACCAGTACCCCTGGCCTGGTCTCTCCAGGTGGCCTGAAACCTGAGTTGAGCCATAGGGAGGGACAGAGACGGGCCGGGAGCCCCTCTTTCTGGCTTGAGCAATACGAAAGGGGACTCCTGAGATGCAGAGAGAGTGGGGGAAACCTCCCTGTGCTTTCTTCTTTTCTGCTTCTTTGCACTCCTGCCTTGAGGCCTTCCTGCTACAGTCACAGTGACCAGGGGGCTGCAGGGGCCTCAAACTCCATAGCACAGGGGCCCCCTCCTCTCCAGGCCCAGAGGACGCTGCAAAGCCCCACGAGTCTCCCCTCACTGTCCTCCTAGCCCTTGGCTCTGACAGAGCCCGGAAGATCAAGGCCCAGCTTTCTGACCGAGAGGCCAAATAAAGGAAAACCAGGGAACCGGAGGTCACCAGGAAGACAGCAGAGGGAGCACGCAGGAAAGCGATGACACGGTCGTTTATGGACTCCTGGTCACTTCCGAGCTGCACACACACAGGTCCAACCCCAGCCTTCCAGCCTCCCTGAGAAATCAGCCATAGCACAGACCAGTGCCCAGACCCCTCCGAGTGGCATCCACACGGCACCGAGCAGGAGAGACCCGCACAACGTCGAAAAGGCTTGAGAGCTGAGGTGGAAACCACAGCCCAGAGAAGGTGGCTAGAACTCGAGACTGGAGCCCAACTGGGCCAGTCATTTGCTAAGACAAAAATATCAATGTTTGCCATGGAATTCAAGCAGGACTCAGAGCCTCAGAGCAATATTTTGAACATCCAGGATACAAAATTACTAAGGACAGGGCTTCCCTGGTAGCTCAGTGGTAAAGAATCCGCCTGCTAATACAGGAGACACAGGTTTGACCCCTGGTCCAGGAGGATCCCACATGCCATGGGGCAGCTGGGTCTGGGAGCCAAAAGCACGAAGCCTGTGCTCTGGAGTCTGTTCACCACGGCAGGAGAAGTCACCACAGTGAGAAGGGCATGAACCGCAGCTGGAGGGTGGCCTCCACTTGCTGCAAGTAGAGAAAAGCTCACGAAGCAGCAAGGACCCAGCCCAGCCATAAATAAATAAACAAAGAATTTTAAAAATTACTAAGCACAGGGAGAACTGGGAAAATTTCATCTCACGTGGGAAAAGATATCAGACACCACTACCAACATGATTCCAGTGTTAGAATTATCAGACAAGACATGAAAGCAGCTATTATTAAAATAAGCGCAACAACAGAGCTCCAAGTAAATGAATGGACACATTGTAAGTCTCAGCCAAGAAACTGAAGGAAGAGAGAAGAACCAACTGGAGTTTTCAGAACTGAAAAATACAATAATCAAAATTTAAAACTCAGTGGATGAGCTCAAGAGTAGAATTCAGATGAGAGAGAAGAGATTTAATGAGCCCGAAGCTAGTTCAATACAAATGACGAAATCATATCAACAGAGAGGAAAAAAAGAACAGAGCTTTAGTGAGGGAACATGAGGGAACACCAACAGTCTGACCTGACCTTCATGCCACTGGGATCTCAGAAGGAGCCAGGAGAAAGAGAATGGTGTGGGAAATTATGTGGGGAAGACATGGCTGGAAACTTCCCAAGCTTGAAGAAAAACATCAACCTATGAATTCAAGGAATTCAGCAAACCCTGCAAAGAATAGTCCTCCAAAATCCACACCCAGACGTATCATAGTTAAACTTCTGAAAGTTAAAGAAAACAATCTTTAAAGCAGCAAGAGAGAAAAGATGCATTATTTATAAGAGTTCTAATGACTATAGATTTTCACCAGAAACGACGGTGCTAAAATGGAACATTTATAAAGTGCTGAAAGAAAAAATTGGTGATCTAGGATTCTGAATCCAGAAAAAAATATCCTTCAGGAATGAAGGCAAAATAAAGACATTCTCAGGATCTCACTGTTGGTTCAGTGGTTAAGACTCCGTGCTTCCACTGCAGGGGGCCGGGAACTAAAATTCCACACGCTGCGGGGCTCAGTCAAAAAATAAAAATAAATTTTAAAAAATGAATAAAGATGTTCTTAGATGAAAGAAAAGCCTACTCTAGAAGAATTGCTCAAAGAAGTTTTTCAGACAGAAAGGGACACTTGGAACATTAGGAATGGAGAACAAGAGAAATGGTAAATACCTGGATAAATACAACTAACGATTCTCTTGAGTTTTTAAAACATGTTTGATGACTGAGAGCAAAAATGGTAACATCTGCCTGAAGGGATCTTGGTGCATATAGATGCAATACACACGACAGCTACACTAAGAGGGAAGAGATCTACATTGTATGTTCTACCTGAAACGGTAAAACCGACTCGAAATAGACTGGAAATCTAAGTCTGTATATTGTAATCACCAGGTCATTCACTTAAAAAAGAAAAAAAGAGAGATATAGTAAAAAAAAAAAAAAAAAACACAAGCAAAAAATTAAAATGGAATACTAAAAAAAAATTCCAACAATTGATAAATTGGATGAAGATGAAACATGTATTTTTTATGAACCGCAAGGTCACAATCCCTCGGGCCCCGCCCACCTACCCATGCCCCAGGAGGCCAACCTCCACCAAGGGCCTCTCTGGGACCCCTGCGCTCTGACGTCATGGGGTCTGGCGGAAGAGGACTAGTCAGGGAGCAGGGGATGGAGTGAGCGTTGGGCCCCAGCTCTGCCTCTGCCCCCGCAGGTCCAGGCCCCCCGTCCTGCACAGCTTCGACCCTGTGGGCGATCCAGCTTATCCCTGCAGGGCCTGAAGGCTCCCCAGGTGCCTCCCTGTTGCTTTTCCTCCATCCCAGGTGAAGCCCACGTGCACAGTCTGACCTTCGCCAGACTTCAGAGCTGCACCCTTCTCTGCAGGTCATCTCTGCTCTGGGACATGAACACGCGGACCCGACCTCTGACCCTCCTTCATCTGGTGACAGAGCCCTGCTCCCTGGAGCCCCCCAGCCCCCACCACCCAGCTCCACACACAGCTTCTCACCCTCCTGACGCAGTCCTCTTCCTTCAGGCGCTCCTGCATCAGTCTGATGAGCAGCATGTCGGGTACCATCTAAAGGAAAGATGACACGGAATGAGGGCCTGCCCCCCCGACCCCCCGTGTGGGGCTCAAGGGGACACAGAGCTGTCAGGCCAGTGGGCTCTGCTAAGGCCCGAGGACCTGGCCCTGTGGCCATGAAGCTTCTCCAGATCCCTGACCAGGGCCCTGTGGCCTCTGTGAAGTCCAGGGCCAACCTGTGGCCCCAGGGTGGTCCAGACTCCTTGAGAGCCCCCCTATCCCACGCATGTGCATCCACCTCCACTCGCTTGCTTCTCCGGCACCCCGCCCCAGCCCAGATGCTCTCCCCCACCCCCACCTGGGTGACTCCTGGCTCCCCAAGTGCCGCTGCCTACAGGCAGCCCTCCCTGACTCTTCCCCGAGCTGGGCTGGGGGCTGCCATGATCCTCCATGGCAAACTCTGTTACTGTGCTAACCATGTGGACTTCCAGGGGCCTGTGCACACATCTGTCTCCCCAGAGAGCTTCAGAGTTCCTGGATGAAGGGGACTGAGTCTTCCTCTCTTTGGCCACCAGACACTAACGTGCAGGAGGGAGCCAGTCCTGCCCATGTCTTCCCATCCCCACGTCCTGTGAAGCGGGCCCTGGTGTTCTGCGGTGTTTGTCCCACGGAGATGGGCCAACACTAGAAAGGAGGGCTTTCTCCCTCGGAGAGCTGGCTGTGAGGTGCTGACCCGCACCCCTTCCCGCCTGCACCAGCACAGCATCAGGGGTGGAGGAAGCCCTGCTGACTGATGACCTAATGGCACGTCATGGTCCTTAATCCACTCAGGAAGTAGTGCGCCTGCAGCGGCTTCCGCCGAGTGCGTGCTGGCTGCCAGGCTGCGGCCCACGTTTGCAGCTCCATGCAGTCGGTACTACTGTCATCCTCCTTCTACGGTTGGGGAAGTTGGGCCTCAGAGAGGTTAGGCCACCTCCCAGGGCTACACAGCCAGGTAGGAGCAGAGGTGGGGCCTGAACCCCATCAGGCAAGGCTCGGGGAGGATGGGCCAGTGTAGGGTGATGCTCAGAGCGGCCTTCCTTCCGTTTCCTCTCTTCTCAGCAGCCTCTTTCTTGGACCAGAACTGACGTCCCATTTTTCACAAGGTCTGTTCTTTCTAACAAAGCCTCCCACACCCCAGAGCCAATGCCCCTGGAAAACTCACTCCCGGGTGTCCCCATGACCCCCGGTCACTAAAAGCTGGTGCTTCTCCCCAAACTCCCAAACACTGGGCCAGCCCCAGTGCGTACCTCCCAAGCTGCCTCAGGGCTGACTGGTCTCTGGGAGGGGCTGGACTTCTGCCAGGTGCAGGGGAGGGGCCTTGGGACCAGGGCCAGGGCACCCGGCTGTGGGGCAAGGGCCAGAGGAGACCTATCTTACGCACCCTGTGCCAAGCCGGGGACCCAGGCGGGACAGTGGGGACAAGCACCTTGCCCTGATTTCCCCGAGGATCCTTGGCAACATTTCAGTGATGCTGGAGAAAAGTCTGGATCTCTCATTCTAGACCCAGCGTTCAGAGTGACCAGAGCCTGCCTCGGGAACGCTACCGAGTCTGCCTGGAGTGCTGCAGGGACACCTGAAGGGACACAGTGCTGGGATGTCACAGAGCCGCTGGGACGGGTCAGGGGACTGCGCGGGGCTGCTGGCTTACATGTGGACGTTAATAAGTGCCCGTGCACGTGGAGAACACGTCCACACCTCACTCTCATTGGGGCCTAGGAGCAAGGGTCAGGAAAACAGACGGCGCCCGGCCCCTTTAACCACTGACGTTTGCCATGTTTATCTGTGCGAGTGAACAGTTCAGTCAGTTTGCACACAAGAGCGATTCTGAGGTAATGAATGGGGTACTGGACGTGCAGAGAGGACCTTGGAGGTGAGGGGACAATCCTCTCAGGGGCTTGCAGTCTCCTGGATTCTCTAGGAGTGCCCTGACCTGCCATGTCCTTGAGCTGTTTGAATGGGTTCCCAACAAGAGCAGGCTGGGCTTGGGCAGATGGAGGTGGTGATGAAGGATGCCCCAGGAACCAGCCCACAGGGGAGGGTCAGGGGCCAGAGCGGGAGGGGGAGGAAGGTCGTGAGTAGTGATCCAGGAGGTTCTCTGGATTTGGGAGGACGTTCCCAGGGAGAACCTTGGGAGACCACTGGACTGGCTGGGGACTCAGATGCTCTCCATTTGGGCCTTGACCACCCACTGAGGACCCTGGCCAGCACCTTCAAAGCTTTGAGTCTCGCTTTCCGAGTCTGTAAATGAGATGCAGACAAAGTCCTTCAGCGTTGCCGTGAGGATTAAGTGAGGTGGGACATGTGGCTGCTGGTGTGTGTGTGGCCCCCAGCAAGGGCTCGGTGCTGTGGCAATCGTTACCCTGGGGTACCCTTAATAAACCCAGGACGTGAGTGAAATCATCAGGGGCGGGAACTTTGCTTTCTACTGGATCCAAAGCTGAGAGGATGTAAGAGCTGGAGCGGTAGCAACCACTTTGCAGGCACAAGGGGCGTATAAGGGAAGAAAACCAGCACAAGAGGAGAGAGACACCAGGTTTCTCAGCCCCAGAATGGCTTTTCCAGGATGTTGAATTAGAAAAGGAAGAGCAGGCCTTGAAAGTCATGGGGCCACTTCTACAAAGTGGACAGCAAAAGCAGGAGCAGGAGAGAGAATGAATGAATGAGTGACACATAGAGAAAAGAGCAGGCCAGAGGCTAGCCAACATCCAGCCCGTTTCAGTATCTCCTAAGACCTCTGTGTCCTTACATCTGCCCTGTCCTGCTTAAGCCAGCAGTTCTCAACCTGAACCCACATCCTGGAAGAGCTTGTTAACGTACAGATCACTGGCCCCGCCCCAGGGTTCTGACTCCACAGGTCTGGGGTGAGGCTGGGAATCTGCATTTTGAACAGGTTTTCAGGTGATGCTGAGGATACTGGTCCAGGGACCACACCTGGAGAACCACTGGCTTAAAAAAAACTCCAGCATCCAAGAGCCCCACGGTACGTGGAAGAAGTTGCTGGAGAGGGACCTGTCCTGCTGGTGCCCATGTTGCTCCAACTAGAGCCCCCCCAGGACTGGCGAGCGGAATGGGGAGGAGCACTGCCCCTCCCCTCCACGTGGTTCCTATCCTTTCCTGTCCCCGGGTGTCCCTGCCGACCCCAGAAACGGCGATTTCCACCCCATGATTCCTCCCCTTCCCTGCCATCACCCATTCAGGAGGCAGCATTCAAACAGGTTCTGGGACACAGGGGATGGGGGGGTGCAAGCCCATCAAAGAACACAGGTTGAAGGGCGACAGGTCCGGGTGGAGCGTGGTGCCCCCCACGGTCTGCACGGCGGGGGACAGGCTGGTGACTTTGAGCGCGGCCCCTCTCGGGTGCCCCCCACCGCTCCCTGCCTCAGTGCTGTCTCAGTACCAGCTTTGATGTGTCACGTCAGTGGCGGGGGCTTCCCGGGGGCCGCTGCTCGGAGCCCTGCCAAACTGTCTTTGCGGCAATCAGGCTCCCTCCTTCCCGAGCTCTACCACACTCTCCCACCCCAGTCCCCAAAGTGTGGCTTTTGGGGAGAATCAGGGACAAACTGGACGGAGCCCAGTGCAGGCCCTGCTGCTCACCGAGAAGGTCAGCACAGGTGCAGGCCCCCGGCCCTTGTCTCCCCACGCAGGGGCAACGCGACAGCCAGCTGGCCAGGCCCCTTGCCATAAAGGGCAGAATCAGCTGTGTGGCTCCAGTGTGGGCCTTTCTTCTCCTCCCAACACCCAGGCCCGGGACAGAACTGCTGGCTGGGAGCCTCGCAGGTGCTGCCCCTGTCCCGATGGGGCAGCCCTTGGTGTGGCCGCTCAAGCCCTGTCTGTCCCCGGGCACCTCACTGAACTTCTCAAGCCCGAGCTTCCTCCCCCCGGATGACAGGAGCCTGAGTCTTCTCACCACCAGGCCCCGCGCTCAGGGCCCCTGACGTCCCCACGTCACCCTTGGGCGGACGCTTGCTCAGGAGTTGTGGGTGTCCCAAGCGACGGTATGAACTTCCGTCTGGAGCAGAGCGGGGAGGGGAAGGGTTGAGGCTCCTGGTCAGCCTGATGGCACCCCCTCGCCTCTGAAGGGGCTGCTTCTGGGGGAGGAAAGGCCTATACTTGGATTGGAACTCAATTAAGACTTGATCAGAGAATCCTTTAAAGACAACTCTCCTTTTCAAAGTTTCTGCCGCTTCTCGGGGCTGTCAGAACAGGTTTCCGTGGCAGAGACTCTCCTAGTTCAAGCTTCCGAAACAGTGACAGGAGATGGGGAGGCGGGGTGGGGAAGCAGGGGCCTGGGCTTTGAAGGGAGCTCACAGACCCCGGCACGGGGCAGCCGACAGCCCCACAGAGGGAGGGGGCCGGAAGGGAGACCCGAGGGTGGGAACAGCCAGCGAACTTGAAAGGAACCACAGTGACTGGTCCTCGGGTTCCTCTGCCCCCATCCTGGGCTGTAACTTCCTCCACCACCCCAAATCTTCCCAGAGGACCGTTCTGCACCACCTCCTCGAGGGGCAGACAGAGAAGGGCCGAGAGCACAGGGAGTAGCCAGGAGGCAGGTGGGATGGTGGGGTGGGGTCGGGGACGGGGACCAGACCACCCCAGAGGACTGGGAGCCAGGACTGAGGGGAGATCCTGGGAACCTCTGCAAGGGACCACACTCTGTGTGGGCATTGGCAGGCTGAGGGCACAAGTCCCATGATTTGGATGTTATTAAATGGTGATGGCACCTGGGCACTTGGGTGCATCAGTCTCCATCAGGCTCTTGATTTGTAAATGAGACTGAAGGGAGGAGCTAAACAGAACTAAAGTTAGGAATAACCCAGCTTTGGCACGTTCTGGCTGGGCTGGCCTTCAGAGTGTGGGTCATTTCATCACACAACAAACACAGGCTGGTCTGCTCCTTATGCAAGAGTCGCGTTCCAAAAGAAACCTCGATTTAGCAATCACTGCGCTGTACACGGAGAAGGCAATGGCTCCCCACACCAGTACTCTTGCCAGAGGAGCCTGGAAGGCTGCAGTCCATGGGGTCGCTGAGGGTCGGACACGACTGAGCGACTTCACTTTCACTTTTCACTTTCATGCACTGGAGAAGGAAGTGGCAACCCACTCCAGTGTTCTTGCCTGGAGAATCCCAGGGACGGGGGAGCCTGGTGGGCTGCCGTCTATGGGGTCACATAGAGTCGGACACGACTGAAGTGACGCAGCAGCAGCAGCAGCAGTGCTGTGCAAGTAATGACTGCCATGAGAAAAGATGGGTGGTGTGTGGGGCGGGCTCCCAGCTGACCAGACGAGGATTCCCCAGGGAGGGTGACTGACTCCAGATGCCCGGCCCCACATCCAGAGATCCAGACTAAGGGAGTCCCACAGGTGCCAGGTGACTAACCCGCTGCTCGGGTTGAGGACCTCTGGAGGGGGCAGTTTTACGTTTGCAAATATGCATGCTTCCTGCAGGGATTTCAATTAATAAAGCTTTTCTTTTTTCCCAGTAAAAATCTAAAATAATCAAGAGTGATCACATTCAGCTTCAGCTACCAAGAAATGTCCCTTCCCCGTGGAACCTCTTCACCTTCCGATCATGTCCTGTGTGATGAGAACCTAGCAAGACTTGACTCTTTTCTCCCAAACTCCCAGAGGGGCCAGGACCAGGCTGAGGCCCAGGAGCCCTGGACACAAGCCCAAGGCGGGGCTCAAGCTCGGGTCATACAGGTGTGGGGTTGGCACCTGGGCGGGCGCCACCTTCAACTCGTACCCTGGGCTCCAGTTGGCCTGACGCTGGCTCCCTACCCAACGCCGCCCCCCCGGGGGCCACCCCCTCTGAGCCTTTTTGTGGTGTTTGTGACACTAACTCAGGTGGCAGGCTTGGAGACGGACCCAGAGGGAGCAGATGAGGACCAGAGACTCGACAAAGCAGGTGAGTTCACCGCAGAGCGCCAAGGTGGCTTTGGTCCTCGTGGAGAGGAGATGAGAGACACCTGCCCAGGGAGGTGAGAGACACCTGTTCCCAGTGCCCTGGGGCAGGGGTGGGCCAGTGGCAAGAACCGCGAGACACCCACCTCCTCGGGGGAGTTTAACCCTGACTGGAGAAATATGGATAAGTTTCCTAAGCATGACAGTGTAGGGCTGTGTGTTTTTAATTTAAAGTGCCTTTACCTTTTGGGGTGTGGAAACAAAGACCTCCCGAAAGAGGAAAGCCCAGTCCGCCCAGTGGCAGTCTGCGCCAGCGTCTGGCAGGCAGAGGACTGGGTGGCTTTACCGGCGCGCTGAGATGGGAGTCCTGTGTGCGTGGCTAGGGGAGTGGACTTGGCCTTCCGGTCACAAGCTGTAAGTGGGGACAAGGATTAGGGAAGCTGGCAGCTCACTTTGAAGCAAGTTCTGGCCATTTGGGACCGACTGTGACCGGGGTTGTTGCTGGGCTTCCTGGATTGAACCAGAGGCACAGGCTGACTTCCTTCCAGTCTAATAACTCTGAGCCCGCTGGCTTCTGGGGCCGGTTACTGAAGACAGCAGGTTGGTTTCCTGGGCTGGTTGCTGTAGGCTGCGGGCCAGAGATCTCTTCTGATGTCTGGTCCAGCCATTGTATAATATATTCAGCCTCTCAGCAGATATAGACTAGCATACCCTCAGATGAAATGAAGTGCCATGCGGGTTTGCTTTCAAATGACCAGGAAGCAGGGGGCTGGGGCATCTCCATGGGTCGGGACTGCTATGAGCTGATGACACTGCCTGAAGCCAGATGATGGGTCCGTGGATGTTCTTACATGCTTCCTACTGCTTCTGGGTACCTTTACAACTTCTTGTAACAAAGCTAGAAACCACCCAACCATAGAGCTGTTTCCTATCCCTGGCTGCCTGGAACCCCCAGCCTCCTCAGCTACCCCTGCCTATGTGGGTCTTCTGCCAGATGCTGGGTTCTTCCACATCACTGCTTTTAGCACAACTCAGGTTGGCTCCACGGAGTCCCTAAACCTGGCTGCCTGTATGCTCAGAGCCACTTTCGGGGCTTAGCAGGTGCTCAGAGAACCCTCAGGAAATGAGTGAGTCCAGCGACCAACGACTGCGTGAAGGCTTCCTTGTCCTGCGGCCTGGGCTGGGTACCCTCGGTACCCCCTGCCCCAGTCGCTAGAAGCTCCCGGGGGCGAGGAGAAGGCACTCATCTTTGGGTCTCCCGTGGTTTGGCGGGAGGGTGCTTGGCATACAGGAGGCAATTGGGAAGTGTTTCAGCCACCACTTGGAAATTTTAAAGATGGAGATGTCTTGGTTAACATGGACTGTATGAGAGAATTCCATATAGGAGGCAGAGCAGAGATTAACAGGAGAAAATTACGTATTTGAAGGTATTATTGCTGCTTGCAAAAGAGAGCTCTAAAGGCTCTGGATCAGCAGCGCTTTAAAGACAACGCTTAATGAGCGGCCTCGTGGGCAGGCGGCTCCGCGGCAAGGCCACGCACCCCCTCGCCTCTCAGAACCTTCCCCTCCTTCATCAGTCCTGACGCCCTGGCCTTTCATCTTCCACCCACCTGGGCCTCCAAACCAAAGAACCCCAACAAGACACCCTTGAAAGCACTTCGATGTGGTCTGATAATTAGAGTAATGAAACCCAGGAGGAATTTCCTTAAACTCCCTCCTCGCTGTTGAATTTTATAAACCTAATAAAAGCATCTTTATCCTAGAAATCAGCCTGCCTCCCCCACCCTGGAAAGTTTAGCTGCTGCAGGAAATGAGATAACCACTTTCTTTCTAAAACTGGATTCCACCCCTAGAGCTGCCATCCCCCAAACTCCAACCACACACTCTGACTCCGGCAAGACATGGGGGCTGGGCAGAGGGCATCGCTTGCTTCCCCGAGAGTCCTGGCCAAGAACATAGGGTCAGCAAGTGCTCTGGATTAAGCGGTTTTAGAGCTGATTCACCAGCTGGGAAGGTAGAGAGGCTAGTCTTGCTGAGTGAGGTTTTCTTTCTCTTTCACCAAATTGTTACTTTCAGCAAATCAGCAAATTTGAGGTCAGGGGTTTGCCTGAGTGACACGTCATCTCCAGGAACGTCCTCACCCCAGCAGGCCCTCCCGCTTACAGCCGAGCTCCAGGGCCTCGACATACCCACTGTGCACACCCCTCACCAGAGCTGGTAGGGCCCCGCGGCCACCTGACCAGCGGGCCCACGCAGCTCCCTTTTCTGGAGACTTGGCCTTGGCGCTGCCTCTGGAGATGGTCTGAGCTGAAGACACAGGAACCAGGACGAGGCAGGCGGTCATGAGCAGGCAAGGACGACAGAGACGAAAGGACACAGAAGACGAAGGGAGAGCCGCAGAGAGAATGGACACAAGGCACAAGCGACCACGAGGGGCAGAGCAGGCCAGGGTGCTGCCCAGGCTCTAGCCTCAGAGACGGGGAGCTGGACGGGCACTTCCTCCATCCAGAGCCCAGGGCTCACTGCGTTACCTTCAGATTCCCTTTCTTGCCCTGGGCAGCCCCGGCGGATCTCTGCTACTTACAACCACGGGCTGGCCACGAGAGTCATCCCACCGGCCATCACTCATAGGCTGCCCATGAGGCCTGGAAGCTTCCTTCCATGTTCTTGGAGGAACAGTGACCACACATGGTCACTATCTGGTCAAGAGCCTGCCTGTGAGTGAAGGTGAAGATGGGAGGCAACCAGCCCTCAGCCACGGCCTCTGTGGAGGCTGGCGGGAGACGCCGGCTGGTCACCCCGACAAGCCGGCCAAGCCCTGGGATCGCGACTGTTCTCAGCCTTCTCCCCGCACGAACAAGACACAGCCCGGGTGCGGGTGAGGAACGCCTGAGCGGGTGGGCAGCCCTGCTGTGCTGTGCTGGATGCCCGCATTCCCCAAAGTCCTACAGGACCTTCAAGCGATGGTGCTGGGAGGTGGGGCCTTTGGGAAACAATTAGGCCCTGCAGATGCAGCCTCGTAAATAAGACCAAGAGGCCCCAGAGCTGTCCTGTCCTCTGGCCACGGGAGGCCACGGTGAGAAGACTGCTGTCTCCCAACAGTGAGTCTGCGGGCACCATGACCTTGGACTTGCCAGCCTCTAGGAATGTGAGGGAGACTGCTTCCGGGCCACCCAGTCTGTGACAGCAGCTGGCATGGACTAAGGCATCCTCTTATGTGCCAAAGGGGAGTTTTTGAAAAGATATTTGGAAATTTCTGTTTGTATTTAAGAGAACCGACATGCTTAAGCCCTAAGTTTCCCTTTTAAAAATGTCTTTCAAAGACAGTGGTGGTGGGATGGTAGAAACAGACCCCCAGCCTCCGGGGATGCCACAGGGAGCCCTCCCCAAGGAGTGGAAGGAAGTGGCCCTGAGCTACAGCACAGGGAGAGCCAGACCACTGCCCTTTACGCTCCCCACCGGCTCAGGCCTGCCAGGTCCCAGTGCCAGCCAGCAGGCACAGCGCCTGAGGATGGAGGCCCCACCGGCCCTGCCCATACCCACGTGATCCGGCTGACCCCGAGCACAGCAGGGCGGGCCCGCACCCTCCATGCTCACTGCCGCTGAGGCTGGTGCACCACAAGCCCTCCCCCCGGTAGCCCCCGGGATCTGTGCCCTACTGAAGACCTCTCCCCTTCCTTTGGTCCCATCCTGCCTGGGTCTCATGTCACCCCAACCCACCAGGAAATGGAAGGAGTGCGGCAGCTGATGGGGGCGCCTTGCGGGGAGCTCTCACCCCATCCTGTTTCCCAGAACCCGTCATCCTACCTTGAACTTCTGATAATGCATCCTGGCGTCTGCCGCCAGAGGGGAATACTCCTTTGCTATCAAGCTCTCCACGCTGAGAAGATTGGTGCTCAGATGTTTGGCAAGCCACATAGCCTGAAGAAAGGAAAGGGGAAAAGAACATTTTTGTGGGAGGAATGACTAAGGAGGACACCACTCCAATGCCCAGGCCCTTCCATATTCTACCAGGAAGGGCTGCCCACAGGGCAGAGTCATCGTTTCTGGCTGGAAGGAGGCCACTAGGGGAGACAAAGCCACAGAATCCCTCCCAGCCATAGGATTCTGCTTGCCTGCCATTTCTTCTTCAACCAGCCATTGACTCTAAGTGGACCTGGAAAGCCTACGCTTTACTGCCCTCAGTTCAGTTCAGTTCAGTCGCTCAGTCGTGTCCGACTCTTTGCGACCCCATGGACTGCAGCACGCCAGCCCTCCCTGTCCATCACCAACTCCCGGAGTTCACTCAAACTCATGTCCATTGAGTCAGTGATGCCATCCAGCCATCTCATCCTCTGTCGTCCCCTTCTCCTCCTGCCCTCAATTCCTCCCAGCATCAGAGTCTTTTCCAATGAGTCGACTCTTTGCATGAGGTGGCCATAGTATTGGAGTTTCAGCTTAAGCATCAGTCCTTCCAAAGAACACCCAGGACTGATCTCCTTTAGGATGGACTGGTTGGATCTCCTTGCGGTCCAAGGGACTCTCAAGAGTCTTCTCCAACACCACAGTTCAAAAGCATCAATTCTTCGGCACTCAGCTTTCTTCACAGTCCAACTCTCACATTCATACATGACCACTGGAAAAACCATAGCCTTGATTAGACGGACCTTTGTTGGCAAAGTAATGTCTCTGCTTCTGAATATGCTATCTAGGTTGGTCATAACTTTCCTTCCAAGGAGTAAGTGTCTTTTAATTTCATGGCTGCAATCACCATCTGCAGTGATTTTGGAGCTCAAGAAAATAAAATCTGACACTGTTTCCACTGTTTCCCCATCTATTTCCCATGAAGTGATGGGACCAGATGCCATGATCTTCGTTTTCTGAATGTTGGGCTTTAAGCCAACTTTTTCACTCTCTACTTTCACTTTCATCAAGAGGCTTTTTAGTTCCTCTTCACTTTCTGCCATAAGGGTGGTGTTATCTGTATATCTGAGGTTATTGATATTTCTCCTGGCAATCTTGATTCCAGCTTGTGCTTCTTCCAGCCCAGTGTTTCTCATGATGTACTCTGCATAGAAGTTAAATAAGCAGGGTGACAATATACAGCCTTGACATACTCCTTTTCCTATTTGGAACCAGTCTGTTGTTCCATGTCCAGTTCTAACTGATGCTTCCTGACCTGCATATAGGTTTCTCAAGAGGCAGGTCAGATGGTCTGGTATTCCCATCTCTTGAAGAATTTTCCACAGTTTATTATGATCCACACAGTCAAAGGCTTTGGCATAGTCAATAAAGCAGAAATAGATGTTTTTCTGGAACTCTCTTGCTTTTTCCATGATCCAGCAGATGTTGGCAATTTGATCTCTGGTTCCTCTGCCTTTTCTAAAACCAGCTTGAGCATCGGGAATTTCACGGTTCACGTATTGCTGAAGCCTGGCTTGGAGAATTTTGAGCATCACTTTACTAGCATGTGAGATGAGTGCAATTGTGCGGTAGTTTGAGCATTCCTTGGCATTGCCTTTCTTTGGGATTGGAATGAACACTGACCTTTTCCAGTCCTGAAGCCACTGTTGAGTTTTCCAAATTTGCTGGCATATTGAGTGCTGCACTTTCACAGCATCATCCTTCAGGATCTGAAATAGCTCAACTGGAATTCCATCACCTCCACTAACTTTGTTCATAGTGATGCTTCCTAAGGCCCACTTGACTTCACATTCCAGGATGTCTGGCTCTAGGTGAGTGATCACACCATCGTGATTATCTTGGTCGTGAAGATCTTTTTTGTACAGTTCTTCTGTGTATTCTTGCCACCTCTTCTTAATACCTTCTGCTTCTGTTAGGTCTATACCATTTCTTCCTTTATCAAGCCCATCTTTCCTGCCTTTTCAAGCTCTCTGGACCATGAGTTCTTAACTCAAAAGTTTAAACCAGGAAACAAGGGGACAGGCCCTAAATAGAGGTCACGACACGCACTCCAAGTTCATCTTTTCTTAAAGGTTGGGAGACGCATGTCCAGGCCAAGTCAATGTCCAGTTCACCAATGACCACTCTGTATACTCCTCCAGGGAAGACTACATTGTAAAGACTAACCATACAACCAAATGTTCTTAATGCTAAGATTATACTGATGACTATTTCAGCATCAGGATGGTTCAGAAGGACCTGGGGGTCCCCCGGGGCAGGTATGAACCTTAATCTCTCTGCTCCTCATGCTGGGAGGTGTCAGTGACAAGATCAGGAAGCAGCCTGCTGGGATTTTACCATTATCATCTTCCTGTAAAATTAGATTCTTTGCGTTCCACACAGCGGACGGGGGCGGGGACTACAGATCTGCCGAAAGAAGTGGGGTCGAAACACCAGCTAGTGCTGGTGGCTGCCAGGTCCAGGCCTGGGGTCCGTGGTGTCTCGCAGGGAAACGGAGACTGGGAGGGAAGATTCAGAGAGCGTGAAAGCGGACAGCCTGGTCCTGAGGGAACAAGGAGAAAATCTACAGAGATAGACAGATGGGTGAATGGATGGACAGACGGACAGATGACAGATAAACTGAAGAGCTGGTGAGTCTCACTCCAAAAGCAGGGTAGCTGCAGGTGGCTTTATGTAAGACCAGCCATCCTGATTCCTTTTCAGAATAAAACAAGGTGCCCGCCGGTGAGAGAAACAGCCTGTGCGCCCAGGAGGAGTGCTGGCAGCGATGACATAGGCTTCCAGAGTCGCCTGGTGTTTTGGTGTTTTCATTGAAGTACACAGTTGACTTACAATGTTGTGTTCGTTTCTGGTGTACAGCGAAGTGACTCAGACACGCCTAAGATTCTTTCAGTCTTTGCCATTATTGTTGCTCGGTTGCTAAGTCATGTCTGGCTCTCTGTGCCTCTCACAGACCGCAGCATGCCAGGCTTGCCTGTCCTGCACTCTCTCTGGAGTTTGCTCAAACTCACATCCATTAAGTCGGTGAACCTGGGTCTCCAGGATTGCAGGCAGATTCTTTACTGTCTGAGCCACCAGGGAAGCCCCTTTTCCATTTCAGGTCATTGCAAGACATTGAATACAGTCCCTTGTCCTGCACAGCAGGACTTTGTTGTTTATCATTAACTTATGGTACCTGGTGTTCACTAACCAGGCTTTTTTAAAGAACAGAAAGAGTTCCCTCTCAGATGGTTATAATTTGAAGATGTTTCTTGGCACTTAACAAAGGAGGTGAAAGGTTAAAACCGCACAGGGAGCGAAGTTTCCGCGTCAGCACAGAGGCTGTCTCTGACGGGGGACACACAGGAAGGGGAAGTGAAGTGGGATGAGGCGTCTGCTGTGTCTTGAAAGCTCTACTGTCTTTGAAATGGAGAGAAAATCATGGCAGATGTGGCAAAATGACAAGTTCCTGTAAAATCTGGGAACTGGGTACATGAGTCTCTCTGGTGCCATTTCTCTGCTTTTCTCATTGGTTGAAACACTGCATGATTAAAATTTTACTGGTGAACCCAAAGGTTCTAGACCAAAAGTCTGTGCTGTGTGTCTGTATCAAACGTGTGTGCTGTTTGGCCCAGCCCTTCTCCTTCTGGAAACGTATCCTGAGGGTGGAACGAAGGGTGTGCCCAGATGGTGGACACGTAGTCATGAGAATACCCCGGCAGGCATATCTCACGTGTTCAAAGAACGCTCATCACTGTGCGATTGGGGAACCCTGTTTCTGTTTCTTGTATTTTCTAGGTTTTCTACTACAAACACATGCTGCCTCTTGTAATGAGAAAATAAGTTAGGAAGCAGGAGAGAGAAGAGATGAAAGGAGTCTCAGTTATGTTGAAAATTCACTGAGGTGCAGCCTCAGTCCAGCTTTGCAGGATAAACGAGCTATTACCGTATAACCACAGTTAATACGATACACTTACTATGGTTGTTTTCCCCGAGGCAGGTGGACCTAATATTACAATCTTCGGCACTGTGGAATAAAGAGATTTGAATGTCACTGTGCAGTATGACAACAACAAAAAGACACCTCCCATGTCTGCAGAGCTCTGGGTATATTTATTTCTCTCCTCCCCAGATTTCATTTTCTGGGAGTGATGCGGTCGTTTATAACCCAGCGGTTCTGAGACGCTCCCACCATAGAACGTATCCTGTGTTTAGAGAGGTAAGTGATCACTGAGATGGTTTATTCTTCTGTCTCCAGGGGGACGTGGACACGGTAACTTGTTTGCCGAACTAATAAATATCCAGAACAATTGGGATTTCAAACACCATAAAGCATTTTAAACAGGGACTTTGTCTCAGGGACACGTTCTCAAATAAAGCTGTATTTTATGTAAATCGACCTTCAAAGGTGGGTTGTTTTTTTTTTTTTTTAATATTTATGCCTTTTTATTTAGCAAGTTGTATTCCCCATCATGTTACAGAAGGAAATAATGGGGAAAAGCCTGGAGTGTATGAGCCAGATTTATAAAACCCCAGATAGGAAAGGCTTTGTTTTCAAATTATTTCTATGCAAATGGATACCGCTGGCTTCACGGTGGCACTCCTGGCTCTGGAAGGTTCCTGGCCTGCAGAAGCTCTAAGACAGTACTGGACTAGGGAGTAGGCACTGGCCATTGGAAAAGAGGGAAACCCAGCGTCTAAAGAAACTACTGGACTAGGGAGTAGGCACTGGCCATTGGAAAAGAGGGAAAACCCAGCATCTAAAGAAACTACTGGACTAGGGAGTAGGTACTGGCCACTGGAAAAGAGGGAAAACCCAGCGTCTAAAGAAGAGGGCTGGAAGGTGTGCGCGTGGGTCAAAACAAGGCCAAGAAGATGTGGTGTGTGGACAGGTGAGTCCAAGCTGGTTCCTCCCCGGGTGCCGCACTGATGATGTCACCCGTCCCCGAACTGCGGGGAGCGAGCGAGAGGCGTCGGCACCCGGGAGGAAGGAGGGCGGAAGCTGGCCTCTGGCTCCGCCTGTCGGCCTGGCCCCGTCCCACCCCTAGGGACAGGTGAACAGGTGTGCACAGCAACCTGCAAGGCCCGTTCCTGCCAGGCCTCCGAGAAGGAGCCGCATCCATGCGGAGACCTCCTAGTTTGAGAGTGGACACGGAGAAGGAACTGGAGGGTCCGTGTGGCCCCTGAACTCATGATCAGCACACCAGTACCCAGCCAGGCTGCTTGGGTTTGAAGAGACTTTTGCCCCAACTCCACAGCCCTTTCTCATTTTCAGGGAAAATGTTGAGGGCAAGTTCAAGGTAATTCACCGATTCACTCCATAAACACTCATTGAGCACCTCATCCAAAGTTGCACGGGGCTGAGTACTGCTGGGAAAAGCCCAGCGGCCCACACCAGGTGGGCGAGGTGATTGCTTCGGCACAGACCTGGGAGGGAGCGGGGCCTCTGCCCGGTCTCTGCAAGGGAGCAGTCTCTCCGAGGACCACGAATGAGGCCCACACATGTCAGCGATGCTGCTGGATTCCTGCGTGTCCCAGCTGATGGCTTTAGAACAAACACTGCTGCGGCCCTCGTTTCTAAACCTGGTCCGTTGGCCCCACGGTGTGAAACGTAGGTAACCTGCTCCTTGGGAGCCTGGATCCCGGGTGAGCAATGCAATCAGGGATGAAGGACAGGAGGGTGCCTGCTGCCGGACTCGTGACCATGCTCCAGCCCAGCAAACCCAAGCACACCCCCTCCCCTCCAAGCCACACTCGGCTGGTGGGTCTCCCGCCCTCCACAGCTGCCAGGGTTCTTCTGGCCAAGGGGGGCCCTGTGCCCCCTTAAGTCCCCGTGGACCCCTGTTGAGGGGCCTGACCTCTGCAGGAGCTGGGATGTGCCCTGGGCACCCTAAGAGCCACCCTCACCGGGGATCCAGGTTACCCAGGAGCCCTGGGCAAGCCTCTCCCTTCATCTTGGACTTCCTCGTTCTGACGACGCTCTTCCCATCTTCCTACCTTGTCACCTGTCACCTCCTCAACAGGGGTGTCCTCTTCACCCCCCTCCATTCAGCCCCCAGCCCCACTGGGTTCCTCCCCCGGGATTCTCCTGACTGAAGGGTGCTGCTGCCGTGCTAAGTCCTGTCCCCCGGCTGAGCAGTGGAGAGGATGTCCTGGCTGCAGGGACCACGTCTCACCCTCCGCTCCAGCAGCTAGAACCGCGAGTAGCCAAGCACACAGCAGGGCCTCCGATGGCCTCCTCCTCAGCTGTCCCTCTGTGGCCGCTGAGGGTGTGGTCGCCTTTGTCACCACCATTCGCACCTCCTTGCAAAGGCACCTTCTGCCAGTCGGCACTCTTGGGTGCGAGCCACGGGACGCGGACGGGGCTGAGTCGTGTAGAGGCGGGTTTATTCACAGGCCAGCATGGCTCAGAGAATCCCACCCTGGCAGGAGCCAGGCCCAGGGCCACCCACAGGAGCCAGCCCCCAAGGGCAGTCACCGAAGGGCATGGGGGGGACAGCCCTGCCGCCCTGGACACCCGGCCCAGTAGCCTGAGCCCAGAATGCCGTTCACACACAGGGCCCACGGGGGCTGCCCCAGCACCACCCAGCCACAGCCACCCATGGGCCCTACAGGCCGCCAGGGAGAGCACCTCCCAGAGCGCGTCCAGAGTCTGGGCTCCATGGGGCGGTGAAGCTCAGGACGCAGGCCCAGGGCAGGCGAAGCACGTTCAGCTGCGGGGCTGGGAGCCAGGATGGGGCTGTATGGCCCAGCCTCTCTCTGGCCTTGGAACCCAGCCAAGGCCTTCCCGAGTGCCCCAACCAGAGGACAGAAGCAGTGAAAGGTGGGTGAGTCTGGAAACCAGGTGGCTTTGGGAACACCTGATCAGGGCAGATTGGAACTGGGGTGCCAGGGGAGGCCGAGGGGAGGCACAGCATTAGGGCAGCGAGGAGTGGGGGTCAAGGGTGGTGGGCCTGGCATTAGAGCAAAGAGCTTGCTCGGACAATGGGGAGAATGCCCTCTTGCCAAAGCCAGAGGAAGGGAGTGGTGGACTGTGGGTCTGGCCTTTGTGCCCACCACCCTGATGCCCCTCCAGGGCTGTAACCCCAGGCCTCTGCCGTAGCACCCTAGAACTTGGGGTGGACCCAACAGGGCTCAGGGTCCGAGGGACCGAGGAGAAGGGGGACTGCACCTTGACAACGGCGTTTTGGGAACAAGCGGACTCCCAAGTCGTACGCTCATTTTGACAAAGTTACAAGGCTCCACAGCTGCTGGGGAAGGCCCCCCACAACCCCAGCCCGCCTTCCGGGCTCCTGTAAGCGGCACCCAAATTGTACACATCTCCGAAAATACTTTAAAAGGGGAACATTCACACGGCCTTTCTCTCCACCTAATTTCTCGCACACATTTATGTGATTAATTTCAGTTTCTTAAAATCTAACACCTTGAAACTTCAGCCCTGCTCATGAGTAATTATTTATAAACAGTGTCATAAAAGGCTGCTTGACTGCCAAGAGTAATCAACTTCTTCAACCCACTTCAAAGGAAATCAAAAAACCTTTCCATCCACAGAGCCTTTTGAGGTTTAACTAGGAGCATGATTTAAAATTCACAAGAAAACCCTTAGGTATTGGAGCTCTAATACACAGCTTTCTTGGACAAACGTTTGATAAAAAACGAAACACACCATTATATACACCATCGCCTGCTTTAATATTGCCCAGGGCTACTGTAAATGCTCACTTTGTACTAAATCTGCTTTTCTCGCAGCGAAGGGGCTGCCAGCCCTGTGTCAACGGCTCCCCCATCCCCTCACGAGCACACTCAGCGCCAGGAGCCCAGAGGCTTCTTTCCTTCTACACTGGCCACTGGCCATGTCACCACGCATCACAGGGAACCCCCACCCACCCAACACGCAAGCCGAGGAGGCAGGGGGTTGAGTGCCTGGCTGCGGGTGACACAGGCCACTGTACGCCGGGAGAAGGCGAGGCCGACTGGCCCACTAGCTCAGGGCCACAGGAACACTCGCTGGACACCAGGGGGCCTTCCCAGGCCCCGGTCCTCCTCTAGAACCACGAGAATGGGTGAAACTCTGGCTTCCCTTCTCCTAGAGAAATCCCAGAAGCGTGGTCCTCTCCCATCTTCCTCGTCCTCCCCTCCTTCTCCCGCATCTTTGCTTCACCTGGAGGTGGAGGCCTGGGCATGGGAGGGACACATGCCCTCTCTTTACATAAGTGGTGGGACTTGAGCCAAAGGGCGAAGATGTGCCGGCGTCCCTCTGAGCTGCCAGCCCAAGGCCAGGGAGTGGGGGTGGAGGGCTGTGGGAACAAGTCGACCCCTCCAACCTGTGGTTCCTGGGATCCAATGACTCGAATCGCTGAGACAGTGTCTGGGCCCAAAGCCTAAGACTTCAGGTGTCGGGGAGGACAGCCAGGAGCCCCCCATCCCCAGCTCGAGCTGAACGAAGAGGGTCTGAATTCTCCACCCCACTGGAGAGGGACAGAGCGGTGTCACATGGAGAAAGGAGGAAGGGCTCTGCGGAGGGCAGCCTGCAGATAAATGGAAGGGATGCTGAGGGGGTGGGGAGGGGCGGCCCAGGGCACGGGACGGCCAGCGCCTGAGATAAGCGCCCAGCTGACGACAACTGCATCGTGGCTAAAACAGAAAGGTGATGTCTAGACTTCAAGATTCTGGCGAAGTAGTCAGTTCGACACTGAAAGTCATAACTGCACAGAGAGGAGCAAGACAAAAGCGTAAAGACGAGTGGTAACCTTGGATGTCAGGCTGAAGTTCTGGCGGGGAGGCTGGCGAAGCTGTGAGGCTGGCGGCAGGGGCACACAGCGTGGCACACACACCCCTAAACAGAACTCTTCAAGCCGGAAGTAGGGAGTGCCACCACAACCCAACTCCGAGTTCAAAGCATCCTTTTCTCAAGTACGGTTTTAGTCCGGAAAACTCTCACCAGGCTTCGTGCAAGTGGACATTTGCACGGCACCACCTGAAGCCCAGCGGGAGCCTCCAGGCCTCGGCGTCCCTTCCGCTGACACCACCAGGGACCAGGCTGGGGCTTGGCCGCCTCCATCTCAGCGGTCAGACATGCCCATTTTACAGAGGAAACTGAGCTTTATTTGGCCTTTTACCTTCTTTTGAGTGTGCTTTGCTTTATTGATTCCACGGGGCTGGGGGGTGGCATGATAGGGGAACACGGGCAGAAGTACCCCCTGCATCCCTCGGTAACACAGCTTAGCAACCCCAGATCCAAACGGCATGGGGGCGGGGTGGGGGGTAAGGCTGCAGGAACACCCTCCTCCACATAACAGAGGCCACTTGGTGAGGCAGGGGCGGCGAGCGGGGGTCTGCAGCAGGACCGCAAGGAAGCAAGGGGGCTTCTCACCCCCACAGAGCAGCGGAGCCTCCCTCCCTCCCACACCAACCAGAGGACCAGGTAACCAAGGCCCCTTAGAAGAGTCCCCGCGGGGCAGAGCGGATCAACCCCCAGCCCCGCCACCCCGGCTCGGTCTCCACCTGGGGCACCTCGGCAGCTCACACCCAGTGTAGACGTGCGCTTCTGCCTCCCTGGAGGCTCAGGGAAGGACAGTGTGGGGTGCTCCAGGCCACATCGCGCTTTCCTGCTCAGGCCTCTGAAACAGCGCCTCATTCTCACAGGCTGGGCCCGCCCAGGACCCGAGGGCAGGCCCTCAGAAGAGGCCAGGGCTGCCTGGCAACCCGTTTGCTCCGAGTCTCCTCTCTCTCACCAGTTTTTGAAAAACTACTTCGCTTCCTTTCTCATGTGAAGCCTCTGCACCCCGCCACGGGCATCTCAGGCCTCTGTCCCTCTCAGCTGCACCACTCATTTCACTGCTGCGCCGGGAGTGCCTTCAAAGCAGTTAATGCTCCAGTGAAAGAAACATCAAAGCTCTGGGCCTCCCTGACAGCTCACGAGGGGCGGCCACGCTCCTCCGCTCGGCAAATCGACCACAGGACAGAGCGCCTCCTCTCCCTCCTCCCTGTCCCGGGTGCCCGCCTTGGGTCTGGCTGGCCTGCATTCACTCAGTCGAGGTTTGGGGGGAGCTCTGGAACTCATTAACAGGAGCCCGTAACAAAACCATCAGGAAGAGCCGAGCGCAGCCTGTCTGGGTAGACCAGAAGCCACACTTACACCTGACAAGTGGAGTGATCACAGAGCTTAAACCCAACAGGCGACATCAGCTGGGGCATGCCAAAGCATTAATAATTGATTCCGTGGGCCATTTGGAGGTTTTCATTTTAATCACTTGGCAAGAGCATTTGTATGAGTTGTGCTCCAGAAGAAATTAAGGCATTTTTTTCAATTAACCACCTCCCCAAGTGGTCAAAACCTGTCCCCACCCCTGCTCTGACCTCCCTTTTATTTTAGGCACAGGGAGGGCAGAGTGGTTCCCAGGAGGCGGAGGGGAGGGACAGCTGGGAACTGGGGGAGGGGGAGGCCCACTCTGGTGCTCACCATAATCGTTGTCTCGTTGCAAATGATCAATCATGAACGGGATGGGGTCCTTGGGCTGGTGGATCAGGAGCTGCTCCAGCATGTTCTGTGGGCACAGGGCAGACACTCAGGGGGTTGACGCTACATGGGCACCCAAGGCCCCAGGCTCCGGTGGCCAAGCAACCTGGCATCACTATGGATACCAGTTATGGGACCTGATCTCTTCCCTGCCTCCCACCCTAATGGGTGTCTGCCTTGGTCCCTGGGAGCAGAGGTATGAGGGAAGGGCCACATGGGTTTTGCTGGGGGTGGGGGCACCTGGAAGGAGGTGGAGCTGGAGGGAAGCGCCCTTGACTCAGAGCAAGTAGTCCTGGGGCCCTTGCCCCTCAGCTCCTTTGTGGCCCCCCCAGACCAGCCTTCTCTCCACCCCTCTCCTGCAGGGCACCCATCCACCCCTCAGAGCCATTGTAGATGCTGCTCCCTCAGCATGAAACACTTCTCCCCATGACGTTCACTAGGTCAATCCTGTGGCACGCTCCTGTAGCCCCTACGCATCCCCTTTATTGCCTCACCCACATCTCAGTGCCCAGCACGACCACAGAAGGGGCCCCACACAGAACGTGTGCTGGGTGACATGGCCATTGCTGCTACCTGTGTCTGTCCAGTGTGGGACAGAGTATGTACTAGCCAGGTATCTAAAGAGTCCTGGGATTGTCTGGCCACTTAATTCTAAAGTAAAGCAGCTTCCATGGTTCTAGAACAAAAGGCACAGAAATGAACCAGGTGGCTGAGAGCAGCGCCAGTGCACGAAGGAGCAGCCTTCTGCCCTAGGGACAGGCAGGCAGGGGCTGCAGCCCTTTGCGGGCAGACGGAGAACGGCACAGCAGAAACAGCACTGAACGGCGAGAAGGCCCAGCCCCGCTCTGCATCCCACCGGTCCCTTCCCCTCTCTGGGCCTCAGCTTCTACACCTATTAAGACACAGCTGGACACGATCCATGGTGCTATGGCGCTAGTGAGACCGTGTGAGATGATTCTAGATAGCTCACAGATGAATATTCTAAAATTCACTTTTACACAGTTGTAAATCTAATGTGTATTAGAAAAAATCAGTACATCAAACCTTAGGATGAGGTAAAACAAGTTAATTTTTTTTGAGTGGGCTGATTTAAAGAAATGAAGTTAAAATGGAAATATGCTGTTGGTTACATGAATCTATACCTGTGATAAAATTTCACTGTGTGGTGTGTGCGTGTGCTCAAGCTCAGTGACTCAGTCGCAACCGAGTCTTTGCAACTCCATGAACTGTAGCCCGCCAGGCTCCTCCGTCCATGGAATTTTCCAGGCAAGGATACTGGAGTGGGTTGCTATTTCCTTCTCCAGAGGATCTTCCCCACCCACGGACTGAACCTGCATCTCCTGTGGCTCCTGCACTGGCAGGTGGATTCTCTACCACTAAGCCATCTGGGAAGCCCCAAATTTCGTAGATTCATACGAAAAAAAAAAAAAAAAGAGTGCTGGTAAAAATGGATGAGATTCAAATAAGGTCTGTAGTCTAGTTAATAGTATTGTGCCCCTGTCAGTTTGCTGGTTTTGACAATGAACTACCCTTAGGTTAGATTTTACTACCGGGGGAAGCAGGCGGAAGGATACACTGCCCTTAGGTCAGATTTTACTACCGGGGGAAGCTGGCGGAAGGATACACTAGAATTCTTTGCTACTTGTGTAACTTCCGGTGGGTCCAAAATCATTTTAAAATAAAAATGCTAAAAAATGAAAATGATGAAAAACCATGTAGGGAGCACAGAAATTACTAAGGACTGGAAATAATGGACTAAAAGCTTCCTCAGGCTACTCCTTCCAACAATTGCTATGAGGGACACCAGATTCCCTAAGAGCAGACCAGGGTGCCCCTAGGACTTGCCCGTGTACTGCCTGCCACCACTGAGGACTTAGGACTCAGCTACCATCTCCTCTACTTAGGCCACTCGGTCTTAGCAATCTCTTGTGCGCCCTCTATCAGTGAACGCTTTCCAAAGGAAGCCTATGTCCTATGTCCAGGAGAGAGAGAGACGCGGGTTTCTTACTCTGAGCTCTGCTCTGAGCTGTCAGACGCTCAAACAGCCACAGGCATCACTGAGGAGGTGCCTCTGGGGATCGGGGTCTACCTGGAGGAGCAGACAAATGCTCCAGCTTCCCTCTGGCCCTCAGAACCTCTGAGTGGCTGAGAGATCCTCCAGTCCAGCTCCTGAAAGCTTTCACTTCCCCAGGATGCCTCGGTGGGGAAGATCCCCTGGAGAAGGAAATGGCAATCCACTCCAGTATTCTTGCCTGGAAAATCCCATGGAGAGAGGACCCTGGCGGGCTACAGTCCATGGGGTCGCAAGAGTCAGATACAACTTAGCGACTAAACCACCAATCCAAGATGCAGAAGGGAAACCTGGAGAACAGGCTGGGGAGTGGCTTTGCCTCAGGTCACACAGGCAGTGGGTCAGTCAGGTCGGGAACTCAGGGTGAGGGCTTGGAAGCTTCCCTGAACTCTTGGCTCTGAGGAGAAAGGGCCGGGTGGGAAAAACTGCCTTCCACACCACACGGCTGCTGTCCCAGGAGGTGGCCTTTCTCAGAGGATGGAGAGGCCACCTTCAACTCAGACACTCCCCAGCTCAGACACAAGACCGCAGCCAGCCTGGGAATGGTCAGCACACGATGAGTCCCTTGGAAACCACCTCTTGCAACCTGGTGTTTCACAGACAAGGGAACTAAGAAAAAGGAAGGAACCTCTTCCAGATCATCGACCTGACTGGGTCGGAGCAAGGGTCCAGTCACGGCCGGGAGGGCCTGCCCCCTTTTCCTCCCTCCAGGACCAGCCGAGTATGGTCAAGGAGCATCTTTCGGTCGAGGGGTTCCTTGGGGGTACGATGACACAGTCGTGTCGGACACCCCAAGTCGGGCGGCCTCGTGGCTAACAGACGTCACCCCTCCCAGATGTAGGGTCGCCAGCGCGCAGCCGGACCGCCGCCAAGACGGTCCCCGGCCACCGCCTGGTGTCGCGATGGGACAGGGCTGCCCGGGTCACCTGCATCAACTCGAAGATGTGGTTCGCCTCCCCATACTGGGGCATTTGCGGGGGAATGCGATGAGGGGCGGTGGTCGCGTCCATGCTGCCTCGCCGCGCGGCCGCTCCCTGGGGACCGCTGTCGCTAGGGCCTCGCGTCATCAGCAGGCGCCGCTCCCTAGGGACCGCCGTTGCCAGGGGCGCCACGCCGCTCCGTCATCAGCACGCGTTGCTCTCGCACCGCCCCGCCCCCCCCACCTCCTCCGGGGCGAGGTTGGCGCCGGGTCTGGCTCCGGGTCTCCTCAGCCGCATGAAGGAAGTGCTCCCCAGCTCCGGCCTCGTCCCCCAACTCTGCGCGCCTCAGCGGGGAACCCCAAGTCTCCTCCTGCTGCGGTCTCCTGGCTCAGAGGGCCCCCTCCTGTGCTGAGACACCCCACAGTATCCCGAGGGCACATCGGCCCGGGAGAGGCGGGAGGCGGATCCTACTTCTGTTTCCGCCAAGGCGCCCTGGCCCAGGCGTTCGGTGCTCCTTGAGCCACTCCAGCTCCGCTCACTGGGCCTCAGTTTCCCCGTCTTTAAAAGGAAGACGCTGGGGTAGATGGGCCGTTCAGTTCAGGCGCTCAGTCGTGTGCGACTCTTTGCGACCCCCATGGGCTGCCGCACCCCAGGCCTTCCCTGTCCGTCACCAACTCCCGGCGATGTGGGGCAGGGTGTTTGAAAAAGGAGGGACTGCTGTATCCCTCGACCCCGGGCCCAGCGGGCAGTTCCTGCGGCGTGGGCGGGGCTGCCACGTGACCCGATTGCTATGGCAGCGGCGGTAACAATCAGGCCCGCGGCCCCGCCCCTTCTCACCCCTGCTCTCCCCCACCCCACCCACCCCTCCTCCCAAGCCCCGGGAAGGGCCTCCCCGCCCTTCTGGGGCCCCAGACACCGCGGAGACTCTCCGGCTTCAGGGCGCTCCGTTGAGTGAAGGCCTCTCTAGGACAACCAAGGTTAAAGCAGGCCTGGGGAGGGCCACCCAAGCCCTGGATTTGGAAACTGGGGGACGAGGGGGATGGTGTTGGAGAATGGAGGGGGGCCGCCGCTGCTGCCGATGACCCAAGAGACCGATGGGGTGGGACGCGATGGGGGGATGGAGGTCTGCGAATCGTGTTCATCCCGGGTGGGGGGCGGGGGGCGGGGGGTGGAACGCCTGGTAGCGACCACAGCACTGAAATGGAAGCTCTAGCTCTTGTCCAGTTGCTCTTCTCAGGAGGAGCTGCCCGTTTTTGAGCTGTACTCTCAACAAAACTATGGGGTCTGTGAATGTTATGGAGAGGGAGTATGGCATAGTCAATGCAGACTGCGCAGAGTTCAAATCCTGACTCCACTCTCAACTAACTTGCCAGCCTGCCCTGGGCCTCAGTTCCCTCCCCTAATGAAGTGGGGATTATGGAAGATTCCATGAGCTAATGTATCAGAAGTATTAGTAACTGATGTGTGGTGAATGCACAATGCATAGCTGCTACTCTTAGAGATATTATGTCACTGAATCTTTGCACCAACCCTGAGAAATAAGTACCTTCATTCCATTTTACAGATGAGAAATTGGAGGCTCAGAATGGTGCAAAGTTGTTGGCTGAGCCATTTCCCCTCTCTGGGTCTCTTTCCTCATCAGTTGTCAATCACAGAGCATTAGAATGAATCAGAAGAGCCCTTGAGGAGCTTCTAATACAAACTCCCTCATTTTACAAATGGATAAACTGAGGCTCTTGAGAAATCTGTATGCAGGTCAGGAAGCAACAGTTAGAACTGGACATGGAACAACAGACTGGTTCCAAGTAGGAAAAGGAGTATGTCAAGGCTGTATATCGTCACCCTGCTTATTTAACTTATATGCAGAGTACATCATGAGAAGCACTGGGCTGGAGGAAGCACAAGCTGGAATCAAGATTGCCGGGAGAAATATCAATAACCTCAGATATGCAGATGACACCACCCCTATGGCAGAAAGTGAAGAAGAACTAAAGAGCCTCTTGATGAAAGTGAAAGAGGAGTGTGAAAAAGTTGGCTTTAGCTCAACATTCAGAAAACTAAGATCATGGCATCAAAAGCCTCTTGATGAAAGTGAAAGAGGAGAGAGAAGTTGAGCTTTAGCTCAACACTCAGAAAACTAAGATGGCATCCGGTCCCATCACTTCATGGCAAATAGATGGGGAAACAGTGGCTGACTTTATTTTTTCTGGGCTCCAAAATCACTGAAGATGGTGACTGCAGCCATGAAATTAAAAGACGCTTACTCCTTAGAAGGAAAGTTATGATTAACCTAGACAGCATATTAAAAAGCAGAGACGTTACTTTGCCAACAAAGGTCTGTCTAGTCAAGGCTATGGTTTTTCCAGTAGTCATGTATGGATGTGAGTTGGACGATAAAGAAAGCTAAGGGCCGAAGAATTGATGCTTTTGAACTGTGGTGTTGGAAAAGACTCTTGAGAGTCCCTTGGACTGCAAGGAGATCCAACCAGTCCATTCTAAAGGAGATCAGTCCTGGGTGTTCATTGGAAGGACTGATGTTGAAGTTGAAACTCCAATACTTTGGCCACCTGATGCGAAGAGCTGACTCATTTGAAAAGACCCTGATGCTGGGAAAGATTGAGGGCAGGAAGAGAAGGGGATGACAGAGGATAAGATGGTTGGATGGCATTGCCGACTCGACGGACATGAGTTTGGGTAAACTCTGGGAGTTGATGATGGACAGGGAGGCCTGGCATGCTGCAGTCCATGGGGTTGCAAAGAGTTGGACACGACTGAGCGACTGAACTGAACCAAGGCCCAGAAAGGGGGAAATTCTAGGCCGAGGTCACTCATAAATCCAAGGTAGAGCCAGCCTTCCAATGCATATTCATTGGAAGGACTGATGCTGAAGCTCCAGTACTTTGGCCACCTGATGTGAAGAGCCAACTCACTGGAAAAGACCCTGATGCTGGGAAAGATTGAAGGAGAAGGGGCGACAGAGGATTGATGGTTGGATGGTGTCATCAACTCAGTGGACATGAGTTTAAGCAAACTCCAGGAGATAGTGAAGGACATGGAAGCTTGGTGTGCTGCAGTCCGTGGGGTCAGAGAGTCAGACATAACTGAGCAAACGAACAACAACAAAGAGCCAGCCTGGAACTCAGCTTCCTGACTCCTAGCCAAAGCCTTTCCAGCAGCCACAGCCCAGAGACATGGCCTCTAAGGGAAAAGGGCTCTCTCCCCTCAGAACTGCCTCCTCAAAGCACGCACACCTTGGTAGGCTTGTCAAGTCAAATCCAATTGCAGAGACAGCTGAGGAAGAGAAGGAAGCAGCCTCCCTCCGAACAAAGAGCACCACCACCAGGCCTGTGATTTGCACTGGGGAGGTTCAGCTTGCTTCCTGGACATTTCTGAAGTGACTTGCCTTTCTCCTCATTTATTTTAAGCCCTAGGCACTTTTCATAGCACGATTTAATCTTCTTTAACAGCCTGGAAAAATACAAATCAATTAAAGCTGAAAATCTAGTGGGTAATCACTTTTTCCTTCCTCCTCCCCCAGATCGAGAAGTGCCTGCACCCACTGCCTTTCATCTAGACTAATTTGACTGCAGTGACTCTTGTTCAAGGGACAGCCGCTTTGGATAGCTTGTTACAGCTCCCCTCACGACATCCCTGGCGTGCATGTCACAAGTCAATAGGATCAAGAACCAAGTCGGTTTTGCTCTCAGGGGCTCTTGGGGCCACCAGCCAAGGTAGGGCTGTATCCCTGAAGAACTTGGCAAGCTCAGGACGGCGGCAGAGAGCGGGGTACACTGAATGCTAGTCCTCGTTGCTCTGGGATGGGGCAGCAGGGAACAGCCTCACACAAGTGGGAGCGAGGCACTGGGTCCGGGTAGTGCAGGCCCTGGGTGTCCACACCTCACCCACCCACCTACCTACCTCCAGCCTCAGTCAGTCTGGTATCTGGTGTGTTTCTCTCAGTGGACCCCCCTGAGGTGGGGGGAAGAGCGGAGGTAACCAAGTAAAGATCTCAGGCTCAGTGAAATCGGCAGAACTGAGTGGGACATCTGGGTTTGCTCACCAGCTGCCAGACCTCAGCTCTGTCGTCTGTCCTGTGGGAATAACCATGGTACCTCATTCAAGGGGCTGTGGTGAGCATCTGAGATGAGGCTTGTTTACCTAGGGTTTACCTAGAGCCTCGCTGAGTAGCCGGCTGTTACTAGGAGGATTGGGACGAGCCACCCGGGATCTCGGTGAAGGCTGAAGCTCAGCTCCAGTTCGGCCTCCCCTGTACCTGCCCGCCTCCACCCCACCTGCAGGCCACGTAGCCCTTCTGGCCACCCCCACCCATCCCCCACTTTCTTTTGTCCTTAATCTGTTCACTCATTGTCTGCCTCCCACTCCTGACGTCCCTCCAGGGTAGGAGTCTTGTCTGTTTGGCTGAACACTGTGTGCCCAGTCCAGCACCCTGCAGGTGTCTGACCCCTGGCAGGCGCTTCAACATGAATGAATGACCGCCTCAGGTGCTCTGCACCTCCTGGGCTAGAAGCTTCCGTGGTTGCCCCCACAGCTCTGCCCTCACGTGGGGCCTCAACCTCGGCCTGCCCACAGCCTCCACCCTCTGCCCAGGGCCCCACCTCCTCTGCCCGCCTGCCTGCCCACCCTCCTCTCCAAAGCCTGCCTTCTTTTCAGACCTTCCCTCCCCCAGGAGGCAGAGCCATCGGCAGCCCCTGCAGCTTTTTTTTTGCGGGGGGGCAGCGGGGGGGCGCACGTCATGCTTGCTTTTACCTATCTGGATTGCTGAGTTCCTAGCACCCCCTGACCTTTTGCACCCAGGTGTGTACCTCACTCTCCTCGCCCCAGGCCAGGTCCTGGTAGGCCTGCCTCCACGGGCACTGCAGCCAGCTTGACCGTCTGTCCCGCCTGCAGGCAGGGCTGGGGTGGGGCCTTGGCTGGCTATGACAGGTGTCCAACCATGGGCCCCGCAGCATCCCCCAACCCCACTCCCCGCCTGGCTTGGGTTAGGGTTAGCTTCAGCAGAACCAGGAGAAAGTTGAGTGGAAGGAGGCCCTGCCCCGCGTGGCCCTGGGTCAGGCCTGACCCCAGTGGCGCTGCGCTGTCCTGCTGGCAAACACGGGCTCTGGCTCCCAGGGCTGGCCCAGGATGGTGCTGCCAAAAGGGCCCCATGACGTCTGCAGGGCCGCCACCCTGGCTGGTGGGGCACAACGGTAGGGCCCCTTCCTGGCGCAGCCCCTTGACAGTGGCAGCAGCACCCCGGCTTCCTGTCCCCTGCCCTCCCCAGCTCAGGGATTCACCCCTCCCGCCGTGTCGTGGAGGCCACCCGACGGTCTACTGTCCTCGCATCCCCGATGCCATCTCCTCATCACAGACTTCGTCATTCCCATCCTGCTGTGCTCAGGATGCTGAGGGGGCCCAGCAGAAACCAAGCCTCCTCCCCACCTGGGACCTGGTGGCATGCCTAGAATGCATCCTTCCCTTCCTCAGCGCCCCTGCCCCCCACGTTCTGGCCCCTTCTACTTGCAGCATCTCGCTGGGGCCTTGTCTCTGTGAAGCTGAGCCTGGGCTCCACGTGTGCCGGGGCCTCGTGGTGCAGGGACAGCAGCTGCGGCACCTTCGAGGATGCTGGTGGTGAGACCTCAGGAAACCCAGGACCTAGGGTGTCTCAGGCACAAGCTTGCTGAGAGACCCAGGGTCTCAGCTTCCCCTGGAAGTTAAGGGGAGTTGACCTTCTGAGGTGCCTTCCAGCCCTAACATTCCATAAACCTACGACCCTGGGCACTGGGCACGTGCTCAGTAACACTGTGATGTCATGGAGGGCAGAACCCACTGCCATTTCCACTCAGAAGCAGCTTGGGACGCACTGTGGACCTCCCAGATCACACCGGGGACAGTCCACGAGCGTGCTCCCCATAGCATCAGTGTTTCCAACCTGGTTCCTCCCTGCAAACAGCATGGCGGGGCCAGGAGAAGGAGCCAGTGCCAGGCCTGCCCCGGGGACTGGCAAACCCGAGCTCAGGGCTCCTGCTCCAAGCCCAGAGCTGGTAACCGCACCTCCTCAGACAAGTCGAGAGGGTCCCGGTGCCGACCTCCCCCTGCTTAGCTTGAAAAGAATCCCTAGACTTTCCTACCAACTGTAGGGTGGCAGATGTTTTAAAGCAGTTGGGTCCCAGCTGATGAAACAGATTTTACATGCTGTGACCCATGGGAGGTCATGTGTGTGTGATAGACACCCACAATCTGGAGAAACTGAGGCCCGGACTGTGTCCCAGAGTGTGTGTGTGTGTCCTGGAGTGTGTGTGTGAGATAGACACCCACAATCTGGAGAAACTGAGGCCTGGACTGTGTCCCAGAGAGTGTGTGTGTGTGTGTGTGTGTGTGTGTGTGTGTGTGTGTGTGTGTGTGTGTGTGTGTGTGACTGTGTCCCAGAGTGTGTGTGTGTGTGTGTGTGTGTGAGACTGTGTCCCAGAGAGTGTGTGTGTGTGTGTGTGTTTGTGTGTGTGTGTGTGT
Source organism: Bos indicus x Bos taurus (assembly GCF_003369695.1). NCBI lineage: Eukaryota > Metazoa > Chordata > Mammalia > Artiodactyla > Bovidae > Bos > Bos indicus x Bos taurus. The sequence goes on from NC_040086.1 coordinate 102,022,782, forward strand.
GTGTGACTGTGTCCCAGAGTGTGTGTGTGTGTGTGTGTGTGTGTGTGTGAGACTGTGTCCCAGAGAGTGTGTGTGTGTGTGTGTGTGTGTGTGTGACTGTGTCCCAGAGTGTGTGTGTGTGTGTGTGTGTGTGTGTGTGTGTGTGTGAGACTGTGTGTGTGTGTGTGTGTGTGTGACACCCACAATCTGGAGAAACTGAGGCCTGGACTGTGTCCCAGAGTGTGTGTGTGTGTGTGTGTGTGATAGACACCCACAATCTGGAGAAACTGAGGCCTGGACTGTGTCCCAGAGTGTGTGTGTATGTGTGTGTGTGTGTGTGTGTGAGTGATAGACACCCACAATCTGGAGAAACTGAGGCCTGGACTGTGTCCCAGAGTGTGTGTGTGTGTGTGTGTGTGTGTGATAGACACCCACATCTGGAGGAACTGAGGCCTGGAGAAACTCTTGTCTACAGTTAAGGGAAGGAAGTCTTGTTCGCGGCAAAGACTGTGTCCCTGGAGGGTAATGGGGCTCGGGTTGGGTTTGAGTCAAGTCTGGTTGTGTCGCAGCCAGCCAGCCAGGTTCTTGAGCAGGTGCACAGCCTCCCAGGGCCTCGCCTCCCTCTCTGCAATATGGGGATGAAGACTGTCTCCGCTCCCAGGGCTGTGGGAAGCTGCTCAGTGCCCTGGGACCTCAGGACTTTCCTCTTCCTCCGCACAGGCTCCTCCGCATCCCAGTGAGCAGGTAGAATGATGAATGAAGTAAAAGAGTCCCTGCGGAGCGTGGAGCAGAAGTACAAGATCTTCCAGCAGCAGCAATTCACCTTCATCGGGGCCCTGGAGCACTGCAGGGAGAACGCCCACGACAAGATCCGGCCCATCTCCAGCATCGGGCAGGTAGGCGCTCGCGGGCAGGCGGGGCCAGGCCTCAACCCCTTGCTGGAAAAGTTGGGGAAACCAAGACCCAGAGAGGGCCAGCGTGTGGGTGCAGGGATCAGGTCTCAGATCCTAACTGTGGAAGAAGCCAGGCACTCATTCCCTCACCAACTACGTGAGAAAGCGGCTGAAAGCAGGGGCTGGAGACACCACTGGCCGGGGGTTAAGTCCTGGCTCTGCCACATGCCACCTCTGTGACCTCCGGCCGGTTTCAACTAAAAATGTAGAAAGAGCAGCACGCACCTCCCAGGGCTGTTAGGCAGATTTCACGAGATCATCTGCAAACCCACGCCCCCAGCATCTGGCAGCGTCCTTCATCCCAGGCCCTGGGGCTCAGGACAGGGATGTGTGGTGAACAGATAGATGTACATGGTCCCAGCCACTGGATTCCCCTGGGGTTCAGAAACTATGACCCACCAAGCACATTGCTAAGTCACGTTTGCAAATGATTTCATTTAACCGGAGTCTCCTCTTTGTGTGAGCTGCCGTCCAAGTTTGCCCTGCCAAACGTGGAGGCCTCAAGACTGAAGCAGCCTTCCAGGAAGCCAGGTGCCTGAGAAGCACAGCTCTAGATGGGTCTCTCTCCCACTGAAGAGATGCCACCTGCTAGGGAGTGGGGACCAGACTCAGAACTGCTTAGGAGAAGCACACGGGGCCACAGAGAACAACCCTGGCCCACCAGTATCCTCCAAAAAAAAACTTTAAATTTTTTAAAAAATTTCTCCCAGTTTAACTTGAAATTTTAAAACCCTGCAGAAAAATACCCATATAACCTTCACCTAGTTAGGCCAGTTTGTTTACTATTTAGCCATGTTTATACACACCCTCTTCCCTCTGAACTGTTCAAAGTGAACCGGCTGCACCGTCAGCCCGTCCCTCAAAGGCTCAGCCTTCCACGGGCGTGGACAGGTGTTCAGTATCAGGAAGGAGCACCTGAGACGCCCCGCCTCTGCTCAGAATCCCCATCGGGGCTTTGTGACCCCAGCGTGCTCCTTCTTGCCTTTAGGCTCAACAAGGCTTCTGGTAAATAACGGCCCCACCTGGGTTGACTCTCCACCCTGCCCCTGCCCTTCCTGGCCCGGGGTATGGGAAGGTGACCGCCTGCCCCGCACCCTGCGTGCAGTGTCCCCCGGTAGCCCAGTGACACCGCTCTGTTGTAGCTACGCCACAGTGCAGGCTCCTCCCTACCCGGGATCCTGGGGCAGGTGTGCGTGGTGTGTAGGCAGACTGTGGGTGTCAAAAGCCTCTTGCCCCACACAAAGCTGTTGTCCTTGGGAAGGACCATTTGAGGTCGTTGGGGAAAGACATCCCCTAGCGACAAGAAGGCAGCTGGGAGCGGCAGCAAAACCCAGGTTTAGACTTAGAATTTTCTGGGAACCGGAGGAAGTGGAAAACACCCCCTTCCAGCAGATTACTGAGGGCAGGACCACATGGAATGCGTCAGTTAATCCTGCCCAGACTGGAGCCCCCTCCTCCTGTGCCCACGTGGATCTCAGACCCAGACTGACTGGGTGTCCGGATGTGGAATGTCCTGAGCTAGAAAGGCCCCCAGGGTCTCCAGGGAAATGAGTTGAAATTAGATCAGCTGCATCACTGTCCTTAGCCTCTTTTGTGGCTTAAGAAAAACTTCAGTTCAGTTCAGTCGCTCAGTCGTGTCCGACTCTTTGCGACCCCATGGACTGCAGCATGCCAGGCCTCCCTGTCCATCACCAACTCCCAGAGCCTGCTCAAACTCATGTACATTGAGTCGGTGATGAAGAACTTCCCTCTGGAGCTTTAGTTTGTTTTTAGTATTTTTTATATTGATTTTTACTTGGCTCAATTTATTTACGTGGGTCTTAGTTGTAGCACACGGGGTCTTTAGTTGCAGCACGTGAACTCTTAGTTGGGAATGTGGGTCTAGGTCCCTGACCAGGGATGGAACCTGGGCCTTCTGCACTGGGAGCAGAGTCTTAGCCACTGGACCACCAGGGAAGTCCCTGTTTTTAGTAATCAAGTACTCCATTCTCCTGGAGTTGATTTTGTCTGTGGCCTGAGGCGGAGGCTACATTTCTTTCCTCATTCGGGCCACTGTTTTCCCAGCTCTACTTACTGACCTGTCCCTCCTTTCTCTGCCCCCTGGAAACGTAGGACAACAAGACTGCAAGAGATTCTAGTTTGCTCCGTGGACTGAGTGGCCCAGCCCAGCATTCTCAAAGTGGGTGGGACCTCGGCATCAAGAGTCAGGGACCAGCCCCCTGTACTTCAGGTGTTGGCTCAGCTGCCTGGGTCTGGTGAGAGGTCTGGGCTCAGAGCCCTGGAGCTAGGGTGACTCAGCTTCACCACTGCAGTGGTACCTGGGCAGGTATTTCACCTCTCTGAGCCTTGTATTCATCTATAAAATGAGGCCTGAAAAAGGGGACCCAGAGGGCGGCATTCAGGCGAGGACTGAGCGAGACGGGACCCACGGAGCCTTCTGCACGGGGCCCGTGACACTTCATGACATTCACAGTCTACAGGCCTGCAGACCTGACGGCCCCACACATCGGGGGCCTGTCCCCTGTGACCCGGGAGGGCGGGAGGACCAGGGTGGGTGCTCGGGGGCCCTGGGCACTCACGCCCCGCGGGCCCATTCAGGTGCAGAGCTACATGGAGCACCACTGCAGCAACTCCACAGACAGGCGCATCCTGCTCATGTTCCTGGACATCTGCTCGGAGCTCAGCAAGCTCTGCCAGCACTTCGAGGCCCTGCACGCTGGCACCCCCGTCACCAACAACCTCCTCGAGAAATGCAAGACCCTCGTGAGCCAAAGCAATGACCTGAGCAGCCTGCGAGCCAAGTAAGACCCTCCTGGTCCCATCAGGGGTCTCCGCACGTGCATGTGGGAGGGGCCAGGGCGGGGACGGGAGAGGACCGGGCCTGGAGGAAGTGAGTCCCGGGGCTACTGTCCAGGGGTCCCCAGCTGGGAAATCCTAGGCCCCTTGGTTCACCGGAGCAACTCTGACCTGACAAATCATTTACTGAAAATGAAGGACTCTGAGGCCCAGACCTAGCAGAATGCAAACCCTCTGGCTGGAGGCAGCACCGGGCCAGAAGCAGGGCTCACAGAGCAGTTGTTCTCAGGAGCCCACAAAGTGGGACATCAGGAGCCCGATCCCATGGGCGTTAGCTACTGGGTTCCCTCATTCTGAGCCCTGGGGGATCGATCCACAGCACAGAGTACCAGATTCCAGAGCAAGCCATTTAGGTCTAAGAGTGAGCAGAGTCAAAGGGTACGCCGTGGGCCTGGGGCGATGACAGCAGGTTTCCTCGGCCCCTGCCCAGCTCTCTGCCAACCACAGGCCAGGGGTTCTCCGCTCCCACCCTTCACACGGGAACCCTGGGGGGTCTGGGGCCCCAAACCTGCTGAGCCACCACCATGCCTGGCATGGAGAGCCTGGGCTGGCAGGTGCACAGCTCTAAAACCTCCCCAAGGGGTTTTGTGCAGCAGGGGCAACCTTAAGAAAAAACCCTGCCCGGCACACCAGTCCCCGGAGCAGGGCTTACCCAGCCCTTCCCACCGCCCTGCAGATACCCCCACGACGTGGTGAACCACCTCAGCTGTGACGAGGCCCGGAACCACTACGGAGGTGTGGTCAGCCTCATCCCCATCATCCTAGACCTGATGAAAGAGTGGGTCGCCCACTCGGAGAAGCTGCCCCGCAAAGCGCTGCAGCAAGTGAGTGAGCCCCAGGCAGCCACGCGGGCCACCGCGCACGCTCCCCAGGCCTCCGGCACCCAGCCCCAGCTTCGGAAACAAAATTGTGGGCAACTGATACAGAACATCCCCAAACCTGGGGGGAAAGACCAAGGAAGTTCAAAACCACCCTGGAGACCACCTGGTGGGAAACTGTAGTTGGGAGCTGGGGGACCCGCCCGACCCCAGCCCTGCCCGACCCCACCGTGTTCCCTCCCATCCCATCCCGCGGGGCAGCCTGTAACTAAGCCTGGTTTCCACCAGTCGATCCATCTCTACTGGTGCTCACCATCTTCGCCACTTACTAATCCCCAGGGAGCCACCCCATGGACGGCCTAAACTCTTTCCCTCTAGCGCTTTAATCTCTAACTTTCCTTTGCCTCCGAGTGTCAGGCCCTGTGCCCAGGAGGAGCACCCCCACTTACGTTGCTGCTGGTGGGTTCAGGGGAGGAGGGTGGGCCCCCAGAAGGGCTGGGGCCCTGACCCTCCCACCCAGGCCCAGCCAGAGGAGAATGCGCAGCTCCCTTCTGGCCACGGGACAGAGCTGCTCCAGCCTGAGGATGCTCAGTGGGGTCAGGTCTCTGAACCAAAGGGGAACAGGCCGCCCAGCCTCTCCTTCCCTCGAGAGAGAGACGGAGAGAAGCCGGAAGAACTGCCAGTGTGGCTCCTGCAGGAGGACGGTCACCTGGTCCTCACGACCTAACGGCAGCCCAGACGCTGGGACTGTGGCGTCGGCGCTGAGCCTGCCAGAGGTGCTGTCTCACTGTTGGTTTTCCCTTCACAGGGGGCGACTTAGCTTCTGTACTCTTGCTTCCTTGGGGGCGACAGTCAAGAATAAAAATGTGTTCTGGCACCTCTCTGCCTGGCCGGCTTTCCTGACACTCACCCCGAGACACCCAAGGATGCTGGGCAGGAGCCCCACGAGCAGAACTGCTGGCTAAGCTGCCCGTGTGCAGGGGACACACCTGCCCCACGTGGGGTCTGCTCCCTAGAGGCTCAGGTCAGAGGCCCGCAGCAGGCCAGCCCAGTAACTCTCTGCAGAGTTAGAGGCCTACTCAGACAAGAACATCTAAATTTTCCAGACAAAATTTAAAAGTGCCACCTCAAAGTCTCGTCCCAAAGGAGCTGCTTCCTCCATTCTACCAGGCAGAGCACACCGATTTCCAGGCCGGCTGGGCAGAGGCGAGCCGTGGAAAACCGCACTGCGCACAGGGCTCTTCACCTCCACTCCTTCCCCTGTCAGGCAAGGGTGCAGCCAACAGCCGTTTAAAGGTAGTTTAGACCACCTTCCTCCAAACGCCTGATGGGGAGGGCAGGTAGTGGATGCGGGCAGCCCTCTCTCCTCGGCATACTCCCAAGACACATTCGGCAAGGCTTGACAGCTTCAGTGTCGTTTGGGCTCAGCTGTAAGGACTGTATTCAACCCCATGTGCCAGCCAACCCCTAGGCAGGCAGGCACATACCAAAGCCGGTATGCTAGAGATGACTGGTCACCCCTCCCGCACCTCCACCACACACTCTGGGGAGAGGGCACCAATCTGAGACACAGGTAGAATCTGCAGCTCTGCCAGAACAAAAGGTCTTTCTTCCAGGGACTAAAGTCTGATTCCACCTGTCAGCACCCTTCCGGCACCTGGGGTAAATAACCAAGCAGTCCGGACCCGGGGCCAGTTCCCACTCAGCCTGGAAGCCCCTCAGAGGCCGACATGAGCCACTTCATGTCAACACAGCAGAGTAGTGCAAAACAATAAAGTTTTATTTGTTCACAGTTAAACACAAGCAACTGCCTTGACATTTTTGAACATTCTAAGAAGGACAGCAAACCCTTTTGATTCAGATTCCCATTCACTACGATTGTACCATTTTTCTCTTGCAGTTCACGTGTTTGGCATCTGATGTGGATTGTTTGACATGCTTTTAAGATCGAGATGGGAAGGTGGAAACCTTTTGACAAGAGATGACTTTCTTAAATTTAGCTAAAAGCAGTCAGCCAAAAAAAAAAAAAATCTGTTTTTCACTGATGGGACCCCCTTTAAACTGCAAGGTAGCCACGTGTGGTTGATCCATGATTGAGTTACAAAACTAGATTATGTCTTAGCAAAATCTGTTCCTCCGTAATATATTTATGGTCCATAGACGTCTTCTGAAAAGTGACCACTGATTTTTCCTAGTGCAAAACGCCTGGCTGCCTCTCCGATAAGCCAAAGCCTGTGCTGCCGAGAACAGCGCCGTACCCTCCTGTATACACACTGTATGGAGGGGGGAAACGGGGAGGAGTTGGTCTGGGAAGGTGGGGTGGGGGTTTCCTCTAAAAGATCTATTTCAAGTTCAACTAGTCTACTTATCCCCGAGGATGGACAGCTTGGTAGCACTGGGATGGGAAGGGGAAGAGAAAGCCCCTCTGCCTTCGTGAACTCGTTTCAAGGCCAAAAGACATCGCAGGCACAGACGCTCAACTATCCCCTGCAGGCTCCCCTCGCAGCTGCTGCAGCCATTCATTCTCCTCTCAGGTCGGCGCGTACGGACTGCAGGACAGCGTGGAGAAGATGGAAAGGCGTGCCCCACCCCCCCCCGCCCCGCCACCTCTGGGGAACGTCAGTCACAGATGGGGAAACGAGCCGCGTGGGGGCGGGGGCCAGGCTAGAGAACAGCTTAATCAAATGCCACCAAGGGGGCGGGGGCGGGCGGGGGCATGTGTCAGAGAACTCTGGACACAAACAGACACAGACACACCTTCCCATGCTCACTGCTGGTCAGTTTTAAAGCTCGCACCTCCAACAGGGAAATTTCCCGGAGTGAGACATGCTGATTCAGGTCATTTCACAGGAGACACACACTTCTGGGTGGGCACGGGCTGCTCCCAGGGGCCACTCTGAGGACAGGGCTGGCCTCTCGGAGAACATCTGCACAAGACGGGCACGGCCCACAGCAGCCCGGGACTGAGTTTTCAAATCCCTCCTTAGACCCATCCACACTTTCTACCGTGTCTTATTGCTTTTGGTCAGAAAAACCGCATCTTCATGCAGTCTCTCTTTTCACCTGTTCTTCGGTTATTTCTTCCTGGCTTCAGGCGGTATACTCTAGCATTTGGTGAGAACTCACACTGGCCGGTCATACCACTTCTGTCATTTCTCTACACAGAAACAGTTTTTTTAATTAACTGTGAGTGTGAACCTCTGTGGTCTCCAGAGACCCTCTCTCATCCTCATGATCATTTATCCTCTTCTGCAAAACTAAGATTTATCTTTCTCAATCAAAACACTGGAAACCACACGCCACATGCTGTCTTAAATAGGCATGGCCCAACTCTGGACTTCTGTCTCCCCCTGTCCTGGTTTTGCCCTGTGGGGGTGCTGACCTCTGCAACTGTCAGTGGCTTCTGGGACCTCTTTTAACAGTTTTATCTTTCAAGAATAAAAGTTTGGACTATCTCCCTCGAAATACAGTACACATATTGTGGCTCACGAAGTAGCTTATCTGTCGTCTCTCTCCACTCACAGAGCCTAGGAAGAACATTCAGCAGCAGCGTATTCCCAAAGGTTAGGCAGTTTTCCCTCCTGAAAAACTGCTGACAAAGCTAGGGAGGTCACGTCTACCTACCCACCTCATATGGAGGGTCCCCGCACTCATCTCCAAGGAAACCTCTGTCCCAAGAAATGATCTCCTTCTCCTAACTTGGGATTTCAGTTACTTTTCTGGTATTTCTTCCAACTCCACAGTAACAAATCTCAGACTTGTAGCAGAATCTTGCCACAAGGTTTTTTTAATTCATGAAAGTTCTGTCTGATAGAGATCCATGTGCTTCTTCACCGGTGATAGGTTCAGGAGCTCGTTTTCTCTATAGAGACCATGCTATCACCTTCCTCCCTCTCCCCATTCCCCCACCCACCCCCCAACCCCGATTCTGTAGTGCTCCCTTTTAAAACAACATTTCATGCTCCCAAGAAGCAGACCCCAGTCTTCCCAGGGTCTGTGCTGACCCTGGTTAGCGTCAGGTGGACATCAGGTTATGGACACTGGGCAAACAACTCTGAGGCAGGTAGGCCTGCTCCAGGTGACTCCGGTGGAGGCTAACCCTAACGCCTGTGAACACCACACTGCTTCATCCGTCTCGGGACAGGCTCAACCTGGCAGCGCCAGTTCCCCGGCCTTTGCCCTGGCGGTCCCTGGACCTAAATTCTCTCTTGGGAGTTCCACTACCACTGTCCCCTTTCCATCCTTACAAACACACACTCACTGCAGCCTAATCGACCAACCCGCTGACTCTCAGCAGGCCTATGATTTTGAAAATCTAACTTTATTGTCACCTCAGGTCCTTTGGAAGATGAAAGCCTATGTTTTCAGGCCGGGTAACTTCCTCATGACCCCAGGCCTCCGTCCCCAACCTTAGCTGCATACAACCCATGGCCTCCAAGAGCCCAGAGTAAGGCAAGTACGGCTGCTTGGTGTCAGCCGTTCTTGGAAAGTTGAGACCCGGAAGCCCCAGCTGGAGGCGTGTGCCAAGGGCCTGCTGTCTGGGTCCCGCTCCACTGCACCACACAGCTGCCTCCTTCCTGTATTTTTATAATCTGCCCATTAAAAAACATTTTTTTTTCTTTTTTTTACACTGGCCTCCTTGCTTTTACCAGTGAGGATAAAGGCTGTAAGTGCCTGGAATCTTTGTTCTGGGGCAGGGATCTCCTGGGCTTGGGCAAGGGATGAGCATTTAGAACCAGGTTTAGCAGTTAATCTTGTAACATTTTTTTTTTCCCTGAATTTGTCATGCCTTTCTTTCCTAAATAAAGCGGGACTAGGAAACCAGCATGCATGCGTTCCTAAGCTCTCCTCTGCCAACAGCTGAGTTAGACGTGTGGCATCGTTAGTACTCCAGTCGGCATCCTGCGGCAACCGCGGAGCCGGCTGGGCCAGGCTGAGCGCGCTTGGGCACCCCTCCCTCAGGCTGTGGTTGGTCAGTCAGTCACACCCGAACACTGCGTCCCGAGGAGGGCTGCTGCCTGCACAGCCACGGGCACAAGGAGGCTGACTCTCCAGCTCCCTTTGGTTAGGATGCTAAGAACTCCTGCCACGCTTTAAAAAAAGAGACCGTCACCCTCACGTGCCGAAAGCGTCCACACGCACTGAAGTTCCGTACCATTACAGTGTGCTGTTTCCCTCTTCATGGATGAACCCTTCTACACTTTGAAAGAGAGAGAGAGATGCCAAGGTTGTTGGCTCTTCCCTACCAGCCTCTCTCTGCCCGGGCCTCAGCTGGAAACCCAGGCAACAACCCAGGCTTCTAGCGTTTATTTCAGGAGTACTTGCTGGGTTCGGCTTCTTTGCCAGCCCCCATATTCTGACTGCTATCGCCTCTCCCGAGCACATGCACCCAGGCCCTGTGGGTCCAGGACATCAGCCTCTGTCAACCCTCTCTAGGACTCTGCCACGACCAACTCATGCCGGGGGTCGGGGAGCAACACCCAGCTCCCTGCAGGGTCAGCCCCTGAAAGTAGGAACTGGAGTGAAAAGCTGTCTCCAGTAGAATCTACTACAGTGAGGCAACTCTCACAGCCTGAGAAATGATGGTCAGAAAACTCGGGAGAAACTCTTTGGACCTTCAGAGGCTCGCTGCGGCAGGAGGCCAGCAGCACCCCGCCTGCAGGGCGCATCCACATGCACAGCACTTTCCTGTTCAGGGAGCTGCTTAAGCCACTGCCCTCTCTCATGCAGGGCCCAGATCTGACCGACCCCACCCCAGCCTGTGCGCAGAACAGTCCCAGCTTTCACACAAACGCCACATAAACAAGAGGTAGTGGGGCAGGGGACAGAGCGTGCCCCACGGGGAGCAGTCTCCACTGGGGCAGGGGACAGAGCGCGCCCCACGGGGAGCAGTCTCCACTGGGGCAGGGGACAGAGCGCGCCCCACGGGGAGCAGTCTCCACTGGGGCAGGGGACAGAGCGCGCCCCACGGGGAGCAGTCTCCACTGGGGCAGGGGGACAGAGCGTGCCCCACGGGGAGCAGTCTCCACTGGGGCAGGGGGACAGAGCGTGCCCCAAGGGGAGCAGTCTCCACAGGGCCAGCTCCACACTGTTCCAACAACAGGCCTTTGTTCACACAGAACTTTCTAGGAAGCTTATCAGAACTGCCAAAAGAACTTGAGAGAATGAACCATTGTTTTTTGAGCTCTGCAGCTTTAGATGCTGGACTTTAAAACCAAAAGCAGTGACAACATCTCATGTAAAAGCTCTCATGTCAAGATGCTCAGCTTTGCACGCCATGTCCTCCTGGAAAGGGACAGGACTGGACTTACCTGTGATGCCACCAGTGACCTAGGCTCACAGGGAGCCTGCCCAGTGAACTGAACTTCAGGAAAGGTGTGGGTGGTGTGTCAGACTCCAGGGTTCAATTTGGCCTCATATTGCACAGGTTCAAAGGACGCAACCATTTGCGGGTGGGGCGGGAAAGGAAGGAAATAAAGCTAGTGAGGAATGCACCCCGGCCCTCGGGCTAGCACACACTGCCAGGTAAATGGAAGAGAGGGTTTGGGGTGGCCGAAGGGAAAGTGAAGAGGCACTGCAATGCCAGATCCGAAAACCGTTCTGCGTTCAGTCAACTATCAAAGGACCCCCATCCCACTTCCTCTGCGGGAGCTCGCCCCTCAAGCCCTGGAAACAGGAAAGCTCTGAATCAGGCACTCACACCTCCTGTCTAGGCCAGCGACACACAAGTTAACACTGACGGCCAGCATCCCTAGCTGTGCTCAAGCTGGGCCTCGTTGTAGTCCATGATGCGGAGCTGGCCCACGCTGTCCGGCTTTGGGGCAGGCAGCAGTGGGCCATCAAGGGTCAGGGGGGCCCTGGCTTCCACACCCGAGTCTTTGCCCAGCTCTGTCTTTAGGGTCTCAGAAAGGCTGCCAACAGTCAGGCCATCCTCGTCGCATTGGCTCTCGCTCTTGTTACGAAACAGCTCTCGTGCCTTCATGCCCAGGAAGCTCTCTGAGCTGGGAAGCGAGCCCACCGTCGTGGGGGTGCCGGAAGTGGGCTCACCCACCACCGTCTCCCACCGACTGCTGAACGGGCCCGCCCTGGGGTTGGGGGGCTTCTCCGGGGTGGAGAGCTCGCTGCTGCTGCCGCCACCTCTGCCGCCGCCACCGCCACCGCCCCGGGCGCCGCCAGGCCTGGAGGGCTTGGTCTCACCGTTACGGCCAGGGGCCTCTTCGTTGTGCCCTGTCACCGAATCCGAGCAGCCGTCCTGACAGTAGTCAAGCCTGTAAGAAATCCGAGGGGGAGGAAGGGGGTTGGAGGCTGCGGCATCCAACCACTCCAGTCCCACTGGGGAGGCGCGGGGTTACACAGACACGCACTCATGCCAACGGGGAACTCCGCTGGCCTGCTCTGTGTCCTAGAACAGAGGACACACGCGCGAGTGCGTGAACATCAGACGGCGATCTTAGAAATGCTCCCTGGGACCATTATTGAGCGACTCGGGGCCCAGGAGAAGGAGCAGGGAGGACAACTGGGCCCTCAGGGACGAAGCTCAGAGCTCGTCAGGCTGGAACCTGCTCTGTCGGTCGGCGCAGCCTCCCGACAAGGCCACGGCTGCTGACTCTCCGTTCCTACCTTTCTTCTGCTGCTTCAGCTGCTTCTGGTTTTTGTTCTTCAAGTTTTTTCAGGAGGCCATCCTTCTCCAACTTGCCGTATAAATCTAAGATCTCCAATTCAAACACCTGGGTGATCCTCTTTTGGGCCTCATACCTGCTCTCTGCAGCCTGTAGCTGTCCTCTGAAAGACAAGGACCCACCGCCAGAGTGTAGGAGGTTCTACTCGGCAAATGCATCGCAGCAGGAGCCTCCCCGCCACAGTTACCTTGCCTGCAGTTTGACATCCTCTAGATACTTTTTCTGTTCTAAAAGAAGGTGGTCTTTCTTAGCCAGATGAGATTCCAGTTCCAAAATCCGCTTCTGACAGGTATCAAGCCTCTGATTCTGCTGGAGGACGTGGCTTCTGTTTTTTTCTAGCTCTTTCCGATATGCAGCCTTCATCATTTCTACTTCCTTAAAAAAGAAAAAAAAAAAAAAGGAACTGGAGTTAGTACTTTTAGAAAATGAACACACCATATCTACTTTGAAAAATCTACATAACAAGCACTGAAAACATCAGTATACTGCTAGTGGAAACAGAAACTAGTCAACTTTCTGGAAAGTAAGCTGGCAGTGAGTATTAACCAACTAATGCTTCCCTGAAATCTAACCCTGTGGAGATTATCTGAAACAGAAATAGACATTCGGGCACAAAAGTAACCATCACAGGATATTTAGAAGAAAAAAAACTACAAACACTGTGAAGTCTAATGCTAAAGAAACAGTTAAGTAAATTAAAATACATCTTCAATAAATTTTTTAAATGATATACATCAGTAAAAGACTATGAAAGCCATGTGTATGGTATGGTCAACTATGTAGATATATACATTCTGAAAACACGCCAATATCCAGTTATGATCTCAGGTGGTGGTGCTGAGTCGATTCCTAGGCAGATTGGTAAGAAGTCTGGGGTCCCTGAGGAGAAGAAAGCTGTCTGGAATTCTCAAGGAGGAGGAAAGGACAAACTTTTTTTCCTCCACATTCCTTAGTCTTAGTCACATAAATCTTTTTCTCTTTAGGCCTCAAACTGATGATTAGACAACAAACAACTCAGTTTAAACTCTGTACTTAATGCATCCTGCTTGAGACAGTTTCTCCTTCCTGAAAACCTTCTGAATAATCCTGGTATTTTAGAATGTATATTATGGGAGTGGGTCTGGTAGGATCCTTCTGTTGTTAAGTTCTAATCCTGTTATTCTAAAATGTAAATTGTGGGAGTGGGTCTGGTAAAATGTTTACAACCTTGAGACATTCTTTTGATTAACTGTAATAACCCATTTAAAATGTATATAACTCGCTTGCTAACACTAGCAAGACGGGCACTCTCTGTCCCCCTCTGATATCTGTCAGAGGCTTTCTCTGGCCCTTTTCTTACTTTAATAAAACTCTGCCACACGAAAGCTCTCAAGTGATCAAGCCTGGTCCCTGGTCCTGAGGCTAAATCTTCGGAGGTCACGAATCCAGCACTGTTCACCATAAGCTATCAGTATGCTGTGGGTGGTTTTATCCCGCTCCCCGCTCTCTCCTAACGCCAGCTAAGATCAAGCCAGCAACGCAAGGGGACCGACCAGATTTGCTCGGGCAAGGCAGCATCTGCAGACCAGACACATACGTGAGGCCTGTCAACCGTAGCAGGAAGACAGCCTGCCTGCTGACCGATGGCAAGAGCAAGTGTATACTGGCACTCAGACAAAGAGGTGGAAAGGACACTTTTCTAACACGCATGTGCTCCATTTGTGTGATGTGTGTTTTTTTTAATTGTGGTAAGATAAGCTTAACATGAAATGTACATTTGTTTTTTTAAAGAAGATAATAAACCACAAGGGGCAAGGAGATGAGCAACCCTGAAGGCACTTTTTCCATGAAGATGACCAGCAAGCTTAATGTCTCCTCGGCCAGAAGGGGATGGAGTTAAGCTCAGGACTGGGACTGGATAATGTGGCCATTCCAGTTATGGTCGATGGCTCCATACTTCAGCATAGGGTAGTGAACAAACTAGCTCAGCAGTAAAGAACCCGCCTGCCAACGCAGGAGACAGAGGTTTGATCCCTCAGTGGGTGGGGAAGATCCCCTGGAGAAGGAAATGGCAACCCATTCCAGTATTCTTGCCTGGGCAATCTCATGGACAGAGAAGCCTGGCAGGCTACAGTCCATGGGGTCGCTCAGTCATGTATGACTCTCTGTGACCCCATGGACTGCAGCACGCCAGGCTTCCCTGTCCATCACCAACTTCTGGAGTCCACCCAAACTCATGTCCATCGAGTCAGTGATGCCATCCAACCATCTCATCCTCTGTCGTCCCCTTCTCCTCCTGCTTCAATCTTTCCCAGCATCAGGGTCTTTTCCAATGAGTCAGCTCTTTGCATCAGGTGACAAAAGTATTGGAGCTTCAGCTTCAGCATCAGTCCTCCCAGTGAATATTCAGGACTGACTTCCTTTAGGATGGACTGGCTGGATCACCTTGCTGTCTAAGGGATGGACTCTCAAGAGTCTTCTCCAACACCGCAGTTCAAAAGCGTCAATTTTTCATCGCTTTATGGTCCAACTCTCACATCCATACATAAGTACTGGAAAAATCATAGCTTTGACTAGACAGACCTTTGTCAGTAAACTAATGTCTCTGCTTTTTAATACGCTGTCTAGGTTTGTCACAGCTTTTCTTCTAGGGAGCAAGTGTCTTTTAATTTCATGGCTGCAGTCACCATCTGCACTGATCTGGAGCACAAGAAATAAAGTCTGTCACTGTTTCCCATCTATTTGCCACGAAGTGATGGGATGGAATGCGATGATCTTAGTTTTTTGAATATAAGTTTTAAGCCAGCTTTTTCATTCTCCTCTTTCACTTTCATCAAGAGGCTCTTTAGTTCCTCTTTGCTTTCTGCCATAAGGGTGGAGTCATCTGCATATCTGAGGTTATTGATATTTCTCCCTGCAATATTTATTCCAACTTGTGCTTCTTCCAGTCTGCCATTTTGCCTGGTGTACTCTGCACATAAGTTAAATAAGCAGGGTGACAATATACAGCTTTGACGTACTCCTTTCTCAATTTGGAACCAGTCCGTTGTTCTTTATCTGGTTCTAACGATTGCTTCTTGACCTGCATATAGATTTCTCAGGAGGCAGGTAAGGCAGCCTGGTATTCCCATCTCTAAGAATTTTTCACAGTTTGTTGTGATCCACACAGTCAAAGGCTTTAGCATAGTCAATGAAGCAGATGTCTTTTGGAATTCTCTTGCTTATTCTATGATTCAACAGATGTTGGCAATTTGATCTCTGGTTCCTCTGCCTTCTCTAAATTCAACTTGAACATCTAGAAGTTCTCAGTTCACATACTGTTGAAGCTGGCTTGGAGAATTTTGAGCATCACTGGACAGAGAACATAATCTTGGCCAGTAAGAAGGGTGGGAGGTCTGGTGGGACAGGTTTCCTGGATGAGAGCCCTGCAGGCAGTGATGTTCTCCTCTTCCTCGGGATATCCTGACATCTACCTATGACAGTATTAACTGGGGCACACACCTTGCAACCAGGAGCACAGGTTGACAAGATAAGGTTGGGTGGTGCAAAACAGCAGAAAGAATTGGGCTCCTTGATGCTGTCCCTCAACAACTGACTGACCCTACCAACCTGGAACTCACCTGCTTCAGGACTGCTTGTCAAGCTAAATAATGACACTCTTTACAGTTAAGCCAGTGAAGTTTTTTTTTTTTGTTACAAGTCAGTGTCACCATGTCCCTTTTATGAACTGAGGTCAGGGGGCCTGCTTAAGGTCCCCAGAGTTTAAGTGTTCCAATCAGAAGACAGGACCGCAGACCCAGCCACACTTCCCTAGAGAGATGTTAGTGCATTTGAGTCAGCTTTATCATATGTCCTCTAGTTCCTCAGGCCAGTTTTCCCTTCTTTCTTCTTCCAAGGCCATTATACTTTTAAAATAAGTGAGACCTGGTTTCTAGAGACATTTCCACATTTAACATCCTCCTAAAGGGAATCTGAATCGAGTTGAGAGAAGCTGAGAAGTAAGGAGTAACTCTTACAGAAATGACATCTCTCTGGTTCTAAGACTACTCCCTTTATTTGGCCAAAAAAAAAAAAAAAAAAAAGTTGATAAAGCACAAGCCCAAGAAACCTCAGAGAATGCCTATGTGTGATGGAGAAATTACTGACAGAAAGCATCTAAGCATTTACTCTTAAAATTCCATCCCAACTCACTGATGTTACCCTAGGCTATCTATAAAGTGATGTAAAATTTCTGCCTCGATACCACTGGTGAGGCACTAATTAATGGGAGATCATCCTGATGCTGGCCTGGTTGCCAGGACTGAACCACCATCTGCCGAAATTAAATTCAGCATCACGAAGGAGAAAAAAATATGTGCAGCAATATAAACCCACATCCCTGAGAGCTCTAAACAGAATTGGCTTCCGCAAGCTATTTCATTGTCTGTCTCTGTTTCAAGGGAGCACGGGTAAGAGAAAGAACATGGTTTCATCACCTACTCTGTCCCAATTACCATCAGGTGCTTTGATCTGTGCCTGACTTACTTTTGAAGCGGCCCACTAGGGGAAACAAGCTCATGTGACAGCCGAAAGGAGCCTGTGTGGCCAGGCCAAGGAGAGGTGCAAATGCCCCTGGGCTGCCAAGACACTTCTTAGGAAACAGTTCATAAGCCGTTCTCTAGCTTGCGCCACAGACACACTGCCTGGGTCGTACGAGCATCCCAGGCAGGGTCTGGCTCCCGAACCCACATACCTTGGTGGTGTCTGAATGCTTGTTCTGCAGCTGTTCCAAATACAGCTCGTTGACTTCCCCAAGAACCAACAGTTGCCTGTTCAAGAACTCCATCTGCTGTTGGACCGACTCACTATTTGAGAGCTAACCAAAACACAGAAACAAGCAAAGTGAAAGAGCTGATGACACAAAGCCTGCCAAGGGGCAGGAATCAGGGAAGCAGCTGGGAGCAGACTACTCAGGGCGGGGGCGCTGGACACGGCACAGCGGCCAGTGGGGATGGAGGCATCCAAGGGCAACAAAAATGGACAGAAATGCACATCAAAACTGTCTGTCTGCCAAGGGGAAGAAGTGCAAATGCTCCGTGTCAAAACTGGCCACCTATAGGACACCTGGAGATGGATACGTAGACAACCCCACAGCAGGGATGTTAAGGCCCAGGGGAATAAAGTCACAGGGAAAACCCACCAGTTCTTTTTCAACTTATTTTTATTTTTTGGCCACAATGCGCAGCGTTCAGGATCTTAGTTCCTTGACCAGGGGTCAAACCTCTGCCCCCTGCAGTGGAAGCGCAGTCTGAACCACTGGACCGGAAGGGAAGTCCCCCAACCAGTTCTTGAGTAAGCAATTTATAGAGAGTGCAATGACTCCCAGAGAGGAAAAGATCATGGATCAAAAAGCTGAACGAACTCTTCACATTTATGTGAACAAATATTGAGAAGGAGTTCCCGGGGCTCAGGCTGGGCAGCTCCCTGCTGCAGGGCTGTCCACACACCGTCTGATATTTAGGGGTACCCTGCCTGCGCTCCATGTCAGCAGCATCAAAGACGTCAACCAAAACTGTCTCCAGACACTGCCCCACGTCCTTTGGGGGTGGGGACGTCGGGCACCCCAGACACAGACACACAGGTACTGCACAAGTCCCGCCTGGAGGAGGCAGCGGCCCTCACCTTCTGGGACACCTGGCTGAGCAGCAGCTCGGTGTGGCACACCTTGCTGTTGGCCTTCTTCAGCTCCACGCGCAGCTCTGCGATCATGTTCCTGCAGTCCTCCAGCTTCGTCTGCAGAGACACGTGCCAGGTAGTTGCACACAGAGCAGTGGCAGCTCGGGCCCCGGGGCGCCCTCAGCCCACAGTCCACAGAGAGCTAGGAAAGCCTCAGGCCTTGGCTGGTCTACTATTCCTGGGCCATCACACTTAAAGCTAACTTCTTAGTTTTAAAAAAGGCAGTTACAGCTAATTTCTGAGTTTCTGACTAATTAACAAAAGGGAAAAAAAAAAAAACAAAAACAAACCACCTTAAGCCTGCAGTTACCAAACTGCGCGCCCAAGAGCCCCAGGGCTACACAGCAGGCTCACAGGGGCGCTGCGGGGCTTTTGAGGGAGACACAGCGACACCTGCTGGTCACGATGTGAACTACCAGCTGGAGGCAGCCCAGGGCTTGAGCGCCAGCTGTCGTGTGTGCTTTCAGGCGGCTGCTGTAATACGCGTCACCGTGAGGAAAGCAACGTCAAACAGGGACGCAGGGCGCCGGTGTCTCAGGATTCCAAGGTCTGAGACTCTCTGCGGCGCCCATAGGCACACTCCGCATTCGGAAGTAGCTGTGGTTATTCAAAAATAAAATTGAAAACTGAAAAAAATGCACGTGTGTTATTTTCAATGTTTTTTTTTTCTCAAATTGCTAGGACCCAAAGCCCAAACTGTTTGGATATGCTTAATAAGCAGAACTGTCAGGTGTTTCTCTCAGCTGTGGAGCACCGGGACAAAGTTACTGAACTGCTGAAAGAACTGTGACTCGGAAAGCCAGGGACCTCTGCCCCTAGGAGCACCTGACACGAAGCCCCGCCGCCGTGACCTCAGACGAGCCAGGGCTTTCACGCCCTCTCTGGCCGGCTCTGCAGCTCGTACCTGTAACTCCTGGCTCTGGTTGTAGAACTCCTCCCGGTCGTGCTGAAGCTGTCTGATCTGGCTATGAAGCTGGGTGACCACTGTGTCTCGCTGCTCCTGAAGCTGATTGTACCTGGCTTGTTCTTTCTGCAGACTAATCTTCCATATCTGGATGTCTTTCTCTTGCAACTTCAACTGGTCTTTCTAGCAGACACCAAAGATGCCATCATTTTAGCTGCCTTCCAGCCTGGGCAGTGATGCTCAAGTTCAGCGCACACTGCAGACATTTCACCTGAATAGTCACAAGCTACCCTGAGGCTGTAACCCCAGACCTGGAACCTGACAGCTCACTGCTGTCTAACTTGGCTTTTGGTCAACGGCTTCCAGACTGCACGTTAGCCAGTGGATCAGAAGTGGCTTAAAGAACTTTTCTCAGCCATCAGCCTGCTCCCAATACTTTCAGAAGTCCTAACCATCAGCACTGGACTTCTCAGATGGCCCTAGTAGTCAAGAACCCACCTGCCAATGCAGGAGATGTAAGAGACGCAGGTTTGATCCCTGGGTTGGGAAGATCCCCTGGAGGAGGGCACGGCAACCCACTCCAGTATTCTAGCCTGGAGAATCCCATGGACAGAGGAGCTTGCTGGGCTACAGTTCTGGGGTTGCAAGGAGTCGGACACGAAGCGACTCAGCACGCAACCACCAGTGTTGATGTGAGCACTGGTACTGGCCAAGGTCACTAAAGTGACAGACACTGGGTTCCCACCCTGCCCTGCACTGGGCAGGTGCTCTCTGCATCCCCAGTTAAGGAGGAGAAGCTACCACTACTCTCATTTTACGTAACGGGTGACAGGGGCCTCCAAAAGCTCCATTACTTTCCTAAGGCAACAGGGCCGTGGAGCCAAGGTCATGTCCAGCTCTGACTGGCTTCACCACCCCACAATGAGTTTTTGTCATGAGAGTTGTGTCCCGAGAGCTGGTTTTACATCTGGAGAAACAAAATCACCTTTCTCCTCTGCTATCATCACCGCCCATTACAGACTAACAAACACCAAAAATGACTTGTCCCCACGGGTGCCAAGAGCTGCAAGGGAATGTGGGGATGCGGCCCTTCACGGGCTGACCGCCAGAAGCTGGTGCGAGGGGCCAGATGGAGAGCCCGCCCCCCGCCCCACCCCGTGGGCTCACCATGGCGGCGTTGTGCTCCTCCAGAGCCGAGGCCCGGATCACCTTGCGCAGGAGCCGCCTGTTGCGCAGCGCGTGCTGCTGCCGCTTGAAACGCTCGTAGAGTAACTGGTTGTGCAGTAAAAGCAACTGGTTACGGAGGGTGCGGATCTCATCTGAGGGAGGAGAGCCTGATTTTAAAGCAGAGGGAGGATGGCAGAGATGCCTTTTACATGTTGTTCAACCGAGGCCCCGCCCAGAGCTTAATGCAATTCTTGAAGGAAGAAGTCACTTGCTTTGCCAATGACCACTTGGCTCCCAGTCACTGGGGGTTGAGGGGTGGGGTGGGGGGGGGCAGTGCTTGCTACCTATCTCCCTTTGAAAGGAACACAGAGGGAGGGGCATGAGGCAGGATGCCTGAGAGCCCTGTGTATCTCCCCAAATATGTTATGTGTGTGTCTACTGAAGACTCCTTTCCGTGCTGCATGGGTATCTTCCTACTATCCCTCACTTCACCTGGATCTTTTCTAGGGAGAAGCCTGGCGTGAGGGCTGCTTTCCTGTACTTCTGCTCTCAAGCACTGGGCTCCTTGCCACTTTTCAAAATAGGAAATGCTGACTTTGCAACATGTGAGCTACTATGTAGCCAAGCAGATAACCCAGCTGGAGTGGGCAGGAAGGGGCACCTCCTTCAAGGACAGAAAGGGCCACCAGCAGGCAGATCCCTGCCAGCTGGATTTGGAGCTGAAGTAACAACTTTACCTCCGAAGTGGGTCCAGTCGACAGACTTGCTGGGTAAAGACAACCTAGGAAGAAAGTTGTCGAGTAACAAAGTTACTGATCTCAGCTGGAAAAACTAGGCAGATCACTTCCCTGTGATCACAAGCCAGAGGCGTGAGACAAGTTTCAAACTTGAAGTCCACCCGGGACAGAGCGGGTCAGAGGCCCCAGCAAGCATGACGGCGTCTCCAGAATGGAGAGGCCCCTGACTCAGAGCTCACACCGCAGCCTGTATATGCGGGGCGGCTCCTCACGCAGGGAGAGAGAAACACACTGGGCGCTGTTCTCAACCCTCCCTGCGCCACACACGGGGTGCGGCTCCGCTGAGAAGCTACTGCTGTCCAGGTTAAGGACGCAGCAGGTGGTTCACCCGCGCCTACGACACTAAACTTCACTTCAGACAGACCTTACACAGGAAGTCACCTGTCAGATCCCACTGAGGTCACTCTGCAGAAGAAAAAGGAAAGCCCGCACCCCCTAAGAGCCTGTTTAGGAACAGCACTACTATGGACAGTGACTCTCTTATCCTTTCCTAGGTCACCTTTGAAAACCATAGTAAAAAAGGGTTGAAAACAGCCATTCAGAGGGGTTCTTAACCCTTGTGTGAGAGCAGGAAGTGGGGATAGGCCACCTTGACCTTGCACTGAAACGTTGATTTTATTTTCCATCTAATGGGCTATGGTACCAAAATACAACAACAAAAAATCTGTAGCTGGAGAAGGCGACTTCTTGACCAGTATTTCTATATTATTTGAATACCATAAGCTCATCCTCAAGTGTCAGAGAGCAGACGTGAAAGCATTTACGCTTGCTCACAGCGCAGGGGGGGTCTATGCGTAGAAGACTCCTTTCTCTCTGGCCAGTTATCTACGGAATGGCCTGAGGTTAGCATGCACAGAGGACATGCACGTTCGCAGGTATGAAAAGGCAATGGGCTAGAAGGACCCTGACCAAACAGAGAACCAGCTGCCTCTAGGGAGCACACGAAAAGGAACTCCTGCCTCCCCCCACCCACTTCCTGTAGTTCCTAACCAAGTGGAAAGTGCAGACCACAGGCCCGCGCCGAGCCTCACCTGTTGAGCTCCTTGCTG
Organism: Bos indicus x Bos taurus; assembly: GCF_003369695.1. NCBI lineage: Eukaryota > Metazoa > Chordata > Mammalia > Artiodactyla > Bovidae > Bos > Bos indicus x Bos taurus. The sequence goes on from NC_040086.1 coordinate 102,044,678, forward strand.
TGCACGTCCGCTCCCTGCTGTATCAGCCTGTCCAGCACTTCCATAGGGGAGGCGGAGGGCGTGAAGTCCTCCTCTGCACTTCCCTTTGCCTTCTTGAGCAGTTCCTCCGTCTTCTTGCTGACAAAATGATGGGCAGTCTTTGGCAATGCCACCTCAAAAAGATGATCGTATGGGGGAGGCTGCCCACTGCCAAACCCCACTCCCCTCTGAGGTGGAATTTTACAGGGGCTGGGGGTGAGGATGCTGGCCTCCAGAGAGGCCTGGCGCTCCCTGTTCCCGGCAGGGCTCTCCCCGGTGCCTCCGCAGGGCAGGTCTATGGGTGTGAAGGCTTGCTTTGGTGTGTCAGGCCCCGACTTGTCCAGGGAGGAGTTTAAAGGCTCAGGGTTCGCGCTGGTGCCCTGAGTGCTGGAGGAAGCTGAGAGGGTCTTCCGCGGGCAGCCCGGCAGACTGTCCCGGTAGAAGGGTGAGTCGAAGCCTCCTCGAGGAACCAGGGGCTCGGCATCGGCCGTCGTGATCTCAGACAGCTCTTTAGATATGGCCGCTACAAAGGAGGAGGAGGGAAGAGACGGTGCATCTGGGTCAGGTCGGGCAGTGTGGGGCTGTGTGCTGCCCTGTGCCACCCGAAGGGACCAGGCACAGGGCTCAGAACAAAACTCCCATCTCCCTCCCCCAAAGGAAGAAAAAGCAGGCAGTCCTGTGCATGTTGATACTAAGTCCTGGTTCTCGGGCAGAAAATGAGGGCTTTATCAATGTGCAGCATCTCCACAAGCCCAGAACCCTGCACACGTTACCTTCTTCTTTATCCTTCTCAATACTGTCTTCTTCAGAAGCCAGGTCTCCTAAAAACCCTGGAAGATCACTGAGAGTGACAGATCCCTTGCCTCCGTGCAGCTCTTCTATACAGAGAAAACAAGACAAACACGCTGGAGACCCCCATGCCCGCGAGAACTGCTCACACTGTGACAGGACAGGCCCACCCTGACTCTCCTGCTGAAGAAGACGGGGGAGACAGCTCTCTTCTGGAGCTCCCAAAGCCAAAAGGTTACAATGATCCAATGCAAGGTACCACAGAAGTCAAAACTCTCCATTCTTTCTCAACATTGCAGAGAACAGATAAAGCCATGGTTTGATCAGGTCAAGACACAAGTACTTAGCAGCTTTCATGGGATGCGATTATGAGGCTGGCTTTTAGAATTACATTTTTCATTATCTCTGGCTTCAGTGTTTCGTGGTGCTCTGGAATTTCCGTTTCCACACTATAACCCAACCCATCAAGAGTCAAGCAAGCTCCACCGTTACCCAGAGGCCTTACCTAATCCTCTGTCATTCGGAACATGGGGTTGTCTGTGTAGACAGGGCCTTGCGGAGTCTGTCCTCTCTTCCTGAAACGACAGATACCGTTTATATATCACAAGGCAGAAAATTGTGTGCATGATCTCTAATGCTAGAGAAATACCCTAAACTCCTCAAATTTTAGTATATTATAAAGGAGTTTAAAGTTTAGCCCAGTAGTTCTCAAACTGGTGTCAGGATGCCTTTCTGTTCTTAAAAGTGACTAAGAATCTCAAGGATTTTGTTTATGTGGCTAAATCTATTGATAGTTACCACACCAGAAACTAAAACAGAATTTTAAAAATATTAATTCACTTAACCAACCCAGGAATTTCCTGGTGATTCAATGTTAGGACTCCATGCTTTTACTGCTGAGGCGGCGGGTTCAATCCCTGGTCGGGGAACTAAGATCCTACAAGCTGTGCAGCATGGCCGGAAAAATACCCCACCCAACCCATGTAAACATAAATGACATATTTCTATGAAACATAACTATATTTCCCAAAACAAAGGTAAGCTTAGTGAGAGGGTCAAGTGGTCTCACATTTCTGCGATCTCGTCCATATACGGCTTAATGGAAGGAGGCTGGGTTCTTACGGCTGCCTCTGCTCTGCTGGGTTACATGTTATTCTGGCTAAAGCGTACGAAGAAAACTCTAGGCCCCACGGATAAGCAGTTATAAAAAGCAGAAAGATTTTTTAGATAACTGCAGAAAGCCATCTCTGATGTTACTCTGAAACTCGACAAGGGTATTTCTTCTTCAAGGTCAGTTATGGAGCAGAACCTGAAGTCATCGCAATTCACTCTTCACATCGTGTTAAGTAAGATCCACTGGTCTCCCTTGCCCCCCCAAGGTATTATCTACATGTGGGTCTTTAACATCACACACAAGGCGGGCAGAACACTGGCTCACCAAGCTGTGCACATCTTCTAAGTGTTAAAACACTTCATTATATGATATCAAAAATTCAAAACTATCAACCAAGCTTCTCAAGACTTTTCAATCTCGTCATGAAAGACTTAGGGACACTATCAAGCACTCGGTGGCAGATACCAGTTTTTTAATATTCTAATCGCACGTTTTTATCATGGGCAACAAAGACTGTCAGTTGTTTATCTTCAAGTGACAGAGCCAGTTTGTCATCTAAGAAGCTAACTGCCTGCCTAACACTCAAGTCTGAGTAACCGTGGTTTGTCACCAGTTATTCTTTCAAATAAGACTGCTGCTGCGTAAAAGAGAGCAACCAGTTCAGCTCTCAACTCAAATAATGTCACAAGTGCGTATGGAAACCACCACGTGCTGGTATGCACTCAGACTGCTTTAAGTCTACTTCCTGTTTTATCACAAACAATATTAAACACGTGGGTTCTTTCTATAGAATACTCAAGGTTGGCACTTTTTTTTTTTTTTTTGGTTGTTGCTTCTTTTCTTCTGCCAAACTGAAAGAACACATCAAGGAAGAAGAATGCAATGCCACTAGAAGAGTGCAATTTTGTACCAAGGGGCCAGCCATCCTACCCACCACTATTTCTATGCCATGAGTATAAATGCCAATGCAGAAAAAAGGGGCGAATGACCACGTAAGAGTAACTATGAAAGTAGATTTGCCCTGGCAGTGTCTCTTAGAAGGTTTGGGGATCCTCAGGGTCAGCAGACCACATTCTATGAGAGCTGCTGATTGGTCTATTTTCAACTGATCTGATTCAAACCCATTACATTTTAGGTCAGACTTCTAACTGGCATAAAAGGTTTCCCAAAGAGAGGCTGGAAGCAAGTCTCTGTGCGTGGGCGAGGGGACAGCAGACGAGCCTGGCAAACCTTCTTGGGGGCCGTGGCCTGTGGGAGTGAAAGGTGCACGCAGTCGTCCGAATGGCAGGGTGGGGCTGGAGGAGGAGAGGTTGCAGGGGTTCCCAGAGGAGTTCCTTTCCCACCTGCTCCAAGACAAGAGCAGAACACACACACAAACACACTGTTAGTTTAACGATTAGGAAAACCGCCACTTTTTCTTCTTTCCCAGCCTAACTAGTACTGCAAAGAAAGCTGCTACACTTCACTTTCTGGAGAGTCTATATCAGCCTGTCTTTTTTTTTAAGGCTCACTTGAACTTCTGAAAGCTCCAGGCATTTGTATTAGGCATCAAAACTAGGTTCCCTACACCAAGAGGCTCTCAAACCCTTAGACCTTAGAGGAGACTGTTCCTTATCATAACAGGCAGGCCCGAACCAGCCAAACCTAACCTAGGCCATACATACCAGTTGTACCAAAGACTTTACTGTAAGGATGTGACAGATCAGGTGGGACATTTCCAGGAGAAGTTGGAGGAGTGGTCATCCCACAAACTGCAGATGGGCTCCAAAGAGTAGCCTAGGAAGTTAACAGGCAGGTCAACAACAAGAATCAAACACCACCACCTCCCGAGGTACAAGCCTGTGACCAACGATCATTTTAAATTTAGCCTTTCAACTGGGAAAAGGAATCTTACTAAAGCTTTATCAAGAGACACGTTACATTTTCTAAGCCTAGACGCCAAGAGAAACCCAAGTGGCAACAGTTAACTTTCTCTGCAAACATGACACATCCTTAAAACTAACTCCTGAAACAAGCAGTGAGAGATTTTCCCAATCACAGGCTACACCCTGACCCCGAAGGCCAGCTTCACCAGCAAGTAGAGAAGAAAGCAGGCACACTAGTTCACAGCGTACTTGTGGCGGCTCAGCTAATAGCCGTGTCGACGGGGAACTCAGAGTCTGAGGTAGCTGCCCTGGCGTGTTTAACGTCAGCCGAGAAGTAGAGTAGGGGGTAGAAGTAGCATTCCCTACAAGGGAAGGGAAAGAACACATGGGGTCAGCGTGGGGCTCCAGTCATTCTGACAAAGAACAATGGTCCTCGAGACCATTTGATAGCGTTCAGCTCCCTACATTTAAAAAGGCTGAGGGGACTCCTAATGTCCACGGGTATAAAGTAGCATTTAAAAGACCCTTTTGGAGAAGGAAATGGCAATCCACTCCAGTATTCTTGCCTGGAAAATCCCATGGACAGAGGAGCCTGGCAGGGTATAGTCCATGGGGTCGCAAAGAGCCAGACATAACTGAGTGACTAACACTTTATAATACTCTTTAGCAATAAAGTTCACTAAGGTTTGATGTCTCATTAAGCTTCAGAACAGCCTGAAAAAGCACAACTTGTATGACAATTTCAGCAGGTGCTACCTGTAGATAAGCCTAGACTTTTATTTAATCCAATTGTCCAGATTCATTCAAAACTGTGTCAATGTGACAAGCCCAGAGGGCCTCACTAAAGGCGTCTGAAAAAGTAGAAGCTTCCTTTATAAACAGGAGCCTAGAAGTCATATCCTTCCATCCATTTTCTTTGTTAAGTGTTGAGGACACAGCCCAACTCTGCTGACATACTATCAAGGTGGAGATTAAAGTCATAAGATCGTGAATTAAACTTAGGGGAGAAGTTAATCAGGAGAAAACGGAGACAAATCCAAATTTTAAGTATTTGGGAAACAGTTCCTAGGAGCTCAACTAAGCCTTACTGTAGGAAAAGAAACTGAAGTCAACGATAAACAATGCTTCCAGAGACAAGGTTGTGAAGAGGTAAGCACCAAAGTCACTGTTTACCATAGCTATTCTGTGTGTCAACGTAAGAGCTGGCGGAGACATCGGCTGAACGGTGAGGAAAACGGGCTGAGATTTGGTGAGACACAGAATAGCCATCTTCATATGAGGCCTCTGTAGGGTCCAGAGAGATTTTGGCACATTCTATGACAACATCATGTGTTTCTAATCTCTTCCACCTGTAGAAGACAATCAAAGTCAAGAAATGCAAGCTATAATCCATTTAATCAAACCATCAAATACTTCAGAGTGCAGACTCAATGCCAGCCACTGAACTGTGAACAGCAAAGAATGAGGCAGAACCACCCCAGCCCAAGTACAAACTAGCACTATGATAAAAGGAATTAGCCATTCATTTTACAAACCTATAGTGGAGGTGATTTAGTCGCTAAGTTATGTCCAGCTCTTGTGACCCCGGACTATAACCCACCAGGCTCCTCTGTTCATGAGACTTCTCAGGCAAGAACACTGGAGTGGGCTGCCATTTCCTTCTCTAGAGAATCTTCCCAACCCAGAGATTGAACCCAGGTCTCCGGCATTGCAGGAGGTCTCCAGTACTGCAGGAGGAGTGAGCCAGCAGGGAAGCCTTACAAACCTATACCCTATTTAAAATGGTTATATCAACTTATCAGAAACTACTCTGAAACCAAAGTTTCAGCAACAATAGACCAGGCACAGCCTCAAAACAGAATACAGACTATGCAGAGCAGTCAGCAGGGGACTCTCCTTTGGAACAAAAGTAATAACAGAACAGGGGAACCTGGAAACTGCCAGGCAGCTGAGGCTGACTTAAGGTCTCCCATCAAAGCCTCAGGATTCTAACCCATCCCCAGACCAGAAATACAGCTCAGCATGTCTCGAACCTAGAGAAAGCCCATGAGGATATTTAAAGAATTGTCTCAAGAGTCCTGCTGTGTGATCCAGAGTTCCGTGCCTAAGAAATCAGCCTGTGGAAACAGACACATATCAAGATGGACAACAACAGTCAGTACAGCTTGTCACAGAAGAAAAGAGACAACCTAAGGTCCAACCAGAGACAGGGTCTACAGAAAGTTACCCCACCATGCAAAAGCGTGCTTTCGGCAGATCATGACTGCCAGGAGTGAGAGAGGACACTGGCCACCAAGAGCATGAAGGAACTTTCTGGGCTCAGCTTCCAGCTAAATTGTAACCCTACCTCCAAATTTCTAGGCATCAAATTTCTGACAACTGAATTTCTAGACATCAACTATTAACGTCCTTACGGTAGGTGAGCGTTTAGGTCACTTCCACAGATCCCTTTCCCTCCTCCCCAGTGCTCTCAAAATAGTAGATCACTGTTTTGTTGTTTCTGAACTGATTCTGAACGATTCTTTATAATGACTAGATCAGTACCACTGACAGCTAAGCTAAAGAGTATTCTATAATATTTCCCTTTCTGTTCAATTTAGTTTCTCCTAGAGTTTAAATTTTTCTGTTTCTTTGCCTCAGTCTTCCATGTATCTAATACTAATCCTTCCTAAACTTGCTCTAACAGCTGGAGGAAAACGCCTAATATAATTTTGACGTAACAAAATGCAAACCATCTACTGAGATTGTTCACCTTCTCCTAAAGAGCTGCCTGCCAGAGCCCTCCCTCTCCTACTGGTTGTTCTTAGCACTGCTATACAAGTTATACCAAGACTCCCCTTGCCGAAGACCCTAAGTCAGGTCCCCCACTTCCTGGCCTCTGTCTTCCTTGATTTTACTCTCATTTTGGTGAAGGACACGCTTCAATGGTTCACTAAAGAAGGGTACATGGGAGGTAAATTTGAGTCCCTGCGTATCTAAAACTGTCTCATACTTGATAGGCAAGCGGGCTGGGAATAAAATTCTAAGTTGAAAATCTTTTTCTCTCCATTTTGAAAGTGTTTCAGAAGCTAACCTCATTTTGATTTCTGATCCTTACTGGGTTTTTTTTTCCTGAAATTTCACAGTATTGAGCTGGTAGCATTCTTTTTCATTGACTGTGCTGGGAACTACATAAACCTCTTCAACCTGGAAACTCATGTCTTTCAATTCTATGATTGTATTTTCTTGTATCATTTGTACTTGCATTGGAAATTTTCTTCTATTATTTCTTTCACAATTTCTTCCCCCACCAAAGTTTTCTCCTCCCCATATATTGGATGTTAGACTTTCTGGACTGATTATTTCAAATTTCTTTCATCTAACTCATTTCTATCCTTTGATTCTGCTCTCTAAGATATCCTCAAATATACCCTCCAATTCTTTTATCAAAATGTTTATTTTAGCTATAGTTTTAAATTTTCAGCACTGCTTTCTTTAGTCTCTTGTGTAGCATCCTGAACTTTACATATGCACTAATGTCTCATCTCTACAGCTATTGTAGATGTTTTCTTTTGCTCTCTGCATTATCCTTGTTTCTTGCTAGCTCCTCTATCTACTGTTTACATTGGTCTCTTGTCTCTGGTGCTAGAACCTTTCTTCAAGGGCCAGATGACCCGCCTATCCATGGTGAGTGAGGCTCTATAAGTTGAACCAGGAGATTTCCTAATTAACACAACAGACTGGACATGTGCATGCAACTGCACAATACCCCCAAACCCCACCAACATTTGTTTCCTTTTAAATATAAACCTACAAGAAAGAGAAGAATGAGAAAAGAGAACAGCACCACGTGTTTGAAACCAGAAAGCCAGAGGGCAAGTAGTGACTGAATCCCAGAAAGCAGAATCCTAAGTTGCCAATGTTTCAAAGCTAAAAGTCAACCTGACTTATACTGGAGAATCCTTGAAAAGCAAAAGAACTTGTATACAAGAAGTATTTATGGAACTGGAGATGAGTGACGACAGGTCAATCAGGGCAGCTAAAATCAGGAAGGTGGGGTAAACGCTGCCTGAGCCCCGAGATCCCACTTGGCTTTCCGAAATCTGGACTCATATCTGAAGAGGTTCAACACAGTCAAGGGACCGAGGCACTCTAAAGAGAGGAGTTAAGTGAGCATGTACATTCTGAAGGCCAAGACCACTCATCTCTCCCACCAAGCAGTCTCTACTCTCCAGGAGTAGCCCAACTCTTGAAGACTAGAGATCAGAAGACCCTTTTCTAAAAAAGTCTGACCAACTCAAAAGGAAACCAATATTGATATGAGCATCTCCTACAGATGCTCAGAACAACCTACAAGAAAGCACAAAGTCAACAAGCCCCATCCTTGTGAACAGAGGTTTTTAGTCTCCTCATCCAAATACAAGTGGATCACCAGATCTTTGCAGAAAGCCTCAAAATTTTAAAAACAACAACAATAGAGCAGTTTAGAGAAAACAGACTATGTAGGAAAAAGAAAACCTTATTAAAAAGCCAACAAAAAAACTCCCATCAGTCTTATCAAAGACGTGAGACTGCATCCATGAAACAAAAACAGGCTACAATTTTAAACAATGGGAGCATCCAGAGAACTAAAAAGAGCTCTTAGGTACTGAAAACGTGGCAGAAATGAATACAGAAGGATTAACAGCTAAAGACAATTAAATCTTTAGGAAATAGGACAAGAGAGCAGAAAGAAAAAACAGGAGAGCAAAGAAAAGCAGAGACCCACTCCAGGAAGTCTCAATCAGAACATTAAGAGTTCTAGAAGGAAAGACAGAGATAGCAAAGGAAAAGAAATCAAGCACAATATAACCGCAGAAAATTTTGCAGAAAATTTCCTAGCATTTAAAGGTAAGAGCTTCCAGACTGAAAAATGAGAACAGATTCATGTCAAGGGACATCACTAGAAGTTTCAGGGTACTTTGAGAGCAAAGAGAAGACAATAAACGCAGATGATCAGAAATAAGAATGTCTCTGGATTTCAACAGCAGCGTTGGCGGCAAAGGGGCAATGGAATAACGCCTTCCAACCGCTGAATGAGAATGACTCCCAACCCAGAAATCTATACCCACACAGAAAACAGCATCCTTTCTCTAAAATCCCATGAAAACAGGAGTGAACCCAAAAAGGCATGAGATAGAGGAAACAGGAGAATGTGCACAGGTGACAGGCACAGAGAAGCCGAGAGGCAGACGGCGGCCACACACGAGGCACAGAAGACGACCGCTGAGACCAGAACGCACGCTGAGACAGGCGTGTGCGGGCCCTCACTAAGGCTTCTGCTGCCACCGAACCATCTTTCCAACTGAGGGACAGAGCGTCTAGGCGGCGTAGGTAACCCTGGCCTAGATAACGTGTTGTGACTTAGCTTGTCTTGATTAATGAATACACTGATGAAGTGCCTACTCTCCCTAGATTAGCTAAGGACATTCATCTCGTCCCACAGAAGGATTCTTCTCTGACCTATACTCGGAAGCTGCCACAAGGGCACACAGAGCAGTCTCCTCCCTCTGCCGTATTTCGGCAGCACATTCAGTACCTGGCTCTCGCTATGGGTCTCACCAGATGCCCTGACTAGGGTAAGCCGTGTGTTCTTCCCTCTTGGTTCTTCCTCTTACCTCCTGGGAACCTTCATCTCATGGTGACAAGACTGCCTTTTCCAAGGCCAGACTTTGCTTGCTTTCAAAATGAAACAACACATGTGGTCAAACCACGCAAGAGAGGACTTCCCTAGTGGCACAGTGGTTAAGAATTCACCTGCCAATGCAGGGGACATGGGTTCAATCCCTGATCTGGGAAGATTCCACATGCCATGGAGCAACTAAGCCTACGAGCCACAACTACTGAGCCCTTATGCTCTAGAGCCCATGCTCTGCAACAAGAGAAGCCACCACAATGAGAAGCCCACGCACCGCAGCAGAGAGTAGCCCCTGCTCGCTGCAACTAGAGACAGCCTGTGCACAGCAACAAAGACTCACTGTGACCAAAAAACAAAATAACTAAAAACAAATACACATATATTTTTTTTAAGTAAGAGAATGATTAAAATGAAAGCAAGAACAGCAGTTGTGTTTCTGAGGTAAGACAGGGACCAGGGACAAAGATGATTACAAATGGAGAGGGTACTGTCCCATGTTTTTAAAGTGGTGTCTGCACAAGCATCCATACATTACTATAAACTTTTCTTACACGTTTTCTAAGCTCCTCTACATGTACCTCACAGCAAGTTGCTCAGATAAAAGGTCTGTGTAGCAGAGGGAGGGCTTGTGGAGATCTGAGATTTGCTGAGGTGATCAAGCAGTGAGTCATCTTTTTCAGGGGGAGATCCTCAAACATCAATATCTGAGGACCACTTCTCCTCCAAAAGGCATCAACTCCCTGCCCGGGGAGGAGCCACAGAGAAGCAAGGGAAGGGCTGAGCCTCCCACAGCTCGGTGTGCAGGGTTTCACTTCACTCCCTCCTTTCTGGTCATGACTCAGCTCCACGTTCCACCATGCTTGGCATTCTCAACTAAGGAGGCTGGCAGGTTCCACTTCTCCAGAGATAAAACTGGGCACTTCCACCAGGTCCCGTGGAAAATGGCAGTCACCTGGCTAAGCAGGATGGAGAAAGCGACCAGGGGAATCCGAACACTCAACGTCCAGACTTCCCACAGTGTTTGTTTCCAAGCACACCCATCACCGCCCACCTCGCACGATCACAGACCACCGGGTTCCCAGCCCACTGGGGTCCTGCGGGACAGGCACTTGCAATGCAACCTCTTCCTCTGTCAGTGAGGAGTATGTCTTAGACTCATGCACGCAAAATGCTTCACTGTGCAAGTCCTTTAAAATGAAATAAACAGAAAAACCTGTCTTCTCCAATAACATCTCAAAAGGGACACCTCTGAGATCCCGTGTTCAATTTCTCAAGTGAGTCTATGAGATTCTGTCACTAGTTCAGTTTCCATACCTTCGAGGGTCCAGTTCATGGTCCTTGGATCCAGTCACTAATTCCGGGTGAATTCGCACATGCTCCATCATTGGCTAAAAGAGTTGGGTTGACAAGTTATAAAAGGCTTAATTTCTGTTGTATTTCTACACAATAGAACGTATTTGACAATACAAAGGAATGAAGTACTGACACAGGCCACAGCGTGGATGAATCTTAAAACGTTACATTAAGTGAAAGAAGCCATGAACAAAAAACCATATTCTATGATTCCATAAGCTTGAAATGTTCAGGACACGCAAGTCCTATAAAGGCGAAAAACAGATTCATAGTTACCAGGGCTGAGGGCAGTGGGCAAGATGGCAAGAAGGCTGAATTTCTTTTCAAAATTTCCCTAACATTTAATACGAAACTTACAAATGCAGCCCATCTCCATAGTACACTAAACGGCAAACAAATGGGTGTTCATTTACCTTGACCACTTCTTCAAAAGTCTCCAGGTTTTCCTTCATACTGTAGTGAGAACGCAGAAAGGAGACAAAGTTGCAAGGGTACATCCCATACAGGCGATGGAAGAGAGCGTAGACGCTGGCGTGGAGGTGGACGAGATAGACTTCTGTCACATGGCCTAAAAAAGAAATCCACCGGGGGGGTCCTAGCTGGACACGGGACACGTGTGCAAGACAGACATGCACACAGGCTGCCAATGGGACTTTCTGCGTATGTGTGCCCCGCCTTGCCCCGAAGACAGTAAGTAAAGGAGAGCAGTTTTCTAAAACCCAAATCTGAACATACCAGACACCACTGTCTGAGATCCATGGGTGGCTCCCCTGGCCTCTGGATAAACTCCCATCTACTTGGAGTGGCCCACAGAGGCGTGCACTCATCTAATCCCTGCCTCCTCTCTAGGCGCCCCTTCACAGGGCCCCTAGAATTGTAATACTGAAGCACCTTTACAAGAACACCCCCTGCAAGCTGTCATCGTACATCTCCACAGCCTGATTCAGTACACACCTCAAGAAGACCACCAACTCACTCACCTCTGTGCCCTGAGAGCGCTCACCGAGCTTGCTGCCTAACAGGCATTCATATATTTGTGGAATGAATGTGTGAGAACCTTTTAAAAACAGTTCGTAGTCTTAGCTATGCAGATTCGTAACTACAGAAAAGCTACTATCTGAAATTAGCTTAAAGAGCTAAGAGTGGGAGAAACAGAAAATTTAATTCATCTAGCCTTATCCAGACCCTATGGAAAATCCCAATGGTATATATAAAGCCCCCCTAAAAAAAGGACAGGCCACTCCTTTCTCCCCAGGAAGAGCCTACTAGACAAGTCGGCATCATACAGGCCTCGGGCTTGTTACTTAATCCGGTACAAGAAGCCACAGTGTTCCATTTCCCAGGGCTTATCCATTTCATTCTTTTGATGTGAACATCTCGTGCTGGGAGGACCAAAAGAGCCAGAGTTCACATGTTTACAGCTTCTGAGTCATTCTGATAGAGCTGTACTACCTGTTGATGTAGAAACAAAACCCCCTGTACTAAAAGCTAGAACACTAATCAGAAACAGCCGCGTTCTCTCTCCTCCGTCCACGTGTACAATAGATGAGTTCTCTGAACCAGAAGCTTGTGCTCTGTCACTACAGACCAAGAGGAGAACAAACACGCCCCACAAGCGTAGTCCCGTGCTGCTGCAACACAGATTTAAGCTGTTTTTCAGTTTATTGAAAATCAGGAAGCTGTACCCACCACTCAGTTTCTCTGACAACTAATCCTCTTAAGCCAACAAAATAAGGACAGCATTTCAACAGTCATGCCTTTTTTTTTTTTTTTTAATTTCTTGGCATGTGAAATCTAAGTTTCATGACCAGGGATTGAACCCACACCCCTGGCACTGGAAGCTTGGAGTCGTAGCCATTGGCCCACCAGGGAAGTCCCTGTTTTGCTTCTTATTTGTGCCCCTGGTGGAAAATACCTGAGGTGTTCCCTCACCTGTCTGGTGACAACCAACCATTTCAGCAACAGGATTCTAACACGTTCTTCTCTTCCAGCACATAACCGTTCATCACTCACAAAAGCACTCACCTGGTGCAGCATGACGGGTATAGGAGGAGATCTTTACCTGGTTTCTTCAGGCACCATGACGAAAGACGGCCAAAGATATCAAAGAAATCATGAAGGTGCTGTTTCCCCGACTGCGGAATCATTGGGAGCATGGTTATCAACACTAAGACTCCTGTTGTGAGGACAATGACGTCGGTGTCCATCTGTAGGAGGGAAGGAGGGAAGGTCAAGCGAGAAGAGACACCTCTCAGGTGTGCAGCATTAGATCTGCACACTTAAGAGGTTCTCAAGTTAGAACGCCGGCATAGACTTGTCCTACCTCTTAGGATGCTGGGGCACAACACTGAACCACAAGCCGCTGAGGACCAGCTCGACCAGGCTGAGTCTGCAGGGACTACACTCAGGCACCAAACTCATGCAGGGCAGCGCTTAAACGTGGCTTAGAAAACCCCAAACCCAGATACTTCGGATGTGCTATAAACAGCCCTTGGCGGGAAGCATGAGTTGCTTTTGAACAGAACAAAGAAATGTTGCTATTCTTGTTCATTCAGCCCAATTATGAAGTACTTACTCTTTAAAAGTCAGTTAAAAAGACCTAATACGTGAATAAGTCATTCTCTATTTCCAAAGGATCACAACAGAAGTATACCTTAATAAGAAATGAGTATAGCACTAACAAATCTTCTTAGTGGCTCACCTCACAGCAGTATTTAGAGACCAGAAAATAAAAAAGATACGGGGACCTCTGACCACATCTACAATTTAAACATCAAGTCATACAAATTTAGACTAACTGAACTTAATAACCAATGAATAATAAATTAACTCAGACTAGCTATAGCAGCTCACCTGACCCATAATTAAATTATGAATGTCTGCCAAGTGACTGGAATTCAGACTGAAGAAACAAGACATTAAACAAAAGACCACCATGCAGGTTAGAACATTCATTATTCCTCATGAAAAAGGAACCTATGAGTCTGGAAATAAAGTTTGGTTTTTTTTGTTTTTTTTTTAAATAAATATGACTTTATTTATTTGGTAGTGCCAGGTCTCAATTGCAGCATGGGAGGTCTTTGGCTGCAGCATGCAGGGTTTTCAGCTGTGGCATGAGAACTCTTGGCTGTGGCAGGTGGGATCTAGTCCCCCTACCAGGGTCAGGACCTGGGCCCCCCGCACTGGGAGCATGGAGTCCGAGCCACTGGACCACCAGGGAAAGTACCTGGAAATACAGTTTTAAATAGATTTAGTTTTTACATCGAGCACCAAGCCATCTGTTATGGCAGATATCTAGTAGGAAATCACAAAATACTGATAGGAGAATCAAGAATCTGTAATGAGTTCTGACTAAAAAAAACAAAAACAAAAACACTAACAAAACATCCTGACTGAAAGTTTGGGTTAACACTTTGTAAGTAATTTTCAAGGCTTATTCTTTTGGAAAAGGTTAAGTATTCTTCAATCTGAACTAAACAGTGTGCCTCAAAATCAGATTATATTCTCATCAACCCATTCATTTAAAAAAATTAAGCTGTTAAATGCACATCGTTATGATGCCCTGCCACCATGACTCCCTGAGACCCACCTCTAGGAAGGATAAACGCTGCCCTTTGCTGGCAGAGATAGAAATCAACCTGCACGGTGCTGTGTCAGACACCTTCAAAGGCGTGGCCACCCTGGAACCAACAGTACTGGACGTCCTCACGTCTGGGAGGTGCAGGCAGCTCACATTACCCACATTTCCCTATTTTACAGGTAGGAAACAAGTCCAGGAACTAAAACAGATTAAACAAATGCCCTAAGTATTTCAGTAAGCTATGGTCAAAACTAAAACCATAAGGCCCTACTTAGGTTCTGACTCTGTAGAATAGTGCACTAAGCTGAGTGCAAAAAAAGCAGGACGCAGTCTGGTAAGGGCTTCTACCAAAAAACCCTCAGTTACAGCTGTGACCAGAACCTGCTCCTAAATAGTTAAAGTCTTAGCCATTTTGCTATTAGCCAAAAGAGAATGCAGAAATAGGGATTCCCCCAAGACAAACCAGTACATTTCTAACTAGGAAAGGCTAGACAATCATGAAATCAAAGAGGGCTGGGAGAGCATATTGTTGAACCAATCTGACCGAAAAGTGACCGTATTTGCTTGGACCACACATGCACTAGACACAGTGATGCACTGAGACCTGACTAAGTACCAAGTCTGAACTGTGTTACATTACAAGAAGAACCAAACGCCTAGGAGTTTTTAAACTCTCAAAGTTAAAATCTAGCTGGCTTGTTTTAAGGTACTCAGAATTTCAGAAATTATATGATGAAGCTATTCCATGCAAATCCTTACAAACATCGTACCTTGAGACATTTTAGTAGAGAAGGCAAAAGAGGTGCTTGAGAGAGCTTATGCTTCCATGACGGCTGCAGCCTCACGACGTGGCCCAGTAGCAAGAGGGCGGATAACCGAGAGGCGGCCTTGCCCACGTATTCATTCATTTTGTCCAAGAGGTGCTGAACATGCACAAGAACAAGAGAAATTATCTCAGTAAAGCTAGGGAAAGTCAAGGGACCCCAGGGAGACACTCATGTGAATGCGTGAAGTGCACACGAGGATAGGCAGGAGTGACCAACGCCAGTCTCTTGAGTGGTCACTTGGATGTAAAAAAAGCTCATGCAGGTAAAGAGATCAAACTCAAGGTTTTTTTAAAGCCATGCAAACAAACACACTGTTGTGTTGCATTAGTCCTAAGAGAGGGCAGCCAGTCTGCAACTCCTGAAAGAGAGTCCCCACAATACAGGTCTGTAAGCGGGAAGGAGACTCCTCTGTATCTTTCTGAAATACAAACAGGCCACTTCTTAGAATAACCACTGTTCTAATAAGTCTCTAATAAGTGGAGGCTGCTGAAGCTTCAGGGGATCCTGCTGGAAGCAGCTGCTTATTGCTACCAGGGCCTCACCTCCGTCGTTTGGCCCCACATATAACTCCGGTAGCAGTAGAAGTTAAAATTCAGCCCAGAGTGAAAAAAAACAAAACAAACAAAAAAACAACCCAGGATGTACTGTAAAAGGCAGACAATGGCAAGGCCTTCAAATCCCAGTTAAGTAAATCACCAGTACATACAAACTCAAGACAAATCAAAATGTGCAACTGCAAGGCTTTGTTAGCTATTTACCATCAACAAAAATAAAAGCAAAAACAAAACATAAAGGAGCCTTCCAAGTGCCTGGTGCCTGGAAAGAGCACTAGGCAATTAGCCCCATGAGGTACCCACATTTACAGCTTTTGCCATATGGATTAAAAGTCTAAAAGTGTTTAAAGATGGGTACCTTATGGATCATCGTCACTATACAATTACAGCTTAGGATGACAGGATTTCTTCTGAGAGCAAGATCTTTGAAGGCCTCTGAAATATGTTGTATTTTGAAACCTTTTCAGGAAACAAAAGTCCTGACGACTGTTTGTATGTGTAGCTACAATCTGGGAGCAGTGTCATCACTGGCACACGGAAGCGGAAGCAGTAAGCTATAAACACACCAGGCGCTGGGGCTACAGAGATGCAGTCACGGCCCTCGGAGAAAGTGTATCACATCTCTACCACTCAGCAGGTACCTTATCATGGGGCTCTTGCAAGGTAGTCAGGATGTGCAATACAGGCTGAGAGTTGGTTTCCAGATAATAATCCACCAGGGTGTTCACAAGCATAGGACCACGGTCTAAAGAAAGAAAAGGACTGTTTATAATAGTTATTTCCTCTAACATTCTAAACTTACCTCAAATGTTAATTGTCGTCAGTAACAAAATCCACAGAATGTTTCTTTGTACACTACCCAAAGTTACATGAAGGATTGTATTTCTGTTTTCTAAAATGAATTTAGGTTTAACAACAGGATAATAGCAAGTTTATATGCTTAAGTAGCCATAGTTCAGTTCAGTTGCTCAGTCATGTCTGACTCATTGCGACCCCATGGACTGCAGCGTGCCAGGCTTCCCTGTCCATCACCAACACCCTGAGCTTATTCAAACTCATGTCCATTGAGTTGGTGATGCCATCCAACCATCTCATCCTCTGTCGTCCCCTTCTCCTCCTGCCTTCAATCTTTCCCAGCATCAAGGTCTTTCCAATTCTTCACATTAAGTGGCCAAAGTATTGAACTTCAGCTTCAGCATCAGTCCTTCCAATGAATATTCAGAACTGATTTTCTTTAGGATTGAGACTCTCAAGAATCTCCTCCAGCACCACAGTTCAAAAGCATCAATTCTTCAGTGCTCAGCTTTCTTTATGGTCCAATTCTCACATCCATACATGACTACTGGAAAAATCATAGCTTTGACTAGACGGACATTTGCTGGTAAAGTAATGTCTTTGCTTTTCAATATGCTGTGTAGGTTTGTCATAGCTTTTCTTCCAAAGAGCAAGGGTCTTTTAATCTCATGGCTGCAGTCACCATCTGCAGTGATTTTGGAGCCCAAGAAAATAAAGTCTGTCATTGTTTCCAATGTTTCCCCACCTATTTGCCATGAAGTGATGGGAATCAGTGAACTAAAATGGACCAGAATGGGTGAATTTAATTCAAATGACCATTATATCTACTACCGTGGGCAAGAATCCCTTAGAAGAAATGGAGTAACCATCACAGTCAACAAGAGTCCAAAATGCAGTATTTGGATGCAGTTTCAAAAATGACAGAATGATCTCTGTTCGTTTCCAAGGTAAACCACTCAATATCACAGTAATTCAAGTCTACATCCCAACCACTAATGCCAAAGCTGAAGTTGAACGGTTCTATGAAGACCTACAAGACCTTCTAGAACTAACACCCAAAAAAGATGTCCTTTTCATGATAGGGGACTGGAACGCAAAAGCAGAAAGTCAAGAGATACCTGGAGTAACAGGCACGTTTGGCATTGGAGTACAAAATGAAGCAGGGCAAAAGCGAACAGAGTTTTGACAAGAGAACAAACTGGTCACAGCAAACACCCTCTTCCAACAACACAAGAGACAACTCTACACATAAACGTCACCAGATGGCCAACACCAAAATCAGACTGATTATATTCTTTGCAGCCAAAGATGGAGAAGCTCTACACAGTCAGCAAAAACAAGACTGGGAGCTGACTGTGGCTCAGATCATAAACGCCTTACTGCAAAATTCAGACTTAAATGGAAGAAAGTAGGGAAAACCACTAGACCATTCAGGTATGACCTAAATCAAATCCCTTACGATTATACAGTGGAAGTGAGAAATAGATTCAAGAGATTAGATCTGATAGAGTGCCTGAAGAATTATGGACGGAGGTTCTTAACAATGTAAAGGAGGCAGTGATCAAAACGAACCCCAAGAAGAAGAAATGCAAAAAGGCAAAATGGTTGTCTCAGGAGGCCTTCCAAATAGCTATGAAAAGAAAAGAAGTGAAAGGCAAAAGAGAAAAGGATAGATATACCCATTTGAATGCAGAGTTCCAAAGAACAGCAAGGAGGGATAAGAAAGCCTTCCTCAGTGATCAATGCAAAGAAATAGAGGAAAACAATAGAATGGGAAAGACTAGAGATCTCTTCAAGAAAATTAGAGATACCAAGGGAACATTTCATGCAAAGATGGGCACAATAAAGGACAGAAACAGTATGGACCTAACAGAAGCAGAAGATATTAAGAAGAGGTGGCAGGAATACACAGAAGAACTATATAGAAAAGATCTTAATGACCCCGATAACCACGATGGTGTCATCACTCACTTAGAACCAGACATCCTGGAGGTGTGGAGTCAAGTGGGCCTTAGGAAGCATCAATACAAACGAAGCTAGTGGAGGTGATGGAACTCCAGCTATTTCAAATCCTAAAAAATGATGCTGTGAAAGTGCTGCACTCAATATGCCAGCAAATTTGGAAAACTCAGCAGTGGCCACAGGACTGGAAAAGGTCAGTTTTCCTTCCAATCTCAAAGAAAGGGAATGCCAAAGAATGTTCAAACTACCACACAATTGCACGCGTCTCACACGTTAGTACGGAGAAGGCAATGGCACCCCACTCCAGTACTCTTGCCTGGAGAATCCCATGGACGGAGGAGCCTGCTAGGCTGCAGTCCATGGGATCGCTAAGAGTTGGACACGACTAAGTGACTTCACTTTCACTTTCGTGCATTGGAGAAGGAAATGGCAACCCACTCCAGTGTTCTTGCCTGGACAATCCCAGGGACAGGGGAGCCTGGTGGGCCGCCAGAAGTGACTTAGCAGCAGCAGCACACGTTAGTAACGCTCAAAATCCTCCAAGCCAGGCTTCCACGATACGCGAACCGAGAACTCCCTGATGTTCAGCTGGATTTGGAAAAGGCAAAGGAACCAGAGACCAAATTGCCAACATCCACTGGGTCATAAAAAAAAGCAACAGAATTCCAGAAAAACATCTACTGCTTCACTGACTACATTAAAGTCTTTGACTTTGTGGATCACAACAAACTGTGAAAAGTAGCCTTAAGAGCACATGAAATACTGTCTCCTTTTTAAAACTGTTCTAGTGACAAAAATAATTCACACCTATTGTTAACAACTCAGATTGTATCAAAGTGAATAAAACACAAGTGACGGTTTTCCTCACTGCTGGTCTCACAAGCCACTGCAGAGACAGACATTCTTGGATTTGGTGCATGTCCTTTCAAAACTTTGCATCCTGGGAGAATCGCCCACACGCAGCCCCCACATCTATACAGCCACGGTCTATGTGCACGTGTGTCTTTTCCACTCAACGAGGGGTTGTGGGAGGGTCTCCCTTCCTCCTGCTGTCACCACACCGTCCACAACAGCACCGATGACCTGCTTCCTTCTCTGCACCGAGCTCCTCGCTCTCCTCACGGCTCTACTGGTAATTCGGTCATCCACCTCCTGAAGGATACTTTGGTTTTTCCAAGTTTCTGTTACATTTCATTCAAGTGAATGAAATATGGATTCTTGTAAGTGGACCAAATGACATGTGCTGTTAATTAATGACAGATATTCCAAAAGGGGTAAACTCCCGTGTATTCATTCTTCTGCTAACAACACACATTTATATGTCCAATATTTGATTTCTGCCAATCTGGGAAGCAAAAAAAGGGTACTGTTTAAACTTATATTTCTACGATTAAAAAGAGGTTCTAGGTGGCTCAGTGGTAAGAGTCTGCCTGCCAACGCAGGAGACACAGGGTACGCAGGTTCAATCCCTGGGTCAGGAAGATCCCCTGGAGGAAGAAATGACAACCCACTCCAGTATTCCCGTCTAGAAAAATTCCATGGACAGAAGAGCCTGGTGGGCTACAGTCCATGGGGTCGCAGAGTCAGACACAACTGAGCACGCACACACGTATGTTTCATATTAAAAATGGCATATGATTTACAGATGAAACGATGTGTCTGGGATTTGTTTTAAAATACCTATGTGGGGGGGAGTCAGGGGGTTCATTGAAACAGTAAAGGCTGGGCATGCGGGGCTCCTTATGGGATTCTTACTTCTATGTTTGTGAGTTTATGTGAAGGGATTCCCAGGTGGCTCTGTGCTAAAAATCTGCCTTCCAATGCAGGAGACACGAGCTCGATCCCTGGGTCAGAAAGATCCCCTGGAGTAGCAAATGGCCACCCATTTCAGTATTCTTGCCTGGGAAACTCCATGGACAGAGGAATTCTGGCAGGCTACAGTCCACGGGGTTGCAAAGAGTGGATACAACTAAGCAACTGAGCACGTGTATAGTACACAGCCTGTGAACAGTTCCATCACCAAGAGCTTCACACACATACAGAACGAATCCACCCGTGTATGCTTTCTCCTGGTGGTTTTAAAGACTCTCTTTAGAAGATGAAGTAGCTAACCAGGGTAGGATCTGGCTTACCAGAATTGAGATTCTCTTTAAAGACAGTTGTTACATCATCACGCACACTCAGCAGAGGGGAGTCCAGCATGGAGAGGAGCTCCCCAATATTGGCTTGCTGGGCCATTATCTGACACGAATGTGCTCTGCTGGTTCAGGACGTGCATTAAAGACTTTGAAGGTTCTTCATTGATGCCACTACCAGCCTGAAAAATAGAAGAGGAACACTGTGATAAAACGGTCCCATTTTTCCCACAAAAACCTACTTGCCAGACAACCCGAGCATGTATTCAAAGCGGTGTTTGTCCACAACACTGTTGATCAAAGAAGCTAAGCTGTGTAAATAACAGTGTTCTTAACAAATTTATAAAGAGGAGTTCTAGGCAATGCAACAAAGAGAAACCTAATTATTAAAAAAAAAAAAAAAAAAAGACACCAGTTGGAATCATCCCAGCAACTTAGTAACAGGACTAAATCGAAGTTTTATTAGTGTTATTAATTACTGCTGATTCTACCTTGGGTTTAAGCTTCAAATCAATCATTTCAAATCAAAGAGTAGATGAACCATTTTCAGAAGAACTGAAAGAATACTATCTTCCTGATAACCCCAACAGTGTCTAGAAGACAGTATGGCCTGTTAGGTCACAAGTGGATGAGTTCGAAATCTGATTTCAACCCAGGATGGTTCCTCTGTTTTCAGTTTATGCCCCTCATTCCAGACACGGATCCCACACTCCAATGCTGCTGGTTACAGCGAAGTGGGTGTGAATGAACAGGGGCATCAGGGCAAACCCTGCACCTTCAAATACTCAGTCCTTCATGGCAGTGGAGCAGTCACTTTATATAAAAAACCAGCTCACTCTCCACGTGTCACTAGACACACTTACAACCATTCATTTCTCCCCACTATGGTTTTTAAAGCTATATGTGTAAAAACAGCTACCATTTCTTAGGCTCTGCAAACCCTTCACAAACATCATCAAATATACTCCATATATAACTACAGTATGACTGGTTCTTTTATCCCCCATTTTACAGGGAGACGAAAAGAGATCAAGCTATTTGCTTAGTGTCACAAAGCTGCTGCTGCAGCTAAGTCGCTTCAGTCATGTCCGACTCTGTGCGATCCCATAGACGGCAGCCCACCAGGCTCCCCCGTCCCTGGGATTCTCCAGGCAAGAACACTGGAGTGGGTTGCCATTTTCTTCTCCAATGCATGCAAGTGAAAAGTGAAAGTGAAGTCGCTCAGTCGTATCTGACTCTTAGTGACCCCATGGACTGCAGCCTACCAGGTTCCTCCGTCCATGTGATTTTCCAGGCAACAGTACTGGAGTGGGGTGCCATTGCCTTCTCCACAAAGCTAGCAGGAGGCAAAACCGGGGAGAACTGAAATTTGACCCCAAATGCACTTCACTCAAAGCCCTAAGTCCGTACAC
This sequence comes from Bos indicus x Bos taurus, assembly GCF_003369695.1. NCBI lineage: Eukaryota > Metazoa > Chordata > Mammalia > Artiodactyla > Bovidae > Bos > Bos indicus x Bos taurus. The sequence goes on from NC_040086.1 coordinate 102,066,738, forward strand.
GTGACATTAAACTAACTCGTGGTTGTGATCATCACAGTGACTGTAAGGCAGGCAGATCTTATCTTTATTTTACAAATCAGAGCATAGATATTCAAAAAGGATAAACAGTTCTGCCAAGGCTCCACAGGAAAGCAGAACTTAGATGGCGCAGCTCTCAGACCAACAACCATCTACGTCACTTGCAGCCACGTTAAAATACACTCTTAATTCGTATTTGCTTGTCTTTGAGTAAGCTAAAGCGACAGTTCTGGAAATGGCGGTCCAGTGACTAAGACTCTGTGCTCCCAGTGCAGGGGGCCCAGGTTTAATCACTGGTCAGGGAACCAGACACCACATGCCACAACCAAAGATCCTGCATGCTGCAACTAAGACCCAGCACAGCCAATTATATATTAATCCATAAATAAAGATACATACCTAAAAAAAGGACAGTTCTCAGGCTTCAGTGTGTATTAAAATCACCTGAGATCTAACTTTCTAGGCCCATTTTGGAACTGAATTGTGGACTTAGGAATCTTCATTTTAATAAGCACTCCAGAATAATTCTTTTAAGGGTAAATAAGCTCCACTTGAGAAACACTACACTAAGAAAAAACTCTGCTAATGAAGAGTTCAGCTCCTCCTACTAGAATGCCAAATTTAAAGTAGCAATGACTCCCTGAAACTAGTGAGCATTAACTTATTATTATCTATGCTCTTGTTTAATTACAACCTGGTGATATTCACTGATTTTTCTCTTGGTGAATCAGAAATTCATTAGCCAGAAAGATCAATTAAAACATATAAATGAATTTTTGATAGCAAATCTCGATATAGAAAGCATGCTGTATGATACAAATACAAGTTTATATTTATTTAAGTATAAATCCGACAGATAAATCATAAAGGTAGTAATTTCAAAGGACTCAGAAATGTGAGACCATAACCAGTAAGGTTTCACTGTAAAACTTGAAAGCTGAAAATAGAAACAAATTTCGTCTTATTATAAGTTGGATTATACTAAATTTACAAGTGAAGGTAATACCAACCTGTCAGGGTTTATTGTTCATCGAAAGGATTAAATGAGGTAACCTAAGCACAGTACCTGGCACAAATAAGCACTTGCTGAGTGGTACTCACATGTCACCATTACGAATACTGGTGAGAATCTTTGGGTCACCACTTTCAAAATGACTTTAACAGCACATTTATCTAGCTGATGCCCACATTCACTTCTACTTCGGGTAACTCACAAATGATTCTTAAAGGTGTTTTCCCCTAAGTTTGGTTTTGTGCCAGTAAAGCAGATACTTGCCTTGTCTCAGGCTAGTGAGGCTCCTGAGTCTGTCTTCTGTGCGCTCAGAAGACAGTCGTGTCGGAGCTGCTCCTGCAAATGCAGGCAGCCCGGAGCAGAGCAACCAAACAAAGATGGCGCCCATCCAGTCAACTCGGCGGAACTCAGGGCTGACCGTCACGGACCACCTCACTTGTTTTTCAGGTTGTAATTTAGATATAAAGTCTGGTTTCTGGAGGCTACTCTTTCCAAGTGCTTTATAGAAAGCAAAAATAATGTTTTAGTCTAAAATACACTCGTACATTTTTTTGGCAATAAGCTTTTGTTGCTTGTCTCCTCAGTTCTAAAATTCTACCTTTCAGTCGTATTTTTCTTATCCCCAGGAAAAATATAAATCATGGGTTTTTTGTGGGATTTTTCATTTAAGTGCCTCAAGTTCAAGGATTTTTGACATTCTAAAAGCCCTCTCGGGAGTTCAATCATAAGCCTTTGGAATTAGTTCCATGACCGGAATCTCTCTTTTTTAAACTTACTCAAATATTTGGTTAAGTGCAGGGTGCTAAGTAGGGAAGAAAGACGTAGCGTGTGCCATGAGGAACTAGACATACATGAGCAGGAAATGGACATGGTTCAGTGAGTACACAAGGGAGGGAAGGGACCAGCTCCAGCTGGATGCGGTGGGAGTGGGTGAGCTGCACGTGTTAAACACACTTTACAGCCTAGAGGAGACAAAGGAAAAGTCACTGAGAGGTTAGCACCACAGGCTCATCAGGCGTCCGCTTTCGCCATGCAAGTCTTGCTTCCGTTCTGGAAGTAACCAAGCATAGGAGACAGGAGACAGGAGAAGCTGAGCGTTCAGTATCTGAGTTCATACAGTTCTGTATTCTACACACCAGAGCAACATTTTGTTTAGTTTAAGACTACTGTCGGGGGCCACACGGCACAGTACAGTGCTATCAATGATGCTGTTTATATTAGGGAGTCATGACTTTCAACACCCAGACCCCACCCCAAAACCTGTCCCTCTGCCAGTCTCCTGGACCTCAGTAATAGGCACAACCATCAGTCTACAGCCGACGTCCAAGTGACATCCTTGACTCTTCAACGCTCACATCTAATCCTCTGGCAAGCCCACTGACTTCCCCTTCTGCTTCACCCCAGTCCGAGCCCCCATCGTGTCCCCTGAAAGACGAGGGACCAGCAGTCTCCATCACTCCTCTCCCCAACACCACCACCAAGACACTCTGAAACAGGGAAATCAGACTCCACTGCTCCCATGTAAAATCACCCAGCGGCTCCCCACAAAGCTCACAAGAGTTGGCTCCCCTGCGGCTGCCAGGCACCCCGCTGCCCCCGGCCTGCGTCACCGCACCCCACCTTCCAGCTCTAGTCTCGGTTTCTGAAGCTCAGGGACACAGCGCCCCGCCCAGGCCTCCGCACTTGCTGCTGCCTCCGTCCTTGGGGCGCTCTTCTCCCAGATCCTCGTGCTGCTTTTGGTTTCAACTCTCTGCTCAAAATGTCACCATCTTGGAGAGGCCCCCAGACCACCTAATCCAAAGCAACAGGGGGTTCCAAGTCACTGCTTCTGAATAAACCAAACTTAACCTCTACACTGGTAACCAGATTTGATCAAACAGAACACTTAGCATGGTCTCAACAAGCTTGGAAAACAGGGATTTACCAAATTCGGTTTTAGTTTCTATTTTTGGCCCAAATCTGGCTGTGGCATTGGTCTGTAGGACTGAAAGTTGAACAGTGAATCGCCCACTTTAGCAGCATTTCTGGGATCCCTGACTGTGTACGTGTGACCAGCAAGGATATGTTAATGTTACCATCATATGTAATCCACACAATGTCTGTAATGTGGACAGGCATGCGTTAGGATTACCGTTAACAGCAGAACAAAGGGAAAATATTCTAGATGCAACATCTAAGCTTTGTGTTTTATAAGTTGAAGTTCCATCAATACAATATTTAATCATTATTATTAAAAATAAAAGCTTCAGTTAATGTGATTTTTATGTTCGAAAACAATTAAGGACTTTCAAACAGTTAAATATATTAATGGGTATCAAGAAGGTAGGTTCACTAGATATCTTTACAAATAACAGTAATTATTCTTTGAGCCAAATGTTTATAAAACTTTTAACAATACTTGGCTACACAACAGAAATTAAAGTGTATTTTAATTCTAACCTGTACAGAATTGTTTTACATTTATTATAAAAAATAATCATTTAATAACTTCATTTAATTTGTAATCCTAATTTGTAGTCTTTCAAGAAAAGTCAGATTTGGAAACAGCACACGTCTTGTGAAGGTGAATTAAAAATAAAATGCCAGCTTGTTACCTAAAAACCCAAACCACAGTCAACAATATCCACGATAAATCATCTTCAAGTCAAACATAAAGAATATGAAAAAAAAATGTTAAGAAAAAAATGAAATACTCAAACACATTTTATACTCACTAATCAAAAAATTTCAAAACAGATTTTACAAAACCGTTATAGGAAGACAAGTTCTTGTAGTTTTTGTCTTGTATTTTGTGTCTATGGGGGCTAAAAATTTAAACAAAAAGCTTTTCAAGATGACTGACATAGGTTGTCAATAATTGTTAAGGTGGCTTTAAGGTGAAGGATCCTTGAGGCTTGACCAAGTTATGAATCCCAGATACAGGTTCCTTCTAAAACATAATTTACCAGAAACTCTCCTGAATTCCATTCTGCTTTGTCCACAAAGGTTAGTGATGGGACTAAAAGCGGCAGCTGAAGAGGAACATCTTTCTAGAATCACACACCCGCTAACACAGGGGCAATCCAGCAGCTGACGGTGCTGACCAAGTACTTTTCCTGCATTAAAATTTCAAACTTTAACAATATGACTACTGAAACACAAAACAAGTGCAATACTGAAAAATATTTAACACCATCTGAGGTTTCTGATGTGTGACATTCAGCTTGGGCCTCGAGGATATGAACAGGACCATCTGACACTGGGTTCAAATACATATTCAGTGGCCTTCCAACAACGGACAGGGTGAAGTGCCCATTAAACACTTGAAAATGGGACTTCCTGGGACCACCAGCCCAAGGTTAAGAATCCACCTGCCAGAGCAGGGGACCCAGGTTTGACCCCTGGTCCAGAAGATTCCACAGGCCGCGGGGCAAATGAACCTGTGAGCCACAACTACTGAAGCCCATGCACTCTAGAGTCTGTGCTCCCCAACAAGAGAAGCCGCCGCAATGAGACATCCCTGCTCGCCACAACTAGAGAAAGCCCGTCCAGCAATGAAAATTCAGTATAGCCAAAAATAAATAAATAAAAAATTTTAAAAAATTTTGTTTTGAAAATGAAAAGTCAAACTCAGAAAGTCTTCCGTACTCGTGAGGGAATAACGCTTCTTCCACCTTCTTTTGAGTCTACAATCTGTATTAAGACCCTGTCTGTGAACAGACAGCAAGCTTTAAGGCAAAAAAAACCTTATTTCGTAATTCTTATGAGGTAAGATGAGGCAGACAGTGACAATACAGCAAAGGGCAACCAGGGAGGCATCAGATGAATCCCACTAGCCGTCTGTGTACAAAGATAGCGGACGAAATGCCTTCCCATCTTCCTTATGCCCTTCCTGCAGACAGAAAGCTGCAGCGCTGCGCTGCACACTCCTGCCTCCAAACTCAAACTCAAAATCTTGCTCAGGGACCACTCAGGCTACACTCCTAGCCACAGACATGCCAGATCCCTGTGTTTAGGAAGGATATCCTCCAGCTCTTAGAAACCACGATAGCATATATCTCATCCCCAGAAAACTGATTAAGACAAGTAACAGATAAAGCCACGTTAAGATGTAAATGCTAACTCATTAGCTCAGGGTCCTCAGCCTAGCTCATACACTAGAATAACCTGAAGAGGCTATGAAGTCCTGAAGCCCAGGCCTCACTCCAGAGCAGGTTATGGGGCAGGGTCCAGACAGGACAGCTGGTTTGTTTTATAGACCCATGTGGGTTTTTAAGGCACAGCCAGGGTTGAGAACCTCTGTGCTAGTTAAATGGCTTGCTCAAAACACGCAGGATTCAATTTTATTTAGTGGTTAAAACCAAATTTTGCTGTTAGACAGAACTGATTTGAGTTGCAAGTACCAGCCATACACCCTTAGGAAAATTATATAACATTTCAGAGCCCAATTCCTTATCTGCAAAATGAAGACACACCAAAGGTATGGCTGTGAAGAGGGAAACAAATAACCACAGAACGCACTTAACACCATGCCTGGCACTGAGTAAGCCGTTAATAAATTACCGGTAATTTGACTAATTACTTCACGGCACAGACGGTCCAGTTACTGGCAAATAGCTAAAATCATACGTTACACCCTGAATGCAAAGAAACCTCTTCACACCAGTGCAACCACAGACAAGATAAATGATTCTCCCCTCCCTTCCCCACAGCCGCTGCACTGAGTTTACACCTTACCTGTTCTGGGGACAATTGGTACTTCAGTTTTCTGTGCTGTCAACCTGGTGTTTTTCATGGTCACTGGAGAGAAAAAACACGTATCTGTAAATCACCATCTCACGCTGCAGTGAGATCCCGGACGCCGTCAGAGGGGGGTCGGGGTTCACCGGCTTCCCACTCCGCCCCATCCCTGACAGGTGGCCACCTGGTTTCCACTGGAATGAACACTCGGAATCACTGGGTGCACGGGCCTCTCCCCATCTACATTTCTGAACAGCTGGCTGCGGGAAATTCTTTCTATTGCGCTGAACTTGTAAAGTCCACCTTTTGCTAACTGTCTTTTTTAGAGCTATAAATGAGTGGGCAGTAAATGCACGGGTAGGACAGGCTCTAGAATTAGAGCTCGGAGTAGGAAAAAACCCAGGCTCCGCCACTGAGCAGCCGTGCAACTCTGGCTGGCTGACTGCATGTCTCTAAAATCTAACCTTAGATCCTGTCATCTGTACGGAGAGAAGAGGCGCGGCACCTGCCTCCTAATGCTGCGTGTGGCAGAGTAACTACCCAAGGTGCCCCAGGAGTAAGAACAGCTCCGGGCACGGAGCACGTCCTGGTCCCCCATAAGCCCCCCGCCCCCGCGACCCTGCCCCACTAGCCTCACCTTCTCTCAGCTGACCTGTGTGCTCCCCACTTCACCGACCTCTACCCGCTCCCGAGCTCAGTCTTCACCCTCAAATTCTCTGCTTGAACAAGTGCTTCCTCAGAGAGCCTTCACTTCCCTCCACTCACGCCCAGACCAGGTCAGGCGCAGCACGTGCTCTCTGTAGCCTGTGTTTCTTGGTGTCGCTGACCACGAGCCAATTAAATAAGTGCAATGAGTTACTGAGCATGTCCCTATCACCAGCACAGGAGTTCCAGGCAAGGAAAGACAGGAGCGTCTTCAGCACTGTATCTCCTGCAGCTGCCACAGAGTCTGGGACTTGTTGACAGAATGACTAGAGGTCAGAATATTTCTTAAATAAATGTACAAAGCTGAACTCGGCCTTCAAAACAGCACCACCTTAACCTAATCCCTCTGCATGACAAACATAAAATATTTGAGAACAGCCAGCATTTTTCTGTTTTCTTCTCCTGCTCTCCTTTCTAAATTATATTAAATATCCATGTTTAACATGATATATATACAGTTTGCTTTTTAAAATGTGGATCCTTCAAACTACATTTAGTACAGCCTGATTAGACTGTGAGCTCCATGGGGACTCGGACCTCCTGTTGGGCCCACTGGTGGACACCCAGGGCCTATTTAGCGTCCGGCACCCAGTGGGCAAATACACCCCGTGTGAGTCAACAAAGAGTTCACCAGCTTCTTCGGTAGCCATTCCAGGGTGGGATGCAGACCTGGCAGCTGAACCTCATACACAATATAGGCCTAATTACACTCAACAGAGAAGAGCCTAGAAGCAAGCCCTTCAATATATGATCCTGGCCAAAGTTGAACTAGTGTGTCGGGCAGCTCTCTCACAGTTAAAACTTCATGCTCAGATGATGGAGTAATTATCTTTCCTTGTGGAACACATTCTAGGCATTTAATACGAGCGGTCCTCGGCACCATACTCCAAGTGTGTGTGCACAGCTGGGCAGAGGCTGGCCTTCCGAGGAGGCCAAGGCAACCATTCAGACAGCAGTGCTTGCCCAGCCACAGTCACTCCACCAGAAGGGCTGCAGTCAAAACCCTGGAGCCTCTAACCTTGAGAATGTTAGAATCAGCTGTGAGTCCAGTGAGTCATGCAGACTCCTCTTGCAATTAATCGCAGTTGGATGTTTTACCTGAAGAGGAACATCTAAGGCAAGGGTAAAATTAGGATGTAATACCAGATGTGACCTCGTAGCCTGTCCAGCCAGGGTCACTGTCACAGATAAAGAAACTGGCATAGAAAGTGAGAACGGTTTTTGTCCAATGCTCAACACTAACATTTACGTCTTTACCACCATGCCAAAAGACGGTAATGGTAGTGAGTGTTGGCGAGTCAACGGCTGCCTGCCATTATTTATATTTGGAAGTGTTTACTTGTTCACTTATATTTAAATCCTGCCCCATGGAGGTACTACTAGGGAAAATCATGTGACCTGTGAACTTCCTGCTTAGAAGTGAGGAATGGAAAGACCCTCCTCAAAAATGTGTGCCCCTGAGGGGTTCGGATGGAAACACCTGTCAGAGCGTAACAGGGCCAATGCATGTTCTTACCGTCAGAAGCCAAATTAAAAAGGAAACATGCCCTCAGACCTAGACCCTTCCTCTTTGATGTCTGACCCCAAAGCGGTGTCCTCACCTGAAAGCAACACGGTAACTGCCCTTCTACAAGGGTAACTAAGACGTCTCTCTGAATAAAAATAAACGGCAGGTTCCAGCAAGAAGATGAGAGCTCGTGCTTCAGTGTTTTGAGATTAAGCAGGAGGAGCATAGGCCAAGTTGTTTTCACATTTCACCTTCATTTCATTCTTCAGGTGTTTACAGAGAGATGGCCTATGTACACAGGGCCACACACGGACTCCAGCTGGACCGGTCATGTGGAGGTGGCATCAGCAGGACCTGTACACATTTTTTCACGCATCTCTGTGCTAGCATATCTGCATTACAAGCTGAGAGAGCTAAGAGCTGCATACACCTTTATGAAACACTCGTGGCAGGTACCCAAATGCCTCTAGAAAGCATTTTATCTGAAAATATCAGTTGAATATTCGGACTTTTGGAAAATCAAGTCTGTGGCCTTCTCACCCCTGGGACTCTTCAGAACCACAATCCACATAAAATATGTAACTATGTATCACATCGCCTAAGATAATTTTGTACAACTTGTCCATAATGTAAAAACAACTACAGGTATAATGAAGGTAGGCAGACGTCTTTTCACTGTGACTTGTTTTCTATGCTGAGGTTTTATCTAAGAAAGTTCAGAGACAAGTCAGACACAGGTTGAGGCACAGATGGACTGTGCCATCATCAAGTGCAGCACAGACAGAAGAGGAAACTACACCGATGGCACGGACAGTAGTAAGACGTCAGTGGTATACCTTTATACATTCAGGCCGGGCTCTGGCTCCGTATCGCTTGGGTGATTTCTTACAGGAATATTCTACCGAGTGAATAAAGTTGACTTCAGCACAAATGCATCTAAAAAAGGTAAGACACGAGCTCCAACTCCCCTCCCTACTTCTGCACGGAGGGAAATACCACTCAAGTGTGTGAAAGTGAGACAGCTGAGAGCAAAACCTGGCAGCATGTACAGTCACGTGTGATTTAAATGGTCTCAGCAGTGTGGTCCCTCTCAAGGTTGTATAAACAGAGGAGGAGCTCCAGGTACTCCATTCAGAATGTTAGCCATCAGGGACCCAAAAGGACAATCTGCTGGAGCATATAACCTATTTCATAGGTGGATCCTCTAGTATCTTGTCTGCAGGGAGAGACACTGATTTTGGTTAGGTGTACGTCTTCTATAATATAAGGCACTTCCCTGGTGGCTCAGCGGTAAAGAATCTGCCTGCAATGCAGGAGAAGCAGGTTCAATTCTTGGGTCAGGAAGATCCCCTGGAGAAGGAAATGGCAACCCACTCCAGTATTCTTGCCTGGGAAATCCCATGGACAGAAGGAGCCCGGCAGGCTACAGTCCATAGGGTTCCAAACAGTAGGTCTTGAGTCAGTGACTAAAAACAACAGCAACCACCACCTCATCTATAAACTATGTTTCTTATGATTTAACTTTCTATTAGCATGAACAAAATTATTTACCAAGAAAATAAACCAAGTGTCATGTTTCAAAATACAGAGCTTCTCTTAAATAAATCTGAGCAAACTGTAAGTTTTCTTTAGGTTTCAAGTTCAAGGACTAAAATAGAAAACTCCTAGGAAATAAGGGCACAAGCTTTGATAGTCTAGGACTAACACCTGTGGGTTTCAAAGGTGGTCCTCACACCAGCAACACCCATCACTTGGGGATTTACGCCTGGTCTGAGACCTCTGAATCTGGAAGTGGGGTCTTCCAGACTAGTGGTTCCACTGAACCACTAGTCTAGGAAGGAGGGGGAAGGCAAGAAATATTAAATATATATATATATATATACACACACACATATATATACATTTGAGGTTAAAAAGGAAACAAAAAATAGATAGTAGATAAACCTTGGAAAAAAGCCGAACGGAATTCTGCCAGGTGATAAAGGTACACAGGGACTGAATGCTAAGCCTGACAAGCATTTAGCAAGTTACACACCTGAGTTCTCCACTTATAACTTCTTTTAATGTGACACCTAAGGTTGATTTCCCAGTGAAGTGTAAAGAACCTTTCAATATAAAAGTTTTAACAAAATGATTTATAGTACAAGCAGCACATAGTCCATCTTTAAAAGACTTAGGCCTTTCCTATCTGTGGGTTGCTTTTGTTTCTGAAAGCCCGAGTTCAATTTTTAAGAGCAGTAAACTATTTGGAATGATCAACTGGCCTTCAGGCTGGGTCTGTAAAGTTCCTATTCAAGTTTTCTTATCTGTGTGAATTTTGTTGGAGCTGATGGGATAGAAAAGGCTATTTGGTCCACAGCTTCCCACAAACTCTCATAGGAGAACTGAGGCCCTCCAAACCTTAAGAACCACTGACCTTTCAACTAGTTATGAGCTCAGCAGTTCAGACCATTTATCAAGTGAAAGATTAAATGTGTGGGTTCTGGAGTCAACCAACAGGGTTCAAATCCTAGCTCAACTCACTGAATAAGTTACTGAAGCCTCCACTTTCTCATCTCCCTATCATGTCCCTGCAAGGTTTCGGGAAGAGCTAACAGGATCAGGAATGTCAAAAACTTTAGCACACTGTTTGGCATTGTGCCAATAAATACAAACTTTATTATAACAATATTACTACTACACAAAATGTACTGCTAGGTACATAAGGCTTAGAAGTCAACACTTACTAACTTATATTTGAAACATTGATAAAGTCATTCTGTAGTTTAAAATGGATACACTTCATGTTTCTCAGCTGTGCTTGTGTGCTCTGTACTCAGAGCACCACAGATCTTAACCACTGCAGACAGTAAGGTCATGACATTTGTTCTTTCTCACCGCGGCCCAGTGTGCCCTCCATCACCAACAGGAGAGTAAAATTATCCCTTGTCACTCAGATACTTCATGGGCTCTACTGCCATCATCTTTCCTTTAGAAGGTGACCTGTGAATTCTAGGCCAGTAACTACCATGTCTTGTTTGTATCAAAACTAGGTTTTTAAGGCACTTTACTCATTAGATGACAACCTGAATTCATTCAACCTTTAAAAGTGTTGTTACCTTTTGCTGCTTCCCTGTATAGAAAAAAAGTTAGTACTACGCAAGAGAAGTAAGAAGAAATAAGCAAGGTCCTGGGATTATATATGTTTTATATACACGAAAGTTTTCGTTTTTTTGTTTTTGTTTTTTTCCTTCTCCCCCCTCCCAAAAATAGACACTAGACATTAAATTACTAACGTTTAGGAACTACAGGCTTAAAAAGCAAACCAGGTTTATGTACACCTATGGCTGATTCATGTTGAAGTTTGACAGAAAACAACAAAATTCTGTAAAGCAATTATCCTTCAATAAAAAAAATAATTTTTTTAAAAAAAGCAAAGCAGAAGAGGGATAATCTAAAATTGTTGATGGTAATTTTAGACCAATTTAAATGGGCTGAAACCTTCTTCAGACCAATGGAAAAAAAATAGTTTTTTTCATATACAAACTATATGAAACAATGAGAGGGGAAATTTTAGTGTTTAAGTATATGCCATTTATAAATATTTATTTTTAAAGCAAAAAGCTAAAGGTAGAGGTTTCAATGCTATTGAGTACACTTTTCTTTCATGCTTGCAGCTACTTAATTGATAAACAAAACTATTACCAATAAAACTAATCTCTCAAAGAGATTTATAATATTAGGCACTTACAAGGAATATCTTTTTCTAAAATGTGATAGGAAAGGATAAAAACTCAACAGGTCAAGCTAAAAGTTGCTGGTTTGCTTAGTTATTATAAAGCCATTTAACACCTGATTCAATCAACATAGAATGTTTACCTGAACCCCCAAAGGACTTGAAATCTATGTGACTTTTAGAAAAGCTTGAAATGGTTGATGTATTGCTGTATGTGGCTCATCTGCAGTCAAGAATACCTAATTAATTCCAGGAAAAGTTAATTTTAGTCCACCAAGGCCCTAGGACCCGGAAAAGAATGGCACCTGCGCCTTAACACACTTTAAAAGAAAAGACGCCTGAAGATCAAGTCAGCTGTACCTTAGAGCCCCTGACTTACCCCCACTACACACACCAGAGCTTAGGAGCCATTTCAAGACATGCCTCTGCAGTGAATTATAAATTAAAAGAAAAATAGCCAAACTGATAACTTCAGCCACTGGTCCTCAACCTCTGGTGCCATCAGAATCACCTATAACTTCTTCCAAAATATATACCCAGGGTGTCCTCAGCGACATATGCAAACTACCTGTGCGTGAAGGTTTGAAAGACACTACTGATAAGAGATTTCTCGTTTCCAGCGATTTCATTATTCTACAGACAGGAATACATTTGATCTGTCCCAGTCAAGACTGTTTGGTTTCACTTCACAAATGAGAACAGAAGGCATCATGTTACACCCGCAGACTGGGATGTCTTCCCTCTTAAGAATCCAATCAGGCAGAGTACAACTGAGTCACAGGATTTGAGACACGCCAATTCAACGGAAAACAAGAATGTGGGTAGCTGCCTAGGAATCTCTCTAACTAGGAATTTAGGAACATACCAAAGTCTATGACACCAGGAAATGCATGAAGCAGAGAAAGCTTACATCATTTGCCCTTTCATGCACCTGATGTAAGAGTGTTTGGCGTAAGATATTAACTTTAGTAAGACGATATTTTCCATTTACATCTTCTATAAACACCCCTTAAGTTTACACCCGGTGGTTAGAGGAAGATTCTGCAGCTCCCCAGGGCCATAGCAAAGGATGTTTCACTGTTTCTGAGGCGCCTCATTTGCTTGATGCACGACCGTTAAAGTTTGCATTTCCCCATACGACCTTAAATCAGTTTCCACATTTGCATATTCCAGGTTTACTCGGGAATGTTCAACTTAAGAATCACAGGTGGTTGCTCAGTAAATCAAGGGCTCCCACAAGGCTGGGTTTTATAATGCTTCTCGAAATTTACAGCCCCGTTTCATCAACAAGTGCAAATTCAGAGGACTCCAAGTTGATCCCCAAATTATAAATCCAAGTATCTCAGAAGAATATTATTCTATTTTAGTACTTTTACCAGCTTAGGCTGTGTCAAGTGAAGTGCTATTTCTATGCTTTCTATAAAAAATCCGGCAAGGATTTTAGCACGGCTTCTTTCTGCAGTAAACGCATTGGTTTTATGAAAACATCAAATACTTTCCAGCCTAATTTAGACTACCGTGTTTATAGTCACAACACTGCTATCCCAAACAAAAGCTAAAGTATGTGAGCAAGTGGGCCCCTCTTCAAAATTAAGCACACACACACAGGCACTTATGCACAAACCCCGGCCAACTGATTAACTCTAATCACCTGATCAGAAAGAATGACAAGTCAGATCTGATCTATTAACAGATAAACGAGAATCATGTTAAGTACAAACAAAGACAGGAGCACAGTCTTGGAATCAGAATCCAGTCCAATCCTGGCTCACAGAATCCTAAAGGTGTGACCTTGGGGCACGGTACCCTCATCTCTCTGGGCCTCAGTTTCTTCATCTGAGAAATGGGAGGGATTCCTGGTGGCTGCCTCTCCCCTTTGTCGCGAGGGCTAAAGGAGGTGACGACTGCGGAGCCCTTCCACAGTGCGTGCTCCGTCAACAAGCTGCTGGTGTCAGGAGGACCGCGCCCCCTCCAAAGCCCCCACCCCCACCCCTCCAAACCCAGAACGCCAGAAGCAAAACTCTGTACTAGGAGACACAAAGAAAGGGCTTTAATTCTCAAAGGGCTCTCTGACTGCCGGTTCTTCATCCTCCAGTTCCTCAAATGAATGAATGAGCGTCTAGGAGTGGCTCTGCAAATAGCTGTCTCTTAAGAATCACCTCTGCCGGCTGGAAGGTAACTGTCTTTCACCATCAATTAAACACCCAGAAGCACACCTGGAGCGAGGCACACACGCTCCTGCAAATTTCTGCGGAGACACCGAGTCCGGGCAGGTCCCCGATGCCCACAGGCAGACTCCATTCATTCCCCGCCTCCCCCACCCCTGACCCCTCTCATCAAGCCCTGGCACCAGCCCCCACCCCCCAATCCAGACCTGCCTCTCCCGCGGAGGGTCTCTCCTCGGCTCTCCGCACCCCGCGGGAACCTGTCACCCCACCGAGCAAGGGGCTGGCAAAGCGGCCCACCTCACCCCCTGCCCTCGACACCGCGGCCTGGGGGGGTGCAGCGGTCCCCTCCGCCGCCGAGGAGGGGCCAAGTGCCGGCCGGGGCCGCCTCTCCTCCCCCAGAAACCCGTCAGGCCCCGTCGGAGATAGCGAGTAATAAGAGGGAGGGGAAAGCTCTCCGAACCCCCCCTTCCCGGGGTCCCTTCCCCGGCAAGTGAGCCCCTTGCCCAAGCCCCACAGGGCTTCCCAGACTGGGGTCATGGTGCCGGGACCGTCCCGAGAAGACCCCAGCGAAAAGGAAGGGGCGACACCCCCGTACTCACCCACCGTCTCCTCCCCCTCAGCTGTTTACCTCACAGTTCCTCCAGCCTACAGGGCGCCGCCATCTTGGACGTACAGCACCTCCCCCCCGTCGTGAAATGTCCACTGCCGCTGCAGCCTCCGCCACGAAAAAGAATCCCCACCCGCGCCTCGCCTCGACCTCGAATCCGACGACCGTCGACCTTGGCCGCCTGCCCCTTTCGAAAGAAGGGGCCGTTCTGCTCATTACTGGTGGTGCTAACCGGTCGAGAAAGAGCCAAGGGGAGTTGTACGGTTGGGGGTGTGGGGGGGCGGGGAGGCGGGGACGGGCGGAAGGATTCCGAAGGGGAGCTGCTGAGAGATCTTGTGACTCCAAAGGAGGCAAAAAGAAGGGCCGGCGCGGCGGGGAGGAGCCACGCGAGAGCTAGGGGCGGGGAGGCGGTCACGTGACCCGGGCCGGGCGGGAGGGGCTGTGCAAGAGGCGTAAACAAGTTGGCCGAGCTGGGTGTGGTTGGGGCGCCTCCTGCATTCCCGAGCCTCGCACACCCGGATACTCCCCAACCGAGGGTCTCCCTGTGCCTGACCGCAGAGCTTCCATCTTGTTTCCCAAGGAGCCAATGACCCCCGTGGGCGAAGGGCTTGCGGAGAATCCCACTGACTTCTGCCCCTCAGATTGCTAGCATTTCAGACACCCGGTCACGACATCTGTGGAAAACCACCATAATCAGAGCTGGCTGCTTTCAAAGCCCAACCCCTTCATTCAATCCTTGCCCTGCCCCCTCCCTGGCTGTGTAAACCTGGACAAGTTTTGAAGTCCTTTGAGCCTCAGTTTCTTCCGCTGTGAAATGGGCATAATAACACGAGTGGAGTGAGGATTCAGGGACATAAAGTACGGAGGGTGTTTAAGCACAGTGACCCACGCAGGGTAAATGCTCACAAGATGATGGTCCTCGAAGGCAGACTATGGTGAGCGCTGTGACTGATCCGGACCAGGGTGAGAGAGGCCGCAGTCTGAGGTATCTGAAAGGCTTTCTGAAGGAGTGCGCATCAAGCTAGGCCTTAAAGGAAAGGTAGGTTTTATGAAATAGAAATGGGAGAGGCAGTTGGGAAGGAAAGAACTAAAAGAAGCTAGCACCGGGACATAACTCTGGGTGAGTTATGGAAACAACAAGTTTTGTCATGGGAACCATTTGGGTCACAAGGCAAGGCAGCATATGGCTTAAGGGGCCTACTGTGAGAGTGACCAGGGTTCCAGGAGGCCCAGCGTGGTCCCAGGTAGGACTGCTGTTAGCCTGTAGGGTTAGAGAGGCCCCAAGAGCATTAGAAAAAAGCCTTTCCTCTGGGCCCACAGTCCATGTGAGCAGAGCCATGCAGGATCTTGGCCCTTAGCCACCCACACCCACTTCTGGGGGCCCTTGAGCAGTGCACAGCCTTTATCACCATCCTGGCTTATGGGGCAGGTGGGCATTGACTTGGGAATTCCACCAGCCTAACCCTGCCTGCAGACAGCTGGGGAAGCCAAGAGGTTGTTGCTCAAACAGACTAGAGTGTGAACACAGGTTTCTGCCATCATGCTAATGAACTGAGCCTTCGTTTCTTCGTCTGCAACGTAGGGGTTTTAATATTAATCATGATGCCTACAGGATAGGGATTTGGGGTGGATTCAGTGAGACCTTAAGATGTAACCAGCATAAAGCCTATTTCAATAAGTGTTAGTTTTGTTAGCATTTCTCAGTGCACTCTCAGCTGGCGTCCAATCGCTGCCTGGGGCGAGTCCACCCGGTGCTAACTTCGGTGTAGTCACCCAGCATGGTCAGGTGGGGCCCAGAGATGGAAGGGCTGGAGGAGAAGAGGGGCGTGCCCAGCTTTCCCTAGTCCACAGACCATCTCACAGGAGCAGATTCCTGCCTTGGCATTAGCACTGTGGCAAGGACTCGGGCACACTGTGAATCCACCAGGGATCAGGAGGGATGGAGTCGGGGGACGGGCACGACGCCAGAGCTCCAGCCCAGGAATCCCCTTTCCCCACCCCCCTCTTCCTTGGCTCAGTGACCTCATCCTGCTGGAATGCTATCCTCCGTGGAAGGGAGCAGTGATACACGAGCCTCATCAGCTTCTGGCCCTCAAGGGGACCATAACTGCACTGTTACTGTTTATACAATATCTGGAAGAAGAATGGTAATAGTTCTCTCAATATGGACCGCTAGGGGCTTGTGAAGAGGAGGCTAGGAAGAAAGGCAGAGGCAGCCCTGCCCCTGCTCATGGGCTGGCTCCATATTTTCTGCTTTTCTGGGATTGATTTTGTCATTGACTTGTTCAGTCACTAAGTCATGTCCGACTCTTTTTGACCCCTTGGACTGCAGCACACAAGGCCTCCCTGTCCATCAGCAACTCCCGGAGCTTGCTCAAGCTGACGTCCATCAAGTCAGTGATGCCATCCAACCATCTCATCCTCTGTTGTCCCCTTCTCCTCCTGCCGTCAATCTTTCCAGCATCAGGGTCTTTTCCAGTGAATCAGTTCTTCGCATCAGGTGGCCAAAGCATTGGACCTTCAGCTTCAGCATTAGTCCTTCCAATGAATATCCAGGATTTCCTTTAGGATGGACTGGTTTGATCTCCTTGGTGTCCAAGGGACTCTCAAGAGTCTTCTCCAACACCACAGTTCAGAAGCATCCATTCTTCAGCACTCAGACAGATGTTAATCAGACCACTATCTTCCACGTACCTTCCTGGATCCTCTCCAGGGCACGAGCTTCTGGCCAGGCTTTCTCCAACCATCTTGTCCACACTCAGTGACAGAACAGAAGCGATGAGCCCTCGGAGGCAGGTGGCACTGACTTGCTGTGTGTGAGGCACACCTGTGCATTTGCCTGGGCAGCAGCTCCCCCTCCCCATCCTGGGACCACAGCATCAACCTCAGGCAGCTGGACCCATCTGGCCAATCCCAGGTCCCAAGCATCCAGCCAAAGGGATTGGCACAGTTGACATGTGACCCAAGTTGGGCCAATCAGGGTGCTTCCTTGAGTCTTTATACATGGCCGCTGAAAGAGCTGTTGTCTTTCCTCTGGGGTCATTGAACTAGGATAAAGCTAGGGAGAAGTGGCCCTCCCCTTCTCCCTCTGCTACCTCAAGCTCCATGAACGCTCTAGCCAAAAGATGGAAAAGATACAGAGAAAGAGATGAAAAGAGAAATGTTGGTTGTTCTCCCCTCAAGGGACTTCTCCCCTTTACGAAGTCCCTGAGGCCAGCTTTACCCTGGGCTTCTGAGTTCATGAAGGGAAGACTGTTTTGGCTGATGCTAGTTTTAGCTGGATTTCTGTCCTTCCAGATGCAGTTAGATTTGAAGGCATTTGGAAGGACCCCACTAGTCAAAATTACATCCTTTTCAGTGTCACAGGTTTATCCATTTGAGGGGTCCTGTTGGTTCAGCTTTCTGCATGGCAGCCCCCTGCTTTCATTTCAGTTCAGTTCAGTTGCTCAGTCGTGTCTGACTCTTTGCGACCCCATGAATCACAGCACTCCAGCCCTCCCTGTCCATCACCAACTCCCAGAGTTCACTCAGACTCACGTCCATTGAGTCGGTGATGCCATCCAGCCATCTCATCATCTATCGTCCCCTTCTCCTCCTGCCCCCAATCCCTCCCAGCGTCAGGGTCTTTTCCAGTGAGTCAACTCTTCACATGAGGTAGCCAAAGTATTGGAGTTTCAGCTTTAGCATCAGTCCTTCCAATGAACACCCAGGACTGATCTTTAGGATGGACTGGTTGGATCTCCTTGCAGTCCAAGGGACTCTCAAGAGTCTTCTCCAACACCACAGTTCAAAAGCATCAATTCTTCGGTGCTCAGCCTTCTTCACAGTCCAACTCTCACATCCATACATGACCACAGGAAAAACGATAGCCTTGACTAGACGGACCTTTGTTGGCAAAGTAATGTTTCTGCTTTTGAATATGCTATCTAGGTTGGTCATAACTTTCCTTCCAAGGAGTAAGCGTCTTTTAATTTCATGACTGCAGTCACCATCTGCAGCGATTTTGTAGCCCAAAAAAATAAAGTCTGACACTGTTTCCACTGTTAACCCGTCTATTTGCCACGAAGTGATGGGACCAGATGCCATGATCTTAGTTTTCTAGATGTTGAGCTTTAAGCCAACTTTTTCACTCTCCTCTTTCACCTTCATCAAGAGGCTCTTTAGTTCCTCTTCACTTTCTGCCATAAGGGTGGTGTCATCTGCATATCTGAGGTTATTGATATTTCTCCCAGCAATCTTGATTCCAGCTTGTGCTTCTTCCAGCCCAGCGTTTCTCATGATGTCCTCTGCATATAAGCTAAATAAGCAGGGTGACAATATACAGCCTTGACGTACTCCTTTTCCTATTTGGAACCAGTCTGTTGTTCCATGTCCAGTTCTAACTGTTGCTTCCTGACCTGCATATAGGTTTCTCAAGAGACTGGTATTCCCATCTCTTTCAGAATTTTCCACAGTTTACTATGATCCACACAGTCAAAGGCTTTGGCATAGTCAATAAAGCAGAAATAGATGTTTTTCTGGGGGTCACCAATCTCCTGGAGGATGGAGTCCAAGTTTCAGAGAGTAGCCCCAAGGGCCCCTCGCAGCCCTGGCCTCTCCAGTCTCGTCATTGTCCCCTTACTGTCTAACACTGTCAGAATGGACACATATATGTATAAAAATGTATGCATATATTTTTAACTCATGTAAATGATCATGTCATAGATGGCAATCTGCTTCTGCACTGTTTTGAGGCCCATGCGCGTTGCTCTGAATAAATCCGACCAGCAGCTTCTGTTGACAGTGAGTCAGTGATATGGGTCTCCCCCAGTCTACTCTCACTTGTCCTGTGGAATGACACCCAACGCCCACCAGAAAAAAACCCGTGATAAACCTCAGCGTACCTGTTCCCTTGAGGCTTCCCAGGTCGAGCTAGTGGTAAAGAACCTGCCTGCCAGTGCTGGAGATCTAAGCGGTGTGGGTTCAGTCCCTGGGTTGGGAAGATCCCCTGGAGGAGGGCATGGATCAGCCTACTCCAGTATTCTTGCCTGGAGGACCCCACAACAGAGGAGCCTGGCGGCCTATGGTCCATAGGGTCTCAAAGAGTTGGACATGACTGAAGTGACTTAGCATACACGCATGCACCTGTTGCCTTATGTATCCAGCTGAGAACTTCTTTGGGATACATAACTAGGAGTAAAACTGGTGGGTCGTAGAGTATTCATGGACTTACTCTTTTTTGTTGTTTTTAGAGAAAAAATTAGCTTTACAGAGGTATAATGGATATACAAAAGGTTAATGTTATATCTTGATGACTTCGAACATGGCATACACCTATGGTACCATCACCAGAGCCAAGGTACTAACCGTATCCATCACCCCCAGAAATTTTACAGACTTGAGATAACACCACCCGAGTGTTCTCTAGGACAGCTGCCCCAGTTTACAGTCACTGGAAGTCTACAAAAATGCCCGCATTCCTGCCAACAGTCTTCAATGGTGAAGTATAATAGGCCTATCACGGTGATACGTTCTCTTCTTAACTTCAGTTCAGTTCAGTCACTCAGTCGTGTCCGACTGTTTGCGACGCCATGAATCGCAGCATGACAGGCCTCCCTGTCCATCACCAACTCCCGGAGTTCACTCAGACTCAAGTCCATCGAGTCAGTGATGCCATCCAGCCATCTCATCCTCTGTCGTCCCCTTCTCCTCCTGTCTCCAATCCCTCCCAGCATCAGAGTCTTTTCCAATGAGTCAACTCTTCGCATGAGGTGGCCAAAGTACTGGAGTTTCAGCTTCAGCATCATTCCCTCCAAAGAAATCCCAGGGCTGATCTCCTTCAGAATGGACTGGTTGGATCTCCTTGCAGTCCAAGGGACTCTCAAGAGTCTTCTCCAACACCACAGTTCTTAACTTGCCTCTCTCTATTAATGAGATGGAGCATTTCTTTATGTTCTTGTTAGTCTTGTAGGTTTCATCCTCTACAAATGGCCAATTCTTATCTTTTGACTATTTTTCCTCTAGTAGTGTTACTCTCTTTTCCTTATTGATTTGCAGAATTCCAACACACAGAAATGTGTCCTTCACTGACTATAGATATTTCCAGTGTCTTCCCCCATCTGTTACCGTCCTATTAACTATAACTGTATTGTACTTCATTGAAAAAGCGACTCTTATTTTGGTGTTATTGACCCCTCCTCCTCCTTGTCGTCCTCTTTCTTTTTTGACTTATGATCTGGGTTTTTGAGGTTTTGTTCAAGGATGCCTTTTCCAACACTTACTCATAAAGGACAGGTGGCATGGCGGCCGTAGGTGTGCAGTGCACACAGCAGGCTGCCTAGGAGGACAGAGGGGGAAGGGCAGAGCGGAGACCCAGGCTCTGCAACCCTGCTGTGTGGCCTGGGCCAGTCCCCAAGCTTCCTTTTCTATGCCTAGACAAGAGGGATGCCACCAATGCCTTAAATACCCAACTCAGAGGGTCGTTAGGACTGTCCAGTGAGAGACTTGTGTAAACGCTCATCAGAGCACGTGCCAAAGTGTGGGCACCAGTGAATGTTGGCATTATCGTTCCCTCCACTTGCATGAGCTCCTTTCACGAGCTCCACTGTCTGCAGCTGCTGTGACAAAG
Organism: Bos indicus x Bos taurus; assembly: GCF_003369695.1. Classification (NCBI taxonomy): domain Eukaryota; kingdom Metazoa; phylum Chordata; class Mammalia; order Artiodactyla; family Bovidae; genus Bos; species Bos indicus x Bos taurus. The sequence continues at coordinate 102,087,796 of NC_040086.1, forward strand.
TACCACAGACAGGCTGGCTTTAAATAACACAAGCATAAGGAATTCCCTGGTGGTCCAGTGGTTAGGACTCGGTGTTCTCACTGCTGGGGCCCCAGGTTCAATCCCTGGTCGGGAAACTACGATCCCACAAGCCGTGTGGCACGGCCAAACGACGACAGTGTATTCTCCCTTTGTTCTGGAGGCCAGAACTCTGAAACCAAAGCGTCGGCGGGGCTGACTTCCTCTGAGGGCTCTGACGGGGGGGTTCCAAGCCTCTCTCCTGCCTTCCGGGGGTCGCCCGCCATGTCTGATGATGCCCCTTGGCCTGGAGCTGTATCCCTTCACTCTCCACCTCCATCCCCACCTACCCTCTCTCCCTGTGAGCTTTCACGAGGCACAGACTCAGTTACTGGGTTAAAGAGGCGACGCGCTCCTGTGTGTGTCCTTTCCTCTTGTTTGTTTTTTAAGATTTATTCATTCATGTGTTTTATTTTTGGCTGCACTGGGTCCTCATTACAGGGCGCAGGCTTCTCATTACAGTGGCTTCTCTCGCTGCACGAGCTCTCAGCGTACGAGCTTCAGTAGTTGTGACACGCAGGCTTAGCTGCCCTGTGGCTTGTGGGATCTTAGTTCCCTAACCTGGGATCAAACCCGTGTCTCCTGCATTGGCAGGCAGATTCTCAACCACTGGACCCCCAGGGACTCCCTCCTATCCTCTTTTTATAAGAACACCAGTCATCGGCTTTGGGGCCCACAATAATTCAATATGACTTCATCTGAACTGAATTATATCTATAAAGACTCAACTTCCAAATAAGGTCAGATGCTGAGTTCTGAGTGGACATGAATTGGAGGAGGGCACTAGTCAATCCCCTACACTTGCTTTTAGGGTGCACGGAGCCCAGCAGATGAGACAGAAGGGGGCCCATGGTGCTGTGACTCAGAGTCAGGTCCACCCTGCAGAGTGGGTGCCCTCGGAGTGACAAGGGAAACCTGTGGGTGGGGTTGGGACTTGGACTTTGCTTCCATTTTAATCAGGAATCTGATGGTGTTGAGGCAGGTGGGCTTTACTGGAGGAAGACCCAGTTTTCAAGAAGGCATCGAGGTGAGACCACCTAAGGCTCGTTGGCTGATCAGTGGTCATATTTAAGATATACATGGAATGGGAGATGAGAAAGGCAGGACATGGAGGGCCCTGAGGTTTAAAAAAAAAAAGCCTGAACTGTGTGAGGGGGCAAAGAGGGTCTTCTGAAGGTTTGAGAATTGAGGAAAGGAGAGGAGAAAGTTGTCTGCTGAATATTGGAAAAGGCTCCATCTTGGCTTTGACACCTGTGGATGGGAGTTTTGAAATCCTGGGCTCCCTCTCTCCTGGGCAGGCCACCTCCTCACCCAGATCCCCAACCAGGTCTCTGTATCCCCCTCGCATTACGATGTGGAGCACCACATTACACGGGGTTCTCCATGTCCGGGAGGAGTCTTTTAGTTACCGTGAAACCCCACCTTTTCCCTGCCCTCCAGAGGAGAAGCATCCACAACTTGAGGTTTTATTCCAGCTGGGCCTGTCCTGAAGACGGTGCCAGGACTCCTTGGAAAAGATAAATCTGGATCCCTGCTTCACAGCCGACACCGGAAAAAAACTCCAGAGGGGTCAAAGCGCTTACGTGTCAAAAGTGAAGCCATAAAAGTGCTAGAAGGAAACAACACAGGTGAATTTTCATGGAGAGGGGAAAAAACCTTTCTGAAAGTGGCTAGAAAGAAGCAAGAGAAGAAAGGGCTGATAAACCAGCCAACCTCCAAAACGAAGTGAAAACAAAACAAAACCCCTTGGGTAGGGCAGAAAAGGAAACGAGCAAAGACAGAAAACAGCTGAGAGGGAGTGTTTGCAACTTATTTCACAAACAAGCCTCCTGATACAGAGGCATCTCTTTAAAATCTTTTTCTAACCCACTTATTTCATGGAAAAAGAGGGCAAAAGACATGAAAAGAAAGCTCACTCCAGAAGAAATGCAATTGATTTCAGGTTTCTGGCCTCCGAAACAGAGAGAATGTGGTTCTGCTGTTTAAGCCGCCCTGTTGTGGTCATTTGCTAGAGCAGCACTCGGAAACTAACACACGGACCAGAAGAAGGAATTTCTGGATTGTAGTGTAAAACGTTTAAAAAATACAAACCCACGGGTTCATAGTGATAACTCAAATTTAAGGAGAAAAAAGGAGAGAAGATTTAAAAGATCCAGTTATGCCAACACCTTACTATAGTAATCAGCAATTAAAAAGAAAAGACGTCATTTACACTCTAATATTTGGAAGAATTCTGGCTCATCCAGAGTTAGGGAAAGCTCTTCTTTACTGGGGGAAAAAAAGCCAGATAATAAATGCAAAAGGAACGATAGAAGGCTCACTATTTCCAACCAACAATGAAACTGTTGATTCAAGCAAGAAGCATCAGTGGAGACTGAACCCATTAGGAGAAGGCTGTGGGGAGCAGGATTTTTGCATGATGAGAAAGTCTTACTCTTTTGATCCCTGGGTCGGGAAGAGCCCCTGGAGGAGGGCACAGCAACCCCCTTTCGTATTCTTGCTTGGAGAATCCCATGCATGAAGGAGCCTGGTGGGCTCCAGTCCCCAGGGTCGAAAAGAGCTGGACACACCTGAAGTGACGTAGCGCACATGCACAGGTTGCATCTCAACTCATGTCTATGATGGGGAGCTGGCTGTCGCCCCTTTAACCCAGTGACCAAACATCATGAAAGTGGAGCAGTCTGACATTAGGGACCTCCAATGCCACGGAGCCCACATTACCTGAGAAGTACCCTTGCCTGAAACATCTCACCTGAGTTAAATCAAATCTTGGCCCTAACTTCCACTATACATGGGAGGGAGGAACAGGTTAAACAGCTGCTGCTGCTGCTAAGTCGCTTCAGTCGTGTCCGACTCTGTGTGACCCCATAGACGGCAGCCCACCAGGCTCCCCCAGTCCCTGGGATTCTCCAGGCAAGAACACTGCAGTGGGTTGCCATTTCCTTCCCCAATGCATGAAAGTGAAAAGTGAAAGTGAAGTCGCTCAGTCGTGTCCAACCCTCAGTGACCCCATGGACTGCAGCCCACCAGGCTCCTCCGTCCATGGGATTTTCCAGGCAGAAGTACTGGAGTGGGGTGCCATTGCCTTCTCCGAGGTTAAACAGCACATCCAGGAAACAGACAAATCTAGAGAGCAGGCCCTTCTACCAAATTGGCCTGAGCTCTTTTAGGGGGAAAAAAATCAATGTCAAAAGAAAGGGATGAGGGCACTGTTCTATTAATATCATAAAGGAGACTAGTATGTGTGCGTGCACGCTCTGTCGTGTCTGACTCTGCAACCGCATGGACTGTAGCCCGCCAGGCTCCTCTGTCCATGGGGATTCTTCAGGCAAGAGTCCTGGAGTGGGTGCCATTTCCTCCTCCAGGGCATCGGTCCTGAGTTTTCTTCATCAGCAGGTGGACTCTTTACCGCTGAGCCTCCCGGGAAAGATCAAAAGGAGACTAAAGAAGCAGGCAAATGCAATGCTTGAAACTGATTCTAAAAGAGCAACTCTAGAAGAAAATTGGGGCAAATTGGGGATAAAATTGAGTATGAACTGAATATTCAGTGATGCCAGGAAATTATTGATGGTTTTCTTAGGTGGGATCATGACAGTTATGTGATGATGTAAGAATACCTGTTTTTAGGAGATATGTGCTCAAGTATTAATGGGCAAAGTGTCATGTTGTCTGCAATATAACTTAAAAATGTTTTATCAAAAGAAAACACATTTATATACACTTACAAATGCATATAGAAAGATAAATGCACAGTTTGCAAATAATTATTGTTGAATAACAGAAGAGGGTATATATGTGTTTGTTAGACATGTTTCATTCGCTTTCCTTTTGGAAATGTTTCATAATAAACTAATCTTGCAAAAATATTGGAAGATCAAAAAATAATTGGACTTCGTGGCAAAGGGAAATCAGAGATCCTCATCACGAGATGGTGGGATTCTCTGGGCTTCACCCTCACTCTCTGTGTCTGTGAAAAATAAAGGTTTGAGCAGGATGGTTTGAACTATGTTGCTGGAGAAAACTCGTGAGAGTTCCCTGGACAGCAAGGAGATCGAACCAGTCAATCCTAAAGGAAATCAACCCTGAATATTCCTTGGAAGGACTGATGGTGAAGCTCCAATTCTCTTGACCACCTAATGCAAAGAGCCAGCTCGTTGGAAAAGACCCTGATGCTAGGAAGGACTGAGGGCAGGAGGAGAAGGGGACGACAGAGGATGAGATGGTTGGATGGCATCACTGACTCAATGGACATGAGTTTGAACAAACTCAGGGAGATGGTGAAAAACAGGGAAGCCTGGTGTGCTGCAGTCCCTGGGGTTGCAAAGAGTTGGACACGACCGAGTGACTGAACAACAACAACAACAACAACTACACATAAAGTAAAATTTACATTTTAACCGTTTTCAAGTGTATATAGTTCCGTGGCGTTGAGCACGTTCACACTGTTCTGCAACCAACCATCCCCATGTGTCTTCAGGACTCTCTCCTGTAAAATAGAGACTCTGTGCCCGTTTAGTAGCTCAGCTCCCCACCCCAGCCCCTAGCAGTTGGTATTCTGCTTTCTGTCTCTGTGGTTTTGACTTCTTCAGATACCTTGCGTAAGTGGGATAAAGAGTTTGTCCTGTGATTGGTTTATTAAGCTTAACAGGGTGTCTTCAAGGCTCATACATGTTGTGTTATAGCACGTGTCAGAATTCTCTTCCTTTGTTTATTTGTTGTGGCATGCAGGATCTTTCGATGCGGTGCATGGCTTCTCTAGTTGGGAAGCATGGGCTCCAGGGTGCATGGGCGTCAGTAGCTGTGGGTTGTGGGCTTAGTTGCTCTGCAGTATGTGGAATCTTAATTCCCTGAGCAGGGATCAAACCCACATCCCCTGCATTGCAAGGTGGACTCTTTACCGCTGAACCACCAGGGAAGTCCCCAGAATTCTCTTCCTTTTTAAGGCTAAATAATATTCCATTGTGCAGATATACTGTATTTTGTTTACTTACTCATTTGTTGATAGACACTGGGAGCCTCCTCTGCTAGGCTATTATGAATACGACTGCTGGAAAGATGGGCTTACAGGTGTCTCTTTGAGACCCTGCCTTGATGCTTCAGGTACATATCCGGGAGTGGAATAGCTGGATCTAGGTGGGGTGGCTTATAAAGGATTCTTTCCTGCTTTCCAAATGAGCTTACCATACGTGTCCTTTTAAACTGTAAACCAGTCAGCTTGCAGGAATGTATACACAGACCACCTTTCAAGGATGTACCAACAGTAGTCAAAAGACCACTGGGTCCTCGCTCTCTTCCCAACCTCTGCATACTTTTCTTCAGAGGAGACCTCCCTACATGCTCTTGGGATGACAAAAAGCATCAGGAATGAAAAACCGCTCACCATGCAGGAGACAATGATAAAACGGCCATTTGAAAACCTCTGAAGGTACATGCAAAATAGATGTAAATTGAGTGCAAATTCTGGCGGCTGGAAAACAGCGCCCCCCGCAGGACACTCCTGGTGCCAATCAGCATTGAGATAGACCGCTCTTGCCCAGATGGGTTTGCATGTCCAGTTCTCTGCAGAGATGTGTGTGTCGTCCTGAATGTTTTTCCTTGGCTCTCACTTATTTGTGGGTTCCTCTGAGGCTTTGTTTCCTTGGTCTGGAGGCTGAAGCTATGCCCCAGGCCCAGAGACCCCTGACCCACGCAGGATGTGGGGAAAGACAGAGTCTCTCCCGTCTCAGTAGCCACAGAAAACGCCTCTGTTTGCTGATCCAGGCTCCAAGGCCACTGCCTGCTGGGGCTGCTGCCTGGTTGGGGTGGGGGGTGGGGCCTTGACCAGGGAGGTGAGGATCCGTGGGGCGATTTTCCCCCTCCTCAGGCTGGTTAATGACCCCACACACAAATTCACACACACACATATTCAGATATACACACTGCTTGTTGGGAATAATACAAACTTGTGTCAAATAATACACACAAGCTTACTGATGCTGTCGTATGCTTGTCGTGGAGCTGGACTGAGGAGTAGGAGGTGGGGTCCTTGCCCTGATGGGGTCTGGCAGGTGCCACACACACACACACTGATCACCACGTGGACTTGACTCTGGTGCCAGCTGCCCCTGGGGTTGCTCTTCCCATCATTCAGTCAGTAATTCCTAGGGACCAACTGCTCCCTGAGACTGAAAGACACAAGCCTTGCAAAGGCCCTGCAGCCTCTCTGGCCTGGGTAAACATCCATGGGACTTTCATTCCTTCCTCCATGCCCGCAGCCTCCTGTGCGTGTCCGGAGAATACAAACGCGGAAGTCACCGAGGGTTCACAGTGCGGTAACCAGATGTCATGAGTCTCGTTAATAATCAACCTACCGTGTAAATGAGCACAGCCCACCTGCTAGGAATGGGGCCGACACGCCTTGTTCGCTCGTTTGCCCCCAGCAGCTCAGGCTCCCACACTGTCCAATGAGAGGGAGAAAGGGCAGAGTTCTTGAGTCTGCTGTTGAGGACTTCTGCTGAGATGTGCCACCTCCCCCATTTAAAGCACTGTAGCGTGTGTAAAGCGTTTTGCGTGTATCATCTTAGCTTGCTACCTGCAGCTGCAAGGGAAGCTTTATCTTAGCTCCATTTTAGAGATGGCAGTTCTGAGGCTTGGGAGGCCAGTGGCTGCCTGTGGTCTGCAGCTGGTGAGTGTCAAGGCCAGGTGCAGCCCAAGTCTGAGGACCACAGCGGTGCCCATTGCACCCAACTGGCTGGAGAATCAGACATTACCTGCTCTATTAGCTGCCACTGGGGTCTCACGCTTTATAAAAACCTCTACAGGTTATGAGGGACTTCCCTGGCAGTCCAGTGGCCAAGTCCGAGCTCCCAATGCGGGGGCCCCAGGCCCAATCCCTGGCGGGGGGACTAGGTTCCGCATGTTGCAACTAAGAGTTTTGGCATGCGGCAGTGAAGATTTTCACAAGCCACGAGCAGAGAGATCCTGCATGCCGCAACTAAGACCTGGCACAGCCCAATAAATAAAATATTAAAAATAATAAATAAAACATATATGAGTTTTCTAGGCGGGAGGCAATCAAACATGGGTCTCCATTAGGAAGGGCTGTGGAAAAGAGGAGTCCTGCGTCTGCTTCTCGGGAACTGTGTGACCTCGGCAAGTCTCTCTCCAGGCCTCGGTTTCCCCTCCTGAAGCCTCAGGTGGTTGAATTGGGGGTGTGCAGTCACTCTCTCCCTCTCCAGTCCTCCCCAGCCTCCTGCCAGAGGGCTCCATGAAGTCACTGGGGGAGAAGGAGCCGAGAAGGATCAAGAAGCTGCTTGATCGTCTGGTTATTCCCTAAACCTAGAAACAGGATCCCCTGTTTCACGCTCCTGCCAGTGATGCTGGGAGGCGTCAGACAGGAGTGCTGGTCCTTGCAGGCTCTTCCCTTGTAGCCTCAGCTTCCCCACCCGAGTTAAACATTCCTCTTTCCTATCATGGGCCTCTAGGCAAACCAGCCATCTTGTGAAGACACCCCAGAAGCTCACCCAGTGGTCCTCCTCCAGGATGTCACCCATTCCCATCGAGAGAGTCATGGAGGCGAGAGGATGGGAGGGTTGAGCTCACAGACTGAGGGAGAGACTTCCTGTGTGGTGCCCAAGAGCAAAGGACCAATGAAGATTTGTTTGAATTGAAAAACATTATACCCACGTATGTTTTTAATGGGCTTCCCAGGCGGCGCTGGTGGTAAAGAAAAAGTGAAAGTCGCTTGACTCTTTTCGACCCCGTGGACTGTGTAGCCTGCCAGGCTCCTCTGTCCACGGAATTCTCCAAGCCAGAATACTGGAATGAGTTGCAGTTGCCTCCTCCACAGAATCTTCCCAAACCAGGGGTCGAACCCAGGTCGAACGCAGGTAGAGCTTCACCGTCTGAGCCACCAGGGACGCACCTGTGTGCATTTCAGTGCAGGACATGTAAGAGACATGGGTTCGATCCCTGGGTCGGGAAGATCCCCTGGAGGAGGGCACGGCAACCCACTCCGGCATTCTTGCGAGGAGAAGCGCCATGGGCAGAGGAGCCTGGCGGGCTGCAGTCCCTAGGGTTGCGAAGAGTTGGACACGACTGAAGCAACTTAGGACGCATGCGCACCTGTGTTCAATAAGAGTGGCGAGGGAGACTGGAGGAGGGAGGAAGCAGGGAGGGGGGAGGGGAAGAGTGGGGAGAGAGTGGGGGAGGGGAAGAGCGGGGAGGGAGGGCGGAGACTGAGCACACGTTAGGGTGGAGGCGCCTGTGTTAGTTTCCTCTTTCTACTCTGATCATATGTTGTTTTTGTGATTGAAGCTGTAATTGGGTAGATGGATAGGTAAGTGGGTAGATAGGTAACTAGTGGTGGTTTAGTCGATAAGTCGTATCCGACTCTTGCGACGCCATGGACTGTAGCCCTCCAGGCCCCTCCGTCCATGGGGTTTCCCAGTCAAGAATACTGGAGTGGGTTGCCATTTCCTTCTTCAGGGGATCTTCCCGACCTAGGAGTAGAACCCGTGTCTCCTGCATCGCATGCGGATTCTTTACCAATTGAGCCACCAGTCAAGCCCAGGTCATTTCAGTTCAGTCGCTCAGTTGTGTCCGACTTTTTGTGATCCCATGGACTGCAGCACGCCAGGCTTCCCTGTCATCACCAACTCTCAGAGTTTACTCAGACTCATGTCCATCAAGTCGGTGATGCCATCCAACCATCTCATCCTCTGTGGTCCCCCTTTCCTCCCACTTTCTATCTTTCCCAGCATCACTCTTTCCAATGAGTAGGTTCTTCGCATCAGGTAGCCAAAGTATTGGAATTTCAGCTTCAGCATCAGTCCTTCCAATGAATAGTCAGGACTGATTTCCTTTAGGACTGACTGGTTGGATCTCCTTGCAGTCCAGGTAGATAAACAAATATTAATAAATAGCCAGTTTTCAGGCTGATTTGTTAGAGGTAAAGGGGGCAGGAGCCACTCCAGTGTTCTTGCCCGGAGAATCCCAGGGACGGGGGAGCCTGGTGGGCTGCCGTCTATGGGGTCGCACAGAGTCAGATACGACTGAAGCGACTTAGCAGCAGCAGAAAGGGGGCAGGAGCGCCACCGTGTGGCGACTCTGTGCACTGCTGCCTCCCTTGACGCTCGGGCTTTTGGTTGGTGCGGTTGCGGGCGCGCACCACTGCTGCGCCCGAGTGGCAGGCAGTGCGGGGCTCCCTGCACCCCAGCTGCCTGCAGCTCCTGTGCTTGGACAGAGCCTCCCAGTCTCCCTGAATGACTGAGTCACCACAGCACTGCGATGGGTGCTTTTCCAGCACCAGGAGGCAGGTCGAGGAGGATGGGGGTGGGGAGACAGCCTCTGGACGCCCCATACCCACCCGCATGGCTAAGACCACCTGGTCCATCCTCAGGTTGCAGGAGCAGGTGGGCTCAGCTCCTGTTTGCTGCATTCTGTGGCCGTCGTAACCCGAGGCCATGAAGGTACCCAAAGCCACACAGTTAATGCCAGCTGGTGCCAGGACCACAGCCTGAACCCTGCCGCCCCCCAGGCAGAGCCCAGGTGAGCCTTGCCAAGGTCAGTGTGTGGCTGTTGTCTGCTGAGACAGGAGTCCACAGGGTCCCTACCCTCAGATCGCTGCTGGTCTTATTAAGAAGCAACTGAGGGGCTTCCGTGGTGGCTCTGGGGTAAAGAATCTGCCTGCCAGTGCAAGAGACATGAGTTTGATTCCTGATCTGGAAAGATCCCATGTATCCCAGAGCAACTAAGGCCCTGCGTGACCACTGCTGAGCCTGCGCTCTGAAGCCCAGGAGCCGCAGCTATTGAAGCCCACCCGCCCTAGAGCCTGAGCTCTTCAACAAGAGAAGCCCCTGCAATGAGAACCCTGCAATGAGTACCCCAACTGGAGAATAGCCCCCCTCTCTAGGCGACTAGGGAAAAGCCTGTGAAGCAACTAAGACTCAGCACAACGAAAAATAAATAAGAATCTATTGAGTGCCCATGATGATGGACAGAGACAAGAATCCAAGGGTTGTCATGGCTGGGCCAAATCCTTTATACCACAGGTGACCTCAGAGATTGTGGGGAATCTGGAAGGCTTCTTGAAGGTGCAGACTGAAGAGAAAGGACATTCCAGACGGAGGAACAGGAAGGGCAAAGGCAGGAGTTGGAATTTGGTCCGGTGGACACAGAACATCAGTAAACAGATATTGGTAAACTGATATGGCACGCCTGCCGTATCAGTAAACAGAGCACGCTGTGGTCACCAAGCCAGCTGCCCAGGGTGCCCCCTAGGGGACTCAGGATGGAGAAAACCAGGGTACTGGCCCGAGAGAGTTAGGATGCGTATCAAAGGAATAGTTTCATTAAACCCAGACTCTTGCTTCTTCCCATACATAGAAAAGCACTAAATTCATTAGCTTGAGACGTCTGGACTTTCTTTAATTAGCAGTCATCTTTTGACATTCAACTGCCTGGGTGTTTTTTGTTTGTTCTTGCAAAAACTCTTACGTATCCTGGTTCCTCTTTGAAACAATCCATCAGAGCTGAGAGGCTGTCTCTCAGGCTTGCGTCTTCCAGATAAAACATAATTCTCAACTTTTAGATTGTGCGTTGTTTTGGGGTTTTTTCCCCTTCACTCAACAATCTCCAGCGGAAAAGGATACAACATATTCAGGTGAGCAGGATGGTTAGAAAGTGGAGGCTTCCCCAAACACCTTGCTGGCCTTATTCTGTTGTGGTTGTTCAGTCACTAAGTCATTTGTGACTCATTGCGATCCCATGGACCGCAGCATGCCAGGCTTCCCTGTCCTCCACTATCTAGCCGAGTTTGCTCAGATTCATGTCCATTGAGTTGGTGATGCTATCTAGCCATGTTGTCCTCTGCTGCCCCCTTCTCCTTTTGCCTTCAATCTCTGTGTCCTTATTCAATCTATATGGTCTTCTTCTGTCTGCTTGCCAAAGCCCTGTTCCCACTCTGGAGTGGTTTTAACAGAAAGTTGGCCAGCCCTGGCCAATGAGAGGCCCATATCCCTCCTTCTGCCATAATGAATGGCGCAGAGATGGGCCAATTAGAGTCAGCCCCTGGCCTCTTACTGAAACTATTGAGAAAGCATCTATCTTTCCACGGGAGTTTCTAAGCTTATAGACTGCAGCTAGTAATGTTGGGGATCTCAGCCCCAGGATAGAGCAAAGCTGAGAGATGGCAAGTAAGATATTCATGCATTGATTGATCCATCCATTCATTCTATAAATACGCCATCAGTGTCTACCATCCACTGGTCTAAGCACTGGAGATTCAGCTGTGAGCCAGGCAAATGCAACCCCTGCTCTCGTAGTGCTCACATTCCTTATGGGCAGTCAGGCCCCAAAATAAATAAAAAGGAAAGAAATCCGCAAGATATTTTCAGAAAATTATGAATGTCAAGAAGAGCAAGGCCGATGAAGCAGAAAGTGCCTGGGATGGGAAGGTCCCGCTGTAGTTGGTGTCCAAGGAGATCTGGCCACAGAGGTGACGTTTCAGCCACGACCTGGATGACAAGGAGTCAGCCATGGGAAGACCTGGGGTTAGGCCATCCAGCAGAGGGGACAGCAGACGCAAAGGTCCTGAGGCTGAAGCCAGGTGGTAGCATTTGAGCATCTGGATCCAACCACACCTGAAGTAGACACTTTTCAGTGACATGAAAGACATTGTTTTGTTGTTCTTAAACCAGTTTAAATCAGGTTTCTGCAACTTGCATCGGAAAAAGTGCTGTCATTTGAAAGAGTTCTGATGCTGTGAATATACTGAATGCTCGGTTCTGAAGCTGAGGTTTTTTTGTCCTGTTAGGTAAAGGAAAATCATTGAAGGTTTTTCAACCGGAGAGGAATCTTCTTGTCTTGCGGCTACTTATTCTCGAGGCTCATTTCTCTCTCTCTTTTTACAATTTGGCTGTGCTAGGTCTCTGTTGCGGCGTTCAGGCTTTCTCTAGTTGTGGGTGCTAGGGCTTTGTTGGCCCACGGCATGAGGAATCTGGGATCTTAGTTCAATGGCCTAGGACTGAACACACATTTCCTGTATTGGGGGGCTTCCCGGCTAGCTCAGATGGTAAAGAATCTGCCCGCAATGTGGGGGATCTCGGCTCGATCCCTGGGTCAGGAAGATCCCCTTGGAGAACTGCATGGCAACCCACTCCAGTATCCTCGCCTGGAGAATCCCACGGACAGAGGAGACTGTGGGCTGCAGTCCATGAGGTCACAGAGTCGGGCACGACTGAGTGATTAACACTTTCGCTTCGTTTCTCCTGTATTGGAAGGCAGATGCTTTTATTTTTTTCAATACTTATTTAGGAAAACAACGCAAACCTAGACAGCATATTAAAAAGCAAAGATATCACTTTGCTGACAAAGGTCTGTATAGTTAAAACTATGTTTTTTCCAGTAGTCATGAATGGATGTGAGAGTTGGACCATAAAGAAGGTTGAGTGCCGAAGAATTGATGCTTTTGAACTATGGTGTTGGAGAAGACTCTTGAGAGTCCCTTGGACTGCAAGGAGATCCAACCAGTCAATCCTAGAGGAAATCAATCCTGAATATTCATTGAAAGGACTGGTGCTGAAGCTGAAGCTCCAATACATTGGCCACCTGATGTGAAGAGTCGACTCATTCGAAAAGACCTTGATGCAGGGAAAGATTAATGGCAGGAGGAGAAGGGGGCAACAGAGGATGGATGGTTATATAATATCACCATGTCCATGACTCAATGGACATGAGTTTGGGCAAACTATGGCAGATAGTGAAGGATAGTGAAGTCTGGCGTGCTGCAGTCCTTGGGATCGAAAAGAGTTGGACATGACGGAGTGACTGAACGACAACAACTTATGTATTTATTTGGCTCCAGGGGGTCTTGGTTGCAGCACGTGAGCTCTTTGGTCTTTGCTGCGACAGGTGGCATCTTTAGTTGCACTATGTGGGATCTAGTTCCCTGACCGGGGATGAACCTGGGTCCCCTGCATTGGGAGCTCAGAGTCTCAGCCCCTGGCCCACCAGGGAAGTCCCTCTAGGCTCATCTCTTGAATGTCCTATCCTTCCTTCCCCTCCCTTCGGTCGCCTCCTCCGCTCACGCTGGACTTGGCCGCTGTCATTTGTCTGAAGGTCCTGGCTTCCAACTCTTGTACATCCTTCCCTACCCAACTAACTCAGTCTGGTGTCAATTTTAGATGTCACTCCTTTCATTAACTCTCCAAGTCTGGGTCCATTTCCCCACACCACAAGAAAATTTAGGCGGTATTTAAACAAAATAACACTCAGTGGGGGGAGGGAAAAGACCAGTTGCTTCTTAATGAGACCAGCAGCGATCTGAGGGTAGGGACCCTGTGGACTCCTGTCTCAGCAGACAACAGCCACACACTGACCTTGGCAAGGCTCACCTGGGCTCTGCCTGGGGGGCGGCAGGGTTCAGGCTGTGGTCCTGGCACCAGCTGGCATTAGCTGTGTGACCTTGGGTACCTTCATGGCCTCGGGTTACGACGGCCACAGAATGCAGCAAACAGGAGCTGAGCCCACCTGCTCCTGCAACCTGAGGATGGACCAGGTGGTCTTAGCCATGTGGGTGGGTATGGGGCGTCCAGAGGCTGTCTCCCCACCCCCATCCTCCTCGACCTGCCTCCTGGTGCTGGAAAAGCACCCATCGCAGTGCTGTGGTGACTCAGTCATTCAGGGAGACTGGGAGGCTCTGTCCAAGCACAGGAGCTGCAGGCAGCTGGGGTGCAGGGAGCCCCACACTGCCTGCCACTCGGGCGCAGCAGTGGTGCGCGCCCACAACCACACCAACCAGGCGCCCGAGCATCTTGCATCGCATGCGGATTCTTTACCAATTGAGCCACCAGTCAAGCCCAGGTCAGTTCAGTTCAGTCGCTCAGTCATGTCCGACTTTTTGTGACCCCGTGGACTGCAGCACGCGGTTCGCTTTCATGCAAACCATGTTTATATCGCAGCACTTATTACCCCAAATTACAACTTTCAGTGTATTCTGTCCCACCTGCTAGACAAAGGAGAAACTCACTGGGGCTCCTGTCTGGTTCTTGTTTGAAACCCTAGCATGCGGTACCTAATATGTATTGAATAAACATGCATTAGCTAAAGGATGTAATGGGCCGAGTGTCTGTGTCTCCCCCCATTCCCGTGTCAATGAATGAATGTGACGGTGTTTGGATGTGGGGACTTTGGAAGGCAAGTGGGTTTATGAGTAAGGTAAATGAGGCCACAAGGTTGGGACCCCCAGGATGGGATTAGTGTCCTCAAAAGAAGAGGAAGAGGGGCCAGAGCTCTCCTTCTCTCTGCCACGTGAGGACTCAGTTAGAAGGTGGCCGTCTACAAGCCAGGAAGCCTGTCCTCAGCAGAGACTGGATCTGCTGGCACTTTGACCTTGGACTCCCCAGCCTCTGTGAGAAATAAATGTTATTTGAGTCACCCAGTCTGTGGGCTTTTATTCTGGAAGCTTTAGCTGGCAGGAGGGGAGAGGAGGAGGCACCTGATCTGTGAAAGGTAGCAACAGACCTGGAGTGAGTGAATGATGGATGAGTGGGTGCAAGGGCGCTGGTGTGACCGGGCCCTGGAGAGGGGCCAGTGAGGGCATTTCATCTCTAGGGCTGCCTACTGAAGGGCGTGGTGTTGTCTCTGCAGGCAGTCCTGGACGAGGTCTGGAGGCTGGGGCCTCAGCCGCAGGAGCCTGCGTGAGGAGGCTGCCAGGGGCCTCCCAGCTTCAGCTGATGTGCTCAGGCTCTGGGGTCCTGAACTCTTGCTGTCCCACAGAGGGGGCCCCAGGTGGCTCTGGGCTTCCCAGCTGGCATAGTGCTAAAGATTCCGCCTATAAGTATTCTCTTAAACCTAATGACCAAATTTTGGCTGAGGAGAAACATAAGGAAGTCAGGACGGTGACTTCAGCCATGAAATTAAAAGACGCTTGCTCCTTGGAAGGAAAGCTATGACAAACCTAGACAGCGTATTAAAAAGCAGAGACGTCACTTTGCCGACAAAAAGTCTGTCTAGTCAAAGATTGGAGAAGCAAATGGCAACCCACTCCAGTATTCTTGCCTGGAGAGTCCCATGGACGGAGGAGCCTGGAGGGCTGCAGTCCATGGGGTTGCAGAGTCGGACACGGCTGAAGCGACTACGCAGCAGCAGCCAATACAGGAGACACAAGAGACGCAGGTTCAATCCCTGGGTCGGGAAGATCCCCAGGAGGAGGAAATAGCAACCCACTCCGATTTTCTTACCTGGAGAATCCCATGGACAGAGGAGCCAGGAGGGCTACAGTCTATGGGGTCGAAAAAGAGTCGGACACGACTGAGTGTACACACACACACACACACACACACACACGCACGGGTGGCTCTAGGGAAGGCTTGCCTTTGCTTGCAAGCTGGGATCCTGGTCTAAGAAGGGAATCCCTGAGTTGGTTACTCAAGGGGGAGAAGGACCCCAAGTGGGATTACATCTCAGGACAACAGCTAGCTGCACATGCCTGATACAACAGCTTTACACTAGAAAATACCCCACGCAACTAAATGGCCCAAATGGAGGAAGCGGAGGGTAAGGTAAGTCATGAAAAACTGAACTCATGAAACATGTTAATAAAAGCCACAAGAAAATTTAGGCGGTATTTAAAATAACATTCAGTGGGGGAAGGAAAAAGATCAGCTAATTAACAGTAGCAAAATGTGAGCATATGTGTATAATGAAATAAATTAAGGGACAAGTCCTTGAATTAGTTAATACTTTTTTATTTCTAATGTAATCATTTTTCTAAAAAAAAATTTTTGGGGGGGTGGAACACTGTACGGCTTGTGAGATTTCAGTTCCCTGGGCCCTTGGCCATGAAAGCAGAGTTCTAACCACTGCACTACCAGGGGATTCCCTATCTTTTGCTTTTCTTCATGTCCTTGAACCATTTGTCAAATTTTCTGCATAACGACAAACAGTTCCAGGTGACTGTGGGCAAAATACAGGATGCAGAGAAAATTCCAGGCTTTGCCACTACTCTCTCTCCACCAAGAAGAGAGACCGGTGGCCTGTGGACCCTCAGACCTGGGAGCCAGGCACTGACCGGGGGCCCGAGGGCTGGCGCTCTCTGCCCTCCGGCCCTGCACAGTGAGACCTCCCATCCGAACCCCGCCTCTCTTTCTCTCCAACTCGGACCTTGGCCTCCAGTTGGGTCGGGGCTTCCTGTCGCCAAACTTGTTTTCTTTAGGAGGGAAACACAATCTGTCCAGCGCGGCTGGCTGGCAGACCATGCAAATCAGCCTAACAGTGCTCTATTCTGTGAGTTCTCCCCGTATGCAAAACCTCCTGAAACAAACCAGCCATCCCGTAAGCCGGAGGAGGAGGCTTGAGGGGCCGAGGAGGAGGAAGGAGGTCAGGGGGGTCGGGGTGGGCCCCTGTGCCAGTGAAGTCGCTCAGTCGTGTCTGACTCTTTGCGACCCCATGGACTGTAGCCCACCAGGCTCCTCCGTCCATGGGATTCTCCAGGCCAGAGTGCTGGAGTGGGTTGCCATTTCCTTCTCCAGGGCATCTTCCCGACCCAGGGATCGAACCCATGTCTCCCCGCGGGAAGTTTAAAGGAACGTCTGTGCCAAAGGGGCTGGAATTTCCCCCACAGGCCCTCCCAGCCTTCCCGCGGGGGCCGGGACCCCTGGAGGCCAGCCCCGCCCGTGCCCGCCTCGGCCACCAGGTGGCAGCACACGCGGGCCCTGGGACCGGAGCGCAGCCCGCCCGGTGCGCCCGGCGGCTGAGGGTCCCAGCGATGCGGGAAGCGCCCACGCTCAGTACCACGCCCGCTGCTCCTCACTCAATCTAGGGTCAAGGCTGGGGACGCGTGAATTTTGACTTTTTTTTTTTTTCTTTACGGCGACTTCTGCGAGGACAAGAGGGGGCCCCTCTAAAAGCAGTCTGCAGCAGCGCCAGCCAGGGGCTTCCTAGGAGAGCGCTGGGGAAGCTGAGTCCACAGAGGGGCAGAGGAAGGGAAGGAGAAGAAAGAAAGGAAGGGAGGATGGAAAGGAAGGAGAAGAAAGAGAAGAAGTAAAAAGGGGAAGAAAGCGAAAGAAAGAAGGAAAGAAAGAGACTAACTCAATGAGTTCTCTACTCAAGATCAGGTTTTTAAGTAAATGTTGTATTTCAACTTCACTTTTTAAAACTTTAAGGATTTAGCCATCACTGTTAAAATCCACAAGTTGTTAAAAATTTCCGTAGAGAGAGTGCAGCTCCCGGAGTGAAGGGTTAGGGAAGAGAATGGGGAGTCCTGGAGAGCTTTGATAAGCAAATAGAGCTCCACACTCTGGCGCTGTCTCCATTGGCTGTTCCCTCGCCGCCAGATTTTGACACAAATAATCAGATTGAAAATCAGGGAGGGGAACAGAAGAGGAAAACACACACACACACACAGAGGGTGGGGAAAAAAAAAAAAAAGGAGAAGTATCTATTTGTGCCGAGAGTCACGAATTGACCCGGTGGTGCTGATACGCAGCGAGACGCAGCCAGGTTCTTCCCGCAGACCGGCTCTGGACAGGTGAGTGCGGAGAAGCCCCTGCCTCTCCTTTTGAAATTTGCGTATCTCACTTAGATTGTTTCCAAATAGGTTACCTAATCCCTTTGGCAGTCCTCGGAAGACTAAGGTGGGCTGGAAAAAATCTCTTTTGTGGAATGTGGCTTTCAGCTCTTGAGCCCAGAGGAGAAGAGATGGCAAGGAAGCAGTCTTAGCTGAGATGCTTCCAGCCCGCGCACCTGGTAGGAATTACCTTCCTCCAACTGTGCGTGAACACCGGGGATGTTTTTGTTGTTGTTTGCTGGTTTGGCCCTAAGTTTCCCCGACCAGGGATAGAACCCGAACCCGAACCAGCGGAAGCTCGGCGTCTTAACTGCTGGACCACCAGGGAAGTCCCATGAACACCCTTTGAAGATTTGATTTTAGGCTGACAGAGGTCACCTGCCTGCACAGTGTCATACCCACACCTCAGCTCTCCCAGGGACCCGGACAGGCGAGGCGAGTCACACGTGGAGGTGCCCCGCGCTGTCCACCACCTGTGGGCTCGGACTGGGTCTGTCCCCAGGACACTCTGAGCCTTTCTTGGCTGTGAAATGAGAGAGTGTGGGATTGAGGACTCTGAATGGAGTCCTAGCTTCAGCATCCAGAGTCCCAGGCAACTTTCAGCAAAGCTTCAGCACCCAGAGTCCCAGGCAACTTTCATCAAAGATCCCGGGAGAGGGTTCACTTGGAGAGGGAGGCTCTTTTCATCAGAGCCCCTCAGGGGAGGGGGAGGCTGCCATCTCCACTGTACCACCCCACCACCACCCTGCCTCCAGGAACAAGACACGGGGAGAGATGGTGCCTCAGCCTCTTCTACCTAATTTTGATGGAAAAGCCAAGACAGAATCTGCATGGGGAGAGGCACTCGCTCTAAACTGGGGCTTGTTAAGGGGGGCAGTGCACAGAATCACTGTGGATATATGCCTGTGTACATTTTTCTGGGAAGAACGTCCACGGTGTTCATGAGATACCGTGGTGGGGACGGGTGCACGAATTAACCTGGAAGCCAGGCGAGTTGCACCTGCCCACGTGGGCTCACCCCCTACACGTTTCTTAGTGAACAATGGGTAGAAGATTTCAGGGACTTCCCCAGCAGTGGTTAAACTCCAGTCTTCAGTGCGTGGGCACACTGGTTCAATCCCTGGTCGGGGAACCAAGATCTCACATGCTCTGCAGCATGGCTCCCATCGCCCCCCAAAGCAACTATACTCCAATAAAATTTCATTAAAAAAAAAGATTTCAGTCTTAGTGAAGGGGCAAGTTTCTGGTCCTCAGAGGTGGTTTGGAAAGGATTCTTTGCATAAGACGTGTGAGGTTTCTTCCAACTCAGATTTGGTGGGCAGAGGGGGTTCCCTGGAGGTCCAGTGCTTAGCACTCCATGCTTCCATTACAGGGGGCACGGGTTCGATCACATCCCTGGTTGGGGATCTAAGATCTGGCAAGTTAAGCAGCCAAAATTAAAAAAAAAAGTTTTAGGGGTCAGAATATCAGTTTCTCAGTAGAAAGTTCTTGGGGACCACCAGAGAGCTCTACCTGGTTAGGTTTGACTGATGGAGCCACTCAAAACCAGGGCAGAGCATTCCCTTCAGGCTGTCAGGACAGTGGGGTGGGGTAGGGGGTTCAACTGGAGAGTCTTAGGAGTCAGATCGCCAGCCCCCCTCCCCAACCTGGGAAAACCAGCCTGATCATATGTGATGCTTCACTGTGACACAACCTCTCAACCCTTTTCAGAAACAAGAGAAAACTTGACCCCTCCTCAGTCTTAAAGGGGTTTTTGTTCCTTTGTTTCAAGGAATTCAAATCCATGGAGCTGCTTAGTCTCTCATGTAGAGGTGCTGGGGAAATGTTTTGCTCAGTCCCTTTGGTTTTTATTGAGGTAAATGACACGTAACGTGAAGCTGGCCGTTTGAGCCATCTTTGGACTGGCCGGCTCAGTGGCGTTCGGTGCATTCACCTTGTGGTGCCACAGCCACCACTGGCCACCACTGGCCACTTACAGAACGTTTTGCATCTTGCAAAAAACCGAAACTCTTACCCACTGCACAGGTACTCCCCGTTTTTCCCTCCCCCCAGCCTCTGCCCCCACCCTGCTACTTTCTGTCTCTGAACTGGACTACTCTAAGTAACTCACATAAGTAGAATCACACAGCATTTGTCTTTCTGTGTCTGACTTAATTTCAAGTAGTATGATGACCTCATTGTTCATCTATGCTGTAGCATAGGTCAGTATCCCCTTTCTTTTGGAGACTGAATAATACTCCCTTTCTATGTCTAGACTGCATTTCGTTTATCCATTCATCCATGAACGGGCATCTGGGTTGTTTCCGCCTTTTTTGGCTATTGTAAATAACGCTGCTATGAACATGGGGGTACAGATATCTGTTCAAATCCCTGCTTGCAATTCTTCGGGGTATATACCCAGAGGTGGATTCATCCATTCTTTTTTTTTTTTTCTTTAATTTGGCTGTGTTGGGTTGCAGCATGTGGGATCTAGTTCCCCGACCAGGGATCAAACCCGGGCCTCCTGCATTGGGAGCTCTTAGTCTTAGCTACTGGAACACCAGGGATCCTTTTTGACATTACATTCTCTGAACTTACAAAGAGGCTTTTGAGATCCTTCCAAATTTCCCGTAGAACTAATGACCACTCTCTGCTGGGGCCCCGAGAGGGACCAGGACTCACGCCCCCTGCCTCCTACATGGAACGAGTGGCTTGTTTGTTTGTTTGTTTGTTTCCCCTTGAGTCATGTCTTCAGACATAAAGGAAGTCCAGGGGTCCCTCCTAGCAGACGCTGAGAAACAACGGAGGCTTTCTCAACCCTCCCAAAAAGGGAACCCGAGTGATGAGTTTCTCAGTCAAGGTGGGTCAGACCCGCGCTCAGAGACAACGAACCCCAGCATGGGATTTTAGAGCGAAAGGGAAGTTTAGAAATCTCTTAGTCCAACCGTCCTTTTGAGAGATAGGAAAACCAAGCCCCAGGTTGGCGGCAGACGGGGTCAAGTTCAAGGTCACAGAACCCGATTCGATTCGGCCGCACAGGAGGTGCCTTGGGTGGAAACCCCAGGCCAGCTGCTCTGGCTCCATGTGGAAGTCGGGGTGCAGGGCTGCCCCCCTTCAGAAGCACTGGCCGAGATTCTGACTTGGGGCCAGGGCGGGGGGTGGACCCTCTATCAGGACTGGGGCTTTCTGAAGAGATATTAACAACGAGGCTCTTTCCGGAGGCCCCGATACCATCAAGGCCTCTGCTTTATGAAGAAATCTTGGTCTTCTTTCACAATCTCTGCTCTTAGTTCTTTCTCAGAACAGGTTCGTGTGAATCAAAACGGTGTGGTTGTTAATTAACTATAGTATAGGTGATTGGTTCCTGTTTTTTTTTTTTTTTAAACTCAGCTCACAGAGGCCAGAAGGAAGTTCTCTGGGTGCATTTGGCCCCCACGGAGAGCTTGATGGCTCAGCTGTGGGCTTGGCTGTGCCACTGTCGCTGTGCTGGGCTTAGCGGAGAGAATGTTCTAGGGAGGGCTGGGGAGGCGGTGGGCAGTGGGTACCGCTAGAGTAGGCCTCGAGAAGCCTTCCTCCATCCGGGGAACCCCAGAAACGGGGACCCCCTTGCTCCCTTTAAGTGCCCCCAAATCCCAGAAGTGCCGTTGTGTTACCACCTGAATTCCCATCAGCTGACCTCGAGGGTCTCCTCGGGTTGAGCCCAAGTGGTCCTGGAAGCTTCCTAAAAGAAGTCTGTTCTCTTGCCAGCCTCTCCACCCCAGACTCCTCATGAACCTAGGTGGGCCCGACTGGGTTCCTAAAAAGACCAAAGATAGAGAATTTGACTCTCCCCTATCCCCACTCTTGCCCCTCCAGGGAGCCTTCCCTTCCCTGCTCCAGGCAGGCGATCTTCAGTCCAGCAGAGCACGGGGCCAGAAGTCCAGGCCCCGCAGGGCAGGAACAATGGGCCCGGCCCCGCTGCGAGGCCCTGGACCAGCCACGTGGCTCTGTCAGCCTTGGGCGGCCCCCTGTGACCCGAGACAATGATCAGTGCCTCCCTCGCCTGGTGGGGGTCAGAGTCGATGACCCCATGCTGTCCGGGTTTCCTCCTTGGCTTGTCAGCTCAGTTCCCTCTGTCCTGAAACAGTGACCACCCTGTGGTCTGATGGCCAAGAGCACGGAGGCCTGGGAGGTGGACCTCGAGTCCAGCTGCACCTTGCTCTGGGACCCTGAGCCAGTCTCTAAGCCTCAACTCTTTCTCTGTAAAATGGGGTCATAGCTACTCAGCTCACAGGCCAGGCTTATGGGAGTGAGGCTGCAAGAAGTAGGCCCCTGTATTCTAGCTCAGCGGCTCTAACAGCATCTCTGGTTCTAGTCGATCGACTAATAAAATGCTATGTTTGTTTTTTTTTTTAATCATCTTTTGATTGAAAGACACGGTCTTGGAGGCTCCCCCCAGAACAAAAGGCGATGGGAACCAGCCCCTCCAGCCTGCCCCCAGAGTGTAGAGGTGTCTGGCCTCCTCTGGGGGCAGGGAGGGGGGTGCTCCCGAAGCCAAGAGTTAGAAGGGGGAAGGAAGAGGGGGTGTGGGGAGCCCTGAGTGGAGGGAGACAGGGAGGCAGGAGGAAGAAGACTGTCGCTGGAAGATAAGGCGGCTGCGGCTGCCCCACAGCCTGGGGAAGACGGCAGGCCGGCCCTGCCTTTGAGGTCAAAATCTGACAGCTGGACAGGACCCCGGAGGCCTTCAGGTCCCACCCCCTCATTTCAGGGCCCAGAGGGGAGGGGCTTGGCGCATGTCTGGCTCCCAATCAGGGCTCACGCCCAACCATGCCTGCTGGCTTCAGCCCAGGCACGGGGGATGCCACCTGACCCACCAGGACCACGTGGTGCCCGCCCCCACCAAGCCTCTGCTCCACAGGCCAAGGCCCCCCAGGCACCATGCCGGGCCCCTTACACGCTTGGAATAATTAACGGTCCTTTTTCAGCCCAGCAGCCCCAGGAGGTTGGTTTGTGGTCCCCATTCAGCAGATCTGGACACTGAGGCTTCCATTAAGGTGGGGCTGGGCCTGAGCCTGGCCCCTAGGGCGGACCGGCCAAGGCCCAGACTCCTGCTGCTCCCAGAGGGGTAGGTGGGCTGGGCACGGTTGGTGCCTGCTCTGGATCGTCCCCTTGGGGAAGGGGTGATGGGGACGACTCCCCAGGCAGGGCTCCAAGCACCCTCTAATCTGCCAGCTCCCAGCCCCCCACCCGGACCACGGCCTTATCGCCCAGAGCCTTGCTGCTGTTTGGAGCTCCCCGCGAGCTGTTTCCCGCGCTCTTTTTCCCGCGCTTGGCCCTATCACGCCCGCAGCCTTGCCCAGCGTGACTCCTCCTCCAGGCCCAAGCAGAGCCGCTGTCAGACCAGCAGTGACTGAATAATGCCTCCCAACTTCTGCCCACGCGGGCCTGGGGGTGGGGCAGATGGAAGACCACATGATGATGCTCTGTCTTCCGGGAGCCCTCAGGAGACCCTCATGGCTGGGATCTGGGAGGTGAAACATGTGGGGGGCAGGGACCGGAGCTGCTCTGTGCCCCAGAGGGCTCTGCACCCGAAGCCAGGAAGACCGGACAGTCAGGCTAGCCTGGCTCTGCCCCTGCCCCGGCCACTGACCCACGGGCTGAGTGCTGGGCCTGGGCTGCCCAGTGCTCAGTCCCCGGACTTGGTGGACACTGACTTCTTCCTCTGTGTGCACAAAATGACCTCAGGCCTCCAGCGTTGGGCCTTGAACCCCGCACACAACTCCAACCATCCCCTCCACCCACAGGGAGAGAGAAAAGGCCCCTCCTTCCCTGGGGAGCAGGCTCTGGGCTGGGCGGTGGACAAGGGCGGCATCAGCTCTCGACTCACATGATCGTGCGGGTTTTGCAATCGATGTGGCCTCCCCCGTTGCAGCCCACCTGCCAGGCTCCCCTCTGATAGGCATTGAGTGCATACAGTGGGCTCGCCGGGAACCCGGAGGCCCCACTTTACAGAAAAGATAACAGGTCCAGAGAGGTTATGGGTTATGAGATTCTAGCCTACGAGCATCTGACTCCCAAACCCGAGCTCAGAAAGCAAGTTTCCACAGTCTCTGAATGCAGACCCCAGTGGGATGTGGAAGCAGTTTTCTGGGCGCAGGGTCCACAGTGGGTCACAAACGGAGGTACCCCTGGCCTTCATTCTCTCTTCCTAGCGCAACTCAATATGCGGCAGGAGCAATCTGGTCTGGGATCTTCTAGAAGGGAGTGTACTGGTTTCCCAGCCAGAGAGCAGTGAGGGGCGTTAGGCTTTGTAGCTGCCGTAACGAAGCACCAGAACTTCCCCGGTGGTTCAGTGACTGAGACTCAGCACTACCAGTTCAGGGGGCCTGGGTTCGATCCCTGGTCAGGGAACTGGGTCCGGAATGCCACAACTGAATATCAAAGATCCCGCAAGCTGCAGCTGAGGCCTGGTGCAGCCAACTGGCGTGAAAGTCACATCGCTCAGTCGTGTCCGACTGTTTGTGACCCCATGGACTGCAGCCCACCACCCTCCTCCATCCATGGGATTTTCCAGGCAAGAGTACTGGAGTGGGTTGCCATTGCCTTCTCCAGGGGATCTTCCTGACCCAGGGATCGAACCCAGGTCTCCCACATTATAGGCAGACGCTCTACTATCTGAGCTACCAGGGAAGTAACTAAATCAATACAAATAAATATTAAAGCAAAACTCACAAACCAGGTGGCTTAACACACAGGAGTGGATTATTTCAGGGTTCTGGGGTCTAGAAATCCAAAGTCAATGTCGGCAAAATCAGCTCCTTCTGGATGTTCTGAGGAATGGTCTGTTTCAGACCTCCTAGCTTCTGGTGGTGGCCAGTCATCCTTGGCTTGGGGTTTCATCCCTCCAACCTCTGCCTCCGTCTTCACGCGGCCTTCTTCCTGTGCGTGTCTGGGTCATGTGTCCAAATTTCCTTCTTCTTAGAAGGACACGAATCATATTGAATCTAGGGTTTCACCGAACCCAGTGTGACCTCAGCTTCACTTGATTGCATCTACAAAGACCCTATCTTCAAGCAAGGTCACAGTCACAGGTTCCGGGTGGACACGAACTTTAAGAGGACACTGTTCAAGCCCCTTTAAGAGTCTTCCCTGCTGTCTCAGAGGTAAAGAGCCCGCCTGCCAATGAAGGAGACACGGGTTCAATCCCTGGGTTGGGAAGATCCACTGGAGGAGGAAGTGGAAATGCACTCCCATATTCTTGCCTGGGAAATCCCATGGACAGAGGATCCTGAGGGGCGACCACGGGGTTGCAAAGAGTCGGACACGATTTAGTGACTGAACACGCAGGCACACTCATCCAACCCAAGTCAACAGGTTCTGATTTTAGGAGGAGGCCCTGAAACGTAAAGGAGCATTTTCCTCTTGTCCCCCCTAACCCTTCTTACCGTCTCTCCTGGTAGGTGTGGGGCACCCACTGACAATGCCACGCTCCTTCCTGGTGAAGAGCAAGAAGGCTCACACCTACCACCAGCCCCGCACCCGGGAGGATGAGCTGCTTTGGCCGCCGGCCCTTGGCCCTGGTGAGTCAGAGCCCAGGCTGGTCCGAGGCCGCACCCGCTGGCCTCCCTGCCCCGTGAGAGGGGGAGGCAGGAACATCCCATCCGGAAGTAGCCGCTCTTCCAAGTCTGGAATCAGGAGGAGCTCAGTAAATGCTGGTTGAATGAATGAATGAATGGATGGCTGCACCATCTCTTCTCACCCAGAGGGAGTGATGACCGCATCCTGATTGGATCTGGTCCTCAGCAGCTGACATGTGATTTGTGATCGGAGGGCTGATCCAGAGCTGAAGTTGGGTGCTTGGAAAAATGGAGCTCTCCAGGGGGTGGGAGGGCTCCTCCTGGTCTCCGCCCTGCTCCCAGCATCCTGGGTAGAAGCCCCTGTGTGTGAGTCTCCAGGAGCAGCCACAGTGGGTCTCTCTGGTGTCCCCCCACCCCACTACTCTTACCAAACCTCTAAGCAGAGCTAAAGTCTGACTGTCTTGTCTCCCCCACAGTGGCCAGGGACCAGGTACCGAGCATCAGCCCCGTCCTCAGCTCCCTGTTCCCAAACCAGCGCCTGGACTGGACGGACCTCAAACGGGAGCCGCAGCTGGAGCTGGAGCAGAGCTCGATGACCCGGCTGGCCTCCGGCCCAGGTGCCCAGCCCAGGGCCCCCGCCTCTCCCCAGCGGGCGCAAGGGGACTTAGAGGGTGGACAGGCTTGAGGAAGCAAGGTCCCTTGTAGCTGTGGAGTCAGGAAGGGTCGACAGTCCGGGCTCTCTGGCTTCTGCTTGGATCCCTCCAGGACAGCGAGCTTATTCCCAGATGAGAACTCCCGTGTGGTGGGCAGGCCCACACAGTGGGCGAGGTGGGCGCTCTGCAGGGGTTGGGATGCGTTTCTAGACTGAAAATTCAAGGAGTCACAGTGAGCACCAGCAGTAAATAATTTGGGCTGCACACCAAAGCCTCCGCATGGGGTCATGGTGGAGGGTGGCGGGGAGCGGGCACCCTGTTCTTAGCATCACCACTCGATGAGCATCCCACCCTCCACAGAAGGACCTGCTGTGACGTCCCGACCCCAGGATGGGGACTCGCCCTCCTCTGACTCACCCCCGTTCTACAAGCCCAGCTTCTCCTGGGACACCCTGGCTTCCTCCTACGGCCACAGCTACCGGCAGGCCCCCTCCACCATGCAGTCTGCCTTCCTGGAGCGCTCCGTCAGCCTGTATGGCAGCCCTCTGGTGCCCAGCGCCGAGCCACCTTTGGACTTCAGCCTCCACTATTCCCCGGGGATGGACGCGTACCACTGCATCAAATGCAGCAAGGTGGGCGGCTGGGCCCCACTCGCACCCCCTCCCCAGCACCCTGGCAGCCACGAGTGTCCATAGCTGGGCACCCCCTGTGCTGTGACTCGGGTCCTCTGGGGATCAAGAATTCAGTGTTCGTCTTCGTCATCACTCTGAGCCCTGACCATGTGTTAGGCCCTGTGCTAAGCACTCGACGTGCATGAACTCCAGGAGGTGGATGAAAGGCTCAAGTTCAGAAAGGTTGAGTCACTTGCCCAGAACACACAGCAAGTAGATATCAGAATCACCATTCCCACCTGGCTCTGCCCAACTCCCGTTTCTTAACCACCAGGCAATTCAGCCTCCAGACAGGGCCAGAAGGGGCCTTCCAGACCCCCTTCCCACGCCATTCTATAGCCAGGAAAGCCAGACACAGAGAGGCAAAGAGACCTTCCCAGGACGCACAGCACATGCCAGCAGTCAGCAATCCAGTGCTCGCAGGATTGCTCCCTCCTCTGTATGTCCACCTATGGCCGAGCTGGGCACCCTCTCCCCTCCGCAGCCCCCGGGCCTCACCCTCTGCCCCCACCCGCAGGTGTTCTCCACCCCCCATGGGCTGGAAGTGCACGCCCGCCGCTCCCACAGCGGGACCCGGCCCTTCGCCTGCAACGTCTGCGGGAAAACCTTCGGCCACTCCGTGAGCCTGGAACAGCACACACACGTCCACTCCCAGGTGGGCAGCTGGCCGAGTACCCGAGCCCCGGTGCTCTCCCCAGGAATCCTAGGGCGCTCGGGGTGGGTCTCTCTCCATGCCTCTGAGAGTGACAGATTGGGACCCCTTATCATCTGCCTCCTTGATCTGGGTGCCCATCACCTGCCCTTAA
Organism: Bos indicus x Bos taurus; assembly: GCF_003369695.1. Classification (NCBI taxonomy): domain Eukaryota; kingdom Metazoa; phylum Chordata; class Mammalia; order Artiodactyla; family Bovidae; genus Bos; species Bos indicus x Bos taurus. The sequence goes on from NC_040086.1 coordinate 102,115,066, forward strand.
CAGTCCCTGATGGACCAGGCTGGCCCTGCGTGCAACTGGAAGAGGCTAGGGGCTTGGGTGGGATTTCAGGTGGGTGTCTGGGACACTGAGGAACGACCCCGCCTTCTGGGCGCTCAGGGCAGATTTCTCACCTTTGAGGCCCTTGACTCTTAGAATCCGGGAGTCAGATTTAAATGCTCATCTCATCCATTTAGCCCTGCCTGATGCCAAGATCCCTTCTTCAGAATCCCATTCCAGGGAAAGCGCCTGAAACTGACCTGAGGGCTAACACCTGGGTAGATCTGAAAGTGCAGGTGGAGAAACAGGCCAGGATGGTGAGAGCGTCCCTTTGTGATCACGTCCACAGTCACGCCAGCTGCCGGCTCAGTTCTCGACCTCCCATCCTCCCAATGACCCTTTGAGGTCACTACTCACTAGTCCAATGTACAGATGAGGAAACTGAGTCTCAGGGAGGTTAAATGACTTGCCTGAGGTCATGTGGCGAGTAAGAGGCAGAAGCCAGAGTCGGGGCCCCCAGAATTCAGACTCTTAAGCAAACCACAAGGGAGGATTCCCCAGCAGGACACGCCAGGCCGCCAGGCCTCGGCCACTCCTGGGAGGGGCAGGAATGGGGGGGCCCCTGCGTCTTGCTCCTCGAGGCCACCCCAACGGAGTGTCCTGTTCCTCAGGGGATCCCGGCCGGGTCCAGTCCTGCGCCCAGCTTGGCAGCCCCGGGCCGCGAGGCCCCACCTGACCCCCCGGGGCCTCGTTTCCTCCGGCAGGAGCGCAGCTTCGAGTGCCGGATGTGCGGCAAGGCCTTCAAGCGCTCGTCCACCCTGTCCACACACCTGCTCATCCACTCGGACACGCGGCCCTACCCCTGCCAGTTCTGCGGCAAGCGCTTCCACCAGAAGTCTGACATGAAGAAGCACACCTATATCCACACTGGTGAGGCCTGGGCTCCGCTCTGCCCCACGGCCCCTCACCCGCCCGGGGCCCTCCAGCCCCTCCAAGCGACCCCCAGGGCCTAGGCCGAACCTCTGAGCATCCCCGCCGATCACTGTTCGAAGGTCCAGGCCTTAGGACCTGGCTGGCAGAAGGGCGGACAGGTGTCAGGCTGACAGGGAAGGCTGCTCCCCTCCGACAGGAGGGCTGGACGCTGTGCTGCTTAAAGGAAAGAAAATGCACAGAAAAAATACCGGAAGGAGAGAGCAAAGTGTCAGCACTGTGACCCACGGGTAGAAGAGAGAGCAGCAGGCGAATTCCTCCTGCCGCCATCATTCCTTCCTCCACTCATTCATTCCCCATTTGTCATTCATTCATCCCCCCAGATACTCATTCATTCATTCCTCCCCTCATCCTTTCCCCATTGTCATCCATTCATTCCCCAGTTCACTTCCACATTCGCTCTATTTCCCATTCTATCATTCATTCATCCCTCCCACCATGCATTCGTTCCTCCACTCATTCATTCCTCCCAGAGCCGGTCATCCATTCCTTCTATCATCCATTCACCCCTCCAGCCATCCGTTCATTCGCATCTCCATTCATCCATTCCCCCAGTCATTCATTCCTCAGCTGTTAGCCAGTGCCTCTTTTGTGCAGAGCCCCAGGCCAGGTGCTGGGCTCCATTGATAAACAAAGTGGACCCGGTCCCTACCCCTAAAACTGGAATACAATTCCCTGGAAGGGGTGGGTTGTCAGACTTTTTCTTGCCGCCCTTTTCTAATAATTTTCAAAAGCAAATGTGAGATTAAACATAATAAAGTCCCAGAGAACAAATGCAGGGCACCTGGCCCCGGGCGATCCTGACCCTGTCTCTGCTGCCCCGCAGGTGAGAAGCCACACAAGTGCCAGGTGTGTGGGAAGGCCTTCAGCCAGAGCTCCAACCTCATCACCCACAGCCGGAAGCACACAGGCTTCAAACCTTTCAGCTGTGAGCTGTGCGCCAAGGGCTTCCAGCGCAAAGTGGACCTGCGACGGCACCGTGAGAGCCAGCACAACCTCAAGTGAGGCTGCCCCGAGCCCGGCTCCCCGCCGGCCTGCCGGCCCCGAGACCATGCCACCTGGAGAGAGGCCAGGCTCACACACCCAGATCCCCAGTCTCCTGGAGGCAGCCCTGGACAGGACTCATCAAACTTGTTTCCAGACTCAAATTGCTGTGTGAGCTCGAGCAAGTCACTTTCCCTCTCTGGACCGACATTTCCCCTGCCGCAAAGTGTGGCAGCTGGTCTTTTCCAAGCCGATGCTGTCTGCAGGCCCAGGAGCTCAGTGCCGCCCCTGTCAGAGCCCAGGAGGCCAGAGTAGCCCCAGGCGGGCCCAGAGAAATCCTCCCCTATTTGCTGCCCCCAGGGATCGGGTCAGCTTGGCTTTCAGCAGGCCTCCTCCTGGCCACCACAGATGGTCAGAGCCATCTCTCACCTCAGTGGGAGGCCTAGCACCCCTCTGCTTCAGCCAATGTGCCAGCTGATCCCCACTTCTGATGGGCACTGCAGCCACGGGGAAACCAGCAGTTACTGCTGTCAGAAGCCTGCTCCTCTCAACAGCTGTAAATAAAGACACCCCTTTACGTACATTTGACCAGCATTTGTTCAGTGCCTACGGGGTATGAGCTAGTGCTTGAGGCTTTGGGGAGGGATGGTGCAGTCTTGAAAAGCAGAGAAAGCTCTGTAGTCGCTCACAGACACGTTGAGAGACCAAACTGGTAAGTGCTGGGCAGAGCCACGAGAGACCCCTGTGGCAAGACGGCAGGCAGGAGCCAGGTGGGTGCAGCTGGGGGCGCTCTCAGTGTCCTGTGAGTGCTGTGACAAGTCACCGCCAACTTGGTGGCTTCCAATGACACCAAGGGGACTTCCCTGGTGGTTCAGGGGCTAAGACTCCACGCTTCCAATGCAAAGGGTGCAGGTTCAATCCCTGGTCTGGGAGCTAGGATTCTGCATGCCACGCGCTGTGTGGTGCTTAGTCACTCAGTCGTGTCTGACTCTTTGTGATCCTCTGTCCATGAGGAGTCTCCAATACTGGAGGGGGTTGCCATGTTCTCCTCCAGGGGATCTTCCCAACCCAGGGATCACAGCATGGCCAAAAAATTAAAACAAAAACACAAAGGCAGTCTCTTACAGATGTGGAGGTCAGAAATCCAAAGCACGTCTCATGGGGCTAGAAGTCAAGGTGTCAGTAAGCTGGTTCCTTCTGGAAACTTTGAGGGACGCTCTGTTGTCTCTTTTTTTCTAGCATCTAGAGGCTGCCTGTATCCCTCAGCTCATGGTCTCCTCCTCCATCTCCAGACTGCATCTGGTCACCTCCAGAGAAAGGTGACCTCCTTCCTCTGCTTTTGACCTGCTGGCTTCTCTCTCGTAAGGACCCTTGTGATCATGTTGGGCCCCACCTGGATCACCCGGGAGACCCTTCCCATAGCAAGGTCCTTAATGGAATCACCATGGTAGGCAGAATAAAGGCCCCCGGGGTCTTCCCTGGCGGCCCACTGGTAAAGAATCTGCCTGCCAATGCAGGAGACCCAGGTTCAATCCCTGGGCAGGGAAGATCTCATACATGTTTTGGAGCAACTCGGCCGGCGTGCTGCAAATATAGAAACCTGTGTGCCCTGGAGTTGGTGCTCTGCAACAAGAGAAGCCACTGCAATGAGGAGTCCCTGCTCCACAACTGGAGAAAAGCTGCACACGGCAAGGGAGACCCCACGTAGCCCATAAATAAATTAATTTTTTAAAATAAGTTTAAAAGAAGAAGAATGGCCCCCCAAAACAATATCACGACTCATCCTTGAAACTTGTGGCTGTTATCTCATACAGCAGAAGAGACTTAGCAGATGTGATTACATTAAGCCTGGTGTGGCCCCCCACTAGCCGTGAGATTTTCCTTTGTAAAATGATGAATGTAGCGTCCTCCCTGTGGGCTGTCAGAGGATCCCCTGAGGCCATGCCTGTACAGCAGTGAGCAGGGCCCAGCACATGGGAAGTGCTGCCAGGGCATGAACATGCCCTCTTGAAGTCCAGGCTGTCCTACGAGGCCTGCTCAAGTGCTGCCTCCTCCAGGAAGCCTGCCTTGGTCATTCCAGCCAGAGTTCTCCTGCTGCTACACACTGAGCTCCTTGGGCTCCTTGCTTACAGCTCAGAACACACCGAACCTGGACTAGTAGTTATCTGTGGGTAAGCTTCCTCTCTGCTAGAAGGAATTCCCTCTGGGCTCTGGCTTTCAGCACCAAGCCAGTGCCTGGCCCAGTGCGATGAACACTTCTGAATGAGTCACTTCCGGGTGCCAAGCTGGGCCCAAGGTTGCCTGACATTGTCTCTGACCCACATGGCCCTCGGCAAAGGAGGTGTCGCTATCCCACGTTACAGAGAGGGTGTAAATGAGGCTCAGAGAGGTCACTCATCTTGCCCAAGGTCACCCAGAGGGTAAGTGCAGAGCTGGGGTCATTGGATCCACGTCTTCTTTGAGTCTCTGTTTGCCTTTCTTCCCAATGACATCTGTTTGCTGTCCTCCACGGTGAGTCTAGAGGTTTCTGAGGCCCCTGGGGAATGGTAAATCCCTGGGCTCCCAGGCTCTGGGTTTGGCTGGGCAGGACCCCTTGGCGTACTTCATTGTAGAGGCCCTTCCTGTTTACTTTAGCAAGAATTCCCCTGCACAAGCCCGTCAGGTGTGTGGAGGGTGGGGTGGAGGCTTGGGATTTGCATACGAAGGTGGTCTGGTCTCCTCGGCAGGCTTTCAGATCCTTGGCCTGCAGGTCTTGCTCTTGAAGTCTGACAGCCTCTGGCAGCCGATCCACTGGAGCCGCTGGAGCCCTTGGAGACCCCTGCTCCAGCCTCTCCTCCCATCCATGGGGACCCTGTGGCCCAGAGAGGGAAGAAAACTTGCCCAAAGCCACACAGCAGAGTCAGGCTCACCTGGAGTGAGCCTGCACCTCCCAGAGGATGGGCACACACACACACACACACACACACACACACACACACACACACACACACACACACACACACACACGGGGGAGCTACTTTGCATGCTCCTTGTTTGCTAAACAAAACCACTCTAGTATCAGGATTTCAGCCACTTCTGCAGCAGGGCGGGGCTAGGAAGAGGAGCTCTTTCTTCAAGAAAGACAAGGCGTCTTTCTTCCTCTGCTGAGGTTGGGAGAATGGGATTGCGCTCACTGACCCCTCCACCCAGTGCCCACAACAGGGTGGTGGGGGGGTGGGGGCTGCAGCCTTGGAGCAGGGTCACCTCAGAGCACTTCCACACACACTGCAGAGACAGGAGGTCAGTGCGCGGGCAGGTACTGCTTCCTGGGAAGAGTCTGCAGGGTGTGGGTGGGGCGGGGGAGGGCAGAGCCACCCTGCCGCCCCTTCCCGGTGCCCACCCCTCACCCAGCCGCGGGAACCCCAGGGCAGTCCCAGGGAGGATGGGCTACCCCCGCGAAGCCACAGCCCTGGAGAAGGCCTTCAGGTCAGCATCTGCCCACAAGCCAGCAAGCCGTGCTCCAGCCCGTGGGAGCATCTCAGCCTTTGGGATGGCAGGGCTTCACTCAGCATGCTGGGGTTGGGGGGCCCAACCACGTGGGTGCAGTGGGTCCTCCAGCTGCTGTGATTGGAGGGAGTCCAGTTGCTTGTTCTCTGCATCCCAGCCCACTACCACTCCCCCTCATCTGAGACGCCCAGCATGGAGTCCCCGTGTGTGAAGCCCCATCCAGCCCCCAGAAGACTGCCTGGGGCTTCCCTTTCCTGCTTGAGGGAAAGGGCCCGGGGGCAGAGTTGATGGCCCCCCACACAAGGCCTATTAATTATGACGTCACACAGAATCCAGGTTTTCTGACCCTCTGGTCTAGGGCCTTCCTACCAGAACAGAGACTGATTGCACAACGCCAGGGGACCCTGCTTACAGAAAACATGGAGTCAGTGGCGGCCTCTGAGGTTGTGTGGGAGATGAGGGCTTGCCCGACTGTGGCACCGACCCAGCTGCTGGGGACTGGAAGGGTGTGGATGGAACAAGTCAGATGTGGGATCCGTAACTCAACTTGGAGGATCTATTTACTCCGCGGTACATAGCAAAACCAGTATTTTAATATTAAAATGAACTGGTCACATCAGGAAGCAGAATGCAACATTTGAATCAGTTTTCAGATGCAATGTCCCACCAGTGGTGGCAGCTTCAGGTGACACCCCCAGGTCCCTGCCAGCTCCTGAGGGACATGCTGGGAGAGGCCAGGCGGCCCTCCGTGGAAATCAGTGGTCAGCATGGAAACGCACCTCCCAAGGGCAGTCCGTCCAGGCATTTACACAGTGACTGAGCTGACCCCAGCCTGTTAGGAAGGGACCTCCCCACTCCGACCGGCTCCCCAGACCACACCGAGCATCCAAGACAGATTATCTTTCTGAAGCTCAGTTCCCACATGTCTCGGGGTCCTCCCCCTGGTCCAAAGCAGTCAATGGCTCAGGTGCCTTGGGAAGACTCCTCTGGGTCTTGGGTCTCTCCTGCTGCCCCCAGTCAGGCGGGGAAGGCCCCCAGGATGCAGAGGGGACACACGGGACCATCACGGCCCCACCATCCCACTTCCCTGGGATTCTGTACAGGAAGCCAGGTCTTCCGTGTTATTTCCCAAGAGGCCTTTAGGGAATTCCCGAGGCCATTTTCTACCCTCTTGGCCAACAGTGTTCCCTCCCCGAACCCTGGAAACCCAGTTCAAGTGCACAGATTTTTCTTTTTTTCTTTTTCTGTCTGCACAGCATGTGGGATCTTAGTTTTCCAACCAGGGATCAAACTGCAGCCCCTGCATTGGAAGCACAGCCTTAACCACTGGGCCCCCAGGGAAGTCCCACAAGTGCATAGATTTCCCAACACGTGCTCACCCCAGGCCCTCAATTCTACGCCCAGGAATTCACACGAAAGAGAAAGTGTCACGAAGGGACCACAGGTTAGCTACCAGGTCATCTTCTGAAGCCAGCTGGAAATGGAAAGCAAAACACACTGAAACCATCCTAACCTCCCAGGAGAGACTGGCTAAGTGGCCAGTAACACACTCAGACAGTGGCCATCCGAGCAGCCATCATGAAGAGCCAACGTGCTTTACAAGGACTGACCCGGAAGGGGCCTGGGTGCTGACGTGGAGTGAAACACGCTTGCTTCACAATCGCGTGCTGACTCTTTAAAAACAGTACAACGTACGTTTGTGGGTGCTCAGAGAAACAAATCCGAGGAAGGCACATCCAGCCATTGATAGCGGTTGTTTCTGGGGCCGGGGAAGGAGGGTTGACTTCACCCTCAATGCTATCTATAAAAGAAACTCGGATTTGTGTGTGTGTGTGTGTGTGTGTTTACTAAAAAAAAAAACTGAACAGAAAATAGATTTTGCAGAATAAACGCATCAACGTAGGAAGCTGTTCATGATATCTTAAGTGAAAAAGTGGTTTAAAATCAGTATTCACCATATGATTCCATTTTGTTAATTACACACGGAAGGAAGTTTGCAAGGATAAAGAGCAGTGTATCAACAGGGCCTGCATCAAGGGGGGCTGCAAATTTTCTTCTCCTCTTTCAGCGTGTATGTTGTATTTTTCCATCATGGGCGTGCATGATAACATTATCGATGGCGTTACAAAAAGACTCCTTCTGCTCAAACATCATTTCCCTGCCTTCAGGTTGCCTGTCCACTCCTCCCTCCAAGCTGCTGGCCCTCCACGGCTCCACGGGGCCGGGTCCTTTCTCCTTCACCTGTGCTGGCCGGCTTGTCCCCAACTCCCAACCCTGAGAGCCGCCTCCTAGCAGACGCTGCGTCCAGTCCTAACCCTCAGCTTAGCAGCCAGCACCCAGGAGGTCCCAGAGAAGCCGAGGATGTGCCCCCTGTCAGGGCCCCTGGCTCCTTTGTGGCAGGCTGGGTGGGACCCCTAATGGAGGAGCCCCTGGCTTGGGGACGGTGGGCTGGACCCTGGACCCCCAGATCTCCCTCCTAGCCGGGTGCAGGGCTGCCCGCTCCCATCTGCCAGGGGTCCGGCTGGAATTGGTCCCCAGCCAGGAGACGGGCAGGGCCCCAGGTTCCAGCGGCGTGGGTAGGGGGCTGCAGGAAGGCAGGAGGAGGGAAATCTGAGACAGGGGCTGTGCTGAGCGGCCGTGCTCAGGTTTGGCCTGATAAAGTTTATCAAACGGTGCCGGCTGCTAACCGTTGGTGTGGAGCAGGCCCGCGGGCTTTGGCGGGAGGATGCTCCCAGGGCGATAGCGCCTTCCCAGTGTTATCAGGGGGCCTGGTGTCCCAGAGAGCGGGAGAGAGGGAGAAGCAGAGAGAGAGAAAGAGGGAGGGAGCGAGCCTTCCAACCACTTCACCCAGATGAGAAGAGCCAGGGACAAGAGGTCTCAGAGGCCCCTGGGGCCCTGACATCGCGGCCGCATGAGCAGCTGGGAAGGGGCCCCACGGAGGTGCGGGCCGGGGGCTCCGGCTTCTCCCAGGGCCCAGCCTTCCAGGCCCCAGAACAGGCTTGCTGCCGCTCTGCCCTTCTCCAAGGCTTAAAGAAAAAGTGGCCCGGGCTTCCCTTGGTGGCTCAGCAGTAAAGAGTCTGCCTACCGGGACAGGAGATACAGGTTCAACCCCTGATGCAGGAAGATGGCACGTGCAACAGAGCAGCTAAGCCCATGAGCCGCTACTCCCGAGCCTGCGCTCCGGAGCGCGGGAGCCCAAATACTGAGCCCGCACGCCGCAGCTGCTGGAGTCTGCACGCCCTCGACCTCGTGCTCTGCCACAGAACAAGCCACTGCAGTGAGAAGCCCGAGCATCTCAGCTAGAAAGTAGCCCCTACTCTCCCCAGCTAGAGATTGGCCATGCGCAGCAATGAAGACCCAGCACAGCCAAAAATAAATAAAATTTAAAAAAAGAGAAAAATCCCTTTTTCGGGACGTTTCCATGCCCTAGAAGAGGGGGCAGGAGGGCACCTCTCCACACCGCCCCTGTGGTCTCAAGGTGAAGGTCAGGCTCAGTTCACCTTAGGGACCACTCCCGTAAATGTCACTGTCTTGGGAGTCACCCTTCAGGGAGTCATCCCCACCTTACAAACGAGGAAACGGAGTCTCAGAGTGAGTGTCGACAAGGATTCGGAGGATGAGGACCCGGGAAGCAGAAGGAGAAGGGACGAGAGGCTGAGGCCGGACGCCCACCCCTGCTCGCACTCCACAGGCCCAGCCGCTCCAGAGGCCGGGGTGCTGGTCCCAGGCTCAGAGCCACGCGGGGCAGGCCCCCGACCTTGGCCATGGTGGTCAGCGGGCGGACAGACCCCAACATCTGCAGGGTTTTCCTGGGGGGGTGGGAGGGGGTGGCATCTTAGTGAGTTTTATAATTCCCTTTCTAGACGTTTCCTGCCTTTTCCATGACGTCTATCGTAACAATGTGGGGGTGTTGGGGCACCTGGGGGGGAGAAAGGTGATATGTTTGCTTTTAGAAGAAGAGAGTGCAAGGGCCCCAGGAGCCCCCAGCTGGGCCCTCGAGCCCAAGAGCACCGCGCCTCTGTCCAGCCCGGGGCGCAAACGGAGGCCAGGCCTGCCGCTATCTGCCACGTAGACAACCGGGTCCCCTAGAGCCCCGGAGGACCCCTGGGCCCAGGGCCTTCCCGAGGCCCCAAGGCCACCCAGTGGGGTGGAAAGCACTCATTCATCAACTCTTATTTACAGAGCAGCTTCCATGAGCCGGGCTTACTTCTGGGCAGTGAGGATGGGCAGCGGGAGCAGCCAGAGTGTCCATGCTTATGGCACCGAGGGGGGTGTCCCAAGAAGAGAAACAGAGAAAGCCCAAAGAAATACAGAAAGGGGGGCAGGATATCGGCATGGGGAACCTGCTGCGTGAGAGGTGGGAAGGAGACAGCCCAGACGGGGGGGTGGTGCAGGGTGGGGGTCAGAGCCTGGGATGTCACTCTGGCCCCTTCCTGGCAGGACGGATTTACAGACACTTCCCTCTGGACCTCAGTTTCTCTCATCCAGACCATGACCCCCATGGTCTTCAGAAATCTCCATTCAGCCTGCACCCTCCAGTCCCAAGACTTCCTTTCATCGACTGTTTTTTCGGCAGTGTTTTGCATTTTAACTAATTAATATTGAGATAGAGTTGACAGATCGCATTCCATCGGTTTTATGAGTAGTGCGTGATTATCTGATGTTTGTGTCGTGAAACCATCACCACGATAAGTGGATATCCACCAGCGCACAGTTCAAAACGTTTTTCTTCTGATGAGAACTGCTTTTTAAACAGTTTCATATTTTGCTGGGCTGGGTCTCCCTTGCTGGGCAGGTTTCCCTCTAGTTGTGGAGCTCGGGCTTCTCATTGCGGTGGCTTCTCTATCGCAGAGCACCGGCTCTAGGGCTTGAGGGCTTGAGGGCTTCCGTGGCTGCAGCTCCTGGACTCTAGAACACAGGCTCAGTAGCTGTGGCGCACGGGCTAAGTTGCCCCATGGCATGTGGGATCTTCCCTGACTGGCGATCTCACACGTGCCTCCTGCATTGAGCAGGTGGATTCTTTACCACTGAGCCACCAGCAGGGCCTGATGAGAACTTTAAAGATCTACCCTTCTCTCTCTTTTTTACTGAAGTATAGCTGATTTGACCATATTTTGTTTTCAGGTATACAGCAAAGTGATTCAATATATATATATGTGTGTATATATATATATGTGCACATATATTTTTTCAGATTCTTTTCTATTATAGATTAGTACAAGATACTGAACATAGCTCCCTGTGCTACACAGTAGGTCCTTCTTGTCTATGTATTTTATGTAAGGAGTGTGTACCTCTTAATCCCACACTGCACTGTATCCTCCCCTGCCACCCCCTCGTGGACTCTTGAAGGGAGGGTTCAGGTGACAGCTGTTGGGGAGAGACCCCAGGGTTTGCACATTCACGGGCCTTCAGTGCATATGGAGCAGGGTTTGAAAGCAGGGAAGACAGAAGGGGGTGCCCGACACATTTTTGCAGCTTGTCTGCTATACCTGGCAATACCCTGTCTCAGAACCTCTGCCCACTCCCCACATTGAGTGTGGCAGTCACTCAGTCGTGTCCAACTCTTTGTGACCCCATGGACTGTAGTCCGCCAGGCTCCTCTGTCCATGGGATTCTCCAGGCAAGAATACTGGAGTGGATAGCCATTCCCTTCTCCAGGGGATCTTCCCGACCCGGGGTTTGAACCCAGGTCTCCTGCACTGCAGGCGATTTCTTGACCGACTGAGCCACCTTACGCAGAAGTACATGGAGGTGTGGTTATTACCTTTGCCAATGGCTCTGAGCTTGGAGCACAGGCCCGGGGCTGGATCCCTGGGCCCCAGGCCCTCCGGGCCACCGTGGGCTGCACTGACCCGGGCCACACTCACGGGCAGTCCCCGCTGACAGCTGGAACCACAGACGCCAGGCTGAAGCTCAGAGCTATTTCTGCAAAGGGTGACTTGGGACTTCCTCCCGGATCTCTTAAAAATAAAGGGGTTATCGTGGTCTTCAGGTCCTTCCTCCATGCGAGGAACCCTGACATGATTTCTGGGGGAGGCCTGGTCCCCCCAAGCTCCCTCAGCCCAGCGAGGACTTATCTCTGGGCTCAGTTGGGCAGCAGGAAGGGAGAGAAGCGACCACCGCGGCCGCTCTTCCTGCCCCAGAAGCCCCTTTTGGGAGCAGCAGGGGATGTGGCCACTGACTCAGGGGCGTCAATCAGCCTTCTTCCCCGGGGCTGCGGTTGCCCACCGGCCTCTGAGGGGGGATCAGAAATCAGGGGGGCAGAGAGAGTTCCGGGGAAGCCTCTGGCATGTCCAGCCCAGCCTCTGCCCTGGGCCTCGGGCACGACCCAGTCTACGTGACCCACACCTAGTCCTGCAAAGCTGGTAGAATGTCAATCTTCACTATACCCGCAGCCCCTGCAGAGGCTGGGGGACCCGCTCCTGGAGGTCAGGCCACCCTGTAGGGAGAGTGAGAAGACAGAGGCTCTGGGAAGGCAGGCACGGCTTAGGGTGGTCCTCCTCCCTCCGCCAGGGGTCCACTCTGCAGCAGAGAGGAGCCCAGGGCCCAGCCCAACCCCTGTGGGGACTCTTTCCTATTTTCAGTCCCCAGAGTTTTACTCCCAGTGGACGGCAACTCCTCTCAGAGTTTTCCAAGAAAGAACCCTAAGGCTCTGTTCAACAATCTGGGCCCTGATGGGGCAAGATCCAGAAGAGGGGGCACTTAGTGGACTCTGGGAGGCTGAGAGGCCACCAGACCCACGCTGGGGCAGAGAAGTCTTCCCACAGGAAATGGCCATCTGAGATGAATTTGATCTGTCCGAAGCAGAGAGGGTGGCTCCAAGCCTAGGAACAGTAGGTGCAAAGGCCCTGGGGAGACCTAAGGCTTCCACCTGTCCCAGCCCCATCCCCAATCTGCTGGGGGCCAGCCAGCGCCCCGTTGGGGCCACAGTAGCCAAAGTGTAGGACAAGGATGAGCTCGAGGGCTCACAGAAGCCATCCTGAGTGCTGGGCACCCAGTCATGTTCACCCCGGCTTGCCATTGCCGGCCATCACGGGCCCAGCCGGCCAGTCCCGCCTGTGGCCGGCCCTCCTCTGGGAGGAAGGTTCAGGCCACCTAACCTGAACAAGCATCCCCAGGGCAGCTCTGCAGAAGCCAACAATCTTAGCTGGAAACCGTCGCAGGTCGGGGTTTCCTCCCTGCCCAGCTCCCCAGCGCCCCTCAGCCCAGCCTCAGACTTATCACTGCCCTCCAGCTGCCTTGGCCCAGGCCCCCTCCAACCACCTCCCCCGGATGATTCAGCAAATCTTCCCTCCCTGGGGGGAAAAACAAGGGTGTAAAAAAAAAAAATCACAATGTCAGATTACAAAGCCCCAACTGTAGGGCAGGCCCCTGGCAGGGAGATAAGGGTCCCACTCCGCCCTCAAAGCCCCTCTGGCAGATAAACCTTCTAAAGCAGTGGAGGAGGCTGCCTGCTGCAGGTGTGGGGTGCGGAGGCCTGGCCCGGGGGAAGTCACCGGGCGGTGCATGCCCTCGGGTGGTGAGCTGGGCAAAGAGGAAGCACCCGGCCACAGTAGCAGAGGAGCTGGTGTTGCCAGCCCTGCCCCCCGCCCCTGCCAGACAGAAAGAGAGGGCGGAGGCCAGTGCAGAAAGTGCACCGGGGGCGTGCCCACAGATGCCCTCCGCTGCGAGCACCCCTCTGCAGCTCGGCCTGCAACCCTCTCAGTGCAGGGCTGGCTGAGTGGGGAAGTGAGGATGCCCGTCCTCTGGAGGCGCCCAGCTGCAGGGAGCAGCGGGGGCCACTGGAGGGCTGGGCACCTCCTCTGGGCAGGGCTAGGGCAGCCTGGGAGACCTCGCCAGGGGGTGTCCAGGCTTCCAGGTCAGAGTTGGGCCAAATTGGAGCCCCCCCACCACTGACTCCCCGGGTACCCGACTCCATCTCTGGAATGTGGGAGAAGGCAGGGGCTGCTAAGACCACAGGCTTCCTGCTCTGGCGGGGGGTTGGCCAACTGATGATGGGTTTAGGTTAGGGCTGGGGCGGGGCTCTGCCATCCTAGACAAGTCATTTCTCCACTCTGGGCCCATCGGTAAAATGAGAGCAGTCCCAAAACCCATGGCAGGGCATGAAGGTGCACCCGCCAGGCATGAGCCACTCCAGTCTCCGAGGCTGGGGGAGTCAGCGTCTGGTTAGAAAAGGGGTGGTTTGGGGACAAACACCCACCAGGTCCTTGGCACACAAAGTCAGGGGTCCGACTATCTGGCTGCCTCTCCTTCTCCACCTGGGGCAGCTTTCTGAGCTCATTTCTCTGAAAGAGAGAGGCTGGCCAGACAGAAATAGGTACAAGAGGAGGCTCCAGGCACAAGCTTGGGTGCAAAGGCCTTCCGCCTATTTTAATCCTCCGAGCCGACCTGGAGCTCGTCAAGCCTCTGCTGTGACTTCAAGGAAGTCCTTGCCTTCCTCCGGGGCCTCCGTTTCCCAGGCTGCGCAAGTGAGAGAGCTGGTCAAGATGGGGTCGACCACCCCACGCGCTGCACGTTGCAAAATACCAACAGCTCACGGGGGTGTGTTTGGCCCAAGGTGACGAACCAGACGCAAGAAGTGGCAGCAGGGCCACAGCAGCCCAAAGGGGAAGCGATCCGAGTGTCCGCCGAGAGATGGGGGAGAAACAGAACATGGTCCGTCCACACCGTGGAGTACTTGGCAGCCTGAAAACGGAAGGAGAGTCCGACTCCCGAGGCAGCAGAGATGAGGACCCTGTGAAATGAGCCAGACACAAAAGGACAAGCGCCGTGCGCTCTCACTTCTAGAGAGGCCTGGCCTGGTCACAGAGAGACCGGCGAGCAGTGGGGGCCAGGGGCCGGCGGGGAGGGAAGGGGAGGCCGGGTTTGATGGAGACGGAGGTGCCATATTACAGGATGAGAAGAGCTCTAGGAGCGGATGGTGGCACAATAATGTGAACAGAATTAACACCCCTGAACCGTACACACAAATGTGATGAACGTGGCCAATGTGCTGTATAGTTTTAAAAATATTTCTCAAAAAAAATAAATAAATAAAAATAAAAATATTTCTCGATTGATTTGCTGTGTCGGGTCTCAGTCGCTACACGCGGGACCTCCGTTGGGGCACACGGCTTCTTGAGTTGTGGTGGGCTGGCTTAGCTGTGGGGTGCGGATTTAGTTGCTCCGTGGCAAGTGGGATCTTAGGTCCCCAACCAGGGATCAAACACTGTGTCCCTTGCATTACAAGGGCTATTCCTAACCACTGGACCACCAGGGAAGTGCCTGGGTCATGTATATTTTAGCACCGTTAAAAAAAGAGAAGACGAGGAGAGAAGAAAGCCAGTGGGTACAGTGTGGCCTTGGTGTTTGCTGAACAAAGCAAACAGAAGCAAACAGCTCATGGTCTGGGTGGAGAGACAGGCTGGCAGTGTCCACCACTGAGGCCAAGCAGGCCGGGCCCGTGCTGGAGCGGGCAGGAAGGGACCCAGGGCTGCGGGGAGAGGCCACTTCCCTCTAGGACCAAGCAGCTGAGCATCCCCCAGGTAGCCACACCAGAATCCCAGTGTCTTCTCCTCTTCCTCCCAGAGTGGCTCTGCTGGCCTCGGGGCCTCCCGCAAAGCTGTTCCCTCTGCCTGGAAGGCGGGCCCTCAATTCCTCTCCCTCAATTCTCTTTCTCTAGTCTAGTTTCAACCCACAGGCACCCTCCGAGGAGACCTGGCCCCAAGAGATGCCCTCCTCTGACACGGATCATAACTGTCATCAAATAGCCGTTTGTACCACTGTCTGAATGCCTGGTGAAGGTCTCCATGCCTCCCCTGCACCCAGCAAAGAAATACGACGGCTGGGTGGGTGGGTGGGCAGACCAGCTCATGGGGCTGGCCCTCCCCATCCCAAGGGGCTGGTGCTCGGTGAGGGCCCAGGGCGGAGTTGGCGGGGCGGGGGCGGGGGGGCGGGGGGGCGACGGCCGTGACTTGGAGTTCGGAACCCCTGGTCAGTCCTGCCTGAGCTGCGAGATTGTGCAGTCGTATGAGATCTGCAAGACCCCAGCCCAGAGCTGCAACAGGAAGACAGCACCACTGCCCACCGGGAGGACCAGCCCTCAGCCTGAGACCTGCCCCCACAAGGACCACTTCCCCAGTAAATAGTAGCTGTTAGGCATCCCTGTTTAACAACCTCAGAAGCCAACACATGTGCCGTTTGCTGCTCAGTCGCTCAGTCATGTCTGACTCTCTGTGACCGCATGGACTGTAGCCCACCAGGCTCCTCTGTCCACGGGATTCTTCAGGCAAGGATACTGGAGTGGGTTGCCACTTCCTTCTCCTGGGGAATCTTCCCGACCCAGGGCCTGAATCTGTGTCTCCTGCATTGGCAGGTGGAGTCTACCACTGAGCCACCTGGGAAGCCCTAAACTGAGGCATCCACTTGTCCGAAGCTTGGCTGAATTTTAAGTATGCCTGCCTGGAGAATCCCACCGACAGAGGAGCCTGGCAGGCTATACAGGCCATGGGGTCGCAGAGAGTCAGACAGGACTCAGAGACTTTCACATCACAGCCCAAAGGCTTTTTAATGGGCAGGTCAGCCCTGCCCTCAAGGCCTTAGATTCAGTCCCGGTTCCAAGGCCCGCTCTCCTGCGCAGAACCCCCCAGACCCCGAGCCCTGGGCACGGAGGAGGCGTCTGTGTGCTGGAAGGGGGAGCCCCTGCATCCAGAGCCTCAGCCCCCTTCCTTCCCCGGTCCCCTCCCCCTCCCCACTTCTCCCTCCTTCCTCTCCATCCTCCATCTCCCTCTCCGGCTCTTAGCGCCAGGTCGGGTCGGGGGCCCTGACAAGGGCTGAGGCCAAAACCGCTGAATTATGCGGCGGTTCGGGTCGTTCATCCTCTGGCCGCGGGCTCCTTCATCCTCTGGCCGCGGGTTCCTGGGCAGGGTCCCTGCCGAGTCGGGAGGGGACGGCACCCCCTGGTGACCGCGCCTGTGGAGGGTTGGGGGCGTGCAAGGACAGGGCGAGGTCGCAAGGACTGAAGCCCCTTTCGGGTCTGCATTAGCTCCCTGACCGTTTCATCGCCGCGTCGGTTAGGAGTCGGTCTGTCTGTCTGCGAGAGGCGCTGGAAAACGATCCAGAGACCCCCGCCACCAACTAGCAGTCAATGGGGTTGGGGGTGAGGGGGTGAGGGATCAACAGGTGTGCCACGCGCGGAGGCCTCTCCAAAGTGGCGAGCGGACCCCTGAGAACAGGGGTCACCCTGAGAAGACGGGAGGGCGGGGGCAAAGGCACAGAGGCCCTGGGGTAGGGGTCTGGAGCCTCAGGGTTAAGAATTGGCGGGGGGGGAGTGGTGGGGAGCAAGATGGGTGTGATTGGGAGAGTCTGGGAAGCAGGACCCCCAGAATCTCTGTTAAAGGGTTTGGGGTCCCCGCCTCCCGTAACCCCAGCAATGAGCAGCCAAGGCACCTTGATGGAGAAGTGCCCCCTGGCTTCTGTGGGGAGGATGGCAGGCACCAAGCCCTGTGAAGCTGTTGAAACCCGGGATACCCAGAGGTGGGGGTGCCCACCGGGATCCAGCCGGAGGATGGCCTGAGGGCCCCAGCCCCCCACCCCGAGGCCCCTGAGACCCCAACACAGTCACAGGGGCAGAGGTCATACAGGGTTGTGGCCCGAGTAGGGGAACCTTTAGTGACGTCTAAGGAAATCACAGAGTTCCATGCCCTTTGACCCAACAGTATCTTACAGACATCTGCCCATGTGTTATTGACACACGACAGTGATTCATTGCGACCTTGTATTTGCAAAAAGTTGGAAACAACCTAAGTATCCTTCAAAGAGGGCTGGTTAAATGAATCACGGTCCCACCATATGGTGGAGCACTGGGCGTCTGTTTAAAGAATGCGGAAGTGCCATGTGAATTGATAGGGACAATTTCCCAAGATATACTGTCCCATGAAAAAGGCGGATATGGGAGGGAGTGTGTAGTAAACCCATGTGTCATCAATTCATTTAGAGTTGACTACGTTTTGCCCCTGCCACAGGCGGGATCTTAGTTCCCTGACCAGTGGTCCAAACTGTGCCCCCTGTAGAGGAAGTAAGGAGTCCTAACCACCCGACTGCCAGGGAAGTCCGAAGAGTTCACTTTAAAAGATCGAGAATTCATATTACAGCCTCTAGGGAGCCAGCAGAAGCATGTTCAGCTGTCTATTAGAGGGAGAAAGGAGGAACAAAACCCCTTTGTGGGTTAGTGGTTCGCTTTTTAAGGGGGGGGTGAAGGATATACAATTTTACTTTTAACTATGTAGGTTAACTCTAGAGAGATAAATAAGAAACTGATAATATTGGTCACCTCCAGAGAAAAGATGAGTCCCATATCTGGGGAAAGGAGTGGGAAGGAGGTCTTTTTTACCAAAAGGTTTTGGGGTCATTGAGATTTTGAACCACCTGTATTTAGCTACGCATCCTCCTGGGAGAAAAATGTAAGTGGACGTGGGACACTTGTTAGGAGGCTGTTGTGGCGATCAAGTTGAGAGGTGAAGTGAGCTGGGCTGACGGATGGACTGCATTTGCTTATCCATTCGTCTGGCCCAGGACACTTGGGTTGCTTCTGCCATTTGGCTATTGCAAGTAACGCTGCTATGAACCGGGGTCTACAGATAGGTCTTTGAGGCTCTGTTTTTGATTATGTTGGATGAAGACCCAGGAGTGGAACTGCTGGACCATGTGGTCATTCTGTTTTTAATTTGGAGGAACTGCCATACTGTTTTCCACAGGGTACATCATTTATTTTATTTATTTATGTTTGGCTGCGCTGGGACTTCCCTGCCGCACACGGGCTTTTCTCTAGTTGCGGTGCCTGGCTTCTCATTGTGGGCCTTCCCCTGTTGTAGGGCAGGGGCTCTAGGCACACAGCCTTCGGTAGTCGTGGCTCCTGGGCTCTGGAGCACAGGCTTGGTAGCTGCGGCTCAGGGGTTTAGCGGCTCCGCGGTATGGGGGATCTTCCCGGCCGAGGGGTGCAATCCGTGTCCCCTGCAGTGGCAGGCGGATTCTTCACCACTGAGCCACCAGGCAAGCCACTCAGGGCTGCTCCACTTTACCTTCCTCTACTGGGTGGGGGAGTTTTCCGCAGACCGGCTTCCGGTTCTGACCGTTGTTCCGTTGTTCCGGTTCTGACCTCTGGCCCCGGCCCTTCATATCCCACCACCAGCAAATTGTCACAGAAGGTGGCAAGAGTCCGTCTCTGGGGACCGTTCCTACCTGGGGTGGCCATCAGTAACTCAGCCGTCACAGAAGGGCCTGCATCCTCAAAAACCTAAAAACAGGAATACCACACGACCCGGCAACTCCACTCCTGGGTATATATCCGGACAAATCAAAAACACTAATCGAAAAGATACATACGTCCCAATGTTCGCAGAATCATTATAATGGCCAAGATAACGGAAGCAACCTAAGTGTCCATCAACAGATGCATCGACAAAGAAAATGTGATATATATATTTACACACACACACACACATACACACATACATACAATGGGACACTGCTGCTGCTGCTAAGTCGCTCAGTCGTGTCCGACTCTGCTCGACCCCATAGACAGCAGCCCACCAGGCTCCCCGTCCCTGGGACTCTCCAGGCAAGAACACTGGAGTGGGTTGCCATTTCCTTCTCCAATGCGTGAAAGTGAAAAGTGAAAGGGAAGTCGCTCAGTCGTGTCCGACTCCCAGCGACCCCGTGGACTGCAGCCCACCAGGCTCCCCCGTCCATGGGATTTCCCAGGCAGGAGTACTGGGGTGGGTGCTGTTCAGTCATAAAAAGAATGAAATTTTGCCATTTGCACCAACATGGATGGACTTGGAGGGCATTATACTAAGCGAAATAAATCAGAAAAAGATAAATACTGTATGATATCACATGTGGGATCAAAAGAATACAATAAACTAGTGACTATAACAAAGAAGCAGACTCACAGATTGAGAGCGAATGAGCGGCCGCCGGTGGGGAGAGGGAGGTGGAGGGGCGCTCTTGGGGGAGCGGATTAAGGGTACAAACTACTATGAACCAAATAAACCACAAGGATATACTGTGCAACACAAGGAATATAGCCGGTATTATACAAGAGCCATAACTGAAGGATGACCTTTAGAAGCTGTGAAGCACTATCGTACACTTAAAACTTACATATTTTGTACCTGCTATGCTTCAATAGGAGAAGGCAATGGCACCCCCCTCCAGTACTCTTGCCTGGAAAATCCCATGGATGGAGGAGCCTGGTGGGCTGCAGTCCACAGGGTCGCTAAGAGTCGGACACGACTGAGCGACTTCACTTTCACTTTTCACTTTCACGCTTTGGAGAAGGAAATGGCAACCCACTCCAGTGTTCTTGCCTGGAGAATCCCAGGGATGGGAGAGCCTGGTGGGCTGCTGTCTGTGGGGTCGAGCAGAGTCGGACACGACTGAAGTGACTTAGCAGCAGCAGCAGCATGCTTCAATAACCCTAGAGGAGGAAATGGCAACCCACTCCAGTATTCTTGCCTGGAGAATCCCATGGACAAAAGAGCCTGGCAGACTACCGTCCATGGGGTCACAAAGAGTCAGACACGACTGAGCACACACACAAATTCAATAAAATAAAATATATAGATAGATCATTAAAAAAAAAAACAGAAGTGAGAGAGAGTCAGACACACAGAGAGGAGAATTCTTTGAAGACACAGACAGAGGGAAGATGGCCCGATGACCTTGGAGGCAGAGACTGGAGTGATGTATCTACAGACAACCAAGGAATGCCAAAGATGGCTGGCCACACCAGAGGCCGAGGAAAAGGAATGGAACGGGTTACTCCACCTCTGGAGCCTTCAGAGAGAGTGCAGCCCTACCAATACCTTGATCTTGGACTGTTAGCCCCAGATCCATAGGAGAACAATTTTCTAGTATTTTAAGCCAAAACAAAATAAAATAAAAGTGACTGCAGACCAAGTACATATATTCCACTCAGTCCACATGGAATATACTCCCAATGTGACTTATCCTTAATCAAGCTTCTCCTAATACCAGTGACCACTTCAGTGCCTTGCAACACAAAGCAAATTGTGACCCGGGGGCAGGTTAGATGGAGCAAGACAGCAGCCTTAACCAACTGCAGTTAAAATACCTTACCTTTTCCATTCTTATAAAGACACCTGCCCATGTGAATACAGCGACAAAGCACCTCCCAAGAGCCTGGAAGAAAAGTACGTGCAATGAAGGGGGCCTGACGCTTAAATTCTGTTAGCGTCATTGAAATTTGCCTCCGCCTGTCATATTTTTGAAAATGTTTAACTTGGCCATATAAACTCTATTTGTGATCAGTATTTGATGTTCAGCCCTGGAGGTGGATGCTTTTGAATTGTGGTGTTGGAGAAGACTCTTGGGAGTCCCTGGGACTGCAAGGAGATCCAACCAGTCCATCCTAAAGGCAATCAGTCCTGAATATTCATTGGAAGGACTGATGTTGAAGATGAAGCTCCAATACTTTGGCCACCTGATGCAAAGAGTTGACTCATAGGAAAAGACCCCGATGCAGGGAAAGATTGAAGGTGGGAGTAGAAGGGGATGCAACAGAGGATAAGATGGTTGGATGGCATCACTGACTCGATGGACATGAGTTTGAGTAAGCTCCAGGAGATGGTGATGGACAGGGAGGCCTGGCAGTGCTGCAGTCCATGGGGTCGCAAAGAGTCGGACACGACTGAGCGACTGAACAACAATCTGTAGGTGCTTAGTTTAATTTTGCTTTGGAATCAGTTGACTAGGCAGACAAACGTCCTCTGGAACAGGGTGTCCTAGTTGGAAGTAAAAAGAAAACCTCTCCCCACGTCTCCATCATTGACCCCGCATGAATGGCACCGTGTGGGAGGATTCCGGGACCTGTGGCCACGCCTCCCGGGGGGTCAGACCTGATGGGGAGGCTCTGACATCGCCCCCGCCCCTCTTCCCGCCCAGAGCAGGCCTCGTATTAGGCTCTGCCCCCGGTTCCCCGGATAAGGCAGTGGCACCCCACTCCAGTACTCTTGCCTGGAAAATCCCATGGATGGAGAAGTCTGGTGGGCTGCAGTCCATGGGGTTGCTAAGAGTCGGACACGACTGAGCGACTTCCCTTTCACTTTTCACTTTCATGCGTTGGAGAAGGAAATGGCAACCCACTCCAGTGTTCTTGCCTGGAGAATCCCAGGGACGGCGGAGCCTGGTGGGCTGCCGTCTGTGGGGTCACACAGAGTCGGACACGACTGAGCGACTTAGCAGCAGCCCGGTTCCCCCAGTCAGGTGGCCTTCCTTTGCCGCGACTTCTCCCTTTCTTCTAGGGTGTCATGGATGTTGAGGACCACCAGGTGGCGGTGTCTGCTCACGGGGCGCTCTGTCGTCACCTCGTGGCCGAAAGTGAGCATTACGCCTTCCCCCCTGTCCTGAGGGTGCAGTGAGAATCCAGTTCCAGTTGGCAAGGGTTAACCCCTCCCTCTGGGCTCTGTGGGCTGACCCAGCGGCCCAGGAAGGAATGTTCAGATTCTGGGGCCTAAAGAAAATATTTTTCAAAGCCCTCCTTGCTCTCGGTTGATTGCGTTCTTCTTGTTGTTGAGTCGCTAATTTGTATCCGACTCTTTGGGACCCCATGGACTGCAGCCCTCCAGGCCTCCCTGTCCATCACCGTCTCCCGGAGCCTGCTCAAACTCATGTCCATCGAGTCGGTAATGCCATCCAACCATCTCATCTTCTGTCCCCACGACGTTCTCCCCTTGCCCTCAATCTTTGCCAGCATCAGGGTCTTTTTCCAAAGTGTCATCATTGTTCAGTTCAGTTCAGTCCCTCGGTTGTGTGCGACTCTTTGCCACCCCATGGACTGCAGCACAGCAGGCTTCTCTGTCCATCACCAACTCCCGGAGTTTACTCAAACTCATGTCCACTGAGTCGGTGATGCTATCCAACCATCTTGTTCTCTTCTCTTCCCGCCTTCAATCTTTCCCAGCATCAGGGTCTTTTCCAATGAGTCAGCTCTTCACATTAGGTGGCCGAAGTATTGGAGTTTCAGCTTCAACATCAGTCCTTCCAGTGAACACCCAGGACTGATCTCCTTTAGGATGGACTGGTTTGATCTCCTTGCAGTCCAAGGGACTCTCAAGAGTCTTCTCCAACACCACAGTTTAAAAGCATCAATTCTTCAGTGCTCAGCTTTCTTTATAGTCCAACTCTCACATCCATACACGACTATTGGAAGTGTCATTGTTACCTGCTCCCAATGCTATGAGGCTTCACGGAAAGCCCCAGCTGTTTCTTTAACAGGGTTCCCGAACCTTGCTGGCCTCTCTCTCGTCTCCCAGCCCTGCCTCCCTACCCCTCCTCTGCCTCTGACCTCTCCACCTTGGATCCCAGGTAGGACCACGGCCTTGCCCTTAGGAAGCTGCTGCTTTGGGGGAGGAGCAATAAAAAAGAGAGCTGCCTTGGTGACTCAGTGGTAAAGACTCCACTTGCCAATTCAAGAGACGTGAGGTTGATCCTTGGTCTGGGAAGATCCCACAAGCCCATGCGCCATACTGAGCCTGCGTTCTAGAGCCCTGCGAGCCCGGCAGCTGCAACAGAAGAAGCTGCCGCAGTGAGAAGCCCACATGCCGAAACTAGGGAGCAGCCTCCGCTGACCGCATCTGGAGAAAAGCCCGCTCTGCAAGGAAGATGCAGTACAGCCAAAAGTAAATAAATAAAATTACATTAAAAAAGAAAAGGAATGAAACCACCGCAGGCTCTGTGACAGGATGAGTGTGTGTGGAACAGGCTCAGAGCATGACCCCAAACTCTCCAGGCAAGGTGAACTCTGAGCTGAGCCCTAAGGATGCTGAGAAGTCAGCCAGGCGGCAGACGGAGAACCCGTAGGGTAGTCACTGGAGGCAGGGTGAGGTTTCATTCTAGAGCAATCACCTTCGCTTCCGTGAAAGAGCAGGTGAGCAGAGACAAAGCCAGGGGGTCACTGGATGGGGACTAGGGGGTGGTCAGGGCCTCGGGAGACTCCCTAAGGTGGTGGGTAGTTTATTTTTTTATGTTTTACTTATTTTTGGCTGTGCTGGGGCCTTCGTCACTGCAAGGGCTTTTCTCTAGTTGCCGTGTGTGGGCTTCTCTTGTTGTGGTCATGGGTTCTAGGGCGCACAGTCTTCAGTAGTCACGGCACACAGGCTCAGTAGTTGCAGCTCGAAGGCTCTGGAATGAGGGCTCAGGAGTTGTGGCCCATGGGCTTCGCTGCTCAGCGGCCTGTGGGATCTTCTCGGATGAGGGATCAAACCCCTGTCCCCTGCGTTGGCAGGCGGATCCTTCACCACTGAGGCTCCAGGGAAGCCCTGGCTATGGATAGTTTAGAATCAGCTTTGCAGGTTCAGAAACTCAATCCCTTCAATATCCCAAGATAAGTGTGCCATATTTAGCAAATAAAAATATACCTACCTAACTGAAATTTCCGATAAATTATGAAAAAATGGTTATGTAAGTATATATAACCATAAGTATGTATAAGTATACTTATAACCATAAGTATGTCCTCAATATTATGTGAAATTCTAATTTAACTGTGTATCCAATATTTTATCTGTCAACTCCACTGTCAATGACAGACTTCAGGACTGATTCATATGTATCAAACTCACAGGGGACTGATAGAAACACACCTGTTTGTTGATTTACAATGGTGGAAAGGGCTAAAAAGATACGTCTCTTATTCAGACTCTTCTTTCTGGCAAATTAAACTAACCAATGCTCGCTGCTTGGTGAGCATGGAATGAAGACAAAGGCCATGAGAAGTCTGAAAGGACATTTCATCTCAAGGTGAAACCACTGGGTGTCGTTTCCAGGGTTCCCAAGAGCTGTGGCACCACAGGCCTTTATGTTTCAGCCCAGAAAGGAATTCAGCGAGAGGCCGAGAGCTAGATAAGAAGCGATTTATTAGGACACTTGTAAGATTCACAAGTGGCAGGCAAGTACTGCACTGTCTCTGATACTCAGTGGGTTACACTTTTATAATCAGAGGAAGAGAGGGGAGGAGGAGAAGACCTTTTTTGTCTTTCTTGAGTACACGTCGTGTCTCTGTCATCAGTTCCTCCCCTAGGTAGGGCAGGGATGTTTACTCGTCCCTCCCAATACGGTCAGGCCAGGACTGTCATCAGTTCACTTCAGTTCAGTTCAGTTGCGTCCAGCTTTTTGCAACCTCACGGACTGCAGCACGCCAGGCCTCCCTGTCCATCACCAACTCCCGGAGTTTACTCAAACTCATGTCCACTGAGTCGGTGATGCCATCCAACTATCCCATCTTCTGTCACCCGCTTCTGCTCCTGCCTTCAATCTTTCCCAGCATCAGGGTCTTTTCAAACAAGTCAGCACTTCACATCAGGTGGCCAAAGTATTGGAGTTTCAGCTTCAACATCAGTCCTTCCAATGAATATTCAGGACTGATCTCCTTTAGGATGGACTGGTTGGACCTCCTTGCAGTCCAAGGGACTCTCAAGAGTCTTCTCCAACACCACAGTTCAAAAGCATCAATTGTTTGGTGCTCAGCTTTCTTTATAGTCCAACTCTCACATCCATCCATGACTACTGGAAAAACCACAGTCTTGACTAGACGGATTTTTGTTGGCAAAGTAATGTCTCTGCTTTTTAATACGCTATCTAGGTTGGTCATAACTTTTCTTCCAAGGAGCAAGGGTTTTTTAATTTCATGGCTGCAGTCACCATCTGCAGTGATTTTGGAGCCCCCAAAATAGTCTGTCACTGTTTCCACTGTTCCCCCATCTATTGGCCATTAAGTGATGGGACCAGATGCCATGATCTTAGTTTCCTGAATGTTGAGCTTTAAGCCAACTTTTTCACTTTCCTCTTTCACTTTCATCAAGAGGCTCTTTAGTTCTTCCTCCCTTTCTGCCATAAGGGTGGTGTCATCTGCATATCTGAGGTGATTGATATTTCTCCCGGCAATCTTGATTCCAGCTTGTGTTTCTTCCAGCCCAGCGTTTCTCATGATGTACTCTGCATATAAGTTAAGTAAGCAGGGTGACAACATACAGCCTTGACATACTCCTTTTCCTATTTGGAACCAGTCTGTTGTTCCATGTCCAGTTCTGTTGCTTCCTGACCTGCATACTGGTTTCTCAAGAGGCAGATCAGGTGGTTCAGTATTCCCATCTCTTTCAGAATTTTCCACAGTTTGTGGTGATCCACACCAAGGCTTTGGCACAGTCTGTCTGGCATAGGACTATTTGGCATTGGACTGTCATAGCACCTTGGGAAAATAGTTTCAGGTCTCAGCACAATGAGGGTCTTTCATTTTGAAGAGTCACCTTCCCATAAATGATTGTTTTTTGTGTGCACAGAGCCTGATTTGGGGTCATTAACTTGATGACCCCCCTGGGCATGTTGTAGGCCTTATTTTCAACATTTTTTTATTGTCTTGGGGGCATGGTGCAAAGAACATGTCTTATGGGTCAAAGAACATGTTTTGGGGGGCTACTGACTCACTGAGCTCACCGGGGAGGATGCAGGTCTCACGCCACCGTTGTTTTGTTTGTTTGGGGCATGTCTTCTGCTTCTGTTGCATGGTTCTGTTGCTAAGCAAGTTAGCTTGATTTTGTCGTTAAGCAGGCCAATCTGACTTTGAGGCTAAGTGACTCGTTTTGCTTCACGAGTGAAACAAGCCCACACTGCTTCAGAATTTTCCCATTACTTCCTTGAGTGATCATTAGTCTTACTGTGGTCTCCCAAATCCTCCCGAAGTTCCCTCTCTATCTACAGTTCCCTAATGGGGAATTCTGTCCCTATCAAAGGCATGGGTAAGTCTGGAGTATTATCCTGGCCTCACAGCATCGAACCTTCTCTGGTGACAGAATATGCAAGTTCCCAAGGAACAAGGTAGGTCAGGGCCTGCAAGTCCTCACGTCCGCCCTCCTCTGGCTCATCTGCCACGTTCTTTTGGTTGATTCCTGTGCTCTCAGAGGGGCCTTCCTTTCAAAGTCTCAGAGCTCCCAGCCAATGACATATATCTCACTCTTGGATTACACATTTTTCTTTTAAAAACATATTTCCGTGGTATTTATTTGGCCTTCTTAAATCCATCTAGAGTAAAAAGGTAGTCTTTTGACTGAGAAGTCACTTCAGAAACTTGGGGTATACATATCTCCCTTAACATCCTCAAATCCAGTCCCTTCTTTCCATCCTCACTGCCACTTTCTTGGTCCCAAGAAGCATCCCTTGCCTGGGTTATACAGCCTCTCTGTTAGTTTGGTTTCCCTGATAGCTCAGTTGGTAAAGAATCCACTTGCAATGCAGGAGACCCCTGTTCCATTCCTGGGTTGAGGAAATCCACTGGAGAAGGGATAGGCTACCCACTTCAGTATTCTTGGGTTTCCCTGGCAGCTCTGCTGGTAAAGAATTTGCCTGCAATGCAGGAGACCTGAGTTTGATCCCTGGGTCAGGAAGATCCTCTGGAGAAGGGAAAGGCTACCCACGCCAGTATTCTGGCCTGGAGAATTCCATGGACTGATCACAAAGAGTCGGACACGACTGAGCGACTTTCACTTCGTTAGTTTATCTGAATCCACTTTTGCCTTTTCTGGTCTATTCTCTACACAACAGCCATGGTCTTTTATACGCATAAGTCAGGTTCTGGTACTTCCTGCATAAAACCCCTCAAGGGGTCTCCATCGCACTCAGAAAAAGCCAATCTGTTACGCACATCCTTTACAGGATCTGTCTGGCCTATGTCTACCTCTGACCCTTCATCTCCCCACCACACACACTTTTCTCCCTATAGTTTTTGTCCTCGTAATTCTCTAGAATGGCCCCTGGCCCCTTGGTTCCGCTTCTTCCACACAGCTGCTCACTTAACGCTTCACAACAGGCGCTAAATAACTCTTAGGAAACAAAGGACAGAGGCCTGCATTCTGCCCTAGCTGAGGGGTGAGTGGGGGGCACTTCCAGGTTTTCCCTGTGTGGAGGTGGACGAGCACTCAAGGCGCAATTCCCGGGAGTTTCCTGGAGACCTAGTGGCGATCTTAGGCTTCTTCTGGGCTTTCAGCTGAACACTGAGATCCTGAAAGGCGTGCAGAATGGCAAAAAAAAAAAAAAAACAACCCTCAAAGCACAATTCTCTCGCTCTCGCTATTTCCAGACTGAACTCCTCGTGGCCTCTGTCTTCGGAGGGCCAGCAGGAGTGGGGTCGGGTTGGGCGGGGGTGGCGGGGGGGGGGGGGTGGGTCCCAGCCCCTCAAGAAACCTCTTGAGGTGAGCGTCCGGAAACCAATTCATTACTGGGACCTGCCCGCCTAAGAAGACACACCGGAAGTCCGCTTCGAACCCGCCCTCGAGCTGTCAGTGGGAGGAATTGGAGGAAGGGGCGGGGACCCGCCTATGACTGGTTTATTATTGGCAGAAAGGAAACCGGAAGGAGGGGGCCGGAACCCGGCTTCCTCTCGGCTCCTCATTGGCTAAAAGACTGGGCGTGGCCCTCTGGTTCTCATTGGTTAAAGTCTCACTGGGCGTATCTTACACGTCCTCCGGGTCCCTCGCGGGTTGGTTGATGAGATTGGCCTCTACCCCGCCCCTCGGGCGCCTCAGCTTATTATTTTACACAGAGGTTGGGCGTCCGCGCGGTCGTTTGCCGCCCAGCCTCCGGTATTCTTATCGCCGTCCTACTCGAAGGCTTCGAGCCTCACGGAACTCAGGGATATAGACTACAGGCGAGCGGGGAGGGGTCCCCGGAACGATTCCTTCGCGGAACCATTGAGACGAGGCTTCCAGGAGCGTGTGGAGGGGACTTTCTCCCCCCACCCCCGCGGTGGGCCTGACTGGACTGGCAGGGATGGCGGCGGCGGCGGCAGACGCTCGGCCGGGCGCCGCCATCCCGGTGGAGCTGCGGCGCGAGAGGCGCATGGTGTGTGTGGAGTACCCGGGCGTGGTGCGCGACGTGTCCAAGATGCTGCGGACCTTGGGCGGCGAGGAAGGCGTCTCCCGGGTGAGGAGTCCCCAGGGGAGCACTGAGTCGCGGGACTGCGGCTGAGGGGAGAGACCACCCCGGGAGGGATCTGAGGTTGCCTTGGCAACGGAGCTCCAGGAGGTTCTGGAGCGGCCAGGGGGCGGGGGTCTGATATGGGGGCTGCCGGGCGTAGACTGATTCCCCCTAGGATCTGAGGGAAGAGGGACTTCCTTGGTGGCCCAGTGGCAAAGAATCCGCCTGCAGAGCAGGAGACGCGCCTTTCGAAGATCTCTGGAGAAGGAAGTGGCAACCCACTCCAGTGTTCTTGCCTAAAAAGTCCCATGGACAGAGGAGGCCAGCGGGCTGCAGTCCATGGGGGTCTCAAAGAGTCGGACCGACCGAGCGACACAACAACAGACCTACATGAGAAGGGGAGGAGGGATTATGTTATTAGAGTTGAAGTGTAGTAATGTATGTGTGTTAGGCACACCGACTCTTTGCGACCCCACGGACTGTAGCCCGCCTGGCTTCTCTTCTGTCCATGGAATTCTCCAGGCAAAAATACTGGAGTGCATTGTCATTCCCTTCTCCGGAGAACTTCCCAACCCAGGGATCGGACTCTGGTCTCCTGCAGATTTGTTCTGCACCAGCTATATTTCTAGGTTCTTTACCTACATTCGCATCGCATCAGAACCCTGCCAGGTAGGGACTGTGGTTGTCCAGATTTTACAGGAAAACTGAAAAACTGCTTGTTCAAGTACACCCAGCAAACAGTGGAGCTGGGATGAATTCTTTACCTGGTGCAAAGCTGTATGTCAGTGACTTAAATGCACCAGGTCTTGAAGTGTCTCTGTTTTAGAGAGTCCTTCCCTGACTGCCCTTACTAAAGTGGCTGCTAGCAGTTCACCTGCTAATTCCAGTCTCAAGTTGTGTGTTAGAGTCTTTATTGTCTGTCTCGGAGAAGGCAATGGCACCCCACTCCAGTACTCTTGCCTGGAGAATCCCATGGACCGAGGAGCCTGGTGGGCTGCAGTCCATGGGGTCGCTGGGAGTCGGACACGACTGAGCGACTTCACTCTCACTTTTCACTTTCCTGCATTGGAGAAGGAAATGGCAACCCACTCCAGTGTTCTTGCCTGGAGAATCCCAGGGACAGGGGGGCCTCCTGGGCTGCCGTCTATGGGGTCGCACAGAGTCGGACACGACTGAAGCGACTTAGCAGCAGCAGCAGCATTGTCTGTCTTGGACCCTTGGTTCTGAGATGATCAGCTCTTGTGGGTCCTGGTCTCTCTTGATCACTCTTGTCATCCGAACGTCCCTAATTGTGCCTGCTTCCAAAATATTGTTTGAATGCATGATTGAATCTTCACAACCATCTAGTGAGTTCAGTTCAGTCACTCAGTCATGTCCGACTCTTTGTGAACCACATAGTCAAAGGCTTTCGCATAGTCAATAAAGCAGAAATAGATGTTTTTGTGGAACTCTCTTGCTTTTTTGATGATCCACCAAATGGTGGCAATTTGATCTTTGGTTCCTCTGCTTTTCTAAATCCAGCTTGAACATCTGGAAGTTCACTGTTCATGTACTGTTGAAGCCTTGCTTGGAGAATTTTGAGCATTACTTTACTAGCGTGTGAGATGAGTGCAATTGTGCGGTAGTTTGAGCATTCTTTGGCATTGCCTTTCTTAGAGATTGGAATGAAAACTGACCTTTTCCAGTCCTGTAGCCACTGCTCAGTTTTCCAAATTAGCTGGCATATTGAGTGCAGCACTTTCACAGCATCATTTTTAGGATTTGAAATAGCTCAACTGGAATTCCATCACCTCTAGCTTTGTTCATAGTGATGCTTCCTAAGGCCCACTTGACTTTACATTCCAGGATGTCTGGCTCTAGGTGAGTGATCATACCATTGTGATTATCTGGGTTGTGAAGATCTTTTTTTGTATAGTTCTTCTGTGTATCCTTGCTGCTGCTACCGCTGCTAAGTTGCTTCAGTCGTGTCCGACTCTGTGTGATCCCATAGACGGCAGCCCACCAGGCTCCCTCGTCCCTGGGATTCTCCAGGCAAGAACACTGGAGTGGGTTGCCATTTCCTTCTCCAGAGCATGAAAGTGAAAAGTGAAAGTGAAGTCGATCAGTCATGTCCAACTCTTAGCGACCCCATGGACTGCAGCCTACGAGGCTCCTCCGTCCATGGGATTTTCCAGGCGAGAGTACTGGAGTGGGGTGCCATCGCCTTCCTCTTCTTAATATCTTCTGCTTCTGTTAGGTCCATACCATTTCTGTCCTTTATTGTGCCCGTCTTTGCATGAAATGTTCCCTTGGTATCTTTAATTTTCTTGAAGAGATCTCTAGTCTTTCCCATTCTATTGTTTTCCTCCATTTCTTTGCATTGATCGCTGAGGAAGGCTTTCTTATCTCTTCTTTGGAACTCTGCATTCAAATGGGTATATCTTTCCTTTTCTCCTCTGCTTTTCGCTTCTCTCCTTTTCACAACTATTTGAAGGCCTTCTCAGACAGCCACTTTGCTTTTTTGCATTTCTTTTTCTTGGGGATGGTCTTGATCCCTGTCTCCTGTACACTGTCATGAACATCTGTCCATAATTCTTCAGGCACTCTGTCAGATCTAATCCTTTGAATCTATTTCTCACTTCCACTGTATAATTGTAAGGGATTT
This sequence comes from Bos indicus x Bos taurus, assembly GCF_003369695.1. Lineage (NCBI taxonomy): Eukaryota > Metazoa > Chordata > Mammalia > Artiodactyla > Bovidae > Bos > Bos indicus x Bos taurus. Next base: position 102,146,138 of record NC_040086.1, read on the forward strand.
GATTTAGGTCATACCTGAATGGTCTAGTGGTTTTCCCTACTTTCTTCAATTTAAGTCTGAATTTGGCAATAAGGAGTTCATGATCTGAGCCACAGTCAGCTCCCAGTCTTGTTTTTGCTGACTGTACAGAGCTTCTCCATCTTTGGCTGCAAAGAATATAATCAGTCGATTTTGGTATTGACCATCTGGTGATGTCCATGTGTAGAATCTTCTCTTGTGTTGTTGGAAGAGGGTGTTTGCTATGACCAGTGCATTCTCTTGGTAAAACTCTATTAGCCTTTGCCCTGCTTCATTCTGTACTCCAAGGCCAAATTTGCGTGTTACTCCAGGTATCTCTTGACTTCCTACTTTTGCATTCCAGTCCCCTATCATGAAAAGGACATCTTTTTGGGGTGTTAGTTCTAGAAGGTCTTGTAGGTCTTCATAGAACCGTTCAACTTCAGCTTCTTCAGCATTACTGGTTGGGGCATAGACTTGGATTACTGTGATATTGAATGGTTTGCCTTGGAAACAAACAGAGATCATTCTGTCGTTTTTGAGATTGCATCCAAATGCTGCATTTTGGACTCTTTTGTTGACCATGATGGCTACTCCATTTCTTCTGAGGGATTCCTGCCCACAGTAGTAGATATAATGGTCATCTGAGTTAAATTCACACATTCCAGTCCATTTTAGTTCGCTAATTCCTAAAATGTCGATGTTCACTCTTGCCCTCTCCTGTTTGAGCACTTCCAATTTGCCTTGATTCATGGACCTGACATTCCAGGTTCCTATACAATATTACTCTTTACAGCTTCTGACCTTGCTTCTATCACCAGTCACATCCACAATTGGGTGCTGTTTTTGCTTTGGCTTCATCCCTTCATTCTTTCTGGAGTTATTTCTCCACTCATCTCCAGTAGCATATTGGGCACCTACTGACCTGTGGAATTTATCTTTCAGTGTCCTATTTTTTTGCCTTTTCATACTGCTCATACTGTGGTGCTGGAGAAGACTCTTGAGAGTCCCTTGGACTGCGAGGAGGTCAAACCAATCCATCCTAAAGGAGATCGGTCCTGAGCATTCATTGAAAGGACTGATGTTGAAGCTGAAACTCCAATATTTTGGCCACCTGATACGAAGAAGTCTTTTCATTTGAAAAGACCCTGATGCTGGGAAGGATTGAAGGCGGGAGGAAAAGGGAGCAACAGAGGATAAGATGGTTGGATGGCATCACCGACTCAATGGACATGAGTTTGGGTAAACTCTGGGAATTGGTGTTGGACAGGGAGGCCTGGCGTGCTGTGGTCCATGGGGTCACAGAGAGTCAGACACGACTGAGCGACTGAACTGAACTGAACTGTTCATGAGGTTCTCGAGGTTTGCCATTCCGTTCTGCAGTGGACCACATTTTGTCAGAACTCTCCACCGTGATCCGTCCGTCTTGGGTGGCCTATACAGCATGGGTCATAGTTTTATTGAGTTAGACAAGGCTGTGGTCCATGTGATCAGATTAGTTAGTTTTCTGTGATTGTGGTTTTCATTCTGTCTGCCCTCTATTGGAGAAGGATAAGAGGTTTACGGAAGCTTCCTGATGGGAGAGACTCACTGTGGGGGAGACTGGGTCTTGTCCTGATGGGCAGGGCCATGCTCAGTAAATCTTTAGTCCAATTTTCTGTTGATGGGCAGGGCTGTGTTCCCTCCCTGTTGTTTGACCTGAGGCCAAACTATGGTGGAGGTGAAGATAATGGCACCTCCTTCAGAAGGTCCCGTGCATGCACTGCTGCACTCAGTGCCCCCGACCCTGCAGCAGGCCACCGCCGACCACGCCTCCCCCGGACACTCCCGGGCAAGTCTGGGGCACTCTCTTGTGGGGTTACGGCTCCTTTCTCCTGGGTACTGGTGCACAAGGTTCTGTTTGTGCCCTCCCAGAGTGTTTCCCAGTGCTGGGTAAGTTATGGCAGCTCTATGTTGGGGTTAATGACAACCTCATCCAAGAGGGCTTATGCCATACCCAGGTCTGCTGCACCCAGAGCCCCTGCCCCTGTGGCAGGCCACTGCTGACCCGGATCTCCTCAGGAGACACTGAAACACAGTTTTGTGAGTTAGGTACCATTATTATGCCCATTTTTTAGGTAAAGACACAGGAAGAAAAGTTGGGTCAAACAAGCCCCTACATAGTACAGTAGGAATTTAAACACATACATGCCTCCCTCTGAAGTCTGAACTCTTAATTCTGCTTCCTCATCCTTTATGAATATTGAAAAGCCTTGAACCTGTCATTGAGCACAGGAGGCTCGTAGCAGCCCAGTCATTCACGTCTTGCTCTCTCACCCTGACTTACTGACTTCCTGTGGCCTTGACAGGGTCTGTACTGCTGCTAACCCCAGGGATGTTTGTACCCAGGTACAGGGTGAGCCCTTTGGGGAAAAGACAGGTCATTCATTCATTACCTTCCTGTTTCTTGTGCACCTACTCTGTGCCAGGCCCGCATCTAGGGTCATTCCCGGCACAGCAGTCTAATAGACCTGTTCCCTGATGATAGGGGCTCTTTTTAACCTTCTTTCCCTAGACGCTTCCTGAACACCTGCTAAGGGCCAGGCTGTGTCCTGGGTGTTGGGGCGCCAGCAGGTAGATGACCTTGGCCTAGGGGACCTTGTTGGTGCTTTCACATGCACACAGCAGACACTGACTGGTCCCTCTTAGCCCGTGTGGGACAGGCATTCCTGTATGGATGACACAGGTAGCGTGTTTGCCATGACTTAGGTGCCAGGCTAAGCGCCTTATATATATGTTCTCTTAGTCATCGTAAGAATCTGATCAGTGGGTCCTCCTATTACCATTTTAAGGAGAAGGAGTCAAGCCTGGAAAGGAGGAGTCACACAAGTCAGGGCCAAGTGTTTGGTACTGATTTCACCTCCTTCGGACCTTGGAACATTTGTAAATGAGGCTGAATACTAGGACCTTTTTGGGTGGGTAGTTCCTGACCCTAGACAAGTCATGAGGCTCCCACCCAGACTCTCCATGGTAGACGCGGGGCTGACACCGCCACGAAGTGCTCCCGGAAGAATGGCGGTTCCCTGCACTGACCAGGCTTTGCTTAACTGGCAGTTGTTGTCTCTAACTTTGCTGCTTTACAACCTTTTAGAAGAAAGAAAGAGTTAGTCGCACAGTCGTGTCCAAATCTTTGCAACCCCATGGACAGTAGCCCACCACACTTCTCAGTCCATGAGATGTTCCAGGCAAGAATACTGGAGTGGGTAGCCATTCCCTTCTCTAGGGGATCTTCCTGAGTCAGGAATGAATCCTGGTCTCCCACATTGCAGGCAGACTCTTTACCATCTGAGCCACCAGGGAGGCTTTAGAAAGGAAGAGGCTGTCCTATGTTCTCTACCAGATAAAAGCTGAGATCCTTGGGTTTGGAAAATAAGTCTTTTGGGAATTAAAAGCCTAGAACACAAAACAGAAAAAGCCTCCTGGGTCCCCATCGGGCCTTCACTGAGGGAGGAGCTGCCCGCTCCTCAGCCAGCCTCCGCGTCACTGTCTCCTTTGGCCTCACCGCAGATCTACGCAGATGCCACCAAGAGGCTGGAGCTTTACTTCCGGCCCAAGGACCCCTACTGCCACCCCGTGTGTGCCAACCGCTTCAGTACCAACAGCTTGCTGCTCCGGATCAAGCGGAAGACCAGGCGACAGAGTGGGGTGCTGGGGCCTGAGGCTCGCCCCCAGGTCACGTACGACATAGAGAGCCTTGGAGTCATCTCCACCGTCTTCAAATTTCAAGGTAACTGCGAAATGCTTTCTTCCTGTGCTGGCTTATTTCCGGACCTGTGTCCCTCCTGCCTGTGGGGGCTGTGTGGATCATCTGCCCGTGAAGGGGGCCGGGCTGTGCCCAGGCGTGAGGGGAGGGCAGAGCGTGGGCCCTGTCCAGGAGGCAAGGTGCCCTCACTCCAGCCAGCAGCTCCCTGTGGACCCTGGGCTCTTGGCCGCTGGAGTTCTCTGAGACATCTCATGTTTAAAGCCATTTTGTGGGGCCAAAGGAAAAGGTCCACAGGCCTCCAATTTTCAACCCCACCCCCTCCCTCGTATTTGGGGACCTGTGAGTCTTGACCGGTGCTGGTCTTGTCTCCCTTCTGAATCCTTCCCAGATCACTTCAACCCCTTGGGACCTCATGTCCTTTGACCTCTCAGCCAACTAGATGTGTCCTGCAGGGTCTTCACAGGGGTGAGGCGTGGTGTGGGGAGGGGAGTCATGCCTGCCTGAGCCTCCCTGGGTGTGCTTGTCTGACAGTGGAGGCCCTGACCCCTATAGCCGCCCATGGGGATTCGGGAGATGGTGCTCTCAGAGAGCCAATCCAGGCGCACGGGAAGCACTTGGCGAATAACTAAGTCTGGAGCGTATCTGTGGTGGCTGTTGCAAGTCTAAGGCAGAAACTGAAAAAATTCTGGAAATGAATAATAGAAAGTGTGCGAAAACTAAAACAGGCCTTGGGACCCCCACACGGCGGGTGTTTTGAACATCCATCGCTGGTGGATGTGTCTTCACCAGAGAGGGCTGTCTTTCCCAGAACGGGGCTCTCCCTGTCATGTGCTTTCCTCTCTCTAACCGAGCCGGCAGTTCCCTGCTCAGTGTGTGTCCTAGACCGGCAGCATCAGCCTCACCTGGAGCATGTCTCAGGTCACGCACGGTGCAGCTCGCACATTCCTGACCCGGACTCCGTCCTCAGTGTCATGTAACCCGCCCCTCTCCCCCATAATGTCTCTCCAGGTGACTCGGAGCACCCGGGGCCGAGCTCCCAGAAGCAACTCAAGGGGGGTGGTTTCAGCTCCTGCCACTCTTGCCCAGCAGCCTCTGCCGCAAGACCCCGTCAGCGCCCCCAAGCAGATGTGGGCCTTGCGTGGCAGCTGCCAGCGCCTGGGTGGTGTTAAAGGGCGTCCGCCGTCTGTCCACCTCTCTCCCCAGGGATGTCTGACTTCCAGTACCTGGCGGTGCACACAGAGGCGGACGGCAAGCAGGTGTCCATGTACGACAAGGTGCTCATGCTCAAGCCGCAGAAGGAGAGCTTCTTCCACCAGGACTTGCCGCTCTACATCCCCCCGCCCATCTTCTCCAGGCTGGACACGCCGGTGGACTACTACTACCGCCCAGAGACACAGCACCGGTGAGCGCCCCCTCGGCTGCCGCCCGCAGCTCGGGATCGGGGCAGGGCCCTGTGCTCAGAGGGCTGGACTCTGCCACCCACGGTCAGGGGGCCAGGGCAGCCGGCTCTGCTCAGGCCCATGGCCCCAGTGCCTCCAAAAGCAGAGCAGCTGGTGACCAGGGGAGTCAGGAGCCTGCCCTGGTCCCTGCATCCCACCCAGAGGCCTTGCTTAGGGCTGTCCCCACACCATGGAATGTCGATCAAGATGTCGCCTCAGGACTTGAGGGCCGATCGCCAAAAGTGTGTTCCTGAAAGTGTGGAGAGACAGACCCCTTGTACCTGGGGGCAGAGAACGAGGATGGTTGACTTTTTTAGAAAGCGATCTGGCAGAGTTTATTACAGGTTTATGTTTGGCCATACCACGCGGCTTAGGGGATCTCAGTTCCCTGACCGGGATCGAACCCATGTTCCCTGTAGTGGAAGTATGGAGTCCTAACCACTGGACCACCAGGGAATTCCCCTACTATGGTGTTAAATGTTCTTTCCAGTCGACCAAGTGGTTCTTGTAGGAATTTGTCCCATAGTGATTCCCATCTCGGTGCTCAAAGATACACTGACGAGAGCGTTTCCTGGCTGGTTGTGGGCAGGAAGCTGGGAGGACCTGGTGTAGTGGGAGAGCCCAGGCTGGCGGGGGCCTGTGTTCGGGTTCTGGGCCTGTGATCCCACAAGAGCCCCGACCTCCTGCTCCAGCCTCTCCACCTGATAGCAATAGTAACAGTCCCCATGTCTCTGCATCATTAGAGAGCTGCATGATGAAGCCCCTGGGAATACTCAGCACAGTGAGTGCCGGCAGAGTGTGATACAGTGGATAAGCGGGTGGTGACCAGTCCGTGAATAGGCACCATGCAGTTACTTAAATGATGGCCTGTCTGTGCCAGGGAGGACCACACGGCCTGTACCAGACCGGCTCCATGGGCCGACGTGGCTTATGTCCAGAGAACCTCACTAGAGCAGACTGCATGCTATAAAAATAAACTGAGTGATAACAGAAGCCTGGGAAAACCGGGAAGATTGGGCCCAGACAGTCATCTCTGGAGGGGCGGAAGGACGAGAACCTTCTTTTCCCTCATCAAATATTTCCATCAATGAGCACTGCCTGCCTGGCAGGGCCCAGGCCTCCCCTTGGAGCCGGGGTTGGAGGGAGCATGACAGGTGGCTCTGTATGGGCCCAGCTCGGGAGCCGGTGGAGACGTGGGGTGACTAAGTGGGCGGCGGGGGCCAGTGGGCAGGCGTGTGTCTTGGAGGAGCCAAGTGGGGAGTGGGCTGTTGTGGACCATGAGTGGGGCATAGCAAGGACTCCTGGGGGGTGTGACCTTTGAAACAGAGCCAGGCAGGTGAAGGTCCGGGGAGGGACGGTGTAGCAGACCCGGGGGCTGCTGCCGGCCCGTGCAGAGGGCTCGTCTAGGGGCGTTGTCCCCGAAGCCGAGAGACTGGTGGGTGAGGCTCCTGCAGACCCCGCGGAGGAGCTTAGATTCTGCCCTGAAGAGAAAGGGGAATTGTTCTCTTCCTTCAAAAAATGCATTCTGAGGTGTTCCAAAAGGAGAGGGGGCTGTCTGGACCCCCCACCCACGTCACCAGCTTCAGCCATTCACAGCCTTCCGCTGCTGGCTTCCTCTCCCCCTCTGCCACCCCGGCGTCACAGTGTGTCCTCCAGAAACAAGTCGGCATGCACCTCTGCCGGGAAGGACTAAGGCAGCCACAGCCCCGGCCACAGAGCGAGCGAATGCAGCAGTGTCCATAACGTCATCCTGGCCCCGGATGTCTGCCCTGTTGTCTCCAAGGCAACTTGAGAGCCAGGCGAGCGTCGCCGTCTCTCAGGCCTGTTGAGCACGTCATCCCACCCCGTCACCCTTTTTTCTGATCGCAGGAATAAACTGTGCTTGTTAGAAAAGACCATGTTTATAGACATGTTTAACTAAAAAGAATCAAGTCCATCCCCTCCCGCTGAAAACTCTAGCCTGTGCAGTGACAGAGTTTTCTGTGTGTATGTTATACTCGGTACAAGAGTTTTAATTTTTAAAATTTGCATATTTCTAAAATGTTTTAATTATTTTCCTCCCACAAACATTTTACTCCTAAGTCAGAAACAAACACAAATATGTCCAAGAAGAAACTAGAGCACGCCCTCCCCCCACACTGCTGGCCCTGGCGCTGGCTGGCGGCATTGGAGCCACTCCTCTGTCCCCCCGCCTCTGGCAGGGGGACTGGGGGAGAAAGCCAGCTGCCCTGGGACCCACAGGCCCTGTTTTTCTCCTATGTGGTTTATCGATTTTCCAGCACATTGAAAGAACCTGCCTTTTCTCCCAGGGCCGCTATCGATTTTTCTGCTCTGCTGACCCTCCTGGGTACCGAGGACTGGCCGAGGAGGCCTGGCATCCGCCTCACTGGCCTGCCCTGGTCCGGGGAGGTTCACCTTCCTAGATGACCCGTGGACCCCTGACGGGGTCCCTCCTCCTTGAGGCAGTTGAGGTGGGGGGAGCCAGCAGAGACAGCCAGGCAGGGCCCTCTCCCTGCAACTGCCGTCGGGCCTGGAGGGGCCGCCAGGGGCTTTCCTGCTCGGGTGTCTGGGGCTTCAGGGAGCTGTCTTTGAAAACTGGACAAATTCAGGGGGTTTCAGATGGAGTCATGCTTTTGAAAAAAGGCACAGGTTCGATCCCGTCTTTATAATTCTGTTTCCCAAAGTGAAAAATCACTTTGTTGTTCTTTGTAAATATGCAGATGGTGTGTACTCATGGAAAACGAAAGTGAAATGGAAACAGATTTAAAAGGGAATAATCCCCTGTGTGACATCCAGGATGTACTTTGAAAAGTACTTCAAAATAATGGAGTGGGTGGGGTGGGGCCCGGATGGTGTGGAAGTGGCCATGTGATGGCAGTGGTGGGAGCTGATGGGGGGCGTCTGGGGGTCCCTGGGGCTGCTCCCCTGCTTCAGCGAGGCCGGACGCTCCGACTCCCGCCACAGAGGGAGGCACTCGGAGCCTCCCGGGCAGTGTTGGCCCCTGGGTTCCGTGCTCATAAAGGCAGGCCCAGCACGGCTGCTGGCAGCAGAGCGCTTTTTCTTTTTTAACTTGTTTCTAGTTGAAGGATAATTGCTTTACAATATTGTATTGGTTTCTGCTATAAAAACAGCCCTTTTTTAAAAACCTATTTTTATTCTTGGCCGCGCCACGTGGTTTGTGGGATCTTAGTTCCCCAACCAGAGATGGAACCTGTGTCCCCTGCAGTGGAAGCAGAGTCCTGTTAGCCTCTTGCTCTGTGATGAGACCATTTGGTAGTATCCGTCCTCCCTTCACTGCGGTATCGTTGAGAGGCTTCCAAGTCAGGGACTCAGGCTCCATCGCAGGCGGCCAGACAGTGGTCGGTGCCACCACCACCCGCCCAGCCTCCCTGGGCTGGCATCCCAGCTCTGTCGCCTCGAGCTCTGGCTCAAGCAGGTCTCCAACCCCCATGGCTGCAGGGACTTGTGGAAGTTGGGTCCTTCGTTATGGGAAGATGGAAGGACCGTTTCAAGGGTTAGATGAGTGAGCTGTGACATCAGTAGGCACAGCCGGCAGAGGATCCATGGTTCCTGTGTGGCCGCACCTCCACTGATCCCCACCCCCGCCTGACAGACGCTGGGCTGTTCCCAGCTTCTCACTGGCTGGATGGTGCCGTGACAACTGGACACGGCTGTGAGGTCACCAGCCTCTGGGACGTTGGGCCCAGCTTCAGAGCCTCCCTGAGCTCTCCGACTTGCTGCCCCTTTGCCCCCGGCCAGCACCAAGGCCCTCCCCTTGCCCAGCTTCCAGGGGAAGCACCCAGACGTGGGCTGCCAGTGTCCAGCCAGGCCCACGCCTGGTGCCCTGCCTTCAGCTCTCTCTCTGCCCTTAGGGAAGGCTACAACAATCCTGCCCTCTCGGGCGAGAACCTGATCGGCCTGAGCAGGGCCCGGCGCCCCCACAACGCCATCTTTGTCAACTTTGAGGGAGATGAGGTGCCTGAGCGGCCGATGGAGGCCGCGGTCCAAACGTGGAAGAAGGTCTGCACCAACCCCGTGGACCACAAAGTGGAGGAGGAGCTGAGGAAGGTGCGCCCCGCCCCTCGGCCGCCCGCTGTTCACCCGCTGGGCCCCGTGCTCGTCTCAGACTCGTTTATTAACTCGCGGGAACCATTCACCTCCAGATGCCGTGTCTAAGGCTCTGCCAGTGCACGCCCTGCCTTCCCAAGGCTGAAAGTGTTCTTCAGCCTCCTCCAAGGTCCCCTGGGGGTCAGCGCAGTCCAGGCATGACTGCAGCCTGGAGCTCCGGGGTCCCAGAAACTTCCTTCCTCCAGTTGTTGGCCAGGACACACATCAGCCGGGACACCTGCTGCGTGCCAGGCCAGGTGGCCCTGGGAGGAAGAAGCCTTCCGCCTGGCCCGAGTCACTGGGTCAGGGGACGTGGGGCCACTCTTCTGCGCGCAGCCCAGCCTGCTTGTGGCTTGGGGCCACTCCTGCCCTGACCCTCCTCCACCCGCCAGCCTTCCACAGCCCTCCCCTGGGCTGGGCCATCCCCAGGGCCTCCTCACACCCCAGCTCAGGCCTCTGCCTCTGGGGCTGCTCAGGGTCCTGGAGCTCTGGCCAGGCCCGCTCTGGCCTTTGGTCCTCTGCCTCCCCCGTTACCCTTTGACGGCGCCCCTCGTGGTCCTCCCAGGACACTCGGGCCCAGCTGCACTGGACACGTGCTGGGTGCACAGGCCACTTCCGAGGGGGGGACGAGCAAGCGCGCGGTGGCTCTTGCAGGCGGCTCCCCACCGGCTGCCCCTCCTCTGGGGCCGGACCCTGCAGGGGCCCCTGGGGCTGGCGGGCAAGCTGCCTGCCCTCCTCTCAGCCTCTGCTTTGCCCCTCTAGCTGTTTGACATCCGTCCCATCTGGTCACGCAACGCCCTCAAGGCCAACATCAGCGTCCACCCCGACAAGCTCAAGATCTTGCTGCCCTTTGTGGCCTATTACATGGTAAGGGTCTGCCTACCACCCTGGGTTCCTGCCAGGGTCATCCTGATCCCAGCACCCGCTGGACAGCTTGTTACCGCCCCTGCAGAGGCCCTCCCCAGCCTCCACGGTCACATGTCAGCCACACTGGGGTAACTGTGGGATTCAAGACTGATTACGTAACTTGGAAATAAAGGGATTGTACGTTTTTAATGGCCTTGAGCTGAGAGCTTTCCAGGACCAGGGGCTGTGGTAAGTGCTGTGTGCACAGCCTCTTTCTTCTCTGCTAGCGCGGCAGCAGGGGCATTGTTCTGGTGAGGATGCTAGGCTTGGCCTGGGAGCTCGACATGCCAGCGTCCTGCAGCCAGCATGTGGCAGAGCTCCTGGGGGCCTGCCCACAGTGCCGCCTGCGTTCACTCATTCTCCCGGGTCGAGTGGGCTTCAGTGTGCAGCAGATGTACCTCGGACTGAGTCCAAGAGGGCACGGAGATGGGGGTGTCATTGTCAAGATTCCCCAAGGGCCCACCAGGAGGCACTCCTGCCAGCCAGGGGTTGAACGTGGGGCCCTGCGAGGGCAGGCAGACGATGTGACTGTGATGGCAGGGAGGGTGGGGGTGTGGGGGCGGGCAGCACAGACGGCTCGTCCCTCCTGGGCCTAGACTCATCCTCACGGAGCTGCCTTTCAGCCTGGGCTCTCTGGACACGGGGCCTCAGAGCCTCCTGTCCATCAGGATAGTTGTGACGGTTCGCAGGCTCTTCCTCTGTGCCAGGCGCTGTGCCAAGGGTGCCAGGGTCACCGTCTCCTTTTGTCGTTGCTGTTCAGTCACTCATTCGCGTCCAACTGTTTGCAGCCCCATGGACTGCAGCACGCCAGGCTTCCCTGTACTTTACCATCTCTCAGAATTTGCTCAAACTCATGTCCATTGAGTCAGTGATGCCATCCAACCATCTCATCCTGTCTTCCCCTTCTCCTGCCTTCAGTCTTTCCCAGCATCAGGGTCTTTTCCAATGAGTTGGCTTTTCGCATCAGGTGGACAAAGTATTGGAGCTTCAGCTTTAATACTCCTTTAATCCTCCCCAAAATGCCCTCTGACAGGAAGACCAAGGTTTGGAAGGGTCAGGTGACACATCCCAGGAGACAGAGCCACATGTGCAAGTTTGCGGGGTGGGGCCTGCCTCTCAGGGGAGCCGAGGATCAGCCTGAACCTCACTTCACACCTCCACCCTGTCTGTCTCCAGATAACAGGCCCCTGGAGAAGCCTGTGGATTCGATTTGGATATGACCCCCGAAAACGCCCAGAGGCCAAGATTTATCAAGTGCTTGACTTCCGAATCCGATGTGGAATGAAATACGGTAAACAATTACTGAAGCCTTTGCTTTCCTTTCCCTTCCTAGCGTTGCATTTGCAGCATTCTCTTGGGTAATGAGAATAGATCCGCACGGAGAGGATAAACGCCTCCTGCCCTCGGCGGGCTTGTCGGAGGCGGGCTGGCGCAGACCCGAGGACCGAGCTCGTCCTGGCCCCGTGGTGCCGCTCTAGCGGTCCTTCTGTTCTTCCACAGTTACTTGTGGCTCCTGCCGTGCAGGCCAGGCGTCCGGTCAGTGTCCGTCCCCCGCCTGCGGTGAGTCCCCCGCACACCAAGCAGCGAGACACGGCGGCTCCTGTCTCTCCAGCTCGGGGCCTGTGCCCCTCTCTCAGGAGCCGCCCCTGGGAGCCCTGGTGCACCTGTGGTGCAGGCCGCGCTGTCAGGGGCTCTGCACCCCCTAGCCTGACGCGCCCGCCCTCTCCGGCAGGTTACGCCCCCAGCGACATGCCCGTCAAGGCCAAGCGCAGCACCTACAACTACAGCCTCCCCATCACCGTCAAAAAGACCAGTAAGGGCCTCGGGCTCCCTTGCAGAGCAGGCACCGGGAAAGAGGGGCATCCAGACTGCGGGAGGGCAGGGGCCTCCCGAAGGGTCACTCCAGGGCCCTGCTGGCCAGCGCGCCCCAGGGTGGGAGGGGGAGGTTGCGGGGCGGGAGAAATACCCCCCTGTATTCCAGACCCCTGCCGTGGTCCCCTCGCAGCCAGCCAGCTCGTCACCATGCGTGACCTGAAGCAAGGCCTGGGCCCCTCGGGGTCGGCCTCCGCACAGAAGTCGAGTCCCAACAAGTACAAGCTCAAGGTGGGCGTCCGCGGGCTGCCTGCCCGGGCGAGAGGGAGGGGTGGGTGGAGCGGCGGGCCCTCCCCTGAAGGCTGGGCCCCACTGCCCATGCTGGGCCTCGCCTGTGACGTGGGGAGGCTCTGACGGAGGCGGCCCTGCCCTTCCAGTCCCTTCACCTGACTCCCCTCTCCCAGCACTGCCTCCAAACACAACTCAGGATGCGAGCACCCGGGGCGGAGGTATTGACCACCAGGGCACATCTGTCTCAGGGAGGGTCTTAGACACCAGCAGCCACGTGTACTGCCCTCTGAGTCGGGCCCTGAGGCCCCTCGGGCAGGGTGAGACTGAGGGCTGTGAGCCCAGAGCCACAGCAGACCACCTGCACCCAGCCGTGGGCTGGATGAGGGCTGCCCTCCCAGGCCCGGGCCTCCTTAGCACAGCCACCCAGCAGAGGCAGCAACGTCCCAAGGCCTGACGTGAGCTGCTCCAGGCCTGGGGGGGTGTCCCGGGCCACAGAGGGCTGGGGCCAGCTATATGCCCGCAGGGTCCGTCTCCTCTCTCCTCAGGGTGGGAGCCTGCATCCTCACCTGAGTGGCCATCCGCCTTCGGGAACCTCATTTTAGGCCGTAGTCCCCACCTCTGGAACTGGTCTGCAGCTTTCCCTAAGATGACCAATTAGAAGTGAGGAGGCAAGGAGGCACTGAGGCAGAGCCCGACCCCAGTGGGGCCTCCCCACTAGACGCGCCTGGCTGGTCTTGTGGGCGGCTCTAGGGTCCCGAGAGGCCTGGCTGCTTCCACCCCCATCAGCACTGGGGGAATCACAGCTTATGTCCTACTGACCTGCCCCGGCCTCTGACCCGTCCACCCACCTGAATCCAGAGAGGAGAGCCAAGCCTGCCAGGTCTCAGGGCTGGCACAGGCCGCTGCCCTGGAAGAGGCCCCGGGGAGCTGCCCCCTGCAGGGTCTCCAGCGCCCTCCACCTCTGGGATGCTCCCCTGACCTTCCCGGCTCGTCTCGGCCCTCATTTCCAGGACTCGGTGTACATCTTCCAGGAGGGGGCCCTGCCGCCATACCGACAGATGTTCTACCAGTTCTGTGACCTGAACGTGGAGGAGTACGTACCTGAGGGGTACCGAGGCGGGGACCGGGGCACTCGGGTGCAGAGCAGAGAAACTGCCAGGAACTGTCCTGCCTCTCTTCCCTTTCACGTCCCCCTCAGGGGACGGCTGGCCCCTGGGAGCGAGTGCTGCCGGCCCTCCTCGCCTGGGTGCCGCGCGGCACCCAGCAGCGGCTTCCTGGGTCCCCCGTGGGCCACCCTGCCCCCAAGCAGCCAACCGTGCTGGGTGCAGAGCATGGCGCTGGGCTGGGGTCTTTGTCTTCCTCCGCCGTGGCCCGCATGAGGTTTCCTGACATGTTCCCAGTCCCCAGAGCTGACAGAATCCCAGACATTTTTAACCCAGCTGTTCCCAGTGATGTTTAGAAAGCTGGGGGAGGGATGCTGGCCTGGAGGGGCAGCTTACTCCAGGTTGGAGTCCAGCGAGCGGCTTTCGAGGAGGCCCTTTGCGACCGCGCTCATCCACAGGACAGCGCTCTGAGTGCTGTTTTTCTGAGCACACCAGCTCTGCCGAAACTGCTTACTGGCACCTGTGAGCAGAGATCCCCCCCCGCCCACCCCAGACCTTTGAGCGGAGACGCCCCCACCCCAGAACTTTGAGCAAAACTCCACCTCAGATCTTTGAGCAGAGACCCCCCCAACCCCAGAACTTTGAGCGGACCCCCACCTTGGATGTTTGAGTAGACCCCCACCCCAGAACTTTGAGCAGAGACCCCCCAGAACTTTGAGCAGAGACCCACAGCCTGGACCTTTGAGCAGAGACTTCCCCACCACCTTTGAGCTGAGACCCACCCCCAACCTTTGTCTCCGACACCCAGGCTGCAGAGAGTCATTCACCGCAACGACGGAGCGGAGAGCTCCTGCACCGAGCGCGATGGCTGGTGCCTCCCCAAGACCACAGACGAGCTGAGGGACACCATGTCCCTCATGATCCGGCAGACCATCCGCTCCAAGAGGCCTGGTGAGAGCGGCTCACCCCACGTGCTGTGGGCCCCCCCAGGGCCAGAGCAGGCATCCCTCAAGGACCTGCTCTGCAGGAAACCTCACCCAGTGGGAGCCAGGAGCCAGCATCCCCCCCAATCCCCGCCCCCGGCGGTCCCAAGGCGCTCAGCCCTGGGGGTCCAGGCAGGAGCCGGGCCCAGAAGAGTGGGGCTGGGGCTGCCCTCGGGGCTGCCACTTCACGCCCCAACCTCACCCTGCATCCTGCGACCACTGTGGGCAGGTTGCTCCTGTCGCTCCTGGGGGCGGGGGCCCTGTTGCCATGCCCTGCCTGCCCCTCCCCCGGGCGTGGGGCGGGGAGTGACCCCTGTGCTGCCGTGCAGCTCTGATGGAGCTGGGGGAGAGTAAGGGAAAGGACCCCTCTCTGGGGTTCCTTCCAGGCTTGGGGTGGGGGCGTCCCAGATCACCGACCCCCACAGAGCTGCCGAGAGCCGGGGCTCTCAGCCTCCCCCAGGACGCGGGCCCCTCTGAGCGCCCAGTCGGGGAAAGGCAGCGTAGGCCCACTCCTGCGGGGTCCCCTGGACTCAGGAGCTGCCTGGGGCTGCTCTGGGGAGGTTCCCAAGGCCCTGGGCATCAGTGTTGCTCTGAGGTGCTGGTTAAATGAGTCCGGGTCCACCAGCCATCCTACTTCCTGGAGCAGCTTCAGACTGGAGCCCCAGCCCCTGAATTTGTAGACAGGGCCCCTGGGGCTGAGCCCAGGGACGGCCGGTGCAGGGGCTGCCCAGGCCAGCATCAGGACACACCCGGCCTGGTCTCTGGGCCCAGCTCTCTTCTCCAGCCCGACCAAAGCGGACAGTGGGAAAGAGCAGCTGACCGGCGAGTCCGGGGAAGATGAGGAGGAGGAGGACGACGAGGAGGAGGAGGAGTTCAAGCCGTCTGAT
The DNA here is from genome assembly GCF_003369695.1 of Bos indicus x Bos taurus. Lineage (NCBI taxonomy): Eukaryota > Metazoa > Chordata > Mammalia > Artiodactyla > Bovidae > Bos > Bos indicus x Bos taurus. The sequence goes on from NC_040086.1 coordinate 102,161,405, forward strand.
GGGAGCGAGAACGAGATGGAGACGGAGATCCTGGACTACGTGTAATGCAGCCCTGGGCCCTCAGCCAGGCCCCCAGCCCAGGCCCCTGCCCAGGCCCGATGAGGGGTCCAGGACACGCCAGGGACCCCAGCGCCATCTGCAGCAGCCAGCACAGCCCTAGGCGGCCTGTCTGAGGAGAGCAGCTGGGTGCACTGCCCCTGGTCCCGCCCAGGCTGCCCCCTGGCTCCGGGTGCCTGTGCCCGGCCTCGCCAGCCCAGCGCCCTGCCCCGCCCCTGGCTGAGACCAGCGTGAGCTGGCGGTGGGGATGGTGCGGCCCGGGAGGGGCCGGCCTGGCTGGGGTCAGACTGGAGGTGAGGGCGGCGCGGGGACCCTGGTCCAGGTCACGGTGGCAAAGACTGTCCTTAGTGTTAGACCCCATCCGTTGGGGTGACCTGGCAAAGGGCAGGCCCAGCTGGAACTGTCTTCATTAAAGACGTTTCCCCAAGGAGTCTTGGTGTCTTCGTGTGGGTGTCAGAACCCGAGAGGGGTTTTCTCTGGCCTCGGGGCTTGGGCTCCAGCTGGACGTCATTTGTCCCTTCAGTTGCTCGTTGGTGCCCTGATGTTGGCAATGCTGGGATGGCTGAGAACAGGCCGGGTGCCCCTCGGCAGGTGGGCCAGGCAAGAGCAGCCTCAGAGGGCGCTCCAGCCGCACGCTCACCCCTTCCTGTTCCACAAGGACGTGTTACGGAGGGGTTCCCGGGGATGATGCTGTTGTCTCAGTACTGCCTGGTGGGAAACCAGAGGGCAAGGAGGTCCCTGGGTGGGGCCGAACCTTGGGGGGCACACCCCGCACGCTGCCCCAGCCAGAGGGGAGCCCATCGCCCCGCCTCAGCCAGAAGCAGCTGTTCCCAAGGGCAGGCCGGGCTGCCCCCCGCCCCTCATGTCTGCAAGGTTTTCCCGCAGGCCCCAGTCCTGGCCGGTGGATCTCAGCTGGGACTTGTCCCACCTCTCCTGAGCCATGCTGCCAAGCTCAGACCTCAGGGGAGAGGGTCTGGGTTCTGGCCCCCCGCCAGGAAGCCACCTCAGTTCCTGTGCAGAGCTGAGAAAGGCACGCTTGGGGCAGGCAAGCACCCTGCCTCTGCAGCTCAGCCCCACGGTTCCCAGAGCCCGCCTGCCGTGTGCCGGACTGCATGGCCTTGCCAGGTTCTCGACAACTGCTCAGTCATTCTCAGCTTAGAAACCTGCATGCCTACACCACCACCCCCTTTAAATAGCGTTTTATCTATGGAAAAGAGCAAATGTACATGAAAATACTGCATATTGTATAAAAAGCCCCAGTTGCCCTCTACCAGATCTGTTGCATCTACTCCTGGCTTCAGAAACCACGTTTGCCAGTTTAGCTGCTTCGTGTCCTTGTGCTGGCACGTGGCTGCTTTCATGCAGCATGCAGGATCTTCAGTGGTGGCGTGCAGGGTCTGGTTTCCTGACCCTGGGCCCCCTGCATCGGGAGCATGGAATCAGCCACTGGGCCACCAGGGCAGTCCCGCTCCGTGTTTCTGTTCTATTTAGTATTTGTGCTTTGCTGGAACTGTTTTAAGGAAATTGGTACTTCAGTGTATGTTTCTAGGCTTTTGTTTTAAAAACACAGTGATGGTGTCATCACCCCTAACAAATTAACAGCAATTCTCCTTCAGATGTGCCCCTGCAGTTGGGAGGCCCCAGTGTCTGCTGGGCCCCTCTAGAGACACGAGCACTGATTGACCGGCAGGTTGGGGTGTGGTCACCCTTGTCCCCTGACCTCATTTCTGGACGTAGTGATGACCAGGGGGACCTGTTTCGCTTTGCGATGATTTGTTTCCATCAATCGCAGTCTTGCTTTTTGCTGCCCAGCTCGTCTCATCTCTGGCCTGAGAACAGTCCCAGGCTGGCTGCTGTGTCCTTTGACATACCATCTGGTCTTCCCAGCCTTCTTGCTTCTGGGCACTGCGGTGGCCCAGGCTCCTCCACCTCACTTCCGGTCTTAGACCCAGCCCACCGTTTGCTCTGGGGTGCCCCCCTTGGTTTTTACTGCCACTGAACTTCCTCGAGCACAGGAGGCTTCCCCTCCCCCATATTCACAGTCACTTCCTCTAGAGCAGATTCTTAGAACTGGAGGGGCTAGGCAAAGGTGTGAGCCAACATGCGCATCTTCCTGTCACTGCCGGCATCCCTCAAACGGCACCAGTCCTTCTTCCCAGCATCCTAACTCCTGGCTCCCACCTGCTGCCACCCACCCCCCACATTTCTCCAGCTTCTCTCCACTCACTCGGCATCACAAAAGATCTGGGCGCTGGAAATGATAGGCGGACAGGCAGATGGACCAACTGTGTTTCTGCAGGTCTCTATGGGTCTTGGCCACAGGCTGGTGGCCCCGGGGTCTTTGCTTGGGCCGTCTGTGTGGCTGAAAAGCCTGGCCCTTCCTTCTCCTTGGGGAAAGCCTCCAGGCAGGACCGGAGTCTCGTCCCCGCCTCCGAGCATTGTGCTGCCTGGTGACGACCTGGCGCTGCTTCAGCCCTCACCCCATCTCACACTGTACAGACACCCAGCGCACCCTGGGTACCAGCGGGGGGCCATACCAGCCGCCCGGTAGCCCATGGCCAGCTCTGTCCCAGAAGTCACAGGCCCAGACCCTGTAAACGGCCTCTGCTGAACTGCAGTCAGGGCACAGGGACACAGCGAGCCCATTTCCCTGAGGGCAAAAGCAAGTCCTTTGTCGGCACTGTGCACCCAGCCAAGCTCCAGTCCTTGAGCCCCTGCCCTCCCCACCGCCCTGCCATCTGCCTGGGCTCCCAGTAGGCAGTCACCTGCACAGGTGCCCTGTGGGGACCAGGTCACGTGGGCGCAGAGGACCCTGGGAAAGACAGACCATCCCCGCACGTGTGTGCATGTGACGTGTTTGTCTGCGTGTGACCTTGGCCCAGCCCGAGCCCCGCTGGAAACAGCAGCTGTCCCCTGGCCCCAGGTACGCCACCTGGAGTGTGGCCAGCCTGGAGGAAGGGCCAGTGACAGGAGGAGGGGAAGCTCTGGGCTGCCTCCAGCCCCATAAATACCCGCAGGCCCCGAGGGCAGGTGTCGCAGAGGCAGCCGCACACCATGGGGCGCTGGGAGCTAGCCGTCTTGGGCCTCGCCTGCTGCTTGGCAGTAGCGAGTGCAGCGAAGGTAAGCAAGAGCCCAGCTGAGAGGTCGGCCAGGGGAGGGAGCCCCCTCTCACCTCCACTAAGCCAGACCTGGAACCTGGGGACAGGGCCCAGCAGGGGGAAGACAGAGAGTCATTGGCAGAACCCGACCACCATTGTTAACAGCATCTCCCGGGCACTTACTCTGCATTTCTAGCAGGATGACTCAGGCTGCCAAATACAGAATATCCAGTTCAACTGGAATTTCACATAAACCATGAGTCAATTTTGGTGTATGTTTCACCCAATGATTAGGACATACACTTAAAAATATATATATTGTTGTTTATTTGAAATTCAAGTGTAACTGGTCAAACTTGCTGAGTCAGCCACCTGACCCACAACCCCCCTCTGGCTCCATCGTCTGTCTAGAGACGTCAGTGTGGTCCCCCTTTCCCAGAAGGGGTGACGGGGGCCCAGAGCAGACAAGCTATTTGCCCAATATCACACAGCCACTGTAGCCGAGCAGGAATCTGGAACCCACGTTAGTCCAAACCTGGAGTCTGGCTCCTGGTGTAACCTCCATCTCCTGCTCCTCCAGCACCTGCTTGCTACAGCGTCTCTGCCCAGACACAAGTCAGGAGGCCCAGCCAACCCTCCTGGGGCAGCCAACCCTGCCCACCCTCACTGACCTCCTGTGGGTGTGAGCACCCGGGCAGGGAGACATTTCCAGGACGGAGCCAACAGCCACACGCAGATGGTGTGGGTGCTCTGGCAGGGCTCCGGTTAGGGGCCCATGCACCCCGCAGGCTGGTCCCTCCACCCCTCAGCCTGCTCTTCAGACCCCTGCTGCCTAGAGCTTCAGGCCCTGGTCCTGGGTTCCTTTTGCCGCTCTCCTTCTTCTGGGGGGTTCTTTCCTGGGGGCTGAGGAGGTCCTGGTTTCCTCTGTGCTGTTCCAGCAGCCAGCGACACCCCTACCCACGCTGCCGACATGGCCAGGGTCCCCATGCCCTGTCCACCATGGGGGGCCTTCAGGCCGGTCTCAGTCACACAGAGTTGTCAATCCCTAGCCCCCCAGTGCCCTCTCCCAACAGCCGGGAGGCTGTTCAGGAAAAAACTCCTGGAGCATGGAGGGATGGGAGAGACAGGGGCCCAACTCCCAGGGCATCTGGCAGGGATTTCTTCTGGCTTCTTTCTCTGTAGTTCCAGCCCGGCCTGGAACTTTGTTCCCCCTGCCCCAGCGAGGCAGGGGGCCCCTCCCAGCCCAGACTTAGATCAGAGAGCGGCTGGGATCTGGTCAGGCCTGGGATGTGGGGCTGGCCCACTCTCGCCCCCCTGGAACCTAGCTCAGGAGAGATCCAGAAAGCCCGGACCTGCTTTCCCCCCAGATCAGGCAGCGAAGCTCTGGGAGAGAAGGGCCCAGCTCTGAGGCCAGACAGGAGCTGCCCAGCAGCAACTCCAAACGGGAAAGCCTCAGCTCCCTTCAGGAAAAGTGGGTTGATGGACGCCAGCCCCCAGGCCGCTGGTGAGGGCTGGACACTTGACCCATCTGGCGCCAGCTCAATGGGAGTTCTGGCGACCTTGGGTGGGCAGGGGTCTGTCCCAGCTTGAAGCACAGGGGTTGTGAGGATTTGAGGGGACTCAGTCAAGGGGGAGATGAGGGGCGGAGGAAGACGGGCCTGCTGATCAGGGAGCTTACTGCTGGGCGTGAACCATTTGGCGTCCCGAGGCGGCCAACCACTGCCGGCAGCTGGACAAGCCGACAGGCCACGAGGGGGGTAGTGCTGTCACCCATCTTACAGGCGGGTAAACTGAGGCTCAAGGTCACAGGCAGCCATGGTGAGAATCCAAACCTCCACCCCACCTGTCCCAGCCTCCTTGGAATGCTTCCCTGAGTGCGGACTCATGGCTTGAACCAGCCTCCTCTGAGATTCAGGGAGCGGGACACCCCAGGGGTAGGAGTGGGGTGGGGTGGGATGGGGAGTGAACCGGCTCCTCCAGCAATGTGAGCAGGTGGCAGGGGTCTCGGTCCCAGATGCAGGTGGGCCCTTCCCGGAAGCTGTCTCGGGGGAACTTCTGGGAACCCAGAGCCTGCAGGGGGGCTATCCTCCTCCGGGGGCCCACCAGCCAAAGCCCCCCTGAACTCTCCCCTCCCTGGCCAGTTGGGCTCCGTATACACCGAAGGCGGCTTCGTGGAGGGCGTCAACAAGAAGCTGAGCCTCTTTGGCGACTCTGTTGACATCTTCAAGGGCATCCCCTTCGCTGCCGCCCCCAAGGCCCTGGAGAAGCCCGAGCGACACCCCGGCTGGCAAGGTGGGAGCAGGTGAGGGCGGGCCGGGTCCCGAGGCTGGGGGGCCGACCCTCACGCCAGCCCCTCCGGCCGCCCGCAGGGACCCTGAAGGCCAAGAGCTTCAAGAAACGGTGCCTGCAGGCCACGCTCACGCAGGACAGCACCTACGGAAATGAAGACTGCCTCTACCTCAACATCTGGGTCCCCCAGGGCAGGAAGGAAGGTCCGTCCCCCCCCACCACGCCCTCCAGCTCCCCAAGCAGCCAGAGGCCTGGCTCCGGCCCCTGGGTTGTGTCTCGGGGCTCCAGAGCTGAACTTCAGCACAGATCGGATGGGGTGGGGGGATGGGCAGGACGTGGGCGGGGTGTGGGGGTGTCGGAGGGGTGTATCTGGCATCACGCAGCCTGCTCCCCTCCCCCTCAGTCTCCCACGACCTGCCCGTCATGATCTGGATCTATGGAGGCGCCTTCCTCATGGGGGCCAGCCAAGGGGCCAACTTTCTCAGCAACTACCTCTACGACGGGGAGGAGATTGCCACACGGGGCAACGTCATCGTGGTCACGTTCAACTACCGCGTTGGGCCCCTGGGCTTTCTCAGCACCGGGGACTCCAACCTGCCAGGTCTGCCGGGGGCACCAGGCGGGGGGAGCCAGTGTGCCCGGCCTCTGAGCTCTGAGCCCAGAGGCCACGCCCCTCAGCATCCCTCATCCCCAGATAGTTCCCCACAGTCCCCCAGAAAGGGCCCAGCCTCCCATCTGCTAAATGAGGGGGGCTGGAGCTGGACCGTGAGACACAGGAGCCGCTTGGCAGCTGAAGCGAAAGAGAAGAGGCTGCCGGCCAGCTGGCCAGACCCCAAGAGACGTGGGGGTGGGAGCCACTGAGAGACACAGGAGGTGGCACACCCAGGGGGCACCTCGGGGCGGGGCGGGGAACAACACAGAATTCCCCGGACAGACTGGAGGGACTCTGGCTGGACCGAGAGAGCTGAGCCCCCGGCCTCCAGCTCCCCTTCCCCCGGCCTGAGACTCCCCTCCCCCAGCACCCACCCATCCAGCCTCCTGGGGACACAGCACGCACCGCCCTGGGGCTGGACAGGGTCTCCACGCCATCAGGGATGATGTCATCCCACCCACATGGACTGTGCGCCTAATGTGGGCCAAGCCCCCTGAGGAAGCCCTCCTGCCCCACCCACAGGTAACTATGGCCTTTGGGATCAGCACATGGCCATTGCTTGGGTGAAGAGGAACATTGAGGCCTTCGGAGGAGACCCCGACAATATCACCCTTTTTGGGGAGTCGGCCGGAGGCGCCAGCGTCTCTCTGCAGGTCTGGAGGCCCCTAAAGGGGTCACTCAAAGGAGTGGGAGGCAGTCGACGGTGATGGGGAGAAGCAAGGCTGACGGGCGCCTCCGTCGGGGTGTCCCTGGCCGAGCCCTGCAGACAGGCGGGCACAGGGGGTGACTGGACCTCTCTGTATTGCAGACCCTCTCTCCCTACAACAAGGGCCTCATCAAGCGAGCCATCAGCCAGAGTGGAGTGGGTTTGTGCCCTTGGGCCATCCAGCAGGACCCCCTCTTCTGGGCTAAAAGGGTAAGGGGGCGCTCTGGGGGCGGGGCCTCCCTCCTTTTCACTCTCTTCTGGACCCTGTGTCCAGCAACCTGAGCACTGCCTCTCTGTCCCCAACCCCCAGATTGCAGAGAAGGTGGGCTGCCCCGTGGACGACACAAGCAAGATGGCTGGGTGTCTGAAGATCACTGACCCCCGTGCCCTGACGCTGGCCTATAAGCTGCCCCTGGGAAGCACGGAATGTGAGTAGGGGCTGCTGGGGGCTGGGGACCCGGGGGCTTCCCACTGGATGCCGGATCTCATCCTGGCTCTGTTACCAGCTCACTGGCGTCCCCAGGCAGCTCGTTGCCACCCCTGCCCTGGCAGGCCTCTGTGGCCATGGCTGGAAGTGGGGGAGGTGTCTTTCCTCTTGTCTTCGGTGGGTCATGACCCCTTGGAGAACAGTTTGGCCCCATCCCCAACCATGCACACATAGGCGGTCATTCGTGCATGATTTTCAGCAGATTTATGGACCCCAGATCAAGACAGCCTCTGCACATAGATAAGCATTCATTCTTTCCTCCACTCATGAATTCAGCAAACATCTCCTGAACACCTGCTGCAGCATTCCCCTTCCAGCTCTGCTACTCTGTACCCCAGGAAGGCCAGGGGCCCAGCGGCAAAATCCTACAAGTGTCAGTCTCATCAACCCAGAAAGCGATCGTTCTCTCTCACCCCTTCCAAGGTCAAGTGCAATGCAGACGCCATCGTTTGCGTCTGGACCTGATGTGAAGTGAACCCCAAGTGTTACGTGAACATCTCGGCCCAAGATGCAGACCAGCTGCATATCTGAGGGGTCCGCGTCCGGGGAGTCGAGCAACTGCAGACTGAAAACATTAAAAAAATTCCAGGAAGTTCCAAAAAGCAAAACTTGAATTGGCTTCCCGCCCTCCCCACGGTCCCCCCTGCGCCCCATCGCAGGGCTTCCCTGATAGCTCAGTAAGGAATCTGCCTGCAATGCAGGAGACCCTGGTTCGATTCCTGAGTTGGAAAGATCTGACGGAGAAGGGATAGACTACCCACTCCAGTATTCTTGGGCTTCCCTGGTGGCTCAGCTGGTAAAGAATCTGCCCGCGATGCGGGAGACCTGGGTTCGATCCCTGGGTTGGGAAGATCCCCTGGAGAAGGGAACGGCTACCCACTCCAGTATTCTGGCCTGGAGAATCCCATGGACAGAGGAGCCACACACACATATGTATATGGGGAGATGTCGGTAGGTTGTATGCAAATAGTGCACCATTTTATATAAGAGACTTGAGCACTTGGATGTTGGTGTCCTGGTAGCAGTAGTCATGGATTTGCAGAAATGTGACTGTATTTTCTTTTGAGCTGAATTGGAGGGGAAACGGGATGGGCCTAATGGGGACAGGGCATACGGTCCTTTGGGGCCAGTTCAGGGGTCTCACACCATTTCTGGCTGACATGCTGGAACCTGCCACAGAGAGGGGGCACCTCTTTCTCCAACGGTCCCCTCCAAGATTTCTAGACTTTCCTCCTTCTTGATTCAAGAGAGCAAGAGAACAGGGACCAAAAAAAAAAAAGAGAGAGAGAGAGAGAGAGAACAGGGAGAGGAGAAGGGCATCAGGTTGCAGTGAGAGAGCAGGCCCGGCGCCTGGACCAGCGCTTCTCGTCCTGGGGGATTTTGCGCCCAGGGAACGCATGGCAGAGCCTGCAGGCGGTTCTGGTGGTTGCAGCCGGGGAGGGAGCACCACTGGCGTCTAGTGGGTCGAGGTCAGGGAGGCTGCTAACACTCTACACTGCGCAGGACGGCGCCCCCATGACATAGAATGAAGAGGCCGGAAGGTCAATAATGCTGAAGCCGAGGAGCCCCTGTCTCCATCAAAGGAGGTGCAGCTCCTTGGTGGCCTCAGGATGGGGTCAGTTCCTGCCCTGGAGGTCTGGGGCAGGCGCAGGTGGGTAGCAGAAGGTTTGGAACCTGCTGCTGTCCGCCCCCAGACCCCAAGCTGCACTATCTGTCCTTCGTCCCCGTCATCGATGGAGACTTCATCCCTGATGACCCCGTCAACCTGTACGCCAACGCCGCGGACGTCGACTACATAGCGGGCACCAATGACATGGACGGCCACCTCTTTGTCGGGATGGACGTGCCAGCCATCAACAGCAACAAACAGGACGTCACGGAGTAAGCCGGGGAAGTGGAGGGGTGCGGCGGGGGTGGCAGCAGCCGAATGAGGAAGTCGGCACCGTGAGGGTGGGGAGGGGCCGTCTGTGGCCCTCTGCTGCCTTGGTGTTACTGGTGCTCAGTTGCTCGGTCGTGTCTGACTCTTTGCAACCCCATGGACTGCTGCACGCTAGGCTTCCCTGTCCATTCACCATCTCCCAGAGCTTGCTCAAACTCATGTCCATCGAGTTGGTGATGCCATCCAACCATCTCATCCTCTGTCACCGCCTTCTCCTCCCGCCCTCGATCTTTCCCAGCATCAGGGTCTTTTCCAATGAGTCGGCTCTTCACTTCAGGTGGCCAAAGTACAGGAGCTTCAGCTTCAGCATCCGTCCTTCCAGTGAATATTCAGGGTTGATTTCCTTGAGGACTGACTGGTTCAATCTTGCAATCTCAGGGCGTCAGATGCCCTCCTGTGGGCAGGGGGTGGAGGGTCCAGTGCTCGTTTGCTGTCTGCAGGGAGGACTTCTATAAGCTGGTCAGCGGGCTCACCGTCACCAAGGGGCTCAGAGGTGCCAATGCCACGTACGAGGTGTACACCGAGCCCTGGGCCCAGGACTCATCCCAGGAGACCAGGAAGAAGACCATGGTGGACCTGGAGACTGACATCCTCTTCCTGATCCCCACAAAGATTGCCGTGGCCCAGCACAAGAGCCACGCCAGGTGAGGAGGGCAGGCGCGGGTGGCCCACCGGGCATCCCAAACACCTTCCCGGCGAGGCCTCAAGGCGGGCAGCTCCCAGGAGTCCAGGAGGCCTGGCAAAGCCAGGGTCGGTCCCCACCTGTGCCTGCGCTGTCTGCCAGGCCTGACGGGCCTTGAGAGGGCCCATCCTCCCAGCCTCAGCTCGGGGGCTTTACCGAACCCTCCTGTGACTCCCGGCCCAGGCCAGGCCTGTACGCTCTCCCACACCCCTCGGCCCTCCCCGTCAGAAAGTCCTTGAGTCGGCCTTCCATCCACAAGCTGTCTGGAGGGTAGTGCCGCTGGGTGATATTCTCTGCGGTGGGTTTCAAATTTGACAACTTTCAGAACAAGCCTGTGGCCACTTTTAAACCCTCTATGTGATAATAGCCAACGAAAATGAAAAATAAGCTAGGGATGCTTAAAAAGTAGGAAGATAAAATTTCACCTAGAACCCAGGTGGCACAGTGGTAAAGAATCTACCTGCCAACACAGGAGACACAGGTTCGATCCCTGGGTCGGGAAGATCCCCGGGAGGAGAGAATGGCAACCCTCTCCAGCATGCTTGCCTGGAGATTCCCCATGAACAGAGGAGTCCATGGGGTCGCAGAGTCAGACATGGCTGAGCACACACACACACAGAAATCTAGCATGAAAACTCAGCAATAAATTTGGTTGGAGCTTCCTGTCAGTCAGGGCCAAAAGGAAATAACCGAGGACGCAACCTACCTTGTCCCATCAAATCAAGACTATAGATTCATGTGCAGAGAAAAACAACCTTTCTCGATACCGAATTATGAAGGAAGATGCCTCTATACCATTGGCGGAGGCCAGGTGTAAACGCACTTGAAATTGTAGAATCCATGAAGTCAAAAATTGGGCCACGGTTTTCCTTCTCCTGGGTGAAAAGATCCAGATCCTTCCTGAGTCTTTTTTTATGTATTTATTTTGAACTTGCTGCATAGTCTGTGGGATTCAGTTCCCCAGCCAGGCATTGAACCTGTGCCCTTGGTACTGAAAGCACTGATTCTTAACCACGGGGCTGCCAGGGAATTCCCCTTCCTGAGTCTTATGGGAATTGCCCAGACCCTTCCCTACTCCCCCACGGCCTTCCCCTGGGGCCCATCTCTGGGGTGGGCGGCCCCAGGTGGGCACCCTGCCAACCTGGGTGATCTCCCCTCCCTCCTCAGGAGCGCCAACACCTATACCTACCTGTTCTCCCAACCGTCTCGGATGCCCATCTACCCCAAGTGGATGGGGGCTGACCACGCCGATGACCTCCAGTATGTCTTCGGGAAGCCCTTTGCCACCCCCCTGGGCTACCGGGCCCAAGACAGGACTGTCTCCAAGGCCATGATTGCCTACTGGACCAACTTTGCCAGAACTGGGTAAGGCAGGGGTGGGGACGGCCTCTGTCCACATCACCCTGCAGGCTGGGGGTTCAGTCCCTGTTTCCTTAAACACTTACCCTCCCTGAGCCCGGGCACCCCGTCCATGTGAGGCCAAGGGCTCCCGACTGGGCCCCAGGATGTTCACGTGCCCAACCAGTGCCTGGGAGACATGGAAGTGCCCATGGGGCAGAGGGTGGAAGACTGCCCAGGTGAGCAGGGGATGGGGGTCTCCAGCTTCCTGTGAGCCCCCTGGCCCGACCCAGCCACCCAGCCTTTTTTCTTGCTCTGCAGGGACCCTAACACGGGCCACTCGACAGTGCCCGCAAACTGGGATCCCTACACCCTGGAAGATGACAACTACCTGGAAATCAACAAGCAGATGGACAGCAACTCTATGAAGCTGCATCTGAGGACCAACTACCTGCAGTTCTGGACCCAGACCTACCAGGCCCTGCCCACGGTGACCAGCGCGGGGGCCAGCCTGCTGCCCCCCGAGGACAACTCTGAGGCCAGCCCCGTGCCCCCAGCAGACAACTCCGGGGCTCCCACCGAACCCTCTGCGGGTGACTCTGAGGTGGCTCAGATGCCTGTCGTCATTGGCTTCTAATGTCCTTGGCCTCCAGGGGCCACAGGAGACCCCAGGGCCCACCTTCCCTCCCAAGTGCCTCCTGAATAAAGCCTCAACCATCTCTCTCTGGCGTCTCTTTTTGCTCCAGACCCAGCTGGAGGAAAACGGGGTCTTCAGTTATCACGAGACCCAGGCACCTGGTCCAAGGTGTTTCCCCCCATCCGTCAGCCCTCAAGCCCAGGAAGCCAGCAGGACCATCCTCTTTAAAGAGGAGGAAACAGGTCCATAGAAGTGAAGCATTAGGCTAGGACTGGGACTAAGGTGTGGACCCCCCATGAAAGGCCGTCGGCTCCCGGGCGCTGGGCTCTGCTCCCGAGGGTGGGCGGGGCCACAGCCAAGAGAAAAACTGGGTTCTGCAGGGGGGGCTGCCTCTGGACCCCCGAAGCCCAGCCACGCCCAGGTCCTCTGGGGCGTGGGGAAAGACCACTGTTCTAACTCGAGTCTGGAGGAGAGAATTGGATTCTGCCTCCAGGTGGCTCCACGTCCAGGAGGACAGAGCATTGCATTGGAAGGACAGGAGCAAAGGTCGCAAGAGGAACGCACGTGGGGCTGTGCCCCGTGAGGGGGTGAGGGGCAGAGGGCAGAGTCAGGGTCGTCTCCGCCGCTGGGAATCCGGCCTGGGTATGTGCCCGAGGACAGCAGAGCAAGAGTCAAACCCAGAGACTCCAAAGCCAGTGCTCGCAACAAGGCCAGGGGGCTGCCTCTCTCCCCTCCTCTCGACTGTTCTGTGGTCACTGTGGTGTGGGGGTGAGGGACCAGCGGGTCCAGGGTACTGGGTGGGTGCGTGGGGCAGCAGAGCCAGCTGCCAGCCCCAGGCTCCCTCCCTGGTGAGTTCTGCCCCCGAGGCCGCAGGTGCGGAGCCCAGGACCAAGATCACCTCTGAAGCCGACTGAGCCCCTGTGTAACTGTTGCCAAAGGCCCTGATGATCACTAACAAGCTTCTTCCTGGATCCCCCTTAGGCAAAGATGCCCACTCCACTGAGCACCCTTTAGCGCCCTAACCAATAACCTAATGCCAACCTTCCGGCAGGAATTTTGTCTCGAGGCTCTAAGAATTGCTATTAACTCAGGAAAACTGTCGACTCTTCCCTGATATGTCAGGAGGTCACTGCGCTCACTGTGCCCACTTGATCTCTACTCCTCGTTCTTAATAAATCCACTCCCTTCTGAAATGCTCCATGTTTGGAAAATGTTCAACCCATGCTCAGCCAGCCTCAACACTCACCAGCCACAGACGATGGGCTGAGCCTGGGCTGTGAGTCCTGTGGCCCCAGGCAGCAGAGCTGAACAAGGGGCAAACGCAGCCCCCCGGGGAGCAGGAGGCACACCAGCCTGGCCCGTGACCACCTTGTCTGCGCTGGGCTTCCTGGTCGGTCCAGGGCTCTCAAGTATGAAAGACTGAGATGTCCCCAGCGCGGGCTCTCCTGGGGCCCGTCCCTGCTCTCGGCCGATGGAGCCAAGGATGCCATCTACCTGCCCTCTGCCACAAACGAAGTGTTTGTACCTGCGGGGTCTGTTCTCAGGAGCCTCCTCGGGGCCTGGACTATCCTGCGACATGGCACTTCCCTCCCGCGCTGGGGGACAGCTCAGCTGTGCCTGTCATGCAGGAAATCACATCCCGGGAGGGCTGGGCTGCATCAGAATGTGTGCCCAGTCCCCACGCTGCACAGACACAGCGAGGCAGAAGCGAGCCTGGCCGTGTGTCTGGGTGACACCCCTGCAGCCGTGGGGACACCTTGTGATTCGTCCGGCTCTTGCCTTTCCAGGCTTTCTCCAGGCCATGAAGCAGAAAATACCTACCGAGGTGCAGGCTAGAGGCCAGTCCAGGGTCCTGGAGTCTCCCTGCTGGGCCAAGAGATGACCCTTTAGCTCCTATTAGGGTGAAGCCTGGAGGGGACACGCAGGGGAGCTCTGGTCAGAGTCTGTTCACCACCCTGATGAGACGTGGTGTTTCGATATTCATGGGCAAGGCTATTCCCGAGCGTGCCTGTGGGCTGGCAGTCTTGGGAGCATCCCTTGCCCCCTACACCTCATCTTTCAGCCTTTCCCACAGAAAAGGGTCAAGCCTCCCATCTCCCCATGACATACCCACAACATAGACCTGGACAAAGAATGCAGCCATCCGAGGGGTGCAGCTCGAAGGGCTCCAGTCCAGCTGCCCTTCAGGATAAAGTTGGTACCAACACGACTGCATTTGTAAACTGGTGACTGTGCGAGACGGTGGACCTCTGAACTACACGATCTCTGACTCTGTCTCAGCCAGAGAAGGGCAGCGTAGGGGTCCTTCACTGGCAGGAATGAGCCCCCTTATCCTGGAGAACCAGCGCTCACCCGGGATTTGTCAGATGACAGCCTGGATGAGTGGCCCCAAGTGCCTGACATAGAGAGGCACGTGACCTCCTAGCGAGATCCTAGGTGAAAACAATCGTGTAAAGAGTTGCAGAGGACATACGCACACCTACGGCTAATTCATGGTGATGCATGGCAGAAATCAAAGCAATATTGTAAAGCAACTGTCCTTCAATTAAAAATAAAATTTTTTTAAAAGTTGCAGAAACCCTAGAGTTGCTGGAAATCCCAGCTCACAAGGAGCCGAAACGCTTAAGGAATGAGGCCCAGCTGTGGCTTTAACAGCTGCGTCACAAATACTTGCCACAGATATGAAATGAGCAGGAAAAGGAATTCTGAGGTGAGAGACAGGGATTCCAGGAGGTCAAGGGTCAATCATGGGGCCCCAGAGTTGGGTGAATGCAGATCTCCCCCTGTCCATAGTCCCTGGCTGATAATCGACCCCATGGCCTGCTTCCTCTCACTTTTTAATCTGTTTACAATTTCTCCCCATTAGTGCTGATGGAATTCCAGACTTTGACCTTGAAACCTACAAGTGGTTTCCCTTGTGGTGGTTCCGTCACTAAGTCTCGTCCGACTCTTTGCAGCCTATGGACTGCATCATGCCAAGCTTCCCTGTCCTTCACCATCTCCCAGAGCTTGCCCAAACTCATGTCCAGTCCGTGATGCCATCCAACCATCTATAACCATCTACAAGTGGTAGACTGGTGGTCAAAAGAAACTCCAATGAGATAAGCAGAAAATGTTCCGTCTTCCTCAAAAGCTGTAGAAAAGCAGCTTTCAAGGAAGTTTTCTAAATTTTTAATTGGGATATATATAACATAAAATGTTACTTTTATAAACATGTACTGAAATATTAATTAGATATTAAATCAATATTTTATTTTTTAAAGGATGATTCAGTGCCATTAATTCCACTCACACTGTTGAGCAACCATCACCCCAAACAGAAACTTTATACTCATTAAGCATTAACTCCCCATCTTCCCTCCGCCCCCACCCTTGGTAATCTGTTCTCATTTCTGTTCCAATCAATTTGCTTATTCCAGATGTTTCTTACAAGTGGAACCTGTGTTTTCAAGGCCCATCCGTGTTGTAGCATGAATCAGAACTCCACTCCTTTTTACGCTGAATACTATTACCATGCATATTGTTGGCATACAATTGTGCGTGGTATTCTTTTTTCAAGTCTTTCTTCTTTAAAAATTTATTTATTATTTTTGGCTGGGCTGGGTCTTCTGTTGCTGCACGTGGGCTCTCTCTAGTTGCAGACGGCAGGGGCTACTCTCCAGCTGTGGTGCGTGGGTTCACTGTGGTGTCCTCTCGTTGCAGAACACAGGCTCTAGGCACACCTGGCTTCAGCAGTCACAGCACGTGGGCTCTGAGCGCAGGCTCAGCAGTTGTGGACCACAAAAACTTAAGGTGCCCCGCGGCACGTGGGATCGTCCTGGACCGAGGATCAAACCTATGTCCCCTGCATGGGCAGGCAGATTCTTAGCCAGTGGACTGCCGGGCAAGCCCCAGTGTTCTCTTATAATCCTTATCTCTGTAAGGTCAGTGACGATGTTCCCACTTCCATTTCAGATTTTAGTAATTTGAATGCCGATGTTGTCAATTTTTTCCCCAAAGAATCGAGGTTTGGTTTTGTTGACTTTTCTCTATTTTCCTAAGCGCTGCGTTGTTTCTCTCCACTGTCATTTCATCATTTTCTTCCTTCCTGGCTTGGAGTTTAGTTTGCTCTTTTCCTAATTCTTTACATGTATAGTCAGGTTACTGATTTGAAGACTTATTTTTTAATGGAGGTGTGGAAAGCTGTAAAATTCCCTCTTTGCACTACTTTTTCTGTATCCTGTAAATTTTGTGATGCTTTGCTCTTGTTTTCATCTCAAGGCATTTTCTTTCTTTTTTAAAAAAATATTTGTTTCTTTGGCTGTGCCAGGTCTTGGCTGCAGCCCTCAGAATCTTTGATCTTCCCTTGAGACGTGTGGGAGCTAACTCCCTGACCAGGGATCGAACCTGGACCCCCTACACTGGGAGCGTGGAGTCTTAACCACTGGACCGCCAGGAAAGTCCCTGAATTTGCATTTTAAGTCACACAGGGAGAAAAGGTACAAACAGAACTGCAACAATAAAGGCCTTTAGAATCACCAATTCGTTACTTCTCCTAGCGTTCTTTACTTTTTCACATGGCTTTGAGTTACCATCTAGGGCTTTTTCATTTGGCCTAAAGGGCTCCCTTCAGAATTTCTTGTAGGCACGACTATTCATAACAGACTCCCTTAACTTTGTTTATCTGGCAACATTTTTATTTCCTTTCATCCTTAAAGAATAGTTTACTGGATATAGAATTCTTCTTCTTTCAGCATTTGAAATATGTTATGTCAGGGAATGTTGAACAGGTGGATTCCTATGTGCTGTTTCTCACAAATTCTCTGTTCCTTATCAGTTCCTATTCCAAGAATGAGTAGAGCTGCACGCAGCTCCCAGGACTGAGATCATGAGAAACGGTATCTACTTGGATTCCTTTCAGTAACCCCCTTCAATGACTCTTTTCAGCATGTATTAGACTATCCATACTGTGGCTATTGATAAAATTTCATCCTGTGTAATAGCTGAGTAATCATCCTACTAAAGATATATAAGTCTGCATTTCTGCTAATAAGATACCTTTGCTCCATCAGAGCTAGGGTCCCCGTGTCTTTCTTTCTCTCTCTCTCTCTTTCACGTTCTTATTGTCAACTCCGGATCGCCAGGTTCCGGTCCATTAAAGGACCCCAACAAGTGGCACCCAGAAACAGGGACTCTGGCATACGTGGCATTTCGGACGGAGTGACTCAGGGACCTACTGAGGTCGGTAAGTACTAAGACACGGGTCAAACAGCTGCAAAGCCCCGTCATTTCTCTACTTCACCTCACCATTTGTTTAAAGCTCAGGGACTTCTGGTTTCGTGCCAATGAATAGAGGCTTGTTTTCAAACAGTGGTCAGTTTTGATTTAGAAATTTGGCACCAGGTCAAAGAAAATGTTGAACGAGCCACCAAACAGGGAAAAAATATTCCATTTGATTTCTGGCACCTATGGGCTCTCATTAAAGCTGTAATTCTGCCATTTCAAGGTAAATTCTAACCCTCCCAATATTCAACAACAGATAGAACACATTTTACATGAATATAATTTAAATGATAAAACTTTACAAAAGGCCCAATTAAAACAACATAAAATATTTCGAAATTTTCTCACTAATCCTACCCCGGCTACTCCAAATGCTCCTCCTCTGCCAACAGGCGCAACTCCAAAGAGCTCTCCTTTGCTAGAACCTAACAGTTCTGATAACGACTCTCCTGAGACACCTTTTGACACCAAAACCAGCAATACTTTTTTAGATAATAATAAGTCCTTAACACAGACTCACATTTGCAAAAAAATCAGCACTTACTCACTCTCCTCCACGACAGAGGCTCTCTGAATCACTGGCTTTGCAATCACAAATCTCTGAAGCCGATGGTTTCTCTGCCTTTCCAGTTTTAAGAAATCCTGATGCTCAAGGACCCATAATACCTCAATATGACGGTATTAATCTTTTTTACATGCAACAAATGAAAAGGGCTATAATTATGTATAGCCCACATCCGCCTTTTACTAAAGAGCTTCTAAATGTTGTGGCATCTTCTATTGGAAACTTTATTCCCAATGATTGGTGAACTTTAATAAAAGCTGTCCTTAAACCAGGAGAGTATCTTCAATGAACAATGTGGTTTCATGATATAGCCAGGGATCATGCTAATAGGAATGCTCGAGCTGGCACTCCCCAAACCAAATTACTTTTGAAATGTTAACTGGCTCCAGACAATTCGATACCATAGAAGCTCAAATACAGTGCCCTCCCTTATTATACCAACAATTAAAACGGTGGCCCTTGAAGCTTAGGATCGAATGACTCCTCAAGGAGAGCCCACAGGTAGCTACACTGAAATATTACAAGGACCTAATGAAAGTTATGCTGATTTTTTAGCTAGATTGGAAACTGCTATTTCCCGTACTGTAGTCGGAGAAGAAGCCAAAAAACAGCTAGAGAAAGTACTTGCTTATGAGAATGCAAATCAGGAATGTCAAAGAGCTCCAATTCATGAGACTGGGACTATTATTGATTATTTGAAGGCTTGTCGCAATCTAGGGTCAGAAACTCAAAAGATGCAACTGCTAGCTGAGACGATGGCTACTGCCTTTAGAAAGGGAAAAACGAAGGATGCTTTACATGTGCAGATAAAAACCATTTAAGAAGGCTAATAAAAAACCTCCAAGAATCTGCCCTCGCTGCCGTAGAGGAATGCATTGGGCCAAAGATTGTAAACCTAAATTTGATATTGAAGGAAAACCTATTCCAGAAAACTCCAAGCAGGGGAGCCCCCAGGTCCCCTTCAACAAAAACCAGGGGCAAATTCTCTCTCTTCCCTCAAACCCTCAGCATCCGGCAGTGGCAGTGCCGCTAGTATATACCAGCCCTAAATGATCTTTCCCTTTACCTTCAAGCAGTCCCTTCTAGAATACCTACCAGACTTTTGGGGCCCTGCCCCCACAAACCATTGGTCTTTTACTCATGCAATCTAATTTGACTTCTGAAGAAACTGCTGTTCACCCTGAAGTAATTAATTCAGATTATAAAGGAAAAATTCAAATCATGATGTCATCTCAGATTCTATGGCAATTCAGAAAGGGGGACAAAATTGCTCAATTACTTCTTTTGCCTTACATTTCTATTAACTCCTCTAATGATGTACAGACAGGCAGATTCAGCAGTACAGATCAAAAACAATCCTTATGGACATCATTGGTATCTGAATATGCCTGACCAAATATAAATATCAAAATTAATGGTAAAAGATTTTCTGGTTTCCTCGACACTGGATCTAATATTACTATTATTTCCAAACACTTATGGCCCCAATCCTGGCCTATACAAAAAATCTCTTGCCAAATTGCAGAAATTTCTCAAACCAAAGTACAAGAAATTTATCAAAATGTTCAAATCTACCCATATGAAGGACCAAAAGGCCAGCCTACAACATTATAAGTGACAGATGCACCCCTTAATTTAATAGGAAAGGACTTACTTATGCAATGGCAAACTCAGATATACATTCCACATTTTTCCTAGGGGCCACTGCTCACCACAAAGCAATTATTAAAATAACTTGAAAGAATGACCAGCCTATTTAGACAGAGCAATGGCCCCTTATGAAAGAAAAATAACAGGCTACTAAAGAACTTACAGACACACAATTAGAATTAAAACATACTGAGGAATCTTTCTCTCCTTGGAACTCTCCTATTTTTGTTATAAAAAAGAAATCTAACAAATGGCATCTCTTAACAGACCTTAGAAAAGTTAATGCATCTATGAAACCTATGGGTGGTTACAACCAGGGATCCCATCGCCTACTGCTGTTCCTCAAAATCGGCGCATTATTATTACTGATTTACAACGTTGCTTTTTAAATATACCTTTACACCCTTTAGCTGTGAAATTAAAAAATGCTTACTCCTTGGAAGGAAAGTTATGACCAACCTAGATAGCATATTCAAAAGCAGAGACATTACTTTGCCAACAAAGGTCCGTCTAGTCAAGGCTATGGTTTTTCCAGTGGTCATGTATGGATGTGAGAGTTGGACTGTGAAGAAAGCTGAATGCCGAAGAATTGATGCTTTTGAACTGTGATGTTGGAGAAGACTCTTGAGAGTCCCTTGGACTGCAAGGAGATCCAACCAGTCCATTCTAAAGATCAGTCCTGCGTGTTCATTGGAAGGACTGATGCTAAAGCTGAAACTCCAATACTTTGGCCACCTCATGCGATGAGTTGACTCATTGGAAAAGACCCTGATGCTGGGAGGGATTGGGGGCAGGAGGAGAAGGGGACGACAGAGGATGAGATGGCTGGATGGCATCACAGACTCGATGGACGTTAGTCTGAGTAAACTCCAGGAGTTGGTGATGGACAGGGAGGCCTGGCGTGCTGCGATTCATGGGGTTGCAAAGAGTCAGACATGACTGAGCGACTGAACTGAACTGAACACCCTTTAGACCGGGAGAGATTCACTTTCTCTCTTCCTTTTCCTAATCATATCAGGCCTTATAAAAGATTTCAATAGACTATATTACCTCAAGGTATGCTTAACAGTCCTACTATTTGTCAAAATTTTGTAGCCAAGGCTTTACATCCAATGTGATAGCAATTTCCTCATGCATATATCATCAATAATATACTGTAACTACAAATAGGAGAAATGATATTTTTAACACTGAATGGCCATGATATTCTTTATTATTATTATTTCTTATTAGTGAAGTCGCTCAGTAAGTGTCCAACTCTTTGTGACCCCTTGGACTGCAGCCTACCAGGCTCCTCCATCCATGGGATTTTCCAGGCAAGAGTACTGGAGTGGGTTGCCATTGCCTTCTCCACATGATATTCTTCAGACTCCAGAGAAAACTGATTAAAATAAAATCTTTTTTGAAATTGAAAAATGGTTCTTCTTACACGTGCAGTTAGGAAAAGGTTAACTTGTTAAAATACTTTTTTGGAGTGCCAATTCTGCCTGGGAAACAAAAACAGGTCTAAGAAAAAAACCTAAAGTTAACTCTTATCATGTCCTTGGGGTACACAGCCCACTCTGTCTGGGACTTCAGCCATAAACAAATTGGTGGAACTCAAAAAAAAAAAAAAAGGCAAAAAGATATTTTAAATTTCAAACGGAAAATGATGCCTGTCTATCTAGATTTATCTATGTCTAAATGTCTGTCTTTGTTTTTGAATAATATGAAATTAATGAGCTCTATTTAAATTCAGGTTCACATGAACTGAAAAAAATTCAATATTAAATGTTTATTTAAATATAATTTAAATGTAACTGTTTACTAATCTAATTAAGACATGTCTTAAGTCAACAACATTATGTAATACTTTTATTATGCCTAGGTTTAAGGTAAACTAAATTTGTCAACAAAACGGTAAATTTTTATATATATATATAAATATATAAATGATATGAAAACTTTTAGATAAACTCTATTAAAAATAATTACATTTTAAATAAAATAATCTATTATTATAATCTAAAATAATCTCTTAGGATTGGGGTAACTTAAATCTCTAGAATTGTACTAAACTAAATAATAAAGGTTTATTAAATAGCTAGGTCATTTCCAAATAAAATAAGATTTTAAAACATTAATTACTGAACATTAACTTCCTTTTATAGAAAGTTTTTCTTACAGAGATTTTAGACTATTAATAAATATATAATATATACTTATATATAAATATGTATTTATTAAAATAAATATATATAATAAATATATTCACCAATCTATAAAATGCTAATATACAAGACACTTCATGGTTGCTAAAGAAAAATAAGATGTATATTTTTAATAAAAAGGTATAAAGTATAACAAATTAAATGATAAATACAAAAATATAAGAAAGGTTTATAACAAATGAAAGAGAATTTTATGGCAAGTGGATATAACTCATTGTCCTGAACTTCCTTCCTCTTCCTTCTTACATGTCTCGATCGATACAAATTCTTCTTTTATAGGGGCCACACCTCTCCGAGGTGAAACTACACGACATGTTATAACCCACCTGTTAGCTGACTTTGCCATAATGAGAACACCTAATTCTATAAAAACAGACAATGGCCCTGCCTATATTTCTGAGCAGTTCAAACAATTTTTACATTCATTCTCTATTAAACAGATTACAGACATTCCTTATAATCCACAAACACAAGACATAATTAAACAAACACATTACACATTGAAACTACAAATAAAAAATTAAATAAGGGGGAATACACAGAAACACATTTACCTTCCTTATCCAGAGCAGACGTTACTAGATTCCAACGCAATATATTTTTTAAGCCTATAACTATTGTTCATATAGCTTTATTTGTTTTAAAATTTTTTAACTTACCGCAAGGAGATATTTTGACAAAAGCAGAAAAGCATTTCAAGACACTGAAGGACACCTCCCTTCCTCTGCCCATTTGGTATCAAGGCGGGTTAACTGATCAATGGAAATCTAGGAGACTATTCTTACAGGGAAAGGGGTATGCTTGCATTTCTCCAGATGGATCCAACGAACTCACGTGGCTTCCTCTTCCGAAGATTCGACCTAAGGGAGCCCCCAGCATTCAAACTAGAGACGAAACAACAAAAACCCCAAGAGGAAGAAATTCCAATACAAGCCATGGCAGCTTTAAAAATTTCCAAAAAAACGCCACACTCGACATCATCGACCTCATGATCTCCCTACTTGGGGACAGATAAAAACCCTTACTAATCGAGCTGAAAATCTGATTTCTCGACAGGCAATGCCTCGGAATCCTGGAAATATTTTTGTCGCTATGCTTGCTTTGCTTGCTTTGGCTTCCCCCGCGCAGGCTGACTTGATTGATCACACTTACTGGGCTTATATACCTACCCCACCCTTTTATTGTAGGTTATAGAATGGACAGATATAGGCCCAATCGTATCCACTAATGACTCAACACGTATGCCCCCTCCTTGGAGCTTGGAGGGGCCCTCCCATCCTGAGGAAGAAGAAAGACCCATTAACATTTCTCTAGGCTATGAAATCCTTCCTTTACGCATGGGCCCAACAAAATTATGTATTAATGTTAGTCGACAAACATGGGCTTTTGTCCTGCCTCTAAAAAGGAACTTCCACACATTGCTTGGATTATTTACTGCCCTTTCTTTGTCTGTGAACTGTGTTTATATTACTGAAACTTTAGGGAAAGAATTAGGGAAAGAACAAAGAACACTATGCAAAGGCTTTACTAATGAGAACTTTAAATATACTCCTGTTTGTTGGGACAAATGTCAGGCCAAATCAGGAAAATTAATGTTTGTGGCTAATCATACAATTGTCGACTGGGGACCCCATGGTATGTGGTTATCTAACTGCTCAGATGATATTAACGGCACTGTGTATGATTATGCTCCTCAGATAGCATAGAGGGTTACTACCACTACAGTGGAGCATTACCATGACAGAGGACTTCTTGGGTGGCTTGACGGTGCAATGGCCCCCTCTCATCTTCCAATCGTCCTCGATAAACAGATTGGGCCTGAACAATGGGACATCTAGAAACTTGCTGCAAGCACCGAAGAACTTGGGACTTGGACCAGACGTTTCACAGGGACCAATCGTAGTCATAGTAATTATTTCTTTCGCTATAATCTATCATATTTTATACAAGCCTATGTTCCACTTCCTTTTGTTCTAGCTATAGGAAGTTTACAATTCAATAAGACTTTACGTTCTGTAACTTGTATAAATTGCAAATTATATACTAAACTATTCTGTTTCCTTAAGAAATGAATCCCTTTTGATTCTTTGATCTTGACGTAGTCTTTGGTTACCAATAAATCTCCAGCAGCCCTGGGAGGAACGCCCCATGGCTGGACTTGCTTGCCGGTTACTTACTAAACTGCTCCAGCGATCTAAACGATTCATCGGATGGCTGATTCTTGGCATTTGGGGATTAATAGCTATTTGCCCCACTGCTGCCGTCACTGGCGTCGCTTTACAAACCTCAATTCAGACACAAAATTTGATCCAAAATTCGACTCAAGATGCTCATACTATGTGGGCCACTCA
Source organism: Bos indicus x Bos taurus (assembly GCF_003369695.1). Lineage (NCBI taxonomy): Eukaryota > Metazoa > Chordata > Mammalia > Artiodactyla > Bovidae > Bos > Bos indicus x Bos taurus. The sequence goes on from NC_040086.1 coordinate 102,185,328, forward strand.
GGCTCAGATAGAGGAGGACATTCAAGATGAAATACAGGGACTAAAAACAGCCATCAGATGGGTTGGAGATCAATTAATAGATGTACAAAAACAGGTGATGCTAAAATGGGATTGGAATTCTACTCAATTTTGTGTTACTCCTGTTCAATAATAGTGCCTACAACTGGGAACAAATCAAAGTTCATTGACAAAATATACATGATAATGACTCTCTGAATGTACAATTATTACAAAAGGAAATCTTTGAAACCTTTTCTAAACATCTGCCCTCTTCCACTAATTTGGAAACTTTAGCTGAACAACTAGCTGATCAATTATCTGGGCTAGACCCACACGGATGGTTTCAAAACATTACTCACCAGCATCAGGTCTGGAACTGTAATTTTGGTGATTGTCTTGACAATTATATTTGTCGTTTACCGTTGCCTTCATGCAAAAATTGTTAAAACAAAACAAACTCAAATGGTCAGAACCCTTTTTACAAATATTATACATAAATAAGGGGGAATTGTCAGGGAATGTTTAACAGGAGGATTCCTATGTGCTGTTTCTCATAAATTCTCGGTTCCTTATCAGTTCCTATTCCAAGAATGAGTAGAGCTGCACGCAGCTCCCAGGACTGAGATCATGAGAAACAGTATCTACTTGGATTCCTTTCAGTAACTCCCTTCAATGACTCTTTTCAGCGTCAGTGACCTTGTATGTATTAGATTATCCATATTGTGGCTATTGATAAAATTTCATCCTGTGTAATAGCTGAGTAATCATCTTACTGAAGATATATAAGCCTGCATTTCTGCTAATAAAATACCTTTGCTCCATCAGAGCTTGGGTCCCCGTGTCTTTCTCTCTCTCTTCCACTTTCTTATTGTTGACTCCAGACCGCCAGGTTCATTAAAGGACCCCAACAATTTCACTGCCACCTGGTTGCCATGGTTTCTGATGAAAAAAAAATCAGCTGTTAATCTTACTGGGGACAGCCCTTCCACAGGACTGTTTTCTTTCTCGCTGCTTTCAAGATCTCCTCTTTGTCTTTCAACAACTGTTGTGACATGTTTTGTGTGGCTGAGTTTATCTTGCTTGGAGTTCACTGAGCTTCTTAATACGTAGATTTACATCTTTCATTAAATCTGAGATGTTTTCAGCCATTATTTCTTCAAATAATCTTTTATTCTGGGACTCTCATATGCATATGTTGTTACAATCGATGGTGTTGCCAAAGTCCCTTGAGTCTGTTCAATTTTCTTCCTTCTTTCTCCTTTCTGCTCCTCAGACAGAATAACTTCAATTGCTGTAACACTTTACTGACCAGGGGATTTTTGCTGAAATGAACACCTGTGGCCAGTGATTTGTCATATAAGTGCATACTGAAATGTCTCCGGTCAATAATGTTCAAGTAACAAAAAATAATTTAGTACTTCTCTGGTCAACGAGTTGTTAACTTCAAGTTCATGGATTCTTTCTTCTGCGGGCTCAAATCTGCCAGTGAACCCCTCCAGTGAGCTTTTCACTTCAGTTAGTGTACTTTTCAGCTCCAGAATCTTCATCTGATTTCTTTTTGGAATTTCTACCTTTTCTTAAAATTTTATGTATTTAATTTTTGGCTGGGCTGGGCCTTCATCGCTTGCTCGGGCTTTTCTCTAGTTGTGGCGAGCGGGGGCTCCTGTCCGCTGCGGGGCTCGGGCTACCCACGGCGAGCAGGGGCTCCTGTCCGCTGCGGGGCTCTTTGGCTGCGCCTGTCGCTGAGCACAGACTCTAGGCGCGTGGGTAGCAGCAGCTGCAGCACAGGGGCACGGTGGTTTCGGCACACAGGCCCTGTGGTTGCGACTCGTGGGCTCCAGAGCGTGGCCTCAGTAGTTGCGGCACATGAACCAGGTTGCTCCCAGCACGTGGGATCTCCCCGGGTCAGGGACCAAACCCATGTCCCCTGCACTGGCAGGTGGACTCTGATCCACAGGACCACCAGGGACGTCCCTGTCATTTCTACCTTTCACTAAATCCCTACATGTTCTTACATTGTCCTCCTGATTTCCTTCAGTCTCCTGTCACGGTTTCTTTCAGCTGAGCGTATTTAACACAGTTCACTTAATGTCTGTGATTATTTTCATATCTGAGCCTCCTCAGGTATAGTTTCTGTCAAATGCCGTTTTTCCTGTGAACAAGCCCTATTTTCAGTGTCTTGATATGGTCTGTGATCTGTTGAGAACCGGATGTTGAGCACTGTAACACGGCAGCTCTGGAAATCAGACCCTCGCCCTCCTCAGGATCTGCATGTGTTGCCTGAGGGCTGCTGTTTTCCATTTCTGCGGTCACTTTCCCCAACTGGTTTTGCAAGACCTGTGTTCCTTGTGTGCAGCCACTGCATCTTCTGCCCCCCCCCCCCCCACCGTCTCAGGGGGTCAGTGTGTGACCTGGCGCAGAGTTCCGTAGCAGCTGAGGTTCAGCAGCATCACCTTCCTTCAAGCACTCTCCTAGGTGTCGTGTCTGATAACATTCCTGAGCCGCAAAACAATTGATTCTGATAGCTTTTCCCCCAGCTTAATCGTTGCTTCCATGGAGAGACTGCCCCTCACTCCATCACTTTCTGTCGTGCGTCTGACTCTTTGCAACCCTGTGGACTGTGGCCCTCCGGGTTCCTCTGTCCATAGGATTTTTTCAGGGAAGAATACTGGAGTGGGTTGTCATTTCCTACGCCCGGGGATCTTCCCAACCCAGGGATCGAACCTGATCTCCTGTGGTTCCTGCACTGCAGGCAGATTCTTCACCTTCCGAGCCGTCAAAATATTATTTTTTAAAACACTGGAAGTTCATAGGTTGTCACTATGCCATGTGAAAGCCTTTCCAAATTCAAATACCAGGGGTTCTGAGGAGCTGTCTCAGCGTGTGGCCCAGTTTAATGATATTGAAGTGAATATACGGTCTGTGAAAGGTGAATGTCTCCATTTCCTAAAGAGAGCCTGAGAAGGCTGGCCGGCCCTTCTTGCTTTTCCTGCCCAAAATAAACCAATAACCCTGGCAGATTTTCTACCTGAACACAGAACGTGAGAGTCTGTGTCTCGTTTAAATGAGCACGGGCCCTGAAAAGAACAAATTTACCACAACTCTCAGGCTATAGTAGAAACAGGATTTTAATATAAGATTCAAGTCTAGCATCTGCTATTTACAACAAATAAATATTGCCCCTCCCCAACTGGTAAACATTTTTTTTTCACCGTTTATACAAATATTCAGTCCCCCTCCCCTCCCCCCCAACCCCTCCTTTTCCCACTAACCCCCGTCTCGCGTGGTCTCGCTAAGCCCAGGATGCGGCAGTGAACAGCGCTTGCAGGGTCAGGAGATCCGACATCGGTGGGACTCAGCCGAGACCATCCTCACCCACCAGTTAGAGTCTGGGCCGTGAAGGCGGTCTCTCTCTCTTTCTCCTCTCTCCCGGCGGAGGGCTGGAGTGGGCAGTGGGTGAGACTCCCCTCGCCTTTGGTTGCCCTGATGATGGAATCTTTGGTGCAGCCTGAGACAAGGCCAGAGTGGTGGGAGGAGAGAACTGCAGTGGTGAGACCCGGTGGAGCAGTGGGTGCCCTGGGGGTGCCCACGGGCACGGGTGGCAGTGGTCCACACCTGGGAGGGTGTGCGGGCGGTGTGCGGGGGGCCGGGCCCGGCGGCAGGCAGGGCTCTGTGCCCACTGGCCGCGCTCCTTGGCAATGGTTCAGCTAGTCTTCCGGTTCCAGACAGCAGAAGGCACCTAAGGCAGCAGGTGGTCCACGGGAGGCCAGGTCAGCCTGTCGGCAGAGGCGTCAATCCCGGCCGCGGGGGAGGTCTGCGGTGAGACTGGGGTCTGGGGGTGGCCTGGGCTGGGCGGGTCGGGCAGAGGTGTCCGCCTGGCCTGGCTCACCAAAGTCTGTAAGTGCTGAGTCGCCTGGCTAGACAGACCCTGGAAAGGGCGGCTCTGTGGCTGGCAGCTAAGGACCGGTTAGAAGATGCCCTTGGCAATCTTGAGTCCCTTCTGCTTCATGCGGGGGAGGGTCGAGCTGGCTCCATGTCTGACCTTTGTCCCCTTGGTGAAGGTCCGTTTCTTTAGGACAAAGTCATAGTTGGCGGTAGAGTTCATGGCGTAGAACACGTTGGCGTTGTCAGGGATCTTCAGCTCTGGTCAGGAAGGGGCAGAGGGTCAGCTGGGCTTACGGGAACCCCACAGCACACCGCACCACTTGAGAGCCCCAGTCAGGGGCTCTGATTACCCCTGCCCGAGGGCAGGCCTGATCCAAGACACGAGGCGCCCAGTGCAACTCCAGGGCCACCCAGGACCCCTCGTAGTGACACCTGCCTGGGACGCTTTACTGAGGCACCAATGGAAACCAACGACTCTTGTTTAAAAACAGGCTCTGACTCTAGAAAGCCCCACCTCGGCCTGCAGTTGGCAAAGGGTTGCCCTGTCCTGTCCCCTGCTGCCTCCAATGAACAGGATTCTCCAGGTGGAGTAAGTTTTCCAGAACCCAGACCACCTCCCCTGAAACCCACCCAACTTAGGACAAGGGCTCTGGGTTTCTGTGAAGGGCAGGGTTTGCCTCTGGCCCAGCGCAGCGTTTCAGGGAGGCCTCCACGCCCCCTGGGTGCCAGGATCTCAGCAGGCAGCTGCTCTTGGCTCTGCTTCCCACCCTCTCCTCTGCCTTGAGCCGGCTATTCCCCACAGCTGGGCTGGAATGTGTGTTCCGGGCTCCATGGTGTGGCTCTTACTCTGGTCCTTAACCTGGCTAGGCCTCAGTCTTCCTTTTCTGTAAGATGGGCGAGTCCCACCCACCCTGTTCACCTCACCTAAAATGGTGCAAGAAGGTGAGAGAGGATTTAGAAAATAACTTCCAGGGACTGTGGCTGAGATGGTAAAGAATCCACCTGCAACGCAGGAGACCCAGATCCCTCGGTCAGGAAGATCCCCTGGAGAAGGGAAAGGCTACCCACTCCAGCATTCTTGCCTGGAGAATTCCACGGACAGAGGAGCCTGGCGGGCTATGGTCCACGGGGTCGCAAAGGGTCAGACATGACTGAACGACTACTAATGCTTTCTAGGGACTGTAGGGGTCACTGCTAACTGGGTAATGGCTGTGCGTGGGCGATCAGCTCATGGGAAAGATGGGAAGAGTGACGACATTTGCAGCTCTGGTGTGTTGATTGTACACGTGCATGCGTGAGCATACAATCCACATACACGTGGATTAGCTTACCGCCTATCATGTCTCCTATCTTATCTCGGGATGGGAAAACAGCCACAAAGGACTTTAGTCAGTTGCCTGAGGTCTCCAAGCCGACGCTGCCTGGCTCCAAGTCTGTGCTTGTTCCCGATCTTTCCCTGTTTCCCCTTTCTAGAATACCGAGCTGTTTCCCCGTAGTCTCCGTGTTCAGTATCTGCTACGAATTCTAACTTGTGTTCTCTCTAAATTCCCCAAAATTCCAACTTCCAAGGTGATGGGATTGGAAGGTGGGGCCTTTGGGAGGCCATGAGGTCATGAGGGTGGAGCCCCATGAAGGGGATGTTTGCTCTTATAAAAGGGATCCCAGAGAGCTCCCTACCCGCTTCCACTGTGTGGGGACACCAGGAACCCAGAAGAGGGCCTTCACCAGAACCTGACCACGCTGGCACCCTGACCGGGGCCTCAGAAGCCACCGCAGTGGTATAGTTACAGCAGCCAGGACAGGCTCACACAAGGTCACGTGTGCGTGGACTTTCAGAGTCGAGGCTCTGGTCCTGGCCAGCATGGTTCTCCCTGAAGGACACACTTTCCATCTCAGCCAGAAAGTGCCTCTTCAGACGGCCTGTGGGCTCAGCCATCTGGCTGCCTGCCCCAGGAGAAAAGCCTTTTCTCTCCCTTCCTCAACAATGCCAGCGCTGATCGGGGTCTCCCACTGACTGTAAGTGACCAGGGAAGGGCATGAGACAGGGCCCAGTGGCCAGTGGGGGCCATAGGGAGACCTTGGGCAGGTCAGTGTCTGGACAAAACCTGCTTTGACCCTGGTGGGACCTTCTGGGGTGGCAGGCCTGGGGCATGGTGACCCCCCTACTTCCCCCCCGCTCCAACGCCCACCCAGCCAGCCCTGACTTACTTCGATCATCCGAAATAACCTGCACCAGCTCGTAGTCTTCGGGCTCGTCCTCATCCAGGTTGTGTTTGTCCATGGCCTTGCGGATTACAGCTGGAGCCTTGTCTTGGCTGGTCACCTGGACAGAGCAGGGGCCGGGCCGTCAGGGCAGGGGTCTGGGCTGGGCCCTCAGAGCTGTCTCAGCGCAGTGCGCACGGCTCACAGCCTCTGGCCGGGTGCTGGGTCCGTGAGGGTCACACCAGCCTCTCCTGCTCCCCTGGGAAGGCTTCCGTGCAATGACGAGGGGTCTTTCCTAATCGCTCTTGCCCCCCGTTTCCTGCAAGCCTGCCCCCTCCTGCCACACCACCTAGAAACTGCCTGCCCCTGGGGGGCTGCTCCCCTCAACCCCGCCCACCCAGGTCAATGGTATCCATGTGGTCTGGGTACAGACAGCATCTGGTCCCGCCCTGGAGGGGAGAGGAGGAGCTGGCTGGATGCCCGGTGGCCGCCTCCATGCCAGGCCTGCGTGGCCTACAGGCTGTAATGGAGCACAGCGTGGACCCCTGCTGCTTTGATCCCGAGGGCCAGATCATAGGCAGGCCTTGGACACAGGTCACAGGTGACGGTGTTATAAAGGGGCACCTGACCCAGTGGGGGTGGATAGGAGGGTTGTGGTGGGGGGGGGGGGCGGTGTGCAAATGGCTCATCAGCAGCCTGAGTTCTGGAGAATGAGAAGAGTCCCCCCAGTGATTGCCCCCCAGCACACACAGCGTTTGTGGGCGACTCCCGCTGGCTAGATGTCAGAACTTCAAATTATATCCGGTGTCTGAGACTGCCAGCCACCAGCCTGGTGCAGCCCCAGCAGCCTCCTAACCGGCCTCCCTGCCCATCCCCCAGGGAGATGGGGGGGTCCCTGGTGGTCCTCCTCTGCTCCAGCTTACAGGGGCTCCCACCTCCCTCCCCCCAGGTCCAGGCCCCTGACACTCCCCTGACCCCCGGACTTGTCCCCCGACGCCAGTTCCTTCACCCAGGGCCTCCTGCTGCTCCCCCCAAGCCCCAGGCACAAGCCCCTCCCCAACTCAGACCCTTTATCAGGGAGGCCCTGCCCCGCGGCTGCTGAAACCCCTGGTCCACCGCCCCCAGCACCACTCAGCATCGGTCATCAGCACTGGCCTCTTTAGTCCTGTATCTGGTTGGCCCTCCGTCCTCCCCACCCTACTGGGAGGTCAGCTCCAGGAGGGGGCAGGGATGACCACGGCGGTCAGTACGGGTGTGCGCGCCCGGGGCGGCCCCCGGCTGACCAGCCCACTGGGAGGCCGGCTCCAGGAGGGGGACAGGGATGGCCACGGCGGTCAGTACGGGTCTGCGTGCCCGGGGCGGCCCCCGGCTCACCAGCCCACTGGGAGGCCGGCTCCAGGAGGGGGCAGGGATGGCCACGGCGGTCAGTACGGGTCTGCGTGCCCGGGGCGGCCCCCGGCTCACCAGCCCACTGGGAGGCCAGCTCCAGGAGGGGGCAGGGATGGCCACGGCGGTCAGTACGGGTCTGTGCGCCCGGGGCGGCCCCCTGGCTTACCAGGATGCTCTTGTACATATTGCCGTTGTCCACGTCCAGGCTCACCCGGATGATGCAGGAGTCGCCCACCTGCTGGTTGTAGAGGGGCAGCGAGGAGCCGTAGCTGCAGACCCCGGACACGGAGCGCTTGTGGGTGCGCGTGCTGGCCACGGGCGTGGTGGAGGCCGAGGAGGAGGACGTGCTGCTGGAGGCTGAGCTGATGCCGGAGGTCTCCGGGGACGACTGGGAGGCTGACTCCCAGAACTGTGGGCAACGGCATGGTCAGCAGGTGCCCCGGGCCAGCGTCCAGCGCGGGAGGGGCTTCTAGCATGGAGCGGGGGACCTTGGCCCAGGGAACCAAGGGCTGGGAAGGGCTGTTGGGGAAGTGGAGGGGGCGGTGGTCACCTTCTTCTCCTGGCCGTCGGGGGACTCTGGGACGAAGCTCATGTTGATCTCCTCCACGTCGGAGCTAGAGGAGCCGGCCGAGTGGACGCTGAGTGCGTCAGCAATGTCTCCGCTGCTGAGGTAGGGGCCGTACCTGAGTTGGTCACAGGACTTGGAGTGGCAGCTGCCGCTGGTACTGAGCTCTGTGCTGGGGGCCTGGCGGCTGCACAGAACAGCTAGCTTACTGCCCTGTCCCCTAGCTTCTGTGCCGGGTGCTCAGGCAATCACCCCATGGGCTCCAGCCTCCAACAGATCATTTAGCATCAACCCACTTCACAGAGGCAAAAACTGAGGCCGAGAGAAGTGAGGCAGATGCCCATCCCAGGGCTGCAAGTGAAGGAGCTGGGACCCCAGTGCCAGCTGTCTGGATCTCCCCTCGAAGCCTCCCTCACCCCGAGGGAGCCTTCCCCCACCACCTGGGCACTCACTCGCTCCAGCGCTTGACGATGGCCGTGTTCTTCTTCACCTTGAGGGTGTTGCTGGCCGACTCGGAGGGGGGCTCCAGCTCGCATGACAATGTGTAGCTTCAGGACAGAGCAGGGCCATGAGCCTACCAGAAGCCACACTCGGGGCTCTGACCCTGAGCCTGTCCGCCAGACGGAGTCCAGCGCCCCGGCCATCACCAGTGGCAGAGCCCGAGGCTGACCAGGACCCCAGCCCACTGCTTCTCAGGTGTGCCCCCACACCCCCGCGAGCCCCTGCCCGCACTCACCTCTCAGCCTCGCTGAGCCTCTCCATGGCCCGGAACCAGGCCCCGAAGTGCTCTTCGGGCGTGATGCTGTAATTGTTGCAGGCTGACTGGAGCAGCTTGATCTGGGCGATCACTTCGAATTCCTGAGGGCCAGAGGGGAGGATAGGATGCTGACGGCTGGGGCGGGGTGGGGTGGGGTGGGGGGCCGGGCCTGGGACAGCCTCTGGGTCCCCTCTTCCCACCTTGTCCTCAGAGCCGGGGTTAAACAGCAACCCCCCTCCCCGAAGCTGTTCTTGACTCGACTTCCTGTCCCACCCTCCGGTGGGAGAAGCTCCCCCACCGTTTCTGTATCCAACTCTCCTCCCAAATGTAACAGGAAGGCAGACGGTGGAGCCAGGTTTCTAATCAGATGGCACTCTGACCTCCCTTCCCCCTCAACACCTGCCCCTTTCCCGTGATGTTGCGGCCGCTCACCTTCCTCCTCTTCTCGAAGTTGATCAGTCTCCCCTGCAAAGCAGACAGCCAGCTTCCATCAGAAAGGGTCCCCTTGCCCAGATCACCCCCTCGCTCCCGCTCAGGCTGCGCTACCCAGAACAAACACTAGGGGGCAGCGTAGCACACAGCTGGACCTGGGAGGGATCAGGGCGGTGGCCCGAGGCTCTGGGTCTGGGGACAGCTGGAGAGAATGAGGCCCCGGGCAGGAGGGCTCGGCTACCCTGTGCCCCACTTGAGGGCCCAGCCTCTCTCCACCCACAGCCACTGCCTGAGGGAGGGGCTGTAGCCTGCTCCCCTTGCAGCCCTGAGCCCCACCCGCTGGCACCAAGCTCTGGTCACCCATTGCTAATACAGGCAGGTGTCTCCTAGACACAGGGGCGGCGGCTCTCGTGAGACGAGGCACGCCCTCTGCTGAGAGTGCAGGGCCAGGGACCCCCAGCCCAGCCCAGCCCAGCCCCTGGGCGCACTCACATACAGATAGTCCTTCATGGCAGTGTCCAGCATCACCAGGTCCGTGAGGAATGTGCCCAGGTAGGGAACGGTGCCCTGGATGACACCCTGTGACACGGGGGGCGGGGGGCCTGATGAGTGAGCCCCAAGGCCCCGCTCCCCCAGCCCCACCCAGGCCCCCCGCCTGGAGCACTAGGCACCCTTAGCCATCTCCCCCCAAGCCCCTACCAGGGTCCATGGACCCCAAAGTGCCTCTAGTCCTCCTCAAGGCTGGTATTTGGCAAATCCCCTGGATCACACGGTCCCTGGCCCCTGACCCCCAACCCCACCACCAAACCCCACCGAGCCCAGCTCTTCCAGGTCCCTGTTCTGGCGGCCACAGTCCCTGGGACACCAGCTGGTCAGGACACCACCAGGGCCCGGAGCGGGTCTAGCTAACGGGCATGTCCAGCAACGCAGTCCAGGAGCGGGGCTCAAGGGGCTTCCCCCGCCGCTCCCAGCCTCAAGCAAACTCACCGCCTCTTTCGGGCGCCTCTGGGCTCGCTTGGGGTTCATCTCCAGGGTGGCAAACTTGGAGGTCCCCTCCTGCAGGGCCAAGGACAGCGTCAGTGAGGCCTCCTGCCCCATCCCCCCTTCTCACGTCACCAGCAGACCGACCTCGGCCTTGGCCACTGGTGCAAATGCTCCAGCCACCCCAGCACACCCGACTTCTAGAACTGCACCCTGACCCAGCCCTCATGGGGGTGGGAACCTCCCTGAGCCTGTCTCCTCACCTGGAAAGAGGACTACAGCCCCCTGCGGGGTCTCCCAGGACTTGGGTCACACCTCCATCACCTGTGCTGCCCACCCCCATCTCCCTCATCTCGGAAGGACTCAAAGAGGAGAGCAGGAATTCTGCCACACACCCACCCCCCGCTGCCGCCCTCCAGGGACCAGGTCCTGGCTCAGAGCTCAGGCAGGCCTTGGCGAGAGGGACAGGGACTCGGGGCACCTGGCTCAGGCGGGGTGTCCACCGTGCCAAAGGCTCCACAGCCATCTGGAGCCCCTCTGGACATCTGCTGCACAGAACTCTGCCCTCGCCCACTCCAGAGGGGTCTCCTGGGTGCCACCTCTGACAGGGGGAGCTGGGGCTGCCGCTCTGCTTCCCCTTTGCTGTGGAAGCTTCTGTGGAGGGGCCCTGGTGAACGCGGAGACCCCCTGCACTTGTCCCCAGCCATCTGGGGTATTTGTCATGGCCGAGAGAGGCCCCACGATGAGAATCCAAGAAGTGTCCCTGGGATGCACTGGCAGGGTCTGCCCTGGGCAGCGTTGAGGCCCCAGGCAGCTGCACGCTCCCAGCCCCTAGGCCCACCTCCCGGGCCAGCTCACTGGGACCCTGGGCTGGGAGCCCCTGCAGTAGGGTCCCTGGGTGGGCAGAGGGCTCGGCCCTCCAGGGACAGGGTAGACAGAGGAGCGGCAGAGCCTGGCTTCCTGGGGACAGGCTGGGCTGGGTAGGGAAGAAACCCGCAGCCTGGATCCCAGCTACGCCTGGAGGGGGCAGCTGAGTGCCTGGGGGTGGGGGGATCCAGCACTGACCCAGGGGACTCTGATCTCGCCCCTCACCCCCCCAGAGCTCTGCAGCAGCCCTGCCCCACCCCCTCCCTGTACCAGGGCCTCCTGTCCCCAAAGTGCCCCCGTCCCGCCACCGGCCCGTGGACCAAACAGATCCCAGGAGGAGTTTCCCCAGAAATTTCCAATGGGAATGTCAGCCCCCTGACCCCAGCCCATGCCCCCTCCTCTACCTTGATGAGCAGCTCTCTGCTTAGGGAGTAGTTGTTCTCGTCCGAGAAAATCTCTGACAGCTTCTGAAAGACGCGGAGGCTGTCCCTGGAGGAGAGAAAGTGGGGAATGGTGTGTGTGTTGGGGGTGGCGCGGGGGCAAAATATTTAAGGACCCAGAGACCCCCTCTGCCTGCAATGGTTTTCAAACAGGGTTCCACTGGGCGCTAAGGGCTCCTCGCGCCTGGGGACGGGCTCTTGTGGCTCACCCGGGCCCCCCACGGCCGTTAGACCACGGGGTGCTATGTTGATATTAAGTGGACAGAATTGTGTGGCTGTGAGGTAAACACAGAGAAACCTCCAGTGAGGCTCAATCCAGTACCCGGCAGAGAAGGAAACCGAGTCCCGAGGCAGAACCGCAGGCCTAAGGCCAGTGGGCCCTGGGGGACCCCGCCCACAGAGGCCGCACGTTCTGGCAAGTCCCAGGCTCACTGGGGGCCAGCCCCCAAACCCGCCTGAGGGCCCTCGGAGCCCCTGTGGGGAGAGGGCTGCCCACCTGGAGACCTCTTCCCACGTCTTCTTCAGCCGGTGGATGGAGTTGCTCTGCAGGGCAGAGAGGATGGCGTAGAGGGAGGAGAAGTTCTTGAGGACCCGGCACTCCTGGGGGGCAAGGGGACAGGCCATGAGGGGGACCCAGCTTGTCTGCTCCAGCTTTGGTCTCTCTCGGCGGGGAGCTCCCTCCCGGAAGAGACTGACGCCCTGGGAGGCGCTCCTGGGGCCCCGTGAGTAACGCACCCCCTCCAGGGGGAAGGTCTGAACTCAATCCCGGGGTGAAAAGGGGTGGGTCCCCGGGCCCTGGAGGGTGCGCATACCCTGGCCACCTCGATCCAGTGCTCCACCACCCTGGCCCTGTGGCGGGCTGACACGCTCCGGTCCCCGAGGCAGGTAGTGATGACGCAGTTGGCCACGCTATTGAACTGGGCGACGGTGGCACGCACGGTGGGGGCCAGGTGCTCCTTGCCCTTCTTGTCCCGCTGGGACCAGATGGAGCCCAGGCAGTGGTAGGGGACCACTTTCTTGAACAGCTCCTGGAGGGGGCGGGGGGGGTCACCTGGCTCTGCCGCAGCCCAGGTACCCCCCGCCCCAACCTCCCCAAAGTCCCTGGTCAGAGCTGGAGCTCAGGAAGCTGGGGAGGTGGTGCAGGGGGTGGGGGAGCTGGCTTGCGGGGTGAAGTCTCAGGGTTTTCTTCCCTGCTCACTGTGGGCGCCCAGCACGTCAACGACCCAGGATGAAACTGGCAGGAGAGAACTAGCTGGGCCTTGTCACCAGCCCATCCTGACTTGCGGCGCCAGAAGAGGCTCATGCCTGCCCAGACCAGCGGCATCTTAGCCCCAGGCCAAGGTTCAGGCCTGTCCGTGTGCAGACGCACCTTCACCGGGGCGCTGCAACCACAGCCTTTGTCTGCTGCCTGTCCTGGTGTCTAACACACATCAGGTGCCTAATAAATGCAGAAGTTCCTGAGGCCTGCTCAGCAGACCCGGGGCAGGGGGTGGTCCGTGGAGTTGGTGGCACCTCAGCAAGCCCTCCTCTCCCCTCCCAAGGGGGCCAGACCCCACCCAACTTCCGACTGTTCCACCCGATGTCATCCACAGTCAATGCATGTGGAGGGCAGGGTCCCAGGTCCACAGCCTGGAGGGCCGCCAAGGCCTTGGGGCGAGGAACCTGGCCCAGGTGACACTTATAACAGTGGCACTGGAACTTGGGGCTGGACATCTGCTCTGGGCTTCTCTCATAGCTCAGTCGGTAAAGAATCTGCCTGTAATGCAGGAGACCTGGGTTCGATTCCTGGGTGGGGAAGATCCCCTGGAGGAGAAAATGGCAACCCACTCTAGTATTCTTGCCTGGAAAAATCCCATGGACAGAAGAGCCTGGTGGGCTACAGTCCATGGGGTCACAAGAGTCGGGCACGAGTTAGCGACTAAACCACCACCAGCTGCTCTGGACAGGGCCCAGAGGGTCTGGGTGGCAGAGGCCAGAGGGAAAGGGTGCCCATGCCCACCCTTGCTGAGATGGGTTGCCTACCGCATCCATGAGCGTGAACTGCTCTGCCACAAGGTCAGGAGGGAATGCCAGGAGGTGGGGCTTCTCCTCCCCCAGCCCATTCTCTGTAGCCACGGGCAAAGGCCAGGGGGGGTCTGGGGCTGCAGGCGGCTCGAGCTCTAGGGTTTGCGAGAGAGCCGGCTCGAGCTCTGGAGGCAGCGTCGGAGCTGGCATCAGGGCTGGCTCTGGGGCCAGTGCCGGGGCGGGCTCGAGGTCTGGGCCTAGTGTGGGCTCTGGCTCGGCAGCTGGTTTCAGAGCTGGAACTGGAGCTGGGGACAGAGCTGCGAAAGGAGAAAAGGTCAGCGACACGCCTGCCCTTCCAAGACAGAAAGCACGCCTCTGCCTTCCAGAGAAGCCTTGGCCCCAAACCCCACAACAGAACATCATCCCTGATGGAGGTGCCCAGGCAGGCACTCTGAGGCCAGTCTCTGCTCCCAGCCCAGCAGCTGCCATGGGGGCTCCCCCGAGTCCAGCGCCTACCCCACTCTCCTCACCCTCTGGCTCTGCCATGGGGGCGCCCCCTCTGAGTCCAGCGCCCACCCCGCCCTCCTCACCCTCCGGCTCTGCCTCGCTGAGGTCCGCGTGCTCCAGCTGGGCCAGGAGGAGGTGGGCCCGGCGCTCCAGGTCGGAGCCGGGCATGTTGAGCTGCACGTAGGCCACCAGCTGCCTGAGGCAGGGGAAGTCAGGGGGCTGACAGAAGTCCTCCGAGTACTGGTCCAGCCAGGTGCCCAGGATGGAGGAGATGGCACTGGGGGTGGGCGGGCGGGCAGCAGAGTCAGGGCCTGGCCTTTCCTTCCTCTCGGCCCTCCCCTGGCACCCCCTGGGGGCCGGGCTTCTGGGCTCGCCCCGCCCATCTGGATGCCAAGGCCTGGTCAGCAGGGGGGGGCGGGCAGTCTCAGCTGGAGGGAGCCCTCGGTCCACAGTGACCACCTCTCCCTTCCTGGGGAGCCTGACTCACTCCTGTCCACCCCCCAGCCCCACTCTGGGCCCCGCACCCCACTCTTGGACCCCCCACCCCCACTCTGACCTCCCCCCCAACCAAAGGGAACTGCAGGAGGGCAGGCAGGGCTGCGCCTGCTCTGTTCATTGGTTTGGTCTGGCTGCGCTGCACACAGTAGGCGCTGCATAAACATGGGAGGGAGGAGGGGACAAGCAGAGCCCCCTGCCCGGCCATCATGAGCCTCCTCCACCTGAACTTGGTCTCAGGACCCAGCTCTGAGCCCCCTGCCTCCCCTCTGCTCCCTGGACCTGGGACCCCAGCCACTGCCCTCTGATCCCTTTCGTCCTGCAGAAGCGCCCAGACCTCGGCCCTCCAGCAGGAATCACAAGATGTAGAGGAGCCAGGGTTCTGCCCAGGCCTCCCCAGCCTCAGCCCCCGCCAGACCCCACCCTGTAGACGGGAGACCCTCCCACCAGACCCGAGGTACACTCACTTTTTGAGTTGGTCCTGGGGTCCACCGTCCTCGCTGGAGTAGGGAAGGATGCACCCATATCTAGAGGAGGCCGTGAGGACGTCACATCTACCGTACCTGCTATGACGTCCAGCGTTACCGGCTGACCCCCCGACTCGCACGGAAGCCCGGGAGGGCAGGATTCCTATCTGCTCCCTTCCCTGAATTAAGCCAAAAGCCCAGAAAAGTGCCTGCACACAGTAGGTGCTGGATACAGATTTGCTGAATGAATGAACCCCAAGCAGCACCTTACAGACACCTGAGTGGCCTGGGGCCTTCTGCCAGCCCCCAGTGATCCCTGCTCTGGCTAATCCCAGGAGGGGACCCCAAAATAGGCTCCTGAACTTCCTTTACAGATGGGAAGATGACTCTGCCCAAAGGCTGGAGGCAGAGAGCTTCTTCATGGGGGGAAAGAGTGAAAGCGTTAGTCACTCAGTCGTGTCTGACTCTCTGAAACCCCATGGACTATAGCTCGCCAGGCTCCTCTGTCCAGGGGGTTCTCCAGGCAAGAATACTGGAGTAGGTAGCCATTGCCTTTTCCAGGGGATCTTCCTGACCCAGGGATTGAACTGGATCTCCCACATTGCAGGCAGATTCTCTACTGTCTGAGCCACCAGGGAAGCCCCTTCACGGTGGAGGAACACCTTAATTAAAACCACGCCAACCCTCAGCAGCCCTTTCCACGGGACCCGGTGTGAGGCTGCTGTCCTGCCAACGCTGTGAGGTCCGGCCTCCTGCAGCCTGTTTTCACAGGAGCAGACTGAGGCTCAGAGAGGCAAAGCGACATTCCCAAGACACACAGCCAGCGGGTGGGCAGGGAGGGGCGGGGCGCTCACCTCTTGAACAGCAGGTCCAGGACCTGCTGGGTGGTGGTGAAGGCTCGGTAGGTGCACAGGAAGATGGTGACGTAGGAGAGGTCGCTGCCCTGGAAGGCGGGCACCAGGTGCTCCACCAGCTTCTCCAGCGTGCCCGCCTTCACAGTCCGCACCTTGCAGGTCTCGTACAGGTTCAGGGCCGACTCGTTTTCATACTGCGGAGAGACAAAGGGGAATGGATGGTCAGCTGCAGCACTGTGGCCCGAGGGGTGGGCGGTGGATGGGGTGCTGGAGCTCAGAGGAAGTCCCAAGTGCTCGGTGACCTCTGGCCGGAGATGGGAACGTGAGTGTCCTGAATGGAATGAGGGTCTCAGCTCGGACTGGAGGTGGGGATGATGAAAAACAACTCTTTGAGGTCATTTTATTAGCTGAGTAGTGGTCGTAGCTCGTCAATATGAGGAGTATCATCCCCATGAGCTCTGGCAAAACAGACCCATTCTAGAGGTGAGAAAACAGAGGCTCATGCCCCGGGTACCGGGAACAGTATGTCTGGACAGAGAGGCTGTCGGGGCAGCACTGGGGAAATGGCCACAGAAAGGAATTCGGCCCAGGTCCCGGGCAGTGAAAGCCTGAGTCACGGTGGCAATCGGCCTCCTTTCTGAAAGGTTGTGCATCCGTCAGGCCCCTGCTCCGACCTGGAGGGGTTGTGGGGCTGGGCTCCATCACAGTGATTGTGGAGAACCATATATAGTAGCCTGAGCCCTTCGGTTTTTTTTTTTTTAAAAAGTCCTAGTAAGTCAAATGATGTAAGGTTGGAGACGTGTGGAAGGGCAGTCAGGCTGATGGCCACCCGTGACAGTGAGAGGCAGGGCCTTCCCCAGCGGTCCAGTGGTTAAGACTCCACGCTTCCAACGCAGGGGGCGCAGAACCAACCCACGCGACTGGGGACCTAAGATTCCGCATGCCTGCCGCATAGTGTGGCCAAACAATAAAACAGATAAAGGAGGACACCTACCGATTATCCACAATGGACAAAGAGAAAAAGAAAAAAAAAAAAAAAAAACTGGGGAAAAATGCATAAATAAGCCCTGCAGGGTAACAACCTTGGAGAACAGGCCCCCTTAACACAGTAGATGTCCACATATATGCCTATATTTACTTACTCTCTTCTTGGGTTAGTGCAGCAGCTCACTAATCTGACTGCTGCCCCTTCTCGCCTCATTAAAGGCGATCCGTTCCTATAAATTGCCGGTCTTGTTCTTTTTCCGAACCTTGCCTTCTCTAACTTCCTTATCTTACAATCCCAGCCTAACGTGAAGGGAAAGAGCATGAAAGTGTCTTTTTGATGTTTCACACAAATAAGAGAGCAGTGAACTGTGGACTGGGCTGTGGGGGGCAGGGTTGGTGCCCAGATCCCTGTGGGAGGCCCCTGGACCCCGGGCCCTCCCGCACTCACCCCGAGCCAGCGCTGGCCCTTGCTGGCGCCGTGGTGCACCTGGATCTTGCGCAGGGAAATGGAGTAGATGACCCCGTTGACCAGCTCCTCGCCGATCTCCTGCGTGGAGCTCTGCAAAGACAGTGCCCGGCCGCCGGGCGGGGGTGTCAGGGCCTGCCCAGCTGTGCGGCGATGGTGGGGGTAGGGGGGACACCCCCGTGCCACCTTCTGTCCCTGGATGAGGCAAAGGGGGGTGGCCACAGGGACCTCCAGTCCAGAATGGAACGGGCTCACAGAGGGAGGGCTGGGGACTGTCCTCGGGGCTGCTGGCACTGCCCCCAGTCCCTGCGTCCTCACTCCACCAGCCACAGCGACTGGACAAGATACAACCACCAAAGTTTCAACCACAGCCTGCTCTGGTCCTGAGCGCCGCGCCCCCCGCCCCCACCCACCCCGACTCCCCCGTGCCAAGACGAGAATGGTTCCTGGTCATTTCACAGGTGAGTACACCACAGTGGAGGGAGCTGGGAGGGACCACCTGTCCATGGGCACACCAATGTGGTCAACTGAACGGCAGACCTGGGAACCAAGGCCCTGACTTGGCCAACTGCCCCTGGGGGCCCTGGTCCCTCCCCGGGGGCCCCCCTCCACAGCTGACCCCCGCCCTGGAGTCAGCACCCTGGCTCTGCGGCAGGTATGGGCATCTTCAACGGCCACAAGCCGAGGCGCCTCCTTCCCCTTCTGCTCGTTCATGGCCTCGCGCCTCTTGGGCAACCACGGAGTTCCCAGTTCCCTGCCTGTCATCATGTGCACGGGCACAGCATGAGAAGGCTGGCGCCCGGACTTCCACAGAACCACAAACCACAGGACTTGCCCTGGGCCAGGAGTGGGGGGTGGGGTCATCTGGCAGCTCCTGGACCCCGGGCAGAGAGGCCCCTGTTTTAAAAGGTAGCTACCCCTCCCGCGGGGCAGACAGGCTTTGTTGGGGGGGGCTTCACCAAGGCCTGATCAAGGCCTTGGTCACTGCTGCCCTGGGGTCCACACGGTCTCCTCTCCCACTGCTCCTGACCAGGGATGAGGTGAGCTGGAAGTTGGGGAGGGTGGAGAGGGGGGTGGGGGCTAGGAGTAAAGAGACAGAACTCTGCAAGTTTAGGGAGGAGCGGGGAGGTGCTTGCTGACAGGGGGCCATCAGTCACAAGGTCAGTGCCGGTAGCTGGGATCACGGGTCACTGCCCCCCCTCAGAGAAAGCCCAGTGAAAGCGCTGACTCAGCCTGGGCCCCGCCAACAGCCCTTCCCTAAAGCCCGCTGCCTCAGCTGGGGCCCTGGGTAGGAACCAGGTGCCCAGGGTCCTGTACCCCCGGACATCAGTGCCCCCTGGGCTCAGGGCTGAGGTGGGCGGGTGGCTGGGCCTCTTACCTCCTACCTCCAGGGCTCTGGGAGGGTTCCGGGAGGCCTGGAAAGCCATCCTCCGGAAATCCACTTCCTCTGACCTGAGGCCGCCCTCCCACTCCGGGCATCGCACCAACGGGAAAGCCAGGGCAACATGCCGGGGCTCCTGGCCCTTTGCCTCCTCCGGAGAGAGAGCCAGGCGTTTCTGGGAAGTCAGCAGGGAACCCACAGGCGGAGGTTCCCCCAGCCTGAGCACACCCTCCCACTCCACACACCCCTACAGCCCACACTCAGGCAGGTCAAGCCCTGCCATCCGGAGGAGAAATCCCCCGTCCTGAAGCAGAAAACCCCAGACAGACGCTTAGCGTCCTCCCCGCCTCACACATCCCTCCCCCACCTAGAGGAGGCCACGGTGCTGGGTGACGTCAGGGGCCTGCCATCCACCTGCCAGGCCAGGGCCCTGTCCACCCACCTCTGCGTCTCCTCTGGGGCTCTCGGGGGGTGGGGAGGGGGGGTGTCCGAGGCTGCCTCCTACAAAGGCGGCCACCCACCCTGGAAAGGCCTGTCCCTCCCCTGGGGATTCCAACCACTTCTGGTCCAGCCGGGAGCACGACAATGTCCTAAGCACACAGATCACTGGCAGCCACCAGACGCGCCTGCCAGAGGGCACTGGACTTGAACCCTGAGGGTGCCCACCTGGTTCCCAGGGAGCTCCAACAGAGCCTGCTGGACGGAAGCACCCCCGGCCAGGCCGTTCCCCAGGCGGGTCTAAATAGCGGCTCCGCAGTGAGTGAGCCGGTCTTCGCGGGCAGCGGAGCAGCTGGCCAGCCCTGCCCGGGATTCATGTAATCCTCCAGCCCTGCCCCCACCCGAGGGGCCCCTCCCGCCAGCCGGGTGGGGGGCGGGGCAGGACGCTGAGAGCCGCACAGGCTACGCCAGGAAGGGGGGGCGGGCTCACCGCCCCATCACACAGATGGGGAGCTGCACCAGCCCCGCGGAGCCCACCCACCCTGTCCCCCCACCCCGGGTCCCTTCACAGCAGCAGCAACAGGAAAAAAAAAAACAAAACACCAGATCATCCAAGCAGCGCAGAAAGCAGGCGCCATTTAAACCAACTACGGAGAGACAACAGCGGGGAGGGCTCCCAAGCGAGCTGCGGGGCGGGGGGGCGGCCTGGGCACAAAGCGGTCGAGCGGGGCATCAGCTGCCCGCTCCCACTGCTCTTCCAGGGCCAGAGAAGGAGAGTGGCCAATAGCATTTGTCCCCGGGACCCTCTGGGGCAGGAAGGGCAGGGCCCTGGCCCCAGCAGGTGACCCATCCTGTTAGCAGAGCAGACAGCGCACAGGCCTGGGGACTGGGAGCCCACGTGGGCGGTACCAAGCCCCCGTCATGCTCTGGCTGCGGCTGGGGGCCACAGGGGGAGGGAGTGGGCAAGCAAACAGCAGATGCCCCGAGGGGAGGTGTCCATAGAGTTGCCCCGAGCTCTTGAAAAAAAATTGAAAGTGTTCGTGGCTCAGTTGTGTCTAACCCTTTGTGACCCTGTAGACTGTAGCCCGCCAGGTTCCTCTGTCCGTGGACTTTCCCAGGCAAGAATACTGGAGTGGGTTGCCACTTCCCTTTCCAGGGGATTTTCCCAACCCAGGGATTGAACCTGCCTCTCCTGCATGGCAGGCAGATTCTTTACCGCTGAGCCACCTGGGAAGCAGCGGAAAACAACTCTATGAGGGCGGCCGTGTCCTCAGAGGATAGCGCCTCCCATCCCGCCCCAAGCAGGCACCCATAGATGTGTCCCCGGGGCCCCGCGGGACCCAGCTGGCAGCTGCCCAGGCTTCTACCACCTGGGTCTGGAGGGACGGTGGTGAGATACTGCCGGGCCCTGGTGAGCAGAGGCCAGCAGGATGGGCACCAGGGCGCCCCACAGCACCCCCACCACCCCGTCCCTCAGAGCACAGCCCAGAGGCTCAGGGACAAGGAAAGGGCTGGGGTGGTGGCGTATGTTAGGGCACCACCTGATCAGCCTTCTCAGGGTGATGGGCAGCAAGGTGCTGCGTCCCCAGCTGACTGCAGGCCGAGCCCCAAGCCCCGTAAGGCAGAAAAAAACAGATCAGCCAGGAGCTGATTCCACCCGTATTTCAGGCTAGACCCGCTGGGACCCACTGGACCTTTCCCAGCCCCGCCGTCTCCTGCAGGAAGGTGCTCGTGCCTGCACACGTGGAGGTGGCCCTTCTCCCACCCTGGGGACCCCTGCACTCCCGTTCGCCTGTTCATTTCTGGTGGAAACTACACCAGAGCCACGCAGGGCCTCCAGATCCATGGATGCCTCCGGCTGCAGGATGCTCCCTGCCCCAGGGGACCTGGCTGAGGGGGAAGGCAGGTGGAGAAGGAAGGCTTGAACCCACACCATGGTCTCCCTGTCCCCCCGACCCCTGGGGGGCAGGGGCTGCACATGGAGAAACCTGGTCTCGCTCAGGTCCGGCTGGGTGAGGCGGGTGGTGGTGGGCCCCACATGCACAAGCTCACTGCTCAGGGACCTCATGGCACCCTGCTGAGCTGCTGCTGAGGGCCACTGAGTCACAGAGGTCCCCCGAGGCCTCAGCCGGCCACTCACCAGCACCTGCAGCCCTGGGCACACGAGGCCCCTCTCCAGTGCCCACCGGGCCCCAGGGTGCTGTTTCTCCTGCAGGGCTCTGCTCCCAGCGTGGCTGAGTCCCGCAGCCCCCGGCCTCAGTGAGCCTGTCTGAGAGAAGGGGCCAAGGGCAGCAGCAGTCAACAGGATGAGGCGGGGGGTCACGAGAAGGGACAAGCGTGGGGAAGGACCAGCCCCAGGAACGCGGCGTGAGGACACTGTCACTGGCGAGGCGACACGGGGCACGGGGCGGGGAAAACCTCTTGGGAGACCTGCCAGACGCCCTGGGAACCTGGGGGAGGGCCAGGTGAAAGGGACGGCGGGTCATTCTAAAAGTGCCAGGAGGAGGGAACCAGGCCTGCGGCTTTCTGACCTCTCAGCCTTTTGCTGGAATGCCTTTTGTTGAAAAACACGAGCGCGATCAGCATCAGAGGCAGCTGCTCTGCCTTCCGGAACACAGGCTCCTGGGTTTGAAGACCAAGTTGCACGCCCATTTTACACAGGTGGAGACTGAGGCCCAGGGGAGACGGTCAAGGGACCTGGTTCATCTCTCAGCATGTGTGCCCAACAAGGCAGGGAGAGTGAAAGTGCCAAGTGTGCGTGACCCTCCTGGTGTGCAACAGGGCCTCGCCCTCCAGCCTGCCCCACCTCAGGTGGGTGGCCTGGGCCCTGGGCCGGAATAGAGCCCAGCTGAGGGCGGACAGTCAGTGCTGGATAGAGGTGGGCCACACTCCTGGTACCCAGGTACCACACCCCAGAGGCGGCCTTGATAGGGGGAACCACACGAGGTGCCTGGGTGGCAGGACAACCAGAGAGCTTAGTGACCCCAGAAACTGGCATTTGGGGACTGGCCTGGCCTGAGCCCCACAGAGGCTGACCCATCTTCCCAAGAACCTTCCCGGCCAGCTTGAGCTTCGCTGCTCATCAGCATTTAGAAGAGAAATGTGCTTCCGGGGGAGGAGGGACCAGACTCCAGGCTGGCCTTGCCCACTCAGGACCAGCTCCAGACTGTCAGGCCTCCAGGGACCAGGCCTGCAAGGGGGCCTGACTGGTGGCAGCGGAGGGGAGGGGCACCTGTCTCGGGCGGGGGGAGTGCCAGGCAGAGCTGGCTGACAACACCACCACGGGCCACAGCATCCAGCACGTGTGGGCATCTCCTGGATGCCACGCCCCTCGCACACCCGTCACATGTAATCCTCCTGACACCTCACTTATGGGTGGGAGCTGATCTCCGTCAGGAGCCAGGAAGAGGCAGCCAGGGCAGGACTGAACCCCGGCCTGGGCCCCTGGTGTCCATGAAGACACACCCAGGCCTCTGTGCTCCACCTGGACCGTAGATGCCACAGCCAGTCACAGCGTCCACATGGAGTCCAGCCCCTGCTCAGACAGATGCTGGAGGGAGACCAGAGACGGGCCAGGCCTCTTCAGATCACACAGCAGGTGGGGGGGAGGGGCGTGCACCAGGGCCCAGCACCCTCAGACCCCCACCTCTCCACTGAGACGGGTCTGGTGAGGGCTCCTGTCGCGGGGTGGCCAAGGCAGCCAAGACCCAAGCTCAGCTGTAAGAACCTGGCCTGGGAGCACCGCGCTGACCGGGCTGGCCAGTGTCCTCTCGGAGCCCTGGGCACAGGCACTCCCCTGGCACCTTGTCAGACGACATAATGGTGGCCGGCATGCCTAGCCGGCCCTGACACGGTGCCAGGCACTGGTGGGGACCGCTTTGTCAGGCTGCCTGTCTTGTTCAGGCCTCGCCAGAACCCTAAGTGGAGAAAGTGGCATTAAGCCCATTTTACAGATGAGAAAACCAAGGTTCAGGGAACGAGAGCAGGTCGAGGGCTATGAGGGGCTGAGCCAGGCTTCCAGCCCAGCTCTCCTCCCTTCAGAGCCCAAGTCTGGACCAGCCTACGTGGAGCTGCCCCCCGGGGTCAAAAAGCCAACATGCCTCCAGGCGAGACCACAGAGCTGGCTGTGCCAGCATCCGAGGCTTCCCAGGGGAGCGGGGGTGGCAAAGAAAATGTCGGGTCACACCTGCTCCCAAGAGCTCCTCAAACCCCGCCCCCCTGCTGGGCACCCCTGCCCGGCTCCCCAAGCACCATACCCCTCCCCCGCCACAGGCTGGCCAACAGATGGAGACTGCGGCCACTCAGAGACCCCCTCCTACACCAGGCTGCAGGTTTCAACTCCCACCTCCGCAGCACTGGGTTGAGGACAGTGACTTCGCTGGAGCCACAGGTCCAATAACGCAGCGCTTCTGGGTTTGGGAGGCTGGGCAGCACGGTGCCACGCATGGGGACCATCCGGGCAGCTGGTCCTCGACTGCCTGGGTGCAGCCTCCTGAAACCACCCCACTGGCCGCTCGAGGGCTGTGGGTGGCCGTGCTAAGTCCCCTTCCAAAAGCTCCTCACCAGCAGTGAAGACGGGGCCTGCAAACAGCTAACTGCTGCAAACAGCTAACTTCCAGGCTGACTCCTCCCAGTGCTGATCCCCACCACTCACTCCTGCTCCAGGGCCATCCTGGAGCCTCTGAGGAAAAGACCAGACCAGTGCTGGAGAAGTCCCTCCCCCAGATAAGGAACAAAGACAAAGACGCAGTACCAGCCAGACTGGCCCCCACCTGCCTCTTCTCCTAAGGAGGAAAGCAAGATGGGAAGTGGGGGGCCCAGCAGGTGGCAGCCGGTCAGTCCTCCTCTTGAACTTGACAGGCTCTGCAGCTATCCAAGGCTGTCCCCTTGGAGTCTGCCAGGAAGCCTGCTTGGAAGAGGATGGTACACAGGCTTTTGCACACACACACAAACATACACACACACACCCCTTTCAGATCATGCCTCTTGGCCTGAGGCTAATGAGTTCTGGGGGTTAGACTAGAACCCTGCACACCCTGAAATCCAGAGAACAGACAATGGGGAAGGAGGCAGGGAGGCTGGAGGGAGACAGGTTTCCCCCTCACATCTCTGAAGCCCTCCTCCTTTCATTCCACGCCCACGCTGAGCTCAGGGCTTCTAGGCTTACGGCCTGGGGTCAGAATCCCGCCCCTGCCACTTGGCAAGTTTGTGCAACTTAGTGCCTTGGTTGTTCCATCTGTTAAAAGGACGGCAGGCAATTGTGACCCCGAACAGACCCCATGCATGCACACTACTCAGCGCAGAGCCTCCCACCAAGCGCAGCCTCATACGAGACATTATTTAAACTCTCAGGGTCCAGCTGTGGGCTTATTTCTTCCCTGAAGCTCTTCCCCGTGTCTTTTGGCCCAAAGCACTTTCACCTACCTCTGGTCTCTAAGCACCCCTACCCTTCACTGACCATGGGGCTTCTGAGCTGCCTGGGCCTGGTTCTGGCCCCTCCACAGCTCCCCCGTCCTCCAGGGACACTTGTAATGATCTCACCGTGAACCCTGTCCTTCTCCGATCCCCGTGGGCTCTTGTACACAACAGGCGCCCAGCAGAGAACACAGCCCAGGTTCAAATCTGGGCTGCACTCTCGCTGGCTGCACGTATGGTCAAGGACTACTTCTCTGAGCTCCAGCGTTAATCACTCAGTACAACTCTTTCTGATCCCATGACTATAGCCCGCCAGGCTCCTCTGTCCATGGGATTCTCCAGGCAAAAATACTGGAGTGTGTTGCCATTCCCTTCTCCAGGGGATCTATCCAACCTAAGGATCGAACCAGGTCTCCCGCACTTCGGGCAGATTCTTTACCACCTGAGCCACGAGGGAAGCCCTCTGAGCTTGGCACATAGTCAAGAGGGTTGGTCAAAGTGAGCTTGAACGAGGGAGTCATGGCTGCAGCCAGTATGTGCTCCAGACTCTGGGACCCATCCCCGCCTGGCTGAGTTGGTGGCCTGCGTGGAGACGGGGGCGCGAGCCCAGGGACTTTCACGAAGCACGGAACCGTGCCGGCCGAGCTGGGTCAGCAGTGGCTTGGCTCCGAATCATGAAGACGAGCAGATGCCCAGATGTTCGAGGACATCTGGCAGCCCCGAGAGGGAAGGATGGGGCAGAGGCTTGGTAGGAAAAGGGGGCCTGGGGAGGAAATAGAAACTGCCTCGTGGTTTCCAGACAGGACAGGGACCACAGGCGGCCGCCTCAGCTCTGGCAGGCGACCGCAACCAGGAAATTGGCTGTGGGGGGTGGAGGGGGGCGGTGTTGGCAGGAGGGACAGGGACTCCCCACGCCCTCCCCCAGCTCACGGTAAATGGTCATTGTGTTTGGTTTCCGGCAGTGGCCTTCTGTCCTGCCAGGACCCTGGCTTTCCTACACTAGCCAGAAGCTTCCACTTTGATATCTAAACAGCGGCCGCGGCCTGGAGGCCAGTGCTGGGGCCAGAAGGGAGAGGCGAAAGGGGGCAAAGGCAGGCAGACCCCCGGGCAGGGGCAGGCCTCAGATCTGCACTCTCCCTCGGTTCCTTGGGGATACAGATGGATAGGGGGAGGGAAGGAGGGAGGAAAAGCAGCCTGGCGGCCTGCCCCTGTGAGTGCGCCGGCTGGACCCTCCAGCACACAAAGCCCGAGGAGCTGCCAGACATAATGAAAGTCAGATGAGCGCTGGGCTGGTGTCAGGCCTCCCGCCCCCACCCTCCCAGGGGTCTCGTTCCAGCCACCAATGAAGACCAGAGCTGTGGGTGGATGAGGGTCGGGGAAGAGGCCTGGCCCCGCCACCCGCCAAGCTCACCAATAAAGGGTCTCCCAGGCCTGCGTCCTCCCAAGAGTTCCCTCCCCCCTCTCCCCACTCCCACACTGGACAAGATGTGCTTTATCCTCCCGTAACTACGCACCCAGACCCTGTCTAGACACTGGGGTCACACAGAGAGAGGCCCAAGACCCAGGCTGGCAATCACAGCTCACCGGGGCCTAAAGTAACAACGTGGGGATACCAGCATGAGGGATCAGGACCTCCACTGAGCCCTCTGACCCAGGAACGGCCTCCCTCCGTTCAGGCCCCAGCCCCTGGATTCTGCTACCTTAGTCCCAGGTAGGGGGTCAGAGTCACGGTCAGGCGGGAGGAGGGAGAGGGCACTGCTCCCCATGACCCACTGGCCCCCTCCTCCCAACAGCGCACTAGAAACAGGAGTCCAGCCCTCATCGAGTTCATGAGAGGCACACCCCCCTGCTGAATCCTACCCGACCTTCACAAATTCAGGGTGGAAGCCCATTTTCTAATCAAGTAGAAGGGAGTCACCCCTCCATCTGAGAGGCCCTTGCCCCAACCTCCCGGCCTGGACACCTGGCCCACAGGTTGGGGGCCTGTCTCCTTCCTCCCGCCCACCCTTTTGATCAGCCCTGAACATCAGAATCCACTTCTGCCCTCCAAAGGGGCTGCCTGGAAGGCCACTGTGGTCCTAGCCACCCCTGAGGATTCCCGGAGGCCACCGCCCTAATCACTAGTGCACCACCTGCGTTTCCAAGCCAAACCGCCTAAGCAGGCCCCCTGGCTGGCCACGGGGATGAAGTACGGCCCAGCCCTGCGGCCGGGAAAGGCAGACTCCGAGCAGACGGAGACCGCCCGCGGGAACACGTCTGCCCGGGTTGCAGGGGCAGCGGGGCGGGCAGGCACTGGGACGGAGAAGGGTCCCAGAGCCGGATCTGGTCCCGAAACTGTTTTGCCCGCCGGGCGGCCGCCCCTACGTCCACCTGGCTGCCCAGGGGGTGGGCGCAAGGAGGGCGTTTCTGCGGAAGGACTCTCCCGCCGCGCAACTCCTGGGCTGGGGGGTGGTAACCACCACCACCGCCGCCACCACCACTCGCGGAGGGCGATCCGCTAAGCGCGCTGCGTCCCCACCCACACCTCGCTCGGCCGAGCGCCGGGCCGGCGAGGCTCACCCACCTCCAGGCGCGGCAGGTCAGGGTCGAGCTGCGTGAAGCTGTTCAGCACCACCGGGCAGCTGTCGGGGCCGCCCACCTCCAGGCGCACGGCGTCCCACACGCTGCGGCTCCGCCTGGAGCCCGGAAACAGCGACTCGGCGCCGCCCGCAGGCCCGGCCGCCTCGGCCCACATGCGCTGCACCATGGGCGGCTCGAAGCGGCGCGGGCGGCCGGCCGGGCCGAGGGACCCGGGGCGGCGCGGGCGCGGGGCCGGCCCGGCGCGCAGCGGGGGCGGCGGCAGCGGGCCGCGCGGCTCGGCGCTGCCTGCGCTCTGCGCGCGCCAGCCGGCCCCGCGGAGGTCAGGCCGGGGGCGGGGCTGGCCTCCGGGGGCGGGGCCTGCTGCTTCGAGGGTAGGGGCTGGAGTCGCCGGAGGGGCGGGGCTGGAGACGCTGGAGGGGCGTGTGCACGCGCGCGCGCGAGCGTTCCCGCGCGTGTTGCCGGCTGTTTGCGTCTTAGGGAAGAGCACGTGTCGTGTGTGTGTGTGTGTGTGTGTGTGTGTGTGTGTGTGTGTGTGTGTGTGTGTGTGTGTGTGTGTGTGTGTGTGTGTGTGTGTGTGTGTGTGTGTGTTGCGGCTCCTGTTTGCGTCTTAGGGAAGAACATGTGTGTGCGTGTGTGTGTGTGTGTGTGTGTGTGTGCGTGTGTGTGTGTTGCGGCTCCAGATACACACCACAGTTCGGCCCTTTGTGCGGGCGCGGGTGCCGTGCACGGGTTGCGTAGGTGTGTGGGGTACGCGTTGACATGTGGCCAAGCAGTGGGTGTCCATCTGCGACAGACTCCAGTTAAGCCCCTCACTAGCTCTGTGACCTAAGACAAATTGCTTAACTTCTCTGAGCTTCAGGTTCTTCATCCAGGAAAGTCACAGCTGGTAATCGCTGTATGGCACGCTCTCAGCCAGGTGCCTCTACCTGGCTATGTGCTCCTGAGTCCTGGAGTCAGGACCGGGTCCTCCCTGCACCCCTGTATTTGGCCGTCCTGAGGGTAAGGATTATGACCAACCTAGACAGCATGTTAAAAAGCAGAGACATTACTTTGCAAACAAAGGTCCGTCTAGTCAAAATTATGGTTTTTCCAGTAGTCATGTATGGATGTGAGAGTTGGACTATAAAGAAAGCTGAGCACCAAAGAATTATTTTGAACTATGGTGTTGCAGAAGACTCTTGAGAGTCCCTTGGACAAGGAGATCAAACCAGTCCATCCTAAAGGAAATCAGTCCTGAATATTCATTGGAAGGACTGATGTTGAGGCTGAAACTGCAATACTTTGGCCACCTGAAAAGACCCTCATGCTGGGAAAAGTTGAAGGCAGAAGAAGGGGACGACAGAGGATGAGATGGTTGGATGACATAACCGAGGCAATGGACATGAGTTTGAGTAAACTCCAGGAGTTGGTGATGGACAGGGAGGCCTGGCATGCAGCAGTCCATGGGGTCGCAAAGAGTCGGACACGACTGAGTGACTGAATTGAACTGAGGGTCAGGGTGTGGTGCTGGGGGAAGGGCCTCTGCCAGGGCTATGTCAGCCCTAAGGCTACCCGGAGGAGGTACCGGCAGAAAGGAGATGGAGGAGGGGCAGTCAGGGGAGTAAGGGGGAAGAGTCCACACTCAGCATGACCAGCTTGGGTGTCCACATTCAAGAGTGAGGGGTCACGAGGGACTCAGGCCAGCCACGCACCTGCCACTAGCCTGGCTGGCTAGGACCCCTGGAAGCTTGAGTACTCGGGGTGTCCAGGTAGCCTGCCCTTGAGGATGCTGAGGGCTGGCTGGGGAGCCTCAGCTGCTCTTTCTAGAAACCAGTGAGAACGTCCCTCTGTTAGGTAGGTGAAGACTTCAGGCAGAACAAACAGCACTCCTGGCTAAGCCCAATTTGCATAGGGCAGGCCCAGGTGGAGGAAAAAACATAAAAGGAGGAGCCAAAGCGCTTTCTCTCGGACTCTCTCTCCCACGTGCACGCGCTCTTTTCTTAGATGTCACGCGAGTGTATGTTCCTCGGTTCTTTGTCTCGTCACAACAAAGATTTGGAGCAACGGACATTAAAGCCCTTGGCGTGTCACAGCTCTCGGGTCTTGGACAAACCCTGCTACAGCTCTTAGGCAAATCAGTGTTACAGCTCCATTTTATTTAGAAGATAGCAGGAGAAGCCAAGACTTGAAGAGAAGAGAATGGAGCAGTGCGTGGGGAGGGAGAGAGAGAGAGAGAAAGAGAGAGAGCGCACACGCACGCGGGGGAGAGTCCTTGAGAAAGCGCTTTGGCTCCTCCTTTTACTTGTTTTTCCTCCACCTGGGCCTGCCCTATGCAAATTGGGCTTAGCCAGAAGTGCTGTTTGTTCTGCCTGAAGTCTTCATTCTGGTCCTCGGACCTTCCTTTGACCTTCCTTGTCTTTTAGCCACCGCCATTTTGGACTCCTTTTCCCTATTCTACCTACCTAACACCTTCCTCACACCAACACACTGCCCAGGCCTGCCCTGCCTGGCCTCAGTTCTCAGCCCTCTCAGTGGTTGGTGGTCGCTGTCAGCAGCCCTGGCAATGCCACCCACCTCTCCAGAACTGGTTCCGTATCGCTGGGCCTCAGTTTCCCATCTGCAAAACGAGGGGGTGGGTCTGGACTCCTCACTCCATAAGCATATCTGGCTCACCCACCCTGAGCCCCACCGCAGGTATCCATGGACAGCGGGGACCCAGCCGCTCCCTCTGACCTGTGTGCCCACCAGATGTGCAGCCCACATCTGCAGCAGGTGCATGGTCCTCCCTCAAGCACAAGGAAGGCTTTGACAAAGACCCACGGAAGACAGCTTGAGGACTTCTATTAAAAACCTTCATGCCATGAAAAAGCATGCATATATGCATGACCGAATCCCTTTGCTGTACACTTCAGAAGTTAAGATAACATTGTAAATCAACTCTGCTTCAATAAAATAAAATTTTAGAAAACACTCATGCCCTTAGATTTGACAACCTCACTCTTAGGAAGTAACCTTGAGAAAGCGTTCAGAGTGGGGACGTGGATTTCCACGTACTGCTCTGGATGTATACTACTCTGCCAAAGGAATTACAGGCTACAGGGCCTCAGACAGTAAAGAATCCTCCTGCAATGCAGGAGCCGTAGGAGACACGGGTTTGATCCCTGGGTCGGGAGGATCCCCTGGAGAAGGGAACAGCAACCCACTCCAGTATTCTTACCTGGAGAATTCCATGGACAGAGGAGCCCAGCGGGCTACAGTCCATGAGGTCACAAAGAGTCGGACATGACTGAGAAACTAACACTTTCACTTTCAAGGGAATTCACTCAAACACTCTGCACAGGCTCAGACCCCACATGCCGTGACCCACCACAGGAGGACCATCACACAGGAAGTCGTTGTCCAGTCGCTCAGCTGTGTCCAACTCTTTGCAACCTCATGGACTGCAGCACGCCAGGCTTCCATGTCCTTCACCATCTCCCAGAGGGAGATGCTCAGCTGTGAAAGTGCAAGTGAAGTCGCTTCGTGGTGTCCAACACTTTGTGACCCCCTGCCAGGCTCCTCCGTCCATGGGATTTTCCAGGCAAGGATTACTGCAGTAGGTTTCCATTTCCTTCTCCAGGGGACCTTCCCGACCTAGGGATTGAACCGGGGTCTCCCACACTGCAGGCAGACTCTACCGTCTGAGCCACCAGGGAAGCCCACAAGTCAGAAACCCAGGATACAGCACATGCTTTCAGAAGCTGATGTTACACGTGTGCATATGACTACAGGGACCTACTTTGCCAAAGTAATGGTGGTTATCTCTGGGTAGTGCTACACATTTCTTAAGTCTCAGAATTTGCTAATTTTTCTAAAATATTTTAGTAATCACACATACATAATAATAAACACTGGGTTTTGTTTGTTTGCTGTTTTTGTTTTTAAAGCAAGATTTGGCTTGGGGCAGAGATCCCAAGAAGGCTGTCTAGGAAGCCCCAGGGGAGAGTGAGATGGGTAGGGCATGTATGTTCAGAGAGGAATGAGGCTCTCTAAGAGAAGTGAGGGGTGACCTCCAGGCTGGACACTGCCTCAGGCTAGAAACTTCTGAGTCAGTCTCTCAGAGCCTGGGGAACTAAGCACCTGACTGCACTCACTTTCTCTCTTCTGGGTTCCTTTTATCTCTTTTCTCCCAGGGAGGGGCCTGGCAAGCAAGCTTCTGCCCACTTTCCAACTGGGGAAGAGGCCCACAGAGGCCAAGTGACTTCTGAGTGCACCAGGCTCACCACCTCTCTGACTCTGAAGGTCAAGGGGACTGGGGTGAGGGGGCCCAAGCCGACTGGAGAGGTGAGAACAGGGCGCTCCATCACCACACCACACAGCAACACAGCCGGCGGGGCTGCCTCCCATCCCGCTACCCAGACAGCATCTGCTTGGAGGAGGTTGGGGGGTTGGTTTCCTCTGGTTGGTGTCTGTCTGATTAGTGTCTGTCCCCCTCCCTGCTTTGGGGGTCTCCTCCTGGGTCCTGAGAAGCTTGCTCACTGCTCCAGCTGGCTACACACACACACACACACACATACACACACACACGGTCCTAGTTCCCAGGGGTGCAGTGTAGTACAGAACCCAGCACCGAAACGCCTGGGTTTGAAGCCCAACTCCACTCCTTTCTTTGTGTGGCCCTCCCTTCTAGCCAATGCCCACCCCCACCCACCCTGCCCCCGCAAGTCATATGTGCCTGTATTTCCAAGGCACAGCTTTCTCCTGCTTAGCAAAGGGACAGCACAGGTAAAGCACCTCAACGGGGGCCGAGAAGGGACTCCCCTGGTGGTCCAGTGGCTGAAACTCTAAAACTCTGTGCTCCCGATGCAGGGGGCATGGGTTTGATCCCTGATCGCGGACCTGCCGCAACTAAGACCAATGTGGCCAAATAAATAAATATTAATAAAACCAAACCAGGGACTGAGAATCCCCGGGCACCTCTCCCCAGCCCCCAAGCACCTCGTCTCATGATGTTCCCTCAAAGCTGCCAGGGAGATGTCTTCCCAAGGGCAGAGCAGCCCTAAAGAGAGGGAACCAGCACTGCAGGGACCGCATGGAAGAGCCGCCCAGGAAAGTGCTCTTGCTGAAAACCTAACCTGAATCCAGCCAGGCCTCTGCACACAAGGACCACTGGCGGAAAGACAGGGCCAGAGGAACACGTTAAACACACACAGGGACGCACCCCACAAACTCCAGACTCGGGGAATCTTCGCAGGACAGACCACCCAGTTCCTTCAACAAATACGTTTCAGGGGAAAACGCAAGAGGGAAAACGTAGATTAAAATAAAGGTGGGACATGCAACCAAAGGCAACATGTGGATTCTGGACTGGGATTTGAACAGGGCAACTGTTTAAAAAAACAAACACACAACCACACACACAAGACAACCTAAGGAACAACTGGGATGATTTGAACACTACGGGGTATCTGTTTGAGCAAACTCTGGGAGACAGTGAAGGACAGGGAAGCCTGGCACGCTGCTGTCCACGGGGTCGCAAAGAATCGGACACGACTGAGTGACGGAACAACAGCTGGCTCTCTGATGATAGCTGACATCATTTTTTGGATGTGATCATGGGATTTCGGCTACTATTAGAGTAACCTATTGAAATACTGATGGACGGAGCTGTGTGTCTGAGGTCTGTGTCAACGTCGTCCGCGGTGGGGAAGGAGGGCCCATAGAGAAGCAGGAGAGCGGCCCCGCGGTGGGATGAGGAGAGCTGCGTGTCTTTATGCCATTTTCTCCACTTTTGTGTTCTGGGGAATTTTTCATAATAGACGTTAAGAAAGAAAAAGGACACAGTTTGTTTCGATTCATCCTCTAATGCTGCTGAGGCTCCATCAGCCCTGAAGGGAGAGCAGCAATCCCCAGACCTGGAGCCCTCCGCAGTGACCCCAACTCGCTTCACCACTTCCCATGCTCCTGAGGCTCTCAGAGCGTCCAGACAACATGATGGCCCAAGGCAGTGGGCAGAATCGGAATCACGAGGCTCAGATGGGGCTCGTGACCTCGGGCTAGTCTGAAATCGAAGCTCTGTTGACCCAGGCCCTTGGAGGGTCTGCCGGGAGGGAGACACCAAGCTATGTACAAAGTGCAGGGTTTTATGAATGGGGGTCGCTCCCTGCTTTCCTGCTCTGGCTCACAGCGCACCCCATCCTAGCCATCCCAGGGTCCCAACCTTTCCCTGGGGAGCAGGGGGTGCACCCGTCCCTCCCTGGAGATCACAAGGAGCCCTGGATAACATCGCTGTACAGACCGCTTCTGTAATCAGGATGCTCCCCGCACAGGAAGCCTAAAAGACAGGTTTTGAGCTGACAGCCAGGAAGAGAACCGGGCCAAACCTAGCCCACATGTGTTTTGGTTGGCGTACAAAGTGTTTTTCAATTTTTGAGCCAACAGTAAAAGGTCAGGTGACTTCATATAAAAGTCCCCATTTCTGGCTGCTCCCGTAACTCGGGACAATCCAGACACACCGGGTCTGTGTCCCCACGTGACAGGAGGCTGGGTGGGAGCTGACGGGCACTTGTCCTTTGCAGCCAGGCCTGTGCTCATGGGTTTGCCCCAGACCCCACTGGGCCTCCCATCACTCCCTGGTTCACAGGCCCCTCAGTAGCCGCCTTCGGTTTAAGAGAAAGGTGTGCTCAGGCCAAACCTCTGGGGCCCCTTTCCCTTCCCGCTATCATCCAATCACTGGAGCCCAGACATACAGCAGCCAGAGGGGTCTTGACCCTTCAAAGCTCGCCACCCCCAACCTCCACCTTCAGACAAAAGACCAACTGCTCGGTGTGAGCTCAGCTGGTATCTCTGGGGTCCTCTCTCACGATGCCCAGGGAGGCTCACACAGAAAGGCTGCAGTCCCCAGAGCCTCAAGCCATCCTCTCTCTGCCTGGGCCATGCTTCCCACTTTTTACCCACCCCTTTGCTTGGCACAAGGTCCCAGGGAATGGGGTTTGGGCCCAGGGTGCCACTCCAGGTACCTTGATGGCTCAGAGCAAGAACTGGCTAAAGGCCACATCCAGGTGACAAGGTTCTTGGCCATCACCTCCTCCAACTTCGGTCAAGGTGCCGGAGGGAGCTGGTGACCCAGTGAGGAACAGCAGTCAGGTACCCAGACTCAGTTTGAGCAAGATCCAGGAGTTGGTGATGGACAGGGAGGCTTGGCGTACCGCAGTCCATGGGGTCACAAAGAGTCAGACATGACTGACTGAACTGAACTGACCCAGACTCAGGTCAGGCTGTGGAAAACCTTTCATCTCTCACTGAGCGGGTGGAGGTCACCTGGTCTGTCTTTTCTGATCTATATTTAGAGTCTGGGGAGGTCATAGATGGGGTGTGGCCTGGCCAGGCTCCTCGATCGTTTCCCTGACCTGATGTCACCCTTCCTGGCTGCATGGGTCCTGGGGTGGCCCTCTGTGGGCAGGAGGTGACGCACCTGGGCTGAGTGTGGGAGCTGTTGGCACAGCGGGCCACCTCCTCCGCCCCTGGTTCCTGGGAACTTCCAGGGACGGCCTCCTCCTCAGGGCAACGGGGAGTCCCCAGGGGCTAGAGGCCAAGCTCGGAGACGGTCAGGAGGCGGGACACGAAGCTTCCAAACAACCAGGAGACCATCCGGGGTGGAGGGGTTTGACATCATTACCCCAAATCTCTGACCTCACTGGGCGTTGCTGTCCCAGCGTGAGCAGGACAAGATGAATCAATGCCCAGATCTGTGGCAACAGGACTTGGATTCTGGCATTCTGGACCAGCCATGAGTTGGCTCCCCGTCCTCCCCTGGAGAGGGGTGGGCACGGCCCCCCGACTCTGACTTTCAGGATGCTGGGGGTGGGGGGCACTCGAGACGAGCACACATGATGTCCAGGGTCTTACAGAGTGAGACCAAGGACCACTCTGATAACTGTCCTCCTCTCCCAGAGCGCTCAGGGCCCGACACCCCCAAAGGCCACCTGCCCAACAGGTGCCGGGCCCAAGGTGGAGGTGCAGGAGAGGAGAGAGGAAGAGAAACAGATGGGGGAGGGACTCCCCTGGGGCTCCATCGGTTAAGACTCCTTGATCCCAATGCAGGGGGCACGGGTTTGACCCCTGGTCGGCGAACTAAGATCCTGCATGCCGCATGGTGTGGCAAGGAAAAGGGGAGAGGACATAAACAGGAGGAAACGCGCGCTGAGACTTGCAACTGAGCCGGAAAAGTGAGAACAACAGAGAGCAATCGGAGAGGCAGGGTCTCGTCCCCTGAAAAGCCCATACTGACGCAGACTCCACACCCAGGGCGGAGGAGGGGGCCTGCAGGTTTGGGAAACTCTCTTAAAATGCAGAGCCCAGGTTTGTATTCGGGTCCCTGCTCTGCGCCTTCCTAGCTTCAGTTCCCTCTCCCAGAGCCTCAGTTTCTGCGTCAGGAGGATGGAGATAATAATAATAGTAAGAATAGTAATACCACCACCACTTGGCTCTCAGGGGAGCAGATGATAAAACAGTGCACAGAGGCTTTGTGATCGGAGAAGAATCACTCGAACAGGAGCCGCTAAGACAATCCCCAGCCACGCCACCCCGCCCAGGCGGGAGCAGGTAGACAGGCAGCCAGCCTGGTGGGTACACACGGGTACCAGTGGCGACCAAGCCTCGCCCCCACCCCGCCCCCCACCCAGCCGCCTCGCTCACATCCACAATGGGAGATGGAGCCTCTCCAGGCAATTTCCAGCCAAACTCCTTCAACCAGTTCTGATGGGAGGGGAGGAAGTCGAGGGCCCGGCCATGGCCTAGAAGCACCTGTTGCCCTGGAAACTCACCTCAGTGGCGGGTGCCGGCAGAGGCGTCTTCGGCCAAGATGTGGGGCTCTGGAGGGCAGCGTGGCGGGCGACGGCCCACCTCCTGGCAGTCACCACAGAGACACAGGCGAGGAACACCCAGCCCTTCCTGCCCCTGGGCTCGGCGGGCCTGGTTTGCCGGGCCATCACGGGGAGGCAGGTGGGCCTGGGATGGGCTCCCGGGGAGGCCCTCTGCCAGTCTGCCTGCCTGTCCGCTGGCCCCAGTGGAGTCAGGCTCCCGAGTGCCTAGGCCTGATGTCACCCGCGTGGCTGTCATACCTGCTCCTGTGACAAGCAGGGCCAGGAATTCCTGCTCCTACCAGGCTGAGGTCCAGCCAAGGGTGGGTGGACTGTCCCAAGCCCGGCCAGTAGTTCCAGCTCAGATCTGCTGTCTTGGGGGGAGGGCCCAGCTGTGTCCCCAACACCCTGAGGCCCTGTCCTCACTCCCCTGCCTGGGAGAAAAAATCACCACCCAGGGACAAGTCACAGAGATCAAAACAGCTCAGCCAGTGGAGCCACCAGCCAGGAGTGAGTCCAGCCAGGTGCTGTGGGGCACAGGAGACCCGCCTGACCCCCTCCGTTTCCTCTTAAGCCACTGTCTCATTTTGGAAGCCTTCCCCATCACTCAGCCCTCAGAACTCCTCCACGTCTGCCACCTAGACATGGGATTTAATTTTAAACGGCCGGGACCAACCTAGGGTTAGCAACTGTTTATTTTGCCAAGTAGGGCAGTTTAAAAAAAAAAAAAACTGTCACCATCATCATTATCATCATTTCAGAAAAGATCCCCCAAAAGTAACTAAGAGGGCATACGATCAAAAAAAACTGACGGTCACTAAATGAATATATTTGACTTTAAGGCAAACGCATGACCTTGTCTCCATTTCTCTCATTTCACCGCAGACCAGACACTGAAACCCGAGTTGAGTCCAACATACCCATTTGACAAATGGAAAAACTGAGGCCGCAGGGAGCAGGGACTTGCCCAAGATGTCACAGGGAGAGTCCGGGTCCTGTGTCTGTGCGCACCTCTGCAGAGCCCACATACGTAGCCTCCCTGCCTCAGCGTTCAGAGCTCAGATCCCCACACCTAAAGATGCCAGGGTGACCCAAAGGCTGGGCTGCCTCCTTACCCTTCTTGGGCCCTGGCAGGCGGCCGGCTGGGCACACAGGATCGTGGGGACCGAGAGGAGAGGAGGGTGGACCGGGGCTCCGGAGCCAGCCCGCAGGCACATCAGGCCCCCGGTTCCTGGAGGAGAGGCAGGGGCCGAGCCTGACGGCCTGGCGCAAAGCCCTGCTTCTCCAAGCTAGCTAGCATTTCACATCCTCTTCCGGTGGCTTTGGGGGCGCAGGGGACCCAGCAGAGGAGGCCGCTCAGAGCCGGGGAACCGAGACCTAGTTCCTGCCCCCGCCTGACACTGCCTTCCTCTGGGACAGGCACGTTCCTCTTCTCTCTGAGCCTCACTGTTTCTGATCCGTTATGGGAGGGGGTGTGGTATACAGAGGTTTTCAAATTATAGTTTCACATAACCCAACCACTGCCCCCACACTGCTGGGGCAGGAGAATTTCTTTCATGGCAGGAAGGATGCCCTGGATGGGGCAGCCTCTGCAGCGGGGCTTCTCTAGGGCAGAGGCCCCCAACTTTTTGGTATGAGGGACTGATTTCGTGGAAGACAGTTTGTCCATGGACTGGGGGTGAGGGGGATGGTTTGGGGATGATTCAACGGTGGTACATTTACTGTGCACTTTATTTCTAACCCGATGCCGCCGCTGATCTGATGGGAGGTACTGGTCCACAGCCCGGAGGCTGGGGACCTCTGCTCTAGGGAATGTGGGTGGGCATCTGGAGGTGGGTGGGCTGAGGGGCAGGGGGTTCCAGGTGGACCCTGAGGCAGCAGCCTTCCTGCCCCCCACACACCCTCCCTCATGCCTGCACCCAGTATGTGTCTCCCGCACTAAAACTCCTCCAAAGGCTTCTGTCCAACCCACAAAAGAATTCAGAGTCCTTGCTGTCCCTGCCTCCAGGCTCCTCTGAGTCAGCCCTGACCACCGCCCCAAGCTCACCTCCCCTCCGGCCCCCTGCTCCTTCTCCCCAGCTGCCTTGGCCCTACTGCACACAGAGACACTTAATCTGGACCTTTGAGAAACAGCAGAGGTGACTGGGCTCTCTGTTAGCAGCTCTGGAACTCTGCGCCAGCGACTTAGTGGCCTTGGATTCCTCATCTGTCAAATGAGCACAAGGACACTGCCGGATTCGACAAGAACTCAGCACAGGCCTGGTTTCTGGGCGGCACTCTG
Source organism: Bos indicus x Bos taurus (assembly GCF_003369695.1). NCBI lineage: Eukaryota > Metazoa > Chordata > Mammalia > Artiodactyla > Bovidae > Bos > Bos indicus x Bos taurus. The sequence continues at coordinate 102,223,540 of NC_040086.1, forward strand.
ATCGTCTCCCATGGTCATGTGCCTGCCCCAGGGCCTGGCACTTGACACACACTCAGTGGATGTTGGCGGAGATTAGCCCTGCACTGGGGATGGCGTGGCCTGGCTCTTCCTCCAAGAGCAAGCTCCAAAGGACACTCTGAGGCCTGTTGGGTGCTCGGCATGCAGCCCTACAACCGGGTCCCAGGGGATAACTTGGAAATGTTTGTCATCTAAAAGCAGCAAGCATGCACTGGCCACCGCAAGGCAGCCCTGGTCCCGCAAAGGTGAGGCCAAGAGGGCTGGCAGATATGGTCTGATCTACCTTCCTGAGGACAGGCTGGCATAGCAGGGCTCCCCTGAGTGCTCAATCTTGTTGGGGAGAAGCCCTGGGCAGGCCCCAGCAGGACCTGGGTGAGGTGGGGGACAGCCCTGGGCTTGGGGGGGGGCCCTAGGAGGACCCCACCCTTGGCCTCTCTTTGCCATGTTGCCAGTTGACTGGTTGTATGATCTCGGGCATCCCTTGTGGTTTGACTGCCCTGGACGTGGACCAGTGAGCTCTCCCCAGCCTTTGGGACAGTGGATGAAAAAGGAGACCCGGGCTCAGTGCCTGTGGCAGGGATCAGTGGGCAGTGTGGGGACCAACAAGCCTTTCCAATTGTGTGGACACATTTGGGGGTGAGGGGGAGAGCTTCCAGAGGCCCTTGAGGAAGTGGGGGTGGGGTTACAGGAACCAACAGGGAACCAGGCTGCCCAGTGAGGTGTGCCTGTGTGTTCATGCCTTAGATTCGACAGGCATTTATTGAGCGTTTTCCCTGGTACCAAGCTCCGTGCCAACTGGCACGTCTACCACCCATGGCTCCTGAGCGCTCTTCTCCAACGACCCCAACCTTCTGCACAGGTCAACCTGGCTTCGGAGCCATTTAGGCCATTCCTCTGCTAGCTAGACCAGGCCCAGGCAGGGCTGCTGCAGAGCAGTGGGCCCCGAGCCGCTGGGAAGGCCGAGGGCCTGAGTCACAGGCTGGGGGCAGGACAGGACCAGCTGCAGGCAAGAAAGGCCAGAGCCCCGAGGAGGCGGGGCCTGGGCGGGGCGGGGCCTGGGGCGGACCCCGCCCACCCCACCTCCCAGACCCGCCCACCCCACCTCCCACCCGCGTCGGGGGACGGCAGAAGCGCCTTTGTTCCCTGCCGGCCTTGTGTCACCACATGGCCCACCCCATCACTGTCACGGCCTGGAACGGAGACGGGACATGGATGGCCAGGGCTCTGGGGCTGGGACGGTTAGGGACGCTCCACTTGCAACACCGGCGGCCCGCCCAACACTTTTCTCCACCTCCATCCCCGTGCTCCTACCGTGCATGGAGCTCCGGGTGGGTGCGGCTTCGGGGGGACATTTACAGCAGCCCTGAGATGCTAACCTGCCTCCCACACTTGTCCCAGGATACCGTGGGCACGTGACCTGCCGTTAGCGCTCTGCCCACGATGCAGGTGGCCCCAGAATAAGGCACCTGGCCAGCCACACACGGAGCTCAGACCGACAAAACCCCACTGGTGGACACACGTGTACGCACAGACATGCGCCCTGAATTCCGCTCTTGGCGGGGGCAGGGATTCCAGGGTTCTGGGGCGGGGGTCCTGCTGCCTCCAGCATCTGGGCATCCCCTCCAGGCTCAGGGCGGGGGTGGGGGCAGGGTGCAGGCCTCGGTGTGAAGCGCACTGTTTATAAACACTGCTGGGCTGTCGCTAGGCGCTGTGACTCAGAGCCAGAGTGGTGACTCCTCTTCAGGCTGTTTGCTCAGCACAACATCCTGTCCAGGAAGCAGACAGAAGAGGCCCGGGGCCAGGTTTTCACTCCTCTTTCCTGCAGGCTCCTGACCTGACTCAGGGTCCTGCTGGGGGTGGGAGACAGCCCCAGTTCTCCTCCCTCTCGTTTCAGGGAACCCGAGGCCCATCATCAAGTCACTCAACACACGGTCACCACCGGCCTGGCTCTGCAAGGTAGGGGTGACGCTGTGGCCATGCACGCCACTGACCCAGCCCCCCAAACCGGGAAAGGGGCTGTAGTCTGGGGCGGGGGTTCCCTCCAGGCAAACGCCCACATTGAGAAGCCTTGCAGGCAGAAGCAGCTACTGACGTCCCCCCAGTCCCAGCCGCAACCCCAGAACCCAGCTTTGCCCTGTCCCTGGTGCTCCTCGGTGGGACAAAGCACCTCTGCACTCAGCATTTGTGAAACAGATGAAGCCGCTGTAATTATACTCTGTTGTAAAACTGAGACAGTTGAGGCCCAGAGAGGGCAAACAAGTTGCCTGCGGCTACACAGCGGGTCAGTGCCATGCCCAGGGCTATGCCTGGGCCTGTCAGGTCCCAGGGCAGCCTGCTTTCCTCTGCTCAGTTCTGGGTTAAAGTGGATTTGTTCCTGGCAGCACAAGTCCAGCTTGGCGCTGCTGGGTCCCTGTCAGCAGGGACCTTGTATGATAGTCCTTGTATGATGTATGAAGGTGGTTGGTCCCTTGTATGATGTCCAGCTTCATGTCCCTGTCTGCCTCCCCAACACCCAACTCAGAGCCTAAGCCGGAGTCAGGGGTCCACCCCCCTCCCCCTTATCTCTGCTGTTCACTGATGTGCCAGTGTGGGCATCGTTTAACAGTAACAATGTAGGAGGCAGGTTTGCAGGTGAGCAGCTTGGGGCCAGAAGCTCAGAGACAGCACCAGACTCACCCAAAGCCACACAGCAGGCTGGCTTTTGAGGCTGGTGTTCCCAAACTGCTCCCAGCTTCTTCTAAGAGCTGAGGACGATTCTGCTCTTATTTCCACGGGCAGGGGTTCCTCTTTAGAGGACGACCATCAGGGGCCAGAGCCTCAGAGTGACTTGTACGAAAGGTCACATGCCTTAATGGGGAAGCTCCGCCCCCTCTCCCAGGCTGGGGAGAAGTAGGGGCCGGTCAGAGCGGCAGAGCCCTAGCAAGAAAGGCAGGGGAAAGTCAAAGTCGTCCAGTCCGACCCTGGGACCCCGTGAGCTACACAGTCCATGGGATTCTCCAGGCCAGAAGACTGGTGTGAGAAGCCTATCCCTTCAGCGGACCTTCCTGACCCAGGAACTGAACCGGGGCCTCCCTTATTGCAGGCAAATTCTTTACCAGCTGAGCCACCAGGACCGCAGAGGGGGCGGTGCTTATTTTGGCAGCTGAGGCTTGGCCCCGCCCCAGGCAAGACAGTAACCCCAAGGTCAGCTACTCTGATTACTGATTCACCCACCGCAGGGCTCCCCTGCTCCGGCTGCCCATCTGCTGGCTCCTTTAACCAGCCCACTGAGTCACACAAGTTGCCAAGAAGCCAAGAATCTGAGAATCCGGGCCTTGCCCCAGCCGCTCCCACTGGCTTTGTGCCCAGCAGGATCTAGCCGGGGCTCTTCCCTAGTGGCTCAGACAGTAAAGAACCCGCCTGACAATGCAGGAGACTGGGGTTTGATCCCGGGCTTGGGAAGATCCCCTGGAGACGGGAATGGCAATGCACTCCAGTATTTTTGCCTGGAGAATCCCATGGCAGAGGAGCCTGAAGGTTAACGTCCATGGGGTTGCAGAGTCGGACACGACCTAGTGACCGAACAACAATGGGACTGTAGAGCTGCAACTCTGAATAAGGATGAGCTAAGAAAGTAACATTAATAAAATGTCAACAAAAGAACCATCCACTGTGGGATTGGTTTGTGTCCCCCAACTCAGTGGGGCTCTAGCTCAATCTGCCCTGTTCGCCCCTCATGCCCAAGTGGCTGGAATGATGCCCGCCCCAGTCGATCGGTAGATGGATGACTATGTCACTCACACACGCACGCACACACCATCACAGGAGCACAAAAGATACTGGTGTTATGAGCATTTTTTAGTTCTTCTCTTTTTTAAAAAATTGGAACAGGGGTGAGCTCCTTGAGAGCAGGGACTCTGATCCCCTGACGTATCGACGCCTAGAACGGTCCCCTGGCACACTGTGGGCTCTCAAGAAACACTCCCTGGTCCAGGTGGCTCCTCCTCCAGCTTCCAAGTTCCAGGACTTACAAATATTCAATAGCTCGGGGCCACCTACTTTGTTCTGGGAAGATGACCAGGAAAGCTTCCTGGAAGAGGCAGCAAGGCAGGAGAGGCACATGATGGACGGTAAAGCAAAAGGGCAAGTCCCTGTCTGCCAACCTATCACTAAAATGCTTTCCAGAGAACGCAGCTGGGGGCAGAGATGAGAGGCAGGGCCGGTCAGGGGAGTCAGAACAGCAGGTTAGCCAGGTTTTCCAGGAAACAGGGGCCTAGAGGTTCCCAGAAGCCCGCCTGCCTGGGGATGTCGGTCGGGGGAGGTGGGCAGTCAGTTCGGCTCTGGTTCAATCCGGGGATTTTTTCCTCCTTCCTGAATTCCCTGCTCAGTAATGATTCTTGGGGAATGGAACTCTGCTCACCCGCTACACAGAGTTTGCTTTGCAGTGGTCTGACCACTAAGAAGCCCCTTCCCGAAGGGAAGCCAGGCCTGCGGGGCAGGGAGCTGAGCCCACAGTCAGGCCCCTGTGCCCAGTGCAGCCTGGTCACTTGGGAGCTTCAGGGCCAGGGGAGGCAGGACAAATGGGCTCTTGTGGTGAGAAGGCTGCCTGCCGTGCCAGGGACACTGCGTGCCCGGTGCCACCACCCACCCCGCCACCCGCCTGCGGGGGGCCAGGGCTGCCCTTTCAGAGGGGATCTCCTGAGCTGTCCTGGCCTCTGGAAAGGACCTGGAGCTCCAGATGGCTGCCAGGAGGTGGTGGGGGGTGCCTGCTGTCCTCCTTCCCACACTTCTTCTCCAGCAACGGAGTTCCTGCCGGCCGTGGGGGTGGCGGGGTGAAGATGCCTTGGGTTTCCAGGTTCTGGGGCTGAGCTGCACATCCTCTGTCCCACCCTCCTGCCACCCACAGTCCCTCTGCCCAGCCCTGGACTTTGCTCCTTCCTTGGTGTCTCCCACAGAAGGCAAGACGCCAGGGCCTCCCCTCTCGGCCTCCGCCTGCTCATACCTGGGACTGGCGAGAGGGCGCCAAGGCACCAGGTAGCCTCCCCTGCCGGGGGACTCTCCACAAGCTGGACAGGTCTCCGTGCAACTGTCAGGCGAGAGCACACCAGTGTGAGCCGGGTGTGCACCAAGCACCTTAGAGCCCCGTGAGCTGGTAAGCTCGCCTACCCGTTTAAAGATGAGAGGCTGGGGGGTCCGGGCATGAACACTCAGGCCTCCTCACGGTCAAGGCTCGGGCCTGGAGCTTTGAACAAACAAGATGCCTGCACACGTGTGCACGCGCTTTCACAATGCACGCTCTCCCTTCCCCAGGCACCTGTCGTGTGTCTGCACACGTCCTTTCACACACGTGCTCGCTCAGCCACCACCAGGTTGACACATGGTCACATATTCACTCAGAGGCTGGGGAGGCTCCCAAGATACACGTGTGCAGGACGGCACACCTAGGCCCAGGACCCTCGCCCTGCTGGGTGCCCTACTGGCGGACGCCACCACCCCGTGTCCCCAGGCCTGGAAAGCACACTTCCTCGGGGACGCTCCAAGCCCGCTCCTGGCAGGGTGAGTGAGAGGGGAAGGAGGCCTGACCCTGTGCAGGGATTTCCTGGACCCAAGGGGCTGTGGAGGAAACTGCTCTTGAAATCCTGGAGAACTGCCATCATCTGCTGCCAGTCCAGCCCTTCCACACCTGGCAGTGCCCACCTGCCAGATCCGGAGCCAGACAGGGCCTCAGGCCAGGTGGACTGCCTCGCCCTTGAACTTCAACTCCCAGTAACCAGAAGGTCAAAGGGCAACCTCCTGGTCAGCACACCTTGTGATAGGGTGGGATGGTGGAGTGCTGGAGGTCAGGGGCCTGGAGCACCAGCCTCAGGGAGGAAGGCCATCTCACCGTATGGTCTGGGCAACTGTCTCAACTTCTCGGGGCCCCTGTTTCCCCACCTGGAAATATGAGTGGATTCAAGTCGGGGGCCCTGCCTCTAGCTCCTCGGGGGCAGTCACGGCTTGTTCACACAGCCGATGGGCCACCTGGCCACCTGCCTTCCTGGAGGGGAAAAGACATCTCCTGCCACGGGCAGGCTTCCCAGGTGGCGCTAGTGGTAAAGAACCCACCTGCCAACGCAGGAGACATAAGAGATGCAGGTTCAATCCCTGGGTGGGGAAGATCTCCTGGACGAGGAAATGGCAACCCACTCCAGTATTCTTGCCTGGGGAATCCCATGGACAGAGGAGTTGGCGGGCTACAGTCCCCAAGTTCGCAAAGAGTCGAACACGACGGAAGCGACTGAACACGCGCATGCACGGCACCTGTAGAGGGCTTGCCTGTGCCCGGGCCAGGGGCTTCACACACCCTGACCTCCAGGAGTCCACAGGTGAGGCTGCCAAGACACCTAAGAGTGGAGGGACCCACCTGTCTGGATGCTGCAAACCCTAGCCAGGCTCCCTGGTTCTTGCCTCCTCCTGGAGGACGCAGCAAGGCAGGAGAGGCGCATGAGGGATGGTAAAAGCAGAAGGGCAAGGCCCCGTCTGCCAACCTGTCCCTAAAATGCTTTCCAGAGAACGCAGCTGGGAGCGGAGACGGGAGGCAGGGCCGGTCAGGGGAGTTGGAGCAGCGGGTCAGCCAGGTTTTCCGGGAAATAGGGGCCTCGAGGTTCCCAGAAGCCCGCCTACCTGGGGACGTCGCTCGGGAAAGGCAGCCTTCCAGGGCCTGAGTCTCCCCAACCCAGACTTCTCTCTCCCTTCTGACCTCTAGACAGCCTTACCTCCCAATGCCCGGGGGAGCCAGGGCCTCCCTGATAGATGGCGATGGGGATGGTTGGGGCTGGGCTCCCCCACCCTTTGCCACAGCCCAGACAGATGGGAGTGGACCCGGGCAAGAATCTCCCTGGAATGGAGTCAGGCGCTGGCAGCCCCAGGGCTTAAAGGGCGTCCTCTGCCCCTCCCCCCCACCACATTCTCACTCTCCCAGTTCTGAGCTGGACAGGACTGGGAAATGGCCTCCTGGGACAAGACCGGTGATCAGGGGAGGCTCCCAAGAGGGGAGGAGGTGGGTGGTGGGGGTGGGGGAGGGGGAGTTCTTGGGCTCAGGGCTACTCACTGGCCAGAGGACTTTGTCTCCACTGTCCAAGGTCAGCCCCTCCCCACCCCAGCTCCAGTCAGGTGGGCACATCTGGACGGTCCGGTGGTACCAGAAGAGGCCCTGTGCCTTCCCCAAGCCAACCGGTTCTGGATCCCCAAGCCAGAAAGTGGGGGAGGATCTGGGGTGCCCCCAGGCCCCGGGGTGGGACCCTCCGCCTCTTACCCTGCGCGGGTAGTGAGGCGGGGTGAGAAGAGCCCAGCGGCTTCAATTCGGTAAACTGCGCTCCCGCCCGGGGGCAAAACCCAGGAGGTGGGCAGCGCCCCCGCCCTGTGGTTCCCTCCTGCCCCTCCTCCCGGGCCGCCCGCTGGGCCGTGGCTCACCTCGTCCGCCCGCGCGCCCGGCGGCGGGACCACCAGCATGAACGCGGGCAGAGGCGCGCCGCCCGCTCTCGCCACCAGGCCCGGCCGCGCCCCCGCGCCCGTTCCGGGCACAGCCGCCAGCGACCCGGACCCGGGCCATTGTCTGCGCCGCCCTCGCCCCGCCCCCTCCTCCCGCGGCGCTCCACGGGGGCCGGGGGTGGGGCTGGGCAGTCAAGGCCAGGATAGTCAGGACCCCCCACCCCGCGCACAGCCCGCACGCCCAGCACATTACCGGGTACCACCGGAGCCTCCCCCAACTCCGGAGGTGGGCACACCCCCTCCGCCTTTGACGGATGCGGCCAGGGAGGCACAGAGGGTGATGGCTTGAGGTCACTTAGAGAGTGCATGGACCCGGTCAGACTAGGATGCTGGCTCCCTGAGGGCACCCAGAAACCCCTGTGTGTATGGGGGTGGGGGGGGGCGGTCACCAACAGTCCATCCCTCACTGCCCTCCCCAGAGAACGTCTGAGGGGCTCACACCCTGCCCAGCTCCCAAATCCAACCCCTGGGTGGCCTGGCCCCAACCAGGCTCCCTCCATTCCAACACACCCTTCTGTCCTGGGGTCAGGGGCTCCATCCTGGCCAGACACGGCCCTCATCCATGGGCTTGGCTCTGCTGGACACAGGATCAGCTCCCTCAAAGTAAAAGTGTCCCATGAGAGGCCCACAGGGCCGGACTGTCTTCCCTCCCCACGGCACCCCCATGTCCTCACACCAGGGAGCAGCGAGGCTCCCAGGGCTGGTGCCAGTTCCAGGACACTCGAGGCTAAGCCCTGAGCTGGGGTACAGACACAGGTGCCCGTCTCCAAAGCCAGTGGCCTACCCCACGAGGCCGCCTGCCTCCCCTTGAGCATAGAGATGGATGCAGGTGGGCAGAGGAAGAAGAAACGGTGGCTGGCTTGGTCCTGGCCCCTCACCCTCCCACCCCAGGGCCCCATAAGTGGCATAATTGACGCACTGAATGGTTAACACAGAGATACAAGGGTAGATGGGGCTATAGATGGGGAAACTGAGGCTAGCAAGAAGGGGCATGCCAGGGTCACACAGCCAGTCTCAAAACTGGCCCAGAACCAAAATCCCCTATTTCAGGGGCTCCACCTACTGCCCCCCTCCATCCACACCCTGCCTGGCCATCCTGCTCCAGGCTAGGTTGCTCATGGCTTCAGGTTGTAGGGGGTACAAAGCACAAGGTGCTCTCCCCAACTCTGGCTGGTGCCTGGCTCTGCCCACTGTGCACTCTGACCCTGCATTTTATGACATTCTGCTACCATCAGCTATCACTCAGGTCTCCAGGAAAGGGACGTTGCTAGGGGCCAGGCCTGATGCCAGGTGGCTGGCTGGCAGGCTGGGGTGATGGGGAGCGGGGGAGCAGGCTAGGGTTTCCCTCAGGAAGGCTCAGAGGGTGGAGCTGCTGGGTGGAAGTAGAGGGTGCTGTGGGTCAGCCACCAAGGGTAGTTAAGGCATACACACAAGCCATGGGAAAGCCCCGGCCCTGAGCCTTCCTGCAGGCAAGTATTTTGGGGACCTTCAGTTGCCAAGCGACTGCTCCAGGTTGCCATGGGAACTCTTTCTCCCAGGGCTTATCATTTTTAGGGGGAAGCCCTCTTATCTCCACCTCCCTCTCCCTGGCTTGGCTGCCCCGGGAGAATTCATCAAGGTCCCCAAACCTCATTCCCTCACCCCCCAGGGAGACCTCCTAGCCGTGACCCTAAGAGAAGACTCTTTGAGGTTCAAAAACCCAGAACCCTGAGAAAATGCAGAGAACAGAGTCCAAGGCCTTCATTATAGTGGGGAGAGGGCGAAAGGGGTTCATTAGCTCTGTTTACGTCTCTGCTCCGGCTGTTAACCACCACCTTGGGGCTGGCCCTGCCCTGACCGTTGGGAGCCCACTGTAATTGGAAGGAATTTGGCCCCAGCACCCACGCCCAGCCCCTCCCAGGCTTGTCTGCACACAGAGACGTGCCCCTACCAGCCCTGCCACCACCTGGCTGTGGGAGCCCCCTTGGACTTCCAGGGCCTCAGTTTCCCCAACCATCAGTGGCTATGGCAGAGGAGCCATCCTGCAGATAGAACGAGACACTGTGGCCAAAGCGTGGGCACAGGGAAAGTGCCACGGGCTGGCTGTTGTTAGCAGGCACCTGCCCTGCGATAGATGGAGGTGTGGGGTCACTCCACAGAGGGTGGCCCCATGGCTAGTGTGCCCCTGATGGCAGAGTGGCCAGCAGAGCCAGGTCCCCAGGCTCCCGGCCCAGCGCCTTCCCCATGGATTTATCACTTGCTCTGTACCCTGTCCCTGCATTCTTCCTCTACGGGGTCTTATCCCCTTGGATGGGAGCCAAGGTGCTCCATGCAGGCCAGGTGCTCAGCTCTGAGTCTCCGTGGATGAGCGTCTGCTGTGTGAACCCGTCAGTGACCCACCGCCAAGGGCTGTTGGCCTCGGCCTCATGAGATTCAGAAGTGCCCCAGAGCCGCGGTAAGAGATGGCTTCCGTTTCCCAGGCCAGGGCCAGGCGGGGCACTTTGCTGCATCTCACTGATGCCTGGCGACTCCCACTGTCCCTCAGGGAGCCCAGGGCCCCTGCTTCTCAGCTCCAGAGGGCACGCCCAGCTTTGTACAACAGGGCAGAACCTCCCCCAGGTGAGCAGTGGGAAAATCAACGCAGCATCGCCTTTTCTTTGGGCAGGGCCTCTGGGGAAGGGGCTTCTCCAGCCACCACCTGCATGCCCATCCATCTCCGTGGCTGCCTTCAGGGTCCCTCTCCCCCCGACCCCCCACATCTGGGACACATGGTCCCCGGCCCTGCAGTAACGGGAGAACTGTCTGGAAACCGCCAGGGTAATCATAGCCGCAGGGGCCCCTGCAAGCAGCTGAGAACAGCCGGCTCGGCTTGCAGGTGAAGCAGGAAAAACGCAGAACTGACAGCCCACGTGGGTCTGACCCGGGCCGGGCTGACGGGCTGCCCATCCAGGTCGCCACCCAGTCGCTCCCCTGCGGCCCCGCCCTGTTTGGCTTCTCGACCGTGCGTCATCCCTGAAATGACTATGGGCCTGGTCTGTTTACAATTTGGAGCGTGTGGTCTCCTCGCAACTGGAAGGTGAGACCTTTGTCTCTGTGGTGTGGCCGCTGAGGGTGGCCACAAGCAGGGCACAGCGCCACCTGCTGGTGCTGTGCCAGGACGCCCCTAAGCTGGGGGGCACCCCCAGGCTCCACTCACACCCCACAGCCCTGTGCCGGGGGCCACATCCTAGACATCTGATCAGACCCAAACACTCCCCCATCCCTGTGGACACGTGGGAACCTGGCCTTTGGGGGTAGGATCACTCCAGTGCCCTTGTCCTGGACTGAACTGTGTTCCCACAACATATAAGTTGGTGTCCTAACCTCATGCACCTGTGAATAAAATCTGATGTGGAAATAGGATTTTTTAGCAGCACTTAAAAAAAAAATTTGTTGGAGTATAGTTGATTTGGGAGGGATTGGGGGCAGGAGGAGAAGGGGACGACAGAGGATGATATGGCTGGATGGCGTCACTGACTCGATGGACGTGAGTCTCAGTGAACTCCGGGAGATGGTGATGGACAGGGAGGCCTGGCGTGCTGCGATTCATGGGGTCGCAAAGAGTCGGACACGACTGAGCGACTGAACTGAACTGAACTGAACTGATGGTTGATTTACAATGTTGTGTTAGTTTCTACTTACTGTACGGCAAAGTGACTGTTTATATTGATACATATACACATATTCAGGCTTCCCCAGTGGCTCAGTGGTACAGAATCCACCCGCAATGCAGGAGACTGCGGTTTGGTCCCTGGGTCAGGAAGATGCCCTGGGGGAGGGCATGGCAACCCACTCCAGTTTTCTTGCCTGGAGAGCCCCATGGACAGAGGAGCCTGGCGGGCTATATAGTCCATGGGGTCACAAAGCATCAGACATGACTGAAGGGACTCAGCATACATATACATATATTCACTCTTTTTTAGATTCGTTTCCTGTGTAGGCCACTCCAGAGTACTGAGTAGAGGTCCCTGTGCTATGCAGTGGGTCCTTATTAATTACCTATCTTACATATAGTTGTGTGTATGTGTCAGTCCTGGTCTCCCAATGTATCCCTCCCCCCGCCTCCACCCTCGGTAACCGTAAGTTTGTTTTCTACATCGGTGATTCTGTTTTGTAAATAAGTTCATTTGTACCATTTTTTTTAAGATTTCACATATAAGTGATATATGATATTTGTCTTTCTCTGGAAATAGGGCCTTTGCAGATGTGATCAAAATGAGGTCATTCAGGAGTAGGCTGCTGCTGCTACTGCTGCTAAGTCACGTCAGTCGTGTCCGACTCTGTGTGACCCTGTAGACAGCGGCCCGCCAGGCTCCCGTCCCTGGGATTCTCCAGGCAAGCATACTGGAGTGGGTTGCCATTTCCTTCTCCAGTGCAGGAAAGTGAAAAGTGAAAGTGAAGTCGCTCAGTCATGTCCGACTCTTCACAGACCCCATGGACTGTAGCCTACCAGGCCCCTCTGTCCATGGGATTTCTCAGGCAAGAGTACTGGAGCAAGTTGCCATTGCCTAGTCCTAATCAAATGACCAGTGTCCTTATAAGAAGACAAGACGGAAGACTGGACACAGACACACCGAGGAGGCCAAGTGAGGACAGAAGCAGACTGTGGAGGGGCGAGCTTACAAGGTGAGGAACACTAAGGATTGCCGACAACCACCAGAGGCTGGCAGAGGCGAGGCGGATCCCCCTTCTAGAGGCTTCAGAGGGCCTGGGGCTTCCGACACCTTGATTTTGGACTTCTGGCTTCCGGACCAAGAGACTGTAAATCTCTGTTGTTTTGAGCCCCACGGTTTATGGTACCGTTACCGCAGCCACAAGAAACTAACACACCGGGCTCCTGGGGCCAAGCCATCTCTCCGCTACCCCGGCCAAGTGCAGCCAAGGGCACTCAACAGATGTCAGGCCCAGGCGCCACCCTCACATTCAGCATTACATTCCCCGCCTCAAATCATCCCCGAACACAGGGCATCTCCTTTCAGGATGAATACCTCTCTGCACATCCACTGCCTCGGTGAATCCCACCAATAACCCATGAATGGTTTCACAGACAGACCCACCCTGGCTGAGACCCCAGCCCAGCTCCTGGTCCCAGACACTGTGAGACGGTCGATGTGTGCCCTGTAAGCGCCCAGGGAGGGGGATTCTGTCACATGGCGCAGACCCCAGCACACCCTTCCAGGTCTCGCCCTGCCCTCCTCTCTGCCCTCTGCCCACAGCTTTCACGGCCACCCTCGCTCCTGTCTCACTTCCTCTCCCGCCAGCATCTCTTCTGTCTCCAAGTCTCTGCATCTTTGACCTTCTTCCAGACTCCTCACAGCGTGCAAGGCTGGCGCCTCTTGTCCTTCTGGTCACAGCATCAGTGTCACCATGGAGGCCTTTTAGACACCCCATCCCAGGGGTTCTTGACCCTCCTTCTGGGACCCTGACTCATTTCCCAGGAGCACGTGCTATTCTCTCACTCATGGACTCACTTTCCTGCTTTCTGTCCATCTGCCCTCTGAGCCGTAAGCTCCTGGGTGAATGCCCGGGGCACAGTCGCTGAATCGACAGAGGATCTCAGAGCCCTCTCCTGCCTCTGGGCCGCTCATATTGCGGATGTGGAGGCTAGTAATAAAAGCTGCCTGTTGGGTGAGAGGCAGCCGGACTCCCTGGGGTCCCTTCCCTGCGCCAGTCGCCACCACTGAGCACTGTGGGCACAGCCCGCCCCCTCATGATCAGCCCGAGCACTGCAGCCCCAGACAGGGAAAAACCAGAAAACAAAACCCACACCTTTGTTTGGGTGTAGTCACGGCAGCGGCTCTCTCTCCCTCACAGGGGCAAAGGAGCCCGACCGGCTGGCTCCAGGGGCGTTGTGCAGGACCTCAGAAGCTGTCCTCGTCTCCCTGTTTCCCTCCACTGTCCCGGTCCCCAGGTCCCTCCGGAGGCCTCCTCATCCCAACCGGGGGGTAACTAACTCCACCCCCTTCCAAATGAGGAAACCCAGGTGCCAACAGAGATGGCACTTTGCCCCTGGACAAGTGGTCCAGGGCTTTGCCTCCTTCTGCACCACCCAGGTCCTCAGCCCTCCAGGCTGCCACATGTTCAGAAGGACCTGGAGGGAACAGATAGTATTTTCCAAGGACTCGGAGCACAGTGGGTCAGGGATGGAGAACCAAGGCCAACAGACTCTTCTACAAGCTGTAGAACCCTCGAGATCACCCCAGCCATGCACCCTATATTACAGCGGAGTAAACCGAGGACTTCTCTCCTGTAGCTCCCTCTCCACTAGGGGCAAGCCTCACTGTGGCTCCAGGTGCCCAGATGCAGGACCCCAGAAAGTGTCCTCTCCAGGCTGCTCTGGGGATGCTCCCTGCCCAGGTCGACTCCCGGGAACCTGCCCACCTGCCCCTGGCATCTCTGTCCCTCAGCCTAGGGCCCTGAGCCTGTTGCCAAGAGACGGGATGGTCCTGACCCATGGTGGAGCTGCTTCCTACAGCTTTCTTCTTTGCCCCTTGCCATCTCCGTGTCCACCGCTCCCCTGAATGTATGCCATGGTCTCCACCTGTGAGGTCACTGTGTGTGTCTGTGGGCACGTCGGGAGGCCGAGAGGACAGGGCCCCTCGTGGGAGGGGGAGGGGATGGACAAGGGTTCCCCCAGGACGTCAGGGGCTCTCCTTCCCCAAGGAAACTCCATGGGAGTGGCTGAGCCCTGAACTAGGAGGCTGGAACCTTTCCTTCTCTTCTGGAGTTTGCCCTCCTCCCCCCCGCGCCCCCGCCACGCCGTGGGCGCCGGGCCAGCCCCTGTACCTCTCCTGGCCTCAGTTTCCCAATCGTACCAGGAAGGGCTGGACACGGAACTGCGTAAGCGCGCGCTCTGCGTGGACTCTCCCTCCCGGCTGAGTCCGGTGTGGGCGGGGTAGTCGGGGTAGGGGGGCATTCGGTCCTCCCTCCACCCGCGACGACGGGGAGGGCGATCGCGGCCGGGCGGGGCACTCACCTGGCAATCTACCATCATTCTCAGCCCCGGCAGCACATCGCCGGCCCCAGGGCGGGGCTCCGGGCTAGCAGAGGCCGCTCGCCTCGGCCCGCGCGCGGCGCAGGGGGGCGCCCGGCTGCGGGGCTCATGGCGCGGCCTCCCGTCCCCGCCGGGCCCAGGGCTCCGCCGGCGCCCGCGCCGCTTCCATTGTCTGCGCCCGCGCCGCGCCACCGGCCGCTCGGGCCGCGCCGCTCGGTTGCGCCCGGGCTCCCGGGCTCCGGCCGGGTGGGCGGGCCCCGCCGCGGCCCCGCCTCCGCTCGTCCCGCCCCCCGCCCGCCGCAGGTGTGAGGGGCGGGCCCCGCCGCGCGCAGCGGCCTCCCGGGAGGACCGTGGGGGTGGACGCCGGCGGGGGCGGACGCCGGCGGGGGCAGGCGGGTCGCGAGCCTGCGGCCGCGCGCGCGCGCGCGCATATCCAGGGCCTGCGCGGGCCCGCGGGCGGCGCGTGCACCGGAGCCCCGCCTTGCCGCGGGCTCGCGCGCCGCGCCCCGAGGGCTGACCGCGCGCTGTGGACCCAGCGCGTCCCCCACCCACCACCGCTTGCTGCATTCCTCCTGTGCCCCCTAGCGCCTCAGATCAGATCAGATCAGATCAGTCGCTCAGTCGTGTCCGACTCTTTGCGACCCCATGAATCGCAGCACGCCAGGCCTCCCTGTCCATCACCAACTCCCGGAGTTCACCCAGACTCAAGTCCATCGAGTCAGTGATGCCATCCAGCCATCTCATCCTGTGTCATCCCCTTCTCCTCCTGCCCCCAATCCCTCCCAGCATCAGAGTCTTTTCCAATGAGTCAACTCTTCGCATGAGGTGGCCAAAGTACTGGAGTTTCAGCTTTAGCATCATTCCTTCCAAAGAAATCCCAGGGCTGATCTCCTTCAGAATGGACTGGTTGGATCTCCTTGCAGTCCAAGGGACTCTCAAGAGTCTTCTCCAACACCGCAGTTCAAAGGCATCAATTCTTCGGCCCTCAGCCTTCTTCACAGTCCAACTCTCACATTCATACATGACCACAGGAAAAACCACAGCCTTGACTAGACAAACCTTTGTTGGCAAAGTAATGTCTCTGCTTTTGAATATGCTATCTAGGTTGGTCATAACTTTTCTTCCAAGGAGTAGGCGTCTTTTAATTTCATGGCTGCAGTCACCATCTGCAGTGATTTTGGAGCCCAGAAAAATAAAGTCTGACACTGTTTCCACTGTTTCCCCATCTATTTCCCATGACGTGATGGGACCAGATGCCATGATCTTCGTTTTCTGAATGTTGAGCTTTAAGCCAACTTTTTCACTCATCTTCTTCAAGGGGCTCTTTAATTCTTCTCCACTTTCTGCCATAAGGGTGGTGTCATCTGCATATCTGAGGTTATTGATATTTCTCCCGGCAATCTTGATTCCAGCTTGTGTTTCTTCCAGTCCAGCGTTTCTCATGATGTACTCTGCATAGACGTTAAATAAACAGGGTGACAATATACAGCTTTGATGAACTCCTTTTCCTATTTGGAACCAGTCTGTTGTTCCATGTCCAGTTCTAACTGTTGCTTCCTGACGTGCATACAAATTTCTCAAGAGGCAGGTCAGGTGGTCTGGTATTCCCATCTCTTTCAGAATTTTCCACAGTTTATTGTGATCCACACAGTCAAAGGCTTTGGCATAGTCAATAAAGCAGAAATAGATGTTTTTCTGGAACTCTCTTGCTTTTTCCATGATCCAGCAGATGTTGGCAATTTGATCTCTGGTTCCTCTGCCTTTTCTAAAACCAGCTTGAACATCAGGAAGTTCACGGTTCACATATTGCTGAGGCCTGGCTTGGAGAATTTTGAGCATTACTTTACTAGCATGTGAGATGAATGCAATTGTGCGGTAGTTTGAGCATTCTTTGGCATTCCCTAGCGCCTCGGGCCACCCCAAACCCCACCGGGCGGGGGTGCTGGGCCGCGTGGTCGTGTAGGCCTGGAGATGTGGGAGTCACGGATTGTGCACCCGCATCCTTCTGTCCTGCACCTCGTGTCCGGGCCAGCTCGATGCACGGCTGGGACAGCAGTCCTGGAGGCAGAGTAGGAAAAGGAGATCACGCCCTCCCCCACCCCCACTCCCTTGTCTTTCTTGACTTCCAGATACGAGGTCCAGCCTTTCTCCAGCTGTAGCCCTGGTTGGTGAATGAGGGGCTGGAGGAGCCCAGGGAGGAGGGGGTGGCCCACCTGGGCTGAATGCCTGTCAGGGGGCGTTAGTGTGACTAAGGATACCCCTGGGTGCTCAGGGATTTTGCCCCTTTTAATTTATGTACAGTGACCTCAGTTCTCAAGGTCGCTCAGATGTAAGTGAGCAAGGCCAGCTGTGAACAGAGGACTCAGAATCATTGCCGCTCACCTTTGCCCAGCCCACGGCGCTGACCATCAGAGGCCTTGTCCTGGGTTTGGCTCTCCCAGCCAGGCCGTGTCCTGGGCCCAAATCCTCTGGGTGTCTTCCTCTCCCTGCTTTAATCCCCAGCCCTCCCTCCCGAGGGCAGAGTTACTGAGCCCATTTTTAGTGGAGGAGACTGAGGCCTGAGAGTCACCTCTCGAGCTGGCCTGTCACAGGGCCGTGAGTGGCCCCACTGTGGGTTCGAGCCCAGGTCGTTCTGACCCAATGGCTGTGCTTTCACAGGAGCCTGCAGAGGTGGCCTCTCAGCCTGGCCTTGGAGGCGAGTCCATGCTGGATGTGGGGCTGTGGGGAGGGGCGCTTCAGGCAGGGGGCTCTGAGGGGGAGAGCACGGGGGTGGTCCCTGAGGGAGCAAGGCTGTAGGGAGGCTGGGTGCGGGAGGTGAGGGGTGCTCCGTGGGGAGGGTGTCTGGACCAGCCCGCACAGGGCTCTGAGTGCAGGGTAAGAAGTCGGGGGTCAGTCACCGCAGGTTGGCGGGGGTCATCGCAGGCCGGGGCTGCAAGGCACGGTCTCCAGGTGATTTTGTCAGAGCCGCAGCACCTCAGCCAGGAGGAGCTTAGCGAGAGTGTTATTCACCCCACCACTCAAGCGTGCACCCCTGCGATGCCACCAGGGATGGGGCCTGCTCCTCCTGTGCACAGAGGGGACTGTGGTGGGTGTCTGCCTCTTCTCAGGGCTGGGCATATTGCCCAGCTTCTCCAAGTGCCTGCCCAGAAGGCAGTGCCCAGAGGGCTCCCAGCCATAGTCCCATTTGATCGTCACTCCAGGGCCTCAGGGTGGTGGAGTGGCCTGCCCAGCACCCCATGTGTGCTAGGACAGACTAAAACCCGTGTTCTCTCAGCTGCCTCACATTCATGCAGCCATTCAACATTCAAAGAATGCCTCCTGGGTTTCAGGTACCGGGGTAAACCTGGTTGACCAGCACCTGTATCCTCTTGGGGTTTATGAACTGGGAAAGGGGTGGAGATGGGCAGAACATTGTAACTGAAGACATAGGGATGAGTATTTATGGGAACACCAAAAGGCACCCACTCTGGAAGGAAGGGGGAACAAATCAAGGCAGGCTTCCTAGAGGAGGTGTCATGACTATGTTCCTGGAATTGGGCCAGGTGATTGGACAGGGAGGCCTGACCAGTAGGCAGCGTGAGCAAAGGTATGCTGGTGCTGGCCCTGTGGCAGAGCAGTGATGTTGGACTGTAAGGCGTGGGGAGGAGCTAGTTGGTCATGAGAGGACAGGAAGCTTACGTTTCAGGGGTCTCCATTGCAGGGGACACTGCAGACATTTTGCATTTGTGATTCTATTGATTTCTATTTCTGGTACTCCCCCTCTCTCTGCTGGGTCAGGCCTGTCTCTTGCCACCCCTCCCACTCCTGCCAGGCCCCATACTTCTTCCCACCCACAGAGCAGCTCTGGCCCCAAGCCCTCAGCTCTCTGGGAAAGTAGCCTGGACCCTGTTTTAGGTCTAGGAGTTGGGTAGTCATTCACTCAACTGTGTCTGAGGGCCATGCCTGGGATGTGGTCTGGGATAGCCACAGTGCCTGGGGGCTTGAGCTGAGGCTGAGACAGGCCCATCAGCTGGACCCAGAGCTGGGCTGGAGTGAGCAAGGTTTCCTTTCTCTCCTATGACGCTGCCCAGGCACAGGGCCACTCCTCCTCCTCTGGTCTCCACGTCAAGGGCCTTCTCCCTGCTCTAGCACGGAAGCTCGGTGAAGGCAGGGCCTGCCCGTTCAACACCGCCAGCTTCATACACTCCCCAGGGCAGGGCTGGGCACCCTGGGAAGGTGGGGACACATGGGCCATGGATCCACTCTTGTCCCTCGGCCTGGGGAGCACCCCAGGGCCTCTCTGACTCATCCTCTCCGGCTCAGGCTATCTCCCCACATGCTCTTGCAGACTGAGCTGGCTTGCCATCCAAGCACAGGCTGCAGGAAGAGTAGGCTTCAGGCTGGCCCCAGCTTTGCCCAAGGTGCCCAGGTGGGTAGGTTCCTGCTCCTCCTGACTTGGCCAAAGACCATACCCCCTGCCCTCTACCTTATGTGGCAAGGATGCTGCTGCCCCCAGGGGAGTGCATACTGGGCCCCCCACCCCCCGCCCACTGCTTCTGTCCCACCAGGCAGGTGCGACCGCTGCAGGGCTCTGAGCCCCTCTAATCCTAGGCCTGCCTTGGCCTTGGTGCCCCGCGCCTGCCAGGAGTCCCCCAGGCTGAGGTTGATAGCAGATGCATCAGACACACGTGCTCCGCACTTAGGGACCAAGAGCCCACAGGACGTCCAGCTGGGGGACAGGGGCTCTGCTTCCCCTGACTCAGGAGGGCTGCATAGCCCGTGATGTTTTCACTTCACCCATCTCCCAGGAGAACTGCGATGAAATCCTGCCTGTTGCAGCGGCCAGCAGCAGCCCAGGCTTTCTAGAAAACTGTACCCCCCCCTCCCACCCAAGCTGACTGTACTTACAATCCAGGCTGCCTGTATCCCTAGGGGCCTGGCAGCCCGGATGCTCAGAAATGCAGGTGAAGAAAGCCTGGTTAGGGCCTAGCACACGCTACTTTTATTAAACGCTGCCCAAACCCTCTTACAGAAGAGGTGCTTGGTGCTGGGGACCATCCACCTCAAGTGAGGCAGGGACTTGAAACCAGAGGGCCTAGAAGGCTCCTCTGGGTCCTGAGTGAAAAACTGGCTCCGGAGGCTGGCGGGGACACAGTGGGGACCCCTGCAGCCAGAGAAAAGGGGGGTGGGGATGCCTTTCCTACGAGTGTTAGAGAGTGCAACTTCAAGGGCAGCAGGCAACGAATGGGCGGGTGGCAGAAAGGAGATTTGGGGCGCTGGGTGGGGCTGCCCCGAAGGCTCGTGAGCTGGTGGAGGCCCCGTCTTCTTCCACCTCTGGCCTCCCCTCCTTGGGCCTCGGAGAGTGTGATCTTTGCGTTCTCCTCCACACAGACACTGCTCTTCACAGTGGACAGAGGCCTTCCAGGCCCGTCTTCCCACTGGATTCCACCAGCAGAGGCGGAGGTTAGATGGCACAGGGCTGGTCCCACCTAAGGCTTGAGGAGTGAGGCCCTGGAGCCCAGAGGCTCTGGTGAGCCGGGAGCTCGCTGGGGTTCCCCCGTCCACGGCGGCCCCACCTCTGCCGTCAGCTCCGCAGCCGGGCAGTGTCCTTGTTCAGGGTAGAGAAGCGGATCAGCTTCAGGCTGGGGGGCTGGGGCTTCCTGTCGTCCCAGAGGTACTCGGGGGACAGCACCTTGGAGGGCTTGTGCGAGAGGAAGCGGCGGTTCAGGTGGCTCTCCTCCTGGCAGGCTGCCATGATGCCGTTGGCCTTGTCTGCCAGGATGCCCATGTGGCAGCCCCTGGTGAACTCATACACCCTGGCCACCCGCCCCCCGAAGACCGCCCTGCCATAGTAGAAGTCCCCCTCGCCATCCGCCACGAAGGCGGTGGAGACAGGCCGGCGCTCATAGGGGAACTGGTGGCGGGGGACGGTGAAGTAGTCCGGGTGGATGGCAGCCACGAGGTCCCCCAAGGTCTCGGGGCCCCATGGGTTCCGGAATGCCATGTCCACGTCCAGGCAGAAGAGGTAGTCCACCTCCCGGTGCGCCCTCTTGGCGATGTGCACACTGATGGCCTCCATCCGGCGCATGGAGGCCTCCTCCCACTGGGAGGGCCCGGGGACTGGGATGACACTGAGGCGGCGGCCAGGGCCCAGTGGGACCTGAGGAATGGCCTGGGGGTCATGAGTGAAGATGTAGTAGTGCACGCGGTACCCCTGCATGAAGAACCGCTCGGCCGACTCCAGGAAGTGCTGGACGAACCGGGTATACCTGCTGGAGAGGAGCCCGTCATGCACCACGGCCTCTGCAGGGCCACTGCCTGGTCCCCGCTCCGGGTGGGCACACCCCGCGGGGCCCAGGGCTAGGCTGGGGTCCCCCTCCCAGCTTCCTGTCTCAAGAAGTCACTCTGGTCTGCCCCTCGTCTGTCAAGTTCCCCTGATCACAGTACCAACCTCTAGGGACCGTCCTAAGAACGATATCTTGATGATATTCACAGGCTGCATGCCCTGACTTTTCCTGAGCACTTACAAGTGCCAGGCAATGTTCTAAGGGATTACCTCCTGGCCTCACAAACTCCCCGCTTTACAGACAAGGACACTGAGGCTCAGAGAGAAAAAAGGAGTTGAGAATTGGGTAAGTGGCTGCACATCAAGGGGAAGTGAGTGGTGCTGGGTGCTGACTGGGCTGGGGGAGAGGGAGCCCCCTGACTCCAGGTGGGCCATTCATTACCTTTAGTCATCGACCCCCCCCTCATTGGGGTCCTTCTCTCAGGAGTCCCAGAAAGGAAAGGCCAGGTGGGGTAAGGGAGGAGGAGGGAAAACAGGGGGCGTCCAGAGAGCAGGCAGGCCCGGGGGTGGAGGAGAGAGGGTCCCCAGGGCAGGGCCAGCTCTCTCTTGACCTGCCTGTGGCCTGAGCATGGACCCTCCATTTCTGGGGGCTTGCCATTCCTTTACACCTGCCTGGATGGTTCAGGGGAAGCAGACGGGATGAGGCGGCAAGGTGTCTCCTGACAAAGGCTCCTGGTGCTCCCTCACTGGGCTGCCTCCCCTCCCCGCTTGCATGCCAGGCCCAGACCGCCTCTTTCCTCCAGGAAGCCCTCTCCCACCATCACACTCTGCTCTGTCGCTTCCCACCTGGCACAGCCTCCCTGGTGCCCGGGCAGGGTCCTGTCTCTCCCCAGACCCCACCCCCACCCCCAGCCGCCTACTCACTTTCCCACAGCAAACGCCGTAAGCCCGATGGTCAGGTTCAGTGGCTGGTAGATGTGATGCAGAAGCTCGGCGTTAAAGGTTCCCTCGGAGACGATGGGCGCCAGCCAGGGTGTGAGTGTCAGTAGCTCTGTGGGCCTGGCAGCAGAGGAGGCCGAGGGGGCTGAGACCCTCCCCTGGGGAAAGCCTCCGTCTCATCTTGGTCCTGCCTCCCACGCTGTGTGACCCTGGGCAGCTTCATCCCTGTCTCTGGGCCACCGTATCCTCAAGTGGGGATGATAATAGCTCCTTCCCAGCGAGGGCAAGAGGACCAGGAGTTACTGCACGTCCAGTGTCTAGAGGAGCCTGGCATTTCTGGGGTCTGCTAAGGGCCTCGGAGATGGGGGTTATCATTCTCATAATTAATAATGGATCAAGCACTGAAGGCACGGTGCTCTGCAGTTTTTTTGGTTTGTTTGTTTGTTTTTGGCTGCGTCGCCTGGCTTGCAGGATCTTAGTTCCCTGACCAGGGAGCGAGTCAGGGTCCTTGGCAGTGAAAGCACAGAGTCCTAGCCACTGGGGCTCCCAGGAATCACTGCTCTGCATTTTGCCAACCTCATTTCATCTGGTCCTCTGCCCTGTCGAGTGGGTATCACTAACCATCCACCTGTATAGAAGCAGCTCAGAGGAGTCGGGTCACCTACCCAAGATTACACAGCTGGTGACCAAGCTGGACTGGAGCCCAGCTCCCAGAGTGTCCGGACCCCGAGGTCAGCTGACACCTGCAGCACCCCAGCTTCTAAATCAGAGCTTTGCCCCCGACCCCCACCCCCTCGAATCTCTCCATCCTGCACCCAGGCCCTAATCAACACCTACTTTTGCTCCAGCAGCTTGGGCTGAGGGTACTGTGACCTGCAACCAAGAAGGGCAAATGGTTAAAGGGATGGCAGCCCCCTGCCCTGGGGCCACAGAGGGCGAAAGGACAGGCTGCTTACTGTGCCACGGGCTGGGATGGCTCCTCCTCGTACTGAAGCTTCATGTTGCTGGTGGGAGAGGCGAGACAGGGCCATCAGTGTCGTTAGTAGAGATGCTCAGCAGGGATGGATGAAGCGGGGACGAAACACCCCCATGGGCCAGGCGCCCCCTCCCCCAGGCTCCCTGGCCCCTCCTCCATGGCTCTGCCCGCTCTCTGGGGGCTGGGCTCCTACAGAGGCCATCCATCCAGGGTCCCGTGTGGCAGGGCGGTGATTCAACCTGGTGCCATTTGTCTCTACAGTCTTTTTCGGCTCTGGAAGAGCCTGGGCACCGTGGAGAAGCTTTGAGAAGCTGCAAAGTGAGCCCAGTTCTGCCTCTTTCTAGCCCAGGAGCTCAGACAGACGAGGCTGCAGGTGAGGCGCCTCCGGCTGGAGAGACCCAGGGCTGGACATCGCACTCTTTGGGGTTTTGTCCCCTCTCCCTTAAAGTGGGGACAATGACAGAGTCACTCCGCAGGGTGGAAGTGAGGCCTGGAGACGGGAAAGGCCTGCTCCTCTGACCCAGGGAGCCAGTCAGAGCCACTTCCAGCAGAGGCCTGAGGCTGCCTGTGAGGCTCGGACCACCTGAGGAGGGTGCCTGCCGCTCACCCGCGTCTCTCCATTCTATCACCCACGGTGGGCTGGCTTCAGCTTCCCGGAGCTGTGCTGGTGCCTCCGGCTACGCTTTGTGTGTGTGGTAAGATATACAAGACGAAGATTTACCACCTTAACCATTTGAAAGCATAGAGTTCCGGGGCATTAGGTACACTCACGGTGCTGTGCAAACATCACCTCCACCCATCTCTAGAGCTTGTTCATCGTCCCCAAATTGAAACTCTCTCCCTGAGATACTGCCTCTCCATCCCTTCTCCCAACCCTTGGTAACTATTATGCTTACTTCCATCTCTGTAAAAAAAATCTTCTGGTTGTTTTTTTTTTTTTTTTTCAATAAGATCTCTATTCATTTTGGCCACGCCATGTGGCATGCAGGATCTTAGTTCCCCGACTTGGAATCGAACCTGTGCCCCCTGCATTGGCATGCAGGTGTTGATTAGGGCCTGGGTGCAGGATGGAGAGATTCTCCCTGCATTGGGAGTATGAAGTCTCAACCATTGAACCACCAGGAAGTCCCATTTCTCTATACTAGAGATCTCTTATAAATGAAACCCTACAGTATTTGTCCTATAGTGATTAGCCTATACTCTGGAAGATATATTTTTTAAACTTGATCCATCAACTTGGCCCTCTGCCTCAGTTTCATACAAACAAGCACATTTCAGGTCCTGCTCAGAAAGTGACGGGACTCTGAGAAGTTGGTCAGAAGTGAGAAGAGGAAAGGGGCCCTCGTCCCACACTCCCGGCCATCGGTGTCTCCCTTCACCTCACCAGCCCCGACACGCTCTGCTCTGGCCACATTAAAGAGTCAGACATAAGAACACCAAAGCACAGATGAGCCAGAGCCAAAATAAAAACAGGAACTTCATGTTTCCAGACCTCTGAAGGCAATAACATTGAAAGAAGAAATCCAAATGAACAGAGAGGAAGGTGTGACCATTTAAAACTAACAAAAAACCTCCAACTGTAATCTGTTTAAAAAACTCAGACTGCAAATAATTTTTAAAAAACTGCAAATAATTAGAAAAAAAAAAGCACCGAGTACTTTCAGCCAAAGGTGGTGATACAGGACCCACCAACAGGCCAAGCGGGGAGGTGGTGGAGCAGGCAGGTCACCAGAGAGGAAATTCAGTAAATGGGGAGGCGTGGGGCGATGAGGGCCGTGGTCAAAGGAGTGAAATTCAAACCACAGTGCATTTCCCGTCTCTCAAATCAGCAAGGTTTTAGTTTTTGTTTTTCATGACACCTAATACTTGCAGATACCAAAGCAACATTTCATGCAAAGATGGGCTCGATAAAGGACAGAAATGGTATGGACCTAACAGAAGCAGAAGATATTAAGAAGAGATGGCAAGAATACACAGAAGAACTGTACAAAAAAGATCTTCACGACCCAGATAATCACGATGGTGTGATCACTGACCTAGAGCCAGACATCCTGGAATGTGAAGTCAAGTGGGCCTTAGAAAGCATCACTACGAACAAAGCTAGTGGAGGTGATGGAATTCCAGTTGAGCTATTCCAAATCCTGAAAGATGATGCTGTGAAAGCACTGCACTCAATATGCCAACAAATTTGGAAAACTCAGCAGTGGCCACAGGACTGGAAAAGGTCAGTTTTCATTCCAATCCCAAAGAAAGGCAATGCCAAAGAATGCTCAAAATACCACACAATTGCACTCATCTCACACGCTAGTAAAGTAATGCTCAAAATTCTCCAAGCCAGGCTTCAGCAATATGTGATCCGTGAACTTCCTGATGTTCAAGCTGGTTTTAGAAAAGGCAGAGGAACCAGAGATCAAATTGCCAACATCCGCTGGATCATGGAAAAAGCAAGAGAGTTCCAGAAAAGCATCTATTTCTGCTTTATTGACTATGCCAAAGCCTTTGACTGTGTGGATCACAATAAACTGTGGAAAATTCTGAAAGAGATGGGAATACCAGACCACCTGACCTGCCTCTTGAGAAATTTGTATGCAGGTCAGGAAGCAACAGTTAGAACTGGACATGGAACAACAGACTGGTTCCAAATAGGAAAAGGAGTTCGTCAAGGCTGTATACTGTCACCCTGTTTATTTAACTTATATGCAGATTACATCATGAGAAACGCTGGACTGGAAGAAACACAAGCTGGAATCAAGATTGCCGGGAGAAATATCAATAACCTCAGATATGCAGATGACACCACCCTTACGGCAGAAAGTGAAGAAGAATTAAAGAGCCCTTTGAAGGAGATGAGTGAAAAAGTTGGCTTAAAGCTCCACATTCAGAAAACGAAGATCATGGCATCTGGTCCCATCACGTCATGGGAAATAGATGGGGAAACAGTGGAAACAGTGTCAGACTTTATTTTTCTGGGCTCCAAAATCACTGCAGATGGTGACTGCAGCCATGAAATTAAAAGACGCCTACTCCTTGGAAGAAAAGTTATGACCAACCTAGATAGCATATTCAAAAGCAGAGACATTACTTTGCCAACAAAGGTTTGTCTAGTCAAGGCTATGGTTTTCCCTGTGGTCATGTATGGATGTGAGAGTTGGACTGTGAAGAAGGCTGAGTGCCAAAGAATTGATGCTTTTGAACTGTGGTGTTGAAGACTCTTGAGAGTCCCTTGGACTGCAAGGAGATCCAACCAGTCCATTCTGAAGGAGATCAGCCCTGGGATTTCTTTGGAAGGAATGATGCTAAAGCTGAAACTCCAGTAGTTTGGCCACCTCATGCAAAGAGTTGACCCATTGGAAAAGACTCTGATGCTGGGAGGGATTGGGGGCAGGAGGAGAAGGGGACGACAGAGGATGAGATGGCTGGATGGCATCACTGACTCGATGGATGTGAATCTGAGTGAACTCCGGGAGTTGGTGATGGACAGGGAGGCCTGGCGTGCTGGGATTCATGGGGTCGCAAAGAGTCGGACACGACTGAGCAACTGATCTGATCTGAATACCTGCAGCCCCAGCCCAGGCGCAGTGCAGCTGCTGGGGTGGGGGAGGGTGGGGAGGTGTATCTGTGTTTGCCGCGGTCCCCCGTGGGGCAGGGTGGGGAGGTGTATCTGTGTTTGCTGCGTCCCCCTGGAGAGCTTCCAGGGGCTTCAGGTCATGTTTTGGTAAAGAACCCGCCTGCCAATGCAGGAGACGCGAAGGATGCAGGTTGGATCCCTGGGTCCAAACAAAACCCCTCATGTCCTATTGGCCTGAATCACTCTGACTCAGGGTCAGGAAGATCCCCTGGAAGAGGAAATGGCAACCCACTCCAGTATTCTTGCCTGGGAAATCCCATGGGCAGAGGAGCCTGGCGGGCTGCAGTCCATGGGGTCATGAAGAGTTGGACACGGCTGAAGCGACTAAGCAGGCAGCCTGGAGAGCAGCCTGATGAGATGGATGAAGACCCTGGCCATATCCTTTGGCCCAGGAACATACCAAATAAAAGGATTTCTAAGATGGAAAAAGCTGGGACTTCCCAGGTGGCCCAGTGGCTTATACTCCATGCTCCCAAAGCAGAGACCTGGGATTCAATCTCTGGTCAGGGAACTAGATCCCATGTGCCACCCACAACTAAAGATCCTGCATGCTGAGAGGAAGATGAGAGGTCCTGCGTGCTGCAACTAAGACCCAGCATAGGCAAATAAATTAATTTTTAAAAAAAGATGAAGAACGCTTTATATCCAGAGTTGCTCATTACAAACTAACTTAGAAGCTGGTAAACCAGAAACAACCTAAATGCCCCACAGCTGTTGGTGGAAAAAGGAGATGGTTTAAGAATTAGGGCCCAGCCCCTGGGTGGAGTAAAATGACGGTGACCAGATGCCGAAAAATGTAGCCAATTCTGGGGAAATACGATAAGAACTGCAAAAACATTCTGGTCACAGCTATTTCCAACAGCAAGCGTACTTTCTGCTTTCAGAACAATCTGAATAGAAAGTGCAGCAATCAACAAGCCGACCATGGAATCAGAGTGCGATTCATGCCCCTGGACACAAGAGGGTTTTTGTTTTCTTTTGTCTTTTCTGTTGTCCTGCCTAATTTACTACATTCTGTTTATAATAGTGAAACACACCTTACTGTTAATTAGTCGTCTATGATCCAGATTTTAAACTTTCCTTTCGGTGTCATGAAAACCAGAAGACCACGGGGCCAAATGCCACATTGAGACTGTCCCAAATCATCTTTATCACTCTGAACTGTCCAAATGTCAGATCTGTTATCTGAGGGAGACTGGCCACGTGTGCATTTGTCCTTCGAATTCACAGAGAGCACAACATTGAGCAAAAAGGTCAAGTCCTGAAATCATTCTTTCCTGAGCACCTTCTATATACCAGGTGCAGCACCAGGATATTTACAGGCATCATCACACCCCAAACCCTATCCTCCCATTTTACAGATACAGCAAGTGAGGCTCTGAGCTATGCAACACGCTCAAAGTCACACCGTGGAGAGGGCACTGCAAGGATACCTGAAGACGGAAACAGGGAACTTCCACATTCGTGGCTCAGAATCATGAGTTTAGGACCTAAGAACCTACAAAGTGACCTGAAAAGCCTTCCCATCTTCCGTATTCTGGGGGCCCCTAAGTCTGCCTGCCCCATACTTACAAGATCTCTGGGCAGGGGAGATAATAGGGGATGTAGGAGACCAGCAGCCAGTTCTCGACATACATCCTAGGAAGGAAATATATGTGTTGACTTGATTTTTAAGCTGAGGCTGAGAAGTCACGTTGGTGCATGTTAGTGGAAATGCAGGTCCCCAGTGGCGCACCTGGGGTCCCCCCCTCCCCCACCCTCCACCTATTAGTCCTTGGGTCTGGCTGACCTCAGAGGACAAAGCCTCCTGGCCTTCTGCAGTGAGTCATTATACAGCTATGCAGCCATTCATTCCTGGGGGAGGAATATTCTTGACACCAGTCCCACAAGGGACTGGTGGTGTGGGGGAACCCCCAGAGCTTTGCGGAAAGGACACACGGGGTGAATTCTGGAGCATAGACAGGAGTTCCTCATTAACACAGCTAAAAGAATAGTCCAGGCAGAGGCAAGAGTTAGGTGTAGAGGCCGGGAGGTCAGTGCAAAGGAAAACCCGTAAGCCAGGCTGGGTCAGTCGTACTGGGGCTGGTGGGGAGGGACAGGTGTGCCTAGAGAAGAGGGTGGGACCTGGAAATCCTGGGAAGGGGTCCAGGTTTGGGGGTTGAGATGCTGAGAGAGGGAGGAGTCTGGGGTGGGGACAGAGGGCTGCAAGGGGCATGCTCACCACAGAGAGCAGAGGGTGATGCCCAGCAGCAGGCAGAATCCCAGGCCCAGGGCCAGTCTCAGGCAGTGCATCGCTGGGGGCAGCCTCTGAGCCTGGGCACCTGCAGAGACCGAGTGGGTCTTGGTGAATCGGCCCACCTCTCTCAGGGGTGTCAGGCTCAGAGTCCAGGTCTCCGGGGTCGGGGAATACCTGCAAAGGGATGCTCCTTATCCACAGGACACTGACCGCTGCTCTGCCCTCCCCTGGGCACCACCATCAAGGGGAATGTGGAGTCCAGGCGTCGTCCTGTCCAGCTGGACCCCAGGCCCAGATTTGGCAGTTCCAGGGGACAGAGGCTCAGGATTCAGCCAAAGCCTGCTGCTGTGCCTTGGGAGAGGCACTGGGCCGGAAAGGCGACTAGCCGCCCCCACTGCCTTGGCTCGCATGTCTCCCTCCTGAAACCTTCCATGATGAGCCGGCCTTCCTAGCGACTAGGGCCAGAGGACATGGAGCCTTAAGGATTCTGGGGGAAACAGCCGGGTCGCCGGAAATCCAGCCCGGAGCCGCAGCCGGCACCGCGGGGGCACACGCGGCCTGGGGAAGGGGGTTGCTGGGCAGAGATGGGTGGCGGCGATCTCCCTGGCAGGGGGTGGGGGCCAGGGGTGGCAGCCGACTGTTCCTCCGTTCCTCCGGGAGGCAGAGCTCTCCCGGGAGCACGTTTCACCTCTCACCGGCTCGGCGCCAACCTTGGGCAAGGCACTCTTCTCCGCGGTCCATCACAGCCTGGTGGTGGGGGCGGGGGTGGGGTGGTCCTCCTCAGCTATAGTAGGGGTTGGTGCGGGGGACAAGACGCAGTACGCGCCGCTCCGGACACGAGGGGAGGGCTGTGAAAGCGCTAGGCCCAGTCCGGGCCACAGGGAGCGCGGGACACCCCTGCGTCCGCCCGAGGTCAGAGCGAGGTCCCCAGGCAGGAGCTTCGGGGCTTTGGTCCCGCTCACTCCGTGGCCTCTGGCAAGCCCGCTGGAGCTCTCGCTCCCTCTGCGGACCTCGGCTTCCCCACCCGGGCTTGGGGAGCCAGTTCCTCCAAAGGCTCCACCTGACGCGTCGGCTCCGCTAGATCGTGGGGCGCGCCGCCGACGCAGAGCCCGGCCCGCACTCCGGCCGCCCCAGCCGGTGACCTGCACCCCGGAGCCCGGGGCCCGCACGCGAGCGCCTCCACTTCCGCCTGCCACTGCGGGCCGCAGCCAGATCCGTGGCGCGGCGGACGGAGCGCGACTGTCCCTGCCGCCTGCAGACTCACCTCTTGAGGCCGGACCGAGGTGGGGACGAACGGAGGGGCGCAGCTGGGCCCGGAAATCAGGTACGCGGCTGGCCGGGGCGCCTCAGGCAGTGCGGTGGGCGGGGCCGGACGCAGCCGGTGGGCGGGCCCGGGCGGGCTCGAGGGGGGCGGGGAAAGGAGCCTCTCGCCCCGCCCACCGGCTGATGCTCATCCCACACGGCCTCGACCCGCCCACCAGCTGCAGCCCCCGCCCCCTAGAGGTCCCCCTGGGGCTCTACACTCTGCGGGCCACGTGGGCCACGCGGGCCACGCCTCCAAGGCGGAAGACCCATCTTAGGTGAGAGGAGCGTGGGTCAGGGAGCTCCGGGATGGGGGCGCGATGCGCGCTTGAGAAGTCAGGGATCCGATTTGGGGAGAAAACTTTATTGTTTTTAGGAGAGCGTTGAAACAATCACTGGAAGGGAAAACCAGAAGGACGTCGTCCTTACTTTCTGGCTTGGGATCATCACTCTTGCTTAGGAGCCCTGAGCCTGGCACGCCGGCCTGGAGACCGTGAGCAGCTCTCGGAATCCCTCGGAGCCTCTGCCTCCTCTCTGAACGGAATTAGCCGTACTTTCCTCCAGAGGTTGTACTGACCCTGGTTCATCCTAGGGAGTCCAGGAGCCCCAGGAGAACTGTCTTAGATATCTACAAGGGTAGGCCAAGGGAAGAGATAGTGGACCTCAAAGGCAGAGGGGTGGTCAGGGAGGGAGCATTCAGAGAGACAGAAAGGAAGGCACCCTGTTTGTAAAGAAGGGAGCCCTAACAAGGGCCAGTGACGAACAGAGTCAAGGGATTAGATCTGGTAGACAGAGTGCCTGAACAACTGTGGACAGAGGTTTCTAACACTGTGCAGGAGGTGGTGACCAAAACCATCGCAAAGAAAAAGAAATGCAAGAAGACAAAGGGGTTTGTCTGAGGCGGCTTTACAAATAACTTAGAGAA
The DNA here is from genome assembly GCF_003369695.1 of Bos indicus x Bos taurus. NCBI lineage: Eukaryota > Metazoa > Chordata > Mammalia > Artiodactyla > Bovidae > Bos > Bos indicus x Bos taurus. Next base: position 102,254,350 of record NC_040086.1, read on the forward strand.
GAAGAAAAGGAGGAAATGTACCCCTCTATATTCAGTTGGGTATGTCTTTTCTAGCGAAAGGCAAGGGAGAAACGGAGAGATACACCCAACTGAATGTAGAGTTCAAGAGAATAGCAAGGAGAGATACGAAAGCCTTCTTAAGTAAACAGTGCAAAGAAATAGAGGAAAACAATAGAATGGGAAAGACTAGAGCTCTCTTCAAGAAAATTGGAGATACCAAAGGAACATTTCAGGCAAGGATGGGCATGGTGAATGACAGAAACTGTAGGGACCTACCAGAAGCAGAAGGGATTAAAAAGAGGTGGCAAGAATACACAGAAGAACTATACAAAAAAAGTTTTAATGACCTGGATAACCATGATGGTGGTCACTCACTTAGAGCCAGACATCCTGGAGTGTGAAGTCAAGTTTGCCTTTGGAAACATTATGACAGACAGAGCTAGCGGAGGTGATGTGGAATTCCAATTGAGCTAGTTCAGATCCTAAAAGATGCTGCTGTTAAACTGCTGCATTCAGTATGCCAGCAAATTTGGAAAACTCAGCAGTGGCCACGGGACTAGAAAAGGACAGTTTTCATTCCAATCCCCAAAAATGTTCAAACTACCATACAACTGCGCTCATTTCACAAGCTAACAAGGTAATGTTCAAAATCCTGCAAGGAAGGCTTTAGCAGTAAGTGAACTGAGAATTTCCAGATGTACAAGCTGGATTTAGAAAAGGCAGAGGAACCAGAGATCAAATTGCCAATATCCACTGGATCAGAGAGAAAGCAAGGGAATTCCAGAAAAACATCTACTTCTGCTTCATTGACTATGCTAAAGCCTTTGACTGTGTGGATCACAACAGACTGTGGAAAATTCTTGAAGAGATGGGAATACCAGACTACCTTATCTATCTCCTGAGAAACCTGTATGCAGGTCAAGAAGCAACAGTTAGAACATGGAACAACAGACTGGTTCAAAACTGAGAAAGGAGTACGTCTAGGCTGTGTATTCACCCTGCTTATTTAACTTATATGCAGAGTACATCATGAGAAATACTGGGCTGGATGAAGCATGAGCTGGAATCAAGATTTGGGGGGGGAAATAACAGCCTCAAGATATGCAGATGATACTACTCTAATGGCAAACAGTGAAGAGGAACTAAAGAGCCTCTTGAGAAGGATGAAAGAGGAGAGTGAAAAAGCTGGCTTAAAATTCAGTATTCAAAAAATGAAGATCATGGCATCCAGTGCTATCACTTCATGGCAAATAGATGGGAAAAAATTGAAACAGTGACAGACTTTATTTTCTTGGGCTCCAAAATGACTGCGGATGGTGACTGCAGCCATGAAATTAAAAGACGCTCCTTGGAAGAAAAGCTATGACAAATCTAGACAGTGTATTAAAAAGCAGAGACATCACTTTGCCAAAAAGGTCCATATAGTCAAAGCTATGGTTTTTCCAGTGGTCATGTATGGATGTCAGAGTTGGACCATAAAGAAGGCTGAGCACTGAAGAGTTGTTGCTTTTGAACTGGGTGCTGGAGAAGACTCTTGAGAGTCCCTTGGACAGCAAGGAGATCAAACCAGTCAATCGTAAAGGAAATCAGTCTTGAATATTCATTAGGAGGACTGATGCTGAAGCTGAAGCTCCAAAACTTTGGCTACCTGATTCTAGGAACTGACTCATTGGAAAAGACCCTGATGCTGGGAAAGATTGAAGGTGGAAGGAAAAGGGGACGACAGAGGATGAGATGGTTGGATGGCATCACCGACTCAATGGAGATGAATTTGAACAAGCTTTGGGAGTTGGTGATGGACAGGGAAGCCTGGTGTGCTGCAGTCCATGGGGTTGCAAAGAGTCAGACACGACTGAGCAACTAACATAAGTTATGGGATATCTATGCAGAGAAATAGCATCAGAGACAAATAACAACTGTGGCTCAGAGAGGTTATAGTGAGACAGGAAGGGAACAGGGCACAACCTTTAAAAGGATGACATAGTTTGAGGACATGACCTAAATTGGTTAGAATCAATTAGGTCCATGATGGTAGACTCAACTCGCACTTGATCTTGAGTCTCAGTATACAGCTCATTATAATATCCCAAGTGGCTTGAATATGACCCTGATCCTGGGAAAGATTGAAGGCGGGAGGAGAAGGGGATGACAGAGGATGAGATGGTTGGATGGCATCACCAACCCAGTGGACATGAGTTTGAGTAAGCTCTGGGAGTTGGTGATGGACAGGGAGGCCTGGCATGCTGCAGTCCATGGGGTTGCAAAGAGTCAGACACGACAGAATGACTGGACTGAGCTGAACTGAGGAGGCGTGACCATAAATGTCAAAAAGTGGGTGGTGACCCAATTTCTGAAAATCTCCACCACTTCCGTAAAACAGCTATAATACTTCTCCCACTCATTCAGTTCAGTTCAGTCGCTCAGGAGTGTCAGACTGCTTCCCCATGGACTGCAGCACGCCATGTCTCCCTGTCCGCCACAAGCTCCCAGAGCTTGCTCAAACTCATGTCCCACTCATTAGCCTGTGTAATCACCCACCCCTATAAAAACTGATGACTCTGCATCCTGCTTCCTCTCGTGCCTCTCCAGATGATGCGCATTCGGTCTATGAAGTGTGTTTCTTCCTTGAATAAACCTTGTTTCACTTTACCATGGCTCGCTGTTGAATTCTTTCCTTCAAGAAGCCAAGAACTGCCACTTGGCTCTCCCAGGTACTGAGATGTGACCTGGTGTGTGACCATCCTCTCTCGCCCCCACTCTCTTCCCTGCAACTATAGGTTTGTCAGGGTCACGATGATGCAGTTTGAGGTTGCAAATGCAGATCCGTGTGGCACCGGGCACAACATCCTTTGTGGGTGCCTTTGCCTGGGTCCCTGGGCTTTCCCTTGAGGGTCACAGGTTCCTGTAGGGCAGGCTTGTTTCCCCAGAGTCTGCAGGGGCCTGGCACAGGCCAGGGAGCTGGTGACTACTGACTTAAAGATTGTGCTTCCATTTTTAGCTGCAAACAACTGGTTCGCTGGGACCTGATCTGGGACCAGTCGACTGGGTTGTCTCACTCAGAGGTTTTCAAAGTTCTCCGGTGTGCCTTCCAGGCATTGGTCTCTGCCTGGTCATTGAGGTGAGCCAGATGCGCAGATGCAGCCCTGGGGCCCTGGCACGCAGGCCAGCATTCCATCAACAGCCAAACCAGCATTCTTTGTTTTCCCTGTTCCCCCTTCCCCCTGCTGCTATAAATCCAGCCCAAAGACAGCCTCAGGGCTGGCCTGGAAGAAGCTGGGTGAAAGGGTGAGGGAAGATAAAAGGTCCTGGACTCTCCTTCTGGTGGGTGACTCTGCAATAGGACTCCGACACCTCTCCCCACTTCCAATGTTCATATTCACCCTTCCAGTGAGTGAATGAATATTCATGGGAAGGACTGATGCTGAAGCTGAAACTCCAATGCTTTGGCCACCTGATGCGAAGAACTGACTCACTGGAAAAGACACTGATGCTGGGAAAGATTGAAGGCAGGAGGAGAAGGGGGCAACAGAGGATGAGAAGGTTGGATGATATCACTGACTCGACAGACATGAGTTTGAGCAAGCTCCGGGAGTTGGTGATGGACAGGAAAGCCTGGCATACTGCAGTTCATGGTGTCACAAAGAGTCGGACACGACTGAGCGACTAAACTGAACTGACCCATCCCCCCTTCAACTGGGTTTATCTACTTCTAGAAACCAGAGGAAATGGCTCGAGACATATAAATTGCTCATATACATCACTGTTCATCTCTGTAGGGGAACCGCAGGGGTGGGCAGGATGGTCTGGTATCACGGCAGTGGGAACATTCAGAGGCACCCACAGTCCTCACCGCTGCTCCGGGGGCTGTGGCCGAATTGGAAGAGCTGGGACTTTCATGTAAAATAGAAACCGTTAGAGGGACTTCCCTGGTGGTCCAGTGGTTAAGACTTTGCCGCTCAGTGCAGACACATGGCTTTGAGCCTTGGTCAAGGGGCTGAGATCCCACATGCTGGAACTGAGACCCCGTGCAGCCAAATAAATAAAATATTTTAAAAAAGATTCCTTGTGCTTTGTGGCCAAAAAGTCAAAACATAAAACAAAAGCAATATTGTAAAAAATTCAATAAAGACTTTAAAACCGGTCCATATTAAAAAAAAAATCTTAAGAAAGCATCAGAGGGCAGCTCTTCGAGGAAGAGCCAGTGTTTCGTGGACCGTGTGTGTGCATGCACACACGTGTGTGTGTGTGTGTGTGTGTACTGTTTCAGATGTGAAGTGTGCCCCAGGTGGGGCTGGGCTAGGGAGCAGGCCACTGAGGTATTCCAGGTCCTGGGGTTCTGACAGCCCTGCTCGGGTGTCCCCCAGGTGGAGGCCAAGCCGGCCAGGGGGAAGGAGACGCACGGGAGGGCAAGCTTGTGTCTTTGGAGCAGAGGATGCACGCCTGCTCTGCACGCCAAGTCACCTCATTTGTGGGTGACTCTGGGTGACTCCATGGACTGTAGCCCGCCAGGCAGGCAGTCCCTGGGATTCTCCAGGCAGGAATACTGGAGCGGGTTGCCATGCTCTTCTCCAGGGGATCGTCCCGAACCACACTGAACCTGCGTCTCTTATGTCTCTTGCATTGACAGGTAAGTTCTTTACCACTAGTGCCCCCTGGAAGCCCCAAGGGCTGCTTTAACCCCAGGGCTCCTACTCACAGGCCAGGGAGGGATTTAGCATCTCATTGTCCACTTAGAACAAAGGGGCACCGTGGTGCCCAGCTCAGAGGCTCTTGTACAGATGATGGAGGTCTGCCCTCAAGCTCCGGGCCCACGTGAATGCAGCTAGAGGATCAATGAACCTTTGTCCCGGGGCCTCGTCAGGCAGTGATCTCACCCAGCCAGCTTCTCGGAGCCAGGCAGGCTCTAGGATCACTTCACAGCCTGGCCCCAGCAGCTCTTGGGCAAGCCCTCTTCCCCTGTGGAGGCTGGGGTCCTACTGGGCTGATCAGATCTTCAGCCCTGGCCTCCTGTATGTGATCTTCAGGGCCTGGCAGGAGCGGGGAGGTGTCTGGAGGACCCCGTGTGACAGAGGGGAGGCAGACACTGTGCTGGGGTTCCCAGCTGTCAAAGTGCCTGGTGTGTCTGCATGGCAGGGGCGGTGGGAGCGGGGCTGGACCAGGGCGGCGTCCATCCTCACGCTCCCAGAGTGACTTTGGAGCTGTCCCTTGCCTCCCTGAGCTTTGGTCTCCTTGCAGCCTTGTTTACACACGGGGGTGGTGCCCGCTCCCAGGCTGGACAGAATGAGATCAGCAAGCCGAGCAGGCGGCAGGCCGCAGCAGGCCCAACAACGGGACTTAACAGGTTGAGAACAGAGGAGGGTGCGGCGACCTGCTGCACAGGCTAGAGGGCTTGGATTTGGGAAACCTGGGGTGGAGATGCTGCTGTTGTGCTCACGCAGTCCACCTGAACGCACCTGTAGCTGGGGAACCGGTCCCCGAGAGGCCGACAGCGTCTGCCTGGAACACCTGTGTCCTTCCTCTCAGCCTCGGGGAGCGTCCTGCAAATCAGTGCCAGCCTGCAGTGAGGAGTGTTAATATCCTGGGGATAACCCTCCATCTGTGGGGGACAGAGCCAGTCCCTTTGGGACCTGATTGCTCAACTAGACTGAACTGATGCCCACCACAGGGCTCCCTCCTCCAGGCCCCCTACCCCAGTCCACCCCCAGGCTTCCTGGGTTCACTTGCAAGCAAACGACTTGCCCCCAAGTCCCAGTTGCTCTGCCGCAGCTCCACACTTTGAGCAGTGGACAGGTGGGCTTCCTCACCTATAAGAAAGGGACAAAAGGCCCGCATCACCGAGGCCCCCGAGGGGACGCAGGCCGTGAAAATGCAAACCGAGGCAGAGAACCGTGCCAGGTGGCCACAGAGTGGAAACCAAACCCGGCCAAAGAAACACAAGGCCAAGGAAGGAATTTGGGTGATGGGTAGGCCCTGAGAAGTGGAAGAGACAGGAACAAAGATGGAATGGAGGTTCCCAAACAGAAAGATTTCAGAATCAGAGGATCAAAGGGCCCTTTGGAAAATTAGGGGGACCTGAAAGATGTTTGTTGAAATGCTCTTATTGGTTAGAAAAAATGTGTCACAAATATGCAGTTAATTCTAGATTTATTCTTTGCTGGTTCTGGGAGTCAGGAGAATGGAGACTTTCCAGCTGTCCTTCCAGCACTGAAACTCCTTCACCTGTGCTGTGCTGACCTCCTGGACCTTCTTCACATAATGCTGCCTATTCCTGGGGGCAGGACTGCAGGAGGTGCCCCTGAGGAGGGACATCATGGACCCTGGGCCCTGCAGGACCACTCTGAGCCTGGCAGGGTCTCTGAACACATTCTAGGCTTTGGGCAAGAGATCCACATGTCATTTTTCGAGTAATTCTCCCAATAACCCATCAGGCAGGCCATTTCACAGATGGGAAAACTGAGTCTCAGAGTTTTGTCTGAGGTCACCAGCTAGAACGAGGCTGAGCTGGATCTAGGATCCCTGCCTCCCTGGCTTTGGACCCTGTGCTCTTCACTAGCCACTGTCCCAGGCTGTGGCCTCTTGGAGCTCTGGAGTCCTGGCTTCCCTGGGGGCCGCACCCTCCCAGCCTCAGCCCTTTCTGAACTAGAGGGGTGTGAGGCAAAGCTAATCTCTTTGTCTGGGGCTGGGAATGACGGCTGGGGAATGGCCACCAGCCCTGGGCACTGTGGGCTCTCCCAGTACCTGGACCAGCCTATCCCCACCAGAGGACGAGGTTCCTCTCTTGGCACCGGGACCAATGGCTCAGGGAATGTCAGAGCCCAGGGGTCCCTCCTGTAGCATCTGGATGCAGCATTAATGTCAGGTGGGCCCTGCGGGGTCTGACAGGCACTGGGTTCAAATCCTGGCTCTGCCACTCCGTAGGGCACAGAGGGGGCGAGTCTCTTTCAACTTCAGTTTCTCCATCAGCTTATGGCACAATTCTACCCTACCTGTGTTGGGGGCCAGAGGTGGGAGGCAGGGAGGGATGGTGAGCCTCCCTTCCTCCTTTCCTTTCCAAACCACCAAACCTGCTGCCCCAAGCTCCCTGGAGTGTGCCCCACCCACCCGTCTCTCTGTGCACTTGGTAGGCAGCATTTCCCTTTCCAAGGGCACTGGGTGGTCAGAGTCTTTCTGGCGGTGTAGATCCAAGGAGTTCACAGACGGATGGGGCCGGAGCCTGGGGGTGGGGCAGGGGTGTGTTGGGGGCGAGGCTTGCTTGGGGGCCTGGGGAGGTGCTGGGACTGGAAGGGGGTCAGGGCAGGGAGCAGAGAATGAGAGAAGGGCAGGGTGGAGCCTAGAACAGGCTGGGGCAGGTGTGGTTGGTGCCCTCCTCCGTCTCCATTCCTAGCTCCTCCCCCTCCTGCCTCCCTAAGGTCTCAGCCCCGAGAGTCTGCACCCCTGAGAGTCTGTACCCCCGGTTTCCTAGACAGGGATCAAAGTTGACACCGCCGACATGGAAAACTGCAGCCGACACCTGAAATCCCTTTACATTAGGAAAAAGAGACTCCGCTTCTGCAGATCCGGGGTAAATAAAAATTTATGGGTGAGGATGTTCCTTTCCACAGGACAATGGAAGTGAAAAATTGGAATGGCGTCAGGTCCCAAAGCAGGGGGCTCCCCAGAAATTCTGATCTGGGCCACGGGGGACAGAAAGGCGAGAGGATTGATGGACCAGTGTCCAGCCCTGGGGGAGTCAGATTCTGGAAGAGCACACGCCCCAGAATTCCTGCTATGGGTGACACTCTCAGGGGACCCCCACCACCCACACAAACAGAAAGGGCTTGAACCAGATACCCAAGGCAGAAGGACTTGGTTTCCTTGATTCTTAATCTCTTTATAATTCTCTATTTCACTGTAATAAACATTTATTGTCCTCTTAATAAAACAGCTTTAGAAATAAAAAGTAGGGCTGCAGCAAAAGCAGTTCCTAAGAGGGAAGCTCCTGTGATAAAGGCCCGCATCAGGAGACAGGAGAAGCCTCAAATAAACACTGCATGTCAAGGAATGAGAAAGGGAAGAACGAACGAAGCCCGAAGTCTGCAGAAGGAAGAAAACAAAGACCAGAGTGAAAAATAAACGAAATGAAAATAAAAACCCAACAGAAAAGATCAGCGAAACGAAGATCTGGTTCTTTAAATTCGTTTAACAAAAGTTAAACAAAATGAACATTAGCTACACCCAAGAAAAAGAGAGGGGGCTCGAATCAATAAAATCAGAAATGACAGAGAATTGGCAACCAACACCACAGAAGACCATGACACTAGAATTCCTTAGTCGTGAATCTCGGTCCCACTGTGATCCCAACTGTATTATGCTCTCCAAAAACAAACGGAAAAAGCACTGAATAATGTTATTCCACAGAGGAGTGAGAGAGGAATAACTTTAGAATGGTTTTTAATCTTTTTAGAATCATTAAATATACACATTATAAAACACAGAAACGTCAAGGAGAAGACAGTGATCACGCTCAGTGGTGACCCTGGTGAGCGGTGTGACGCACACCTCTCAGCTGCCTCTCTCCTGCTAGCTCTGCCTCTCACATACAGATTCATTCACCTCTGTTTGTGTCTCCTGTTGACATCACATCCGTGTGGTCTTATAGCCGGGATCCTGGATGCAGAGGGTTGGGCCACGTGAGTCTCAGGTAAGACCACCCTGGGGTGTCCCTGCCAGCACCCACTTTAGCAGCTACAGGGCATTCACTGGTCCATGCGGACCACGCCTGGTGGATCCCATCCCGTCTCCGCAGACACGAGTGTTTCTGGTCCCCTGCTATTTCAACCAGCGCATTGATGGAGACTCTCGACAACGCATCCGTGAAAAACTAAGCAAGGGTTCCTGTGGGTGAGGTCCTAGGAGTCGCTCTTCAGGTACACGCCCTTGGGATCCTCCCCACCTGACACCCCCAAGTGCACAGGCACACGTGTGCATGTGGGCACACACACCACGCGAGGGTCCCTGTGGGTGAGGTCCTAGGAGTCGCTCTGCAGGTAAAGGGATGCGCCTCTGGAGCTTTGGGGTCCCACACACGGTTCTCCCAGAGAGGAGTGTCCTTCCACACCGCCCTCCAGGGGGTCTGCTGGGCCTCACACTGTCCCCAGGGCGGGTTGTCACCCAGTGTGATGGTGACGCCGCCGTCTCCACGTTTACGCTCTCGTGTCCTTACTGGGGAGGCTGCTCATCTCTGACGCATACTGACCGTGTGTGTCGCCTCTTGTTGGAGTCCCATGTGTTTGTTATCTCCTTTAAAAACATTGACTTGGCAGAGTTTTCAGGACCACAGAGGTGTTAAGCATTTCCCTGGGACGTGGGGGGCTTCCCTGGTGGCTCAGATGGTAAAGAATCCACCCGAAATGCGGGAGCCCTGGGTTGGATCCCTGGGCTGGGAAGATGCCCCTGGAGGAGGGCATGGCAACTCACTCCACTCTTCTTGCCTGGAGAATCCCGTGGACAGAGGAGCCTGGTGAGCTACAGTCCACAAGGTCACAAAGAGTTGGACATGCCTGAGCGACTAAGCAGATAGCACAGATATGAGGAATGCCGTTCCAGTTTGTGATTTATCTTTCCACTTTCTGCATTTTTTTTTTTTTTTTTTTGGTTTGTTTTTGCCACAGGAACAGTCAGCCGTTTTCCTTATGACTTCTAACTCTGGTGTCACACTCAGTACAGGGATCTCTACCCTGAAGTTATGCACAAATTTACTAACAGTGCTTTAATCCATCTGGGATTTCCCTTGCAAATCAAATGTGCTTTTTTTTTTTTTCAAATAACGACATAAACCAAAAATTAGTCTTTCTTCAAAGATGCAGGAAGACACAAAAAGACATTTACTATATGATTCCATTGATAGGAAATATCTAGAATAGGTAAAGAAACAGATTAGGTGTGGCCAGGGGCTGGAGGAAGGAGGAAAGGAGAGTGAGCGCTTTGGGCACAGGGTTCCCTTTCGGGGGGTGAGATGTTCTCCACCGAGAGAGCAGTGGCGGCCATACAGCATTGTGAAGGTACTTAATGCTCATGAACTGTACGACTCAAAATGATGACGGCTGAAATACTATTATATTTGAATATTCTAAATCATCTAATATAAGAGTGTAGAGAGGAAAAAAAAGAAGCCCCAAGACAAAAAGATGCGAAGAGCTGACTCACTGGAAAAGACCCTGATGCTGGGAAAGATTGAAGGCGGGAGGAGAAGAGGACGACAGAGGATGAGATGCTTGGATGGCATCACCGACTCAGTGAACAAGAGTTTGGGTAAACTCCGGGAGTTGGTGATGGACAGGGAGGCCTGGCCTGCTGCAGTCCACGGGGTCGCAAAGAGTCGGACACGACTGAGCCACTGAACTGAACTGAAGACAAAAAGCCCCATCACGGGGGAGCGGGGAAGAAAAGTCCTGTTTGGGAAGCAGGTGGAAGGTGTGGGCTGGGAGCTGGCCCCGGGGGCGGGTCCCGGGGAGGACCTGAGCGGCCTCCTCGTCTCATTCCGGAGCTGCTAATGGAACCTGTGCTGGTGTCGGCGCCGCTCTGGAGCCGCCAGTAGGGGGAGCGCTCGAGCTGAAGGCGGACGCAGGCTCTGGGGCTGCCTTGACCTTTCTGCCCCTGCACCTGGCTCCTGTCACCTCTGATTCCGGATGGAGCTGACGCTGGAGCTGCAGAGGAGCAGAGACCACCCACACGCCTGCCTTTCTAAAGACAGGACCACATCCCAGAGGTTTCTGGAGAAGCCTCAGCCCCCAAACCCACAACACGACGTTGTCCCCGACGGCAGTCCCCACACAGGTGGTCTGAGGCCAGTCTCTGCTCCCCGTCCGACAGCTGCCGTGGGGGCGCCCCCCTGAGTCCAGCGCCCACCCTGACCTCCTCACCCTCTGGCTCTGCCGTGGGGGCACCCGCTTGAGTCCAGCGCCCACCCCACCCTCCTCACCCTCCGGCTCTGCCTCGTCGAGGTCCGCGTGCTCTAGCTGGGCCAGGAGCCGGGCATGTTGAGCTGTACGTAGGCCACCAGCTGCCTGAGGCAGGGGAAGTCGGGGGGCTGACAGAAGTCCTCTGAGTACTGGTTCAGCCAGGTGCCCAGGATGGAGGAGACAGCACTGGGGGTGGGCGGGCGGGCAGCAGAGTCAGGGCCTGGCCTTTCCTTCCTCTCGGCCCTTCCCTAGCACCCCCTGGGGGCCAGGCTTCTGGGCTCCCCCTGCCCATCTGGACGCCAAGGCCTGGTCAGCAGTGAGGGGCGGGCAGTCTCAGCTGGAGCAAGCCCTCTGTCCACGGTGACCACCTCTCCCTTCTTGGGGAGACTGACTCACTCCTGTCCACCCCCCAGCCCCACTCTGGGCCCCCCACCCCACTCTTGGCCCCCCCACCCCCACTCTGACCTCCCCCCCAACCAAAGGGAACTGCAGGAGGGCAGGCAGGGCCGCGGCTGCTCTGTTCATTGCTCCGGCCTGGCTGCGCTGCACACAGCCGGTGCTGCATACGGATTTGCTGAATGAATGAACCCCAACCAGCACCTTACAGACACCTGAGTGGCCTGGGGCTCTCTTCCAGCCCCCAGTGATCCCTGCTCTGGCTAATCCCAGGAGGGGACCCCAAGATAGGATCTTGAGCTTCCTTTACAAATTGGAAAATGTCTCTGCCCTAGGGCTGGAAGCAGAGAGCTTCTTCATGGGGGGTGGGGAGCAGGGAAGAAAATCTTAGTGTAAACCATTCCATCCCTCAGCAGCCCTTTTCACAAGGCCGGGCACGGGGCTGCATGATCCACACTTATCTGATGGTCCTGACAACCGTATGAGGTCGGGCCTCTTGGTAGCCCAGCTTTCATGTGAACAGACTCAGGCTCAGAGAAGTAAAGTGACATTCCCGAGACACACAGCAGGTAGGTGGGCAGGGAGCCGCTGTGCCAGGGAGGGGTGGGGCGCTCACCTCTTGAACAGCAGCTCCAGGACCTGCTGGGCGGGGGTGAAGGCTCGGTAGGCGCACAGGAAGCTGGTGACATAGGAGAGGTCGCTGGCCTGGAAAGCGGGCACCAGGCGCTTCAGCGGCTTCTCCAAGGGGTCTGCTGTGACCACCCTCTCCCTGAGGGCTCATCCAGGTTCAGGGTGGATCCATTTTTCACACGGGGCTAATCTTCAGACATAGAGGGACAGTTCGAAAAAACAAGCAGTGCAAAAACACTCACATTTCTGTCCTGAAATTCATTTCCAATAAAGGAATTGGCTTGAAGAATCTTACAAAGACGTGAAAACTGACTCGGCGCCTGGCCAAGCCAGGGGCCGGATGGTGGGAGGGGAGGAAGGGAGGTGCCCGGACTCCTTGGGTTGGGACGATGGCCACTCAAGAGGCAAAGCCCTTGGTGGAACCCTGGGTAGATTCCTGGGTGGCTTCTGAACAGGAAGTCTCCCCAGACATCACACCAGCATTGACTTGGGAAGTGAATATGACCAGCCCACCAGCCTTCTGACTCTTCATCAGCCTGCTCCTGCTCTGACATAAGCCCCTTCTCCCCTTCCCTTCCACGCATGCACATGGTGGGGGCAGGGGACACAGGACTGCCCAGGAGGGATCAGAGTGGTGGCCTGCCCTGGTCCTCCCTGTGTCACCTCTGGGTGCCTCCGGGCCAACACCCTGAGGCATCCGGGGTGCAGACGGAGCCAAGGTCTACAGCTTTGAAAAAGGCTTTCAGGACAGGCTTTGCTGAGGCCAGAGCCTCAGACCCTGGTACGCAGCAGAACGTGTTGCTGCCTCCAGCATCTGTAGACAAGTGGGCTGGGCGGGGTGCAGTCTCTAGGATGCAAGAAAAACCTCTGGGCACCTCCAGGACCCCCTGCCATCATTCTGGCATCTCTCCCTTCATCACGCTATAAGCCCAGGCCTGTTGTCAAGAGACTGGAAGCCCCTGCCCCCGTGGCAGAGCTGTCTCAAAACCACAATTGCTGTCTTCTTTTTCTCTTGTCCCCTCCCTAGTGTTCACTCCCCTCTGATCCCTAACAGGGCAGTGAGAGAGAGTGTGAGTGTGGTGAGTGTGTGTGTGAGTGTAGTGAGAGAGAGTGTGTGTGTGCGTGTGCGTGTGTGCGTGCGTGCGTGCTCCAGCATCTGCGTTTGCATGGCAATACCCAGAGGAAACGACCCCAGATGGGAAGGGGCTGGCAGCTCCAGGATCTTAGAGGTTCTCATTCCCAAAGTAAACCCCTCCCCCGGACGGTTGATCCCTGACCTAGGAGGTGGAATCTTCCTAGCTCCTCTGGACTCGGCCCACGTCGTGGCCTCAGGCCAGTTCCTGCCTCTCTGGCCTCAGTTTACCAATTGCCCCATTAGAAGTATTTGGAGGAGATGTTGTTAGCCCAGCTCCTGGCTCCGGGGTGGGTTTGGTGAGGAAGCACTCTGGGCATGCGCGGGCCTCCCACCAACGGCTCGAAGCAGGTGGACCCCGCGCGAGACGCACGCAGGCCGGTGGACGGCGCACGCGCAGACCCCACCTCCCCGCGGGGACGCCCGCCAGTAACGGCCGTCCAAGTGGTGCGCCCAGGGTCCGCATCTCTGCCCCTGGCTCTGAGCCCCCTCATCCAGTTAGGCCTGGGGCCACCCCCACCCGAGCCAGGCAGGGCCACAGGCCCTGGCTGTTTGCTGGGAAGGCCTGGGGACCAGAGAGACACGGAAGGTGTCCCCCGTCCTGGTACCCGGATTCCACCCCACTGTCCCGCCCAGGGCCTGGCCGGGTCCCAGGGAATGGAGCTGGAGACACTGAGTCTGGGCATGGCGGGGTGGGGGGGAGGTCCCCTGCCCCTCCTCCTCTGCACCCTGCCCCTTGTCTGATGGCAGGACACTGGACACAAGTCCAGCACTTTGAGCGCCTTCCTCTTCTTGCTTTAAATCCCAACCCTCTCTCCCCAGGTCAGAGTCGCTGACTCCATCTTCAGTGGAGGAGACTGAGGCTCTGAGAGTCGCCGCAGGAGCTGGCCTGTCACGGGGCCGGGATGTGGCCTTGCTATAGGTTTGAACCCAGGTCATTCTGACCCCCATATCGGTTCTAGCACAGGAGCCTTGGAGATAGCTCTGAACCAGGTTGGTGGAGAGTCTGTCATTTGGGGGGGGGGGCTGTGGGGAGGGGGTGCTGCAGGCAGGGGGCTCTGAGGGGGAGGGCTTGGAAGGGTTCTGGGGGGAGGAAGGCGGTAGGAAGGCTGGGGTGGGGGCGGGGGGTGCTCAAGGGGTAGGGAGGCTGGACCAGACCACACAGGGCTCTGAGTGTGGGGCCGGGGGTCAGAGGTCACCGCGGGTTGTGTGTGGGGACAGGACATGAGGGGGCTGTCCTATAAGATCCGCAGCATGCTAGATTTGGAGGGAGCATGGAGGGCACATTAACTGCCCGCCCCCAAGCATGGGTCTCCAGTGACCTACCAGGAGGAGGAGGCCGCCTCAGTTTCCCCTGCGCACAGTAGGGGCTGTGGTGGTCGTCTGCCTCATCTCAGGGTGGGGCCCGCTGCCCGGAGGGTCCACAGATGGCCTCTTGTCGAGGCGGCCATTCAGCAGAGGTCTGTGCCCAGGGACGTGTGAGTGAGGGGACCGAGGCGTCGCCCTCCCGGTCAGCGTGCAGAGGTCTGTACCCAGGGACGTGTGAGTGAGGGGACCGAGGTGTCGCCCTCCTAGTCAGCGTGAAGCTCTTGTCCGTGTTGTGTTCTCATGTCCAGGCTGACACGGATGATGCAGCGTCGTCCACCTGCCGGATGGAGAGTGACAGTGAGGGGCTGGGCTGCAATCCCCGAGACCCAGCGTTCGTGTGCCCGGGGCTCCACGGACATGTGGGCAGCCAGGTGAGGCTGGAGGCCCCGCGGGGGCCCGAGGTCCCGGAGGATGAAGACGGTGTCGACTCCCAGAACCCATGGATGGCGAGAGCAGCAGAGGCCCTGGACTGTGCGGGGCGCCCCATGCCAGCATCCAGCACTGGGGGCCTCTTGGCCACTTCTGTGGTGTGGAGGGAGAGACTGGTCACCGGAAGGAAGAACTGGGAAAAGCTGTTCGGGGAGGGGGGTGGCATAATCACCTTGTTTTCCTGGGCATCAGGGGACTCGGGGTCACAGCCCACATTGTCGTGACACGCTGCAGAGTGGAGCTGGGCACGTGCTCACGCAGCGCAGGGCAGCGTCCCCATGGCCGAGGTCGGTGCCCTGCCTGAGCTGCTCATGGCCATGGAGTGGGAGCTGTCCCTGGCCCTGGAGTCTGTAGGGGGGACCAGGTGACTGATGGAGGGGCCAGCTCCGCAGGGGTCGCACCCACTGGGTGAGTGGTGCTCTGGGGTGTCCATGGGCACACCCAGGGACCGTGTGACCTGCATCCGGGAAGGTGTGGGGCAGGTGCACAGAGGACAGGGCCTGGGTGGGGGACAGGGCACCATGCTGGTGGGCAGCGCCCCTCGGAAATTCAGCCGGAGCTAGCCTGGTGGACGGGCTCCAGGGCTGGGCCGGCTCTGCCTCTGGCAGCTGTGCCCAAAGTGATGCCTGAGCCAGTGGAGATGGGCGTGGCTTAGGTCTGGAGGGGAAGCCAGAGCGCGCTCTGACGCTGGAGCTGGCCCAAAGGTGAGAAGGCTGTGAGTGGGCCACCGGAGGTCAGGTCGGCCTGTTGAGCAGCAAGTGTCATCTTGGCAGCAGAAGTTCAAGGTGAAGTGTGCTCGGGTGGTCTGGACTGTCTTTTTGGAAACAAAGTGCCCAGTTGGTCTTGGTCTCTTGAGTCTGTAAGTGCTTGGCTTCCCAGCTGAGTGTAGACCCCGGCAGGGCACCCTGTGACTGGCCAGCTCGGGGGGTGATGAGAAGGTGCTGTTGGCAACCTTGAGCCCCTCCAGCTTCATGTGGGGGAGGGTTAAGCTGGCTCCATCCCTGGCCTCACCCCTCTGGTGAAGGTCAGCATCTTCAGGACAAAGTCATGGTGGGCGGTGGAGCCAGCGGCACTGAACACATTGGTGGTGTCCGAGGTCTTCATCTCTGGTGAGGCGGGGCACGGGAGGGTCAGCCGAGCTCTGGAGGGGGCCGCAGGCCGGGGCGAGGGCCAGGCACGGAGTCCGCAAGCAGGTTCAGCTGCGCCACTTGCAGGGTCTTAGTTCCCTGACAAAGGGTTGAACCTGTGCCCTTAGCAGTTAAAGCCTGAGTCCTAACCCCGGGCCACCAGGGAGATCCCTCGGGACTTTTTACATAAGAGGATGTGAGCCGCTTTGACATGTGGTAACAATTGTTAGTTCCAGCTGATTATTTCCTCTTTTCAAATTTATGTGCTTTGCCCTCATGTATTGTTTCTTCTTCCCCAATTAACACAGACTCTATAAAATACCGTAGCACATATCTGGTTGTGGAATCTTGGTCTTTTCCTTCTTTGCTCCCGTCTCTGCCCCGGTGACCGTCTGAATTGCTGCCACAGAGGACGTGCTCCCTGTGTGCACACCAGTGTTCTCATGCGGTTGTGGGGCTCTCTTTGCCTCGTTGCCCTGCATGCTGCTCTTCTGGCCTGGGGGCTAAAGCCTGGGGCATTTTCCATGGCGTGGCTTTTTGGAGCAGCTGGGTTTACATCCTAGAATGTGAAGTCAAGTGGGCCTTAGGAAGCATCACTATGAACAAGCTAGTGGAGGTGATGGAATTCCAGTTGAGCTATTTCAAATCCTAAAAATGGTGCTGTGAAAGTGCTGCACTCAATATGCCAGCAAATTTGGAAAACTCAACAGTGGCCACAGGACTGGAAAAGGTCAGTTTTCATTCCGATTCCAAAGGAAGGCAGTGCCAAAGAATGCTCAACTACCGCACAGTTGCACTCATCTCACACTCTAGTAAAGTAATGCTCCAAATTCACTAAGCCAGGCTTCAACAGAACATGAACTGTGAACTTCCATATGTTCAAGCTGGATTTAGAAAAGGCAGAGGAACCAGAGATCAAATTGCCACCATTTGGTGGATCATGGAAAAAGCAAGAGAGTTCCAGAAAAACATCTATTTCTGCATTATTGACTATGCCAAAGCCTAGACCGTGTGATCACAATAAACTGGAAAATTCTGAAAGAGATGGGAATACCAGACCACCTGACCTGCCTCTTGAGAAACCTGTATGCAGGTCAGGAAGAAATAGTTAGAACTGGTCCTGGAACAACAGACTGGTTCCAAATCAGGAAAGGAGTATGTCAAGGCTGTATATCGATACCCTGTTTATTTAACTTATATGCAGAGTACATCATGAGAAACGCTGGGCTGGATGAAGCACAAGCTGGAATCAAGATTGCTGGGAGAATTATCAATAACCTCAGATATGCAGATGATACCTCCCTTATGGCAGAAAGTGAAGAACTAAAGAGCCTCTTGATGAAAGTGAAAGAGGAGAGTGAAAAAGTTGGCTTAAAGCTCAACATTCAGAAAACTAAGATTATGGCATCTGGTCCGATCACTTCATGGCAAATAGATGGGGAAACAGTGGCTGACTTTATTTTTGGGGGCTCCAAAATCACTGCAGATGGTGACTGCAGCCATGAAATTGAAAGACGCTTGCTCCTTGGAAGGAAAGTTATGACCAACCTAGACAGCATATTAAAAAGCAGAGACATTACTTTGCCAACAAAGGTCCATCTCATCAAGGCTATGGTTTTTCCAGTGGTCATGCATGGATGTGAGAGTTGGACTATAAAGACACCTGAGCGCTAAAGATTTGATGCATTTGAACTGTGGTGTTAGAGAAAACAAATCTTGAGAGTCCCTTGGACTGCAAGGAGACCCAACCAGTCCATCTTAAAGGAGATCAGTCCTGAGTGTTCATTGGAAGGACTGACGTTGAAGCTGAAACTCCAATACTTTGGCCACCTGATTCAAAGAGCTGACTCTTTGAAAAGACCCTGATGCTGGGAAAGACTGAAGGTGGGAGGAGAAGGGGACGATGGAGGATGAGATGGTTGGATGGCATCACCGACTCAATGGAGATGAATTTGAGTAAACTCCGGGAGTTGGTGATGGACAGGGAGGCCTGGCATGCTGCGGTCCATGGGGTCGCGAAGAGTCGGACACAACTGAGCGACTGAAATGAACTGAGCTGGGTTTGTTCAGCAGGACCCCAGCCCTTCTCTGCCCCCAGAGCTCATGAAGCAGCTGGTGAGGAGGAGAGGCTGGCAGATTCCATGCTGCAGTGGGAGTTCTGTGGGAATAATGGGATCACGATGGAATAAAATTTGCCAGTCCCAAGTGAGACAGACAGCAGATAGATGCCTCCAGAGCCAGGAACATGGGAGCGTCCGAGTGTGTGAGCAGACCCTGGGACCAGAGGGGCAGCCTGGGGGCAGAGACAAAGGTCTTCACTGTCGTTTTGTTTTATTATTCACTTAGTTTATATATGTTATATATTTTATTTTTATTTTACATTTTGGCCTCACCATGCCGCTTGTGGGACTTGGTTCCCTGACCGGGGATCAAACCCATGCCCCCTACAGTGAAAACACAAGAGTCCTAAGCACTGGCCTTCCATGGAATTCCCTTTACTGTTTATTTTATAAAGCCTGACTCTCCTGTCTTAGCCCAGGGAATACCACAGTCTACAGTGTGAATACCAGATTCCCCTGGTCATTCAGATCATCTCCAAGGAAGCAGCCTGACCCTCTCCAGAACACACACCAGCCTCACCCCCCAGGAAACAGCTCCAATTGCCCTTTTTTGGGATCGGAATGAAAACGAACCTCTTCCAGTCCTGTGGCCACTGCTGAGTTTTCCAAATTTGCTGGCATATTGAGTGTAGCACCTTCACAGCATCATCTTTTAGGATTTGAAATAGCTCAGCTGGAATTACATCTCCTCCACTAGCTTTGTTTGTAGCAATGCTTCCTAAGGCCCATTTGACTTCACACCCCAGGATGTCTGGCTCTAGATAAGTGACCACACCATCGTGGTTATCCAGGTCATTAAGACTTTTTTTGTATAGTTCTGTGTATTCTTGTACCAGAGATCAAATTGCCAACATCCGCTGGATCATGGAAAAAGCAAGAGAGTTCCAGAAAAACCTCTATTTCTGCTTTATTGACTATGCCAAAGCCTTTGACTGTGTGGATCACAATAAACTGTGGAAAATTCTGAAAGAGATGGGAATACCAGACCACCTGACCTGCCTCTTGAGAAACCTATATGCAGGTCAGGAAGCAACAGTTAAGAACTGGACATGGAACAACAGACTGGTTCCAAATAGGAAAAGGAGTATGTTAAGGCTGTATATTGTCACCCTGTTTATTTAACTTATATGCAGAGTACATCATGAGAAATGCTGGACTGGAAGAAACACAAGCTGGAATCAAGATTGCCGGGAGAAATATCAATAACCTCAGATATGCAGATGACACCACCCTTATGGCAGAAAGTGAAGAGGAACTCAAAAGCCTCTTGATGAAAGTGAAAGTGGAGAGTGAAAAAGTTGGCTTAAAGCTCAACATTCAGAAAACGAAGATCATGGCATCTGGTCCCATCACTTCATGGGAAATAGATGGGGAAACAGTGGAAACAGTGTCAGACTTTATTTCTGGGGGCTCCAAAATCACTGCAGATGGTGACTGCAGCCATGAAATTAAAAGATGCTTACTCCTTGGAAGGAAAGTTATGACCAACCTAGATAGCATATTCAAAAGCAGAGACATTACTTTGCCAACAAAGGTTCGTTCTAGTCAAGGCTATGGTTTTTCCAGTGGTCATGCATGGATGTGAGAGTTGGACTGTGAAGAAAGCTGAGCGCCGAAGAATTGATGCTTTTGAACTGTGGTGTTGGAGAAGACTCTTGAGAGTCCCTTGGACTGCAAGGAGATCCAACCAGTCCATTCTGAAGGAGATCAGCCCTGGGATTTCTTTGGAGGGAATGATGCTAAAGCTGAAACTCCAGTACTTTGGCCACCTCATGCGAAGAGTTGACTCATTGGAAAAGACTCTGATGCTGGGAGGGATTGGGGGCAAGAGGAGAAGGGGATGACAGAGGATGAGATGGCTGGATGGCATC
Source organism: Bos indicus x Bos taurus (assembly GCF_003369695.1). Lineage (NCBI taxonomy): Eukaryota > Metazoa > Chordata > Mammalia > Artiodactyla > Bovidae > Bos > Bos indicus x Bos taurus. The sequence continues at coordinate 102,274,363 of NC_040086.1, forward strand.
ACTGACTTGATGGACGTGAGTCTCAGTGAACTCCCGGAGTTGGTGATGGACAGGGAGGCCTGGTGTGCTGTGATTCATGGGGTCGCAAAGAGTCGGACACGACTGAGCGACTGATCTGATCTGTGTATTCTTGTCACCTCTTTTTAATCTCTTCTGCTTCTGTTAGGTCCGTACAGGTTGTCTTTCATCGTGCCCATCTTTGCCTGAAGTATTCCCTTGGTATCTTTAATTTTCTTGAAGAGATCTCTAGTCTTTCTCATTCTATAGTTTTCCTCTATTTCTTTGCATTGTTCACTTAAGAAGGCTTATCTCTCCTTCCTATTCTCTTGAACTCTGCATTCAGTTGGGTATCTGTCCCTTTCTCCTTTGCCTTTTGCTTCTTAGCTATTTATAAGGCCTCCTTGGACAACCATTTTGCCTTTTTGGGTAACTTTTTCTTAGCCAGTGGGAAAGCAAGCAGCTCAGCCAATGGGAAGCCCTCACCAGCCCTGAACTCGCACTTTCCTCCAATGGATTTTCCTCCAAAGCTCAGTTTCCCAGCTGCCTACTATTCTCTGCAGAGTAACTCTGTTCTCCTGTTTCGCGGACTTGCCTATAGTCTTTGCTGTGGTATGCGTGTCCTGATAGCAATCCTCTTGCCTTTCCTGATGAAACCCACTTTGTTAGTAAAATCACTGTCTGCTTTTCAATAAATTTGGATTCCTTACTCCACTGGCCCTAGTCACCCCAGCCAGGTTCTTTCAAATCCAAGTTTCCCTTCCCTTGTGTATCTGGTAACAGGGAGCACAGGTGGCTGCCAGAAGCCCCGAGTGTCTCCGGAGTTAGCTGCGCCTCTTTCTCACTATCCGCTCATCCATCAGCCCCTCACCCTCTCCTCCTCCCCAAGCCCCTCCCATCTCTCCCGCACCTGATGACCTGGCCAAGCAGTCAATTTCAGGGTGCTTTCCTCTCTCTCCCAGAGGTTCTGCCCACCCGGTAACAGTCCCCCGATTCTACTGGGGGGCACTGCTACCCCTGCTGGCCTCCTGGGGAACCAGACAGACAGCTGGACAGGTATCAGGGGATGGCAGCCCATAGCTAGCCCCGTCGTCCTCTGGGCCTGCTGTGCCTCCACGCCCTTCCCACCAGCCAAGCCCCTGCCCCCTGTCCTGCCCAAGGGGCCCTGATCTGAGCCAACTGCACAAAACCTTCTATAGAACTCTCGGTGTGCCGGACATTTTCTTAAGAGCTTTCCCTGTATTAGCTCATTAATCTTCACCTGATTCTTACCTTTAAAAGGTAACCAAGGCCCAGAGAGAGGAAGTGACCTACACAAAGTAAGTGGTAGAGACATGATTTAGACCCAAAGAACTGGTCCAGAGGCTGCCCTCTAATCCAGTCTACCATGATCCAGCACTTGCTGGAGCCCCAAACCCATTCCTGTCCAAATCGTGGTTCTTAAGAGTTGCTTTAAGCCCTTTCTGCCCTCCTCAAGCCCTCAGTCCTTTGCCCCAATGCTGTCGGCTGGACCAAGGAGAGCAACTTCAGTTTTGGTCCATTGAGAACTAAGAAGGGTCTGAGATTGGGCCCACTTGCACACTAACAACTGAGCCTGTCACCATTTCCCAGAAGCTGGAAGAAGACACAGGGTTCCAGGGTCAGAGACAGAGGATGTTACAACTCTCCCCAAGGCAGCAAGCACACGCTTCACATTCCCAGGGGGGCCCTGTGCCCTCCCAGCCCCGTCCTGGTGATAGGATGCTAAAAGGTCCCCAGGGAGCTCATTTCTCCTCCAGCCTGGATTATGGAACTCCAGGAGCCTTACTTAGGCCTCTTGTCAGACCCATCTCCTGAGAACGAAACCTGCCTGGGAGGCATGTGTGCCTGGGCATGAAGATCTTATCTGTCAGCCTGTGTTCATGGCTCTGCCACCAGCATTTAGGAGGCGCCTGCATGGGGTAGGGGGCTTCCCAGGTGGCGCAGTGGTAAAGAGTCTGCCTGCCAACGCAGGAGATGCAGGAGACTGCGGGTTCGATTCTTGGGTAAGAAGATCCGCTGGAGTAGGAATTGTCAACCTGCTTAAGTATTCTGGCCTGCAGAATTCCATGGACCTAGGAGCCTGGCAGACTATAGTCCATGGGATCGCAAAAGGTCAAATAGGACTGAGCACACACGCAGGCGGAAGCCTTCATGGAACAGGCGCTCAATAACTGGGAGATAAAATGAAGGCGTCCAGGCAGCAGGGAACCGCCTCCCGTGCCCTCCCCAGCGGTGGGTCCCGTCAGGCCTCTTCCCACCTCTTTCTTCCTCCTCATCTCCTTCCAGGGTCCACTCCCAGCAGGGCATTCAGTGTGCGTGTGTGTGTGCGTGTGTGTGTGTGTGTGTGTGTGTGTGTGTGCGCGCGCGCGCACACGTGCGCACTTGAGCCCATGTGTGGATGCCCAAAGGAAAGGGTCCCACGTGGGAGGGGTGGGCAGGGTGGGTGGGCAGGGTCCCTCAGGACCTCAGGCTGCCTGGTTCCCAGAGCAAACCCCATGGCAGGGCTGAAGCCCGGCCTCGGAGCCTGGAACCCTGCCTGCCCCTCTGCGCGGGGCTCACGCGCTGTGCTGGGCGGAGTCCCTGCCCCTCTCCTGGCCTGTTTCTTAACTGTCCCGTGAGGGCTTGGACAAGAAGTGCTCAGGAGGCTCAGGGCAGTCACTGCGCTGACTCTCCCTCCTGGGGGCTGGGGGTGCGCTGCAGGCTCTCAGCCCTCCCCACCCCTGCTTCGGGATGGGGCGTGGGGGTGACCCGCCAGGGGGGCGGGGCCTCGGTCACCCCTCCCCCTGCAGCCGCACCGCGCATGCGCGTCCCCCGCCTCCCGCCGCGCGCACCGCCAACGGCTCCTCCCGGTCGTGAACGTCCTGCCGGGCCCCCCAGTCCCCTGCTCTGGGGCCTGTGTCCCCTTGAGCTCTGACTCCACCCCCACCGCAGCCAGGCTGGCCGCCAAGCGCTTGGCGGGGTGGTCCTGGAGACCAGGAGGCAGGACAGTCACCGTGCAAACCCCCAGCCCTCCGTCTGGACCCCAGGGCCCGGCTGGGTGAGTCGCTGGAACCCGACTCGGCAGGGAGAAGGGGAGACCACCACGTCCGCGCGTCCTCTGCCCACGTTGCTTGTCTTTCTGACAGCGCCCCAAGACTGAGGTCCAGCCTGTCCCCTAGGGCAGGCCTGGCCGGTGGCCGAGGGTCAGAGGGAGCCCATGGAGAAGGGCGCCCAGCACCCCTAGGGGTGAGAGTTGGGGGGCAGTAGCGGTTAATAGTGAGGCCTCTGGTCTCTCAGTGATTTCACCCCACTTTGTAGATGAGCAGCGGTCCCAGCACTCAAGGTCATTCAAGTCTAAGTGACCAAGTCCAGCCGTGACTAGGGCGGTCAGATCATGGCTCTTCATGTCCACTGAGCCCACACTGAGACCTTGTCCTGGGTTGGGCTCCCCCAGACAGGGGACCTCCTGAGTCCAAGCACTTTGGGTGTCTTCCTCTCCCTGCTTTGATCCCCAGCACCCTCTCCCAAGGTCAGAGGCACCGATCCCGATTTCAGTGGAGGAAACAGGCTCAGAGAGTCACCACACGAGCTGGCCTGTCACGGGCTGTGACGTGGCCCTGCCGTGGGTTTGAGTCCAGACCAACCTGGCCCCAAAGGCTGTCCTTGCACAGGAACCTGAGGCTCTGAGCCCAGCCTTGGAGGTGAGTCCATTGTGGATGGGGGTGTCGGGGTGGGGAGGAGCTTGGGAGGGTCCCTGGGGGAGGAAGGCGGTAGGGAGCCTGGGGTGGGGATGAGAGGTGCTCACCGGGGAGAGTGTCTGGACCAGACCACACAGGACTCTGAGTGTGGGGACAGGGGTCAGATGTCACTGCAGGGCAAGGGGGACAAGGTACAGGCTGTCTGGTCAGAACCCCCACTTCTCAGCTCCTAGATTCAGAGGTGTTTTGTTGGACGGTGTTCCAGCCCGTATAGCATGGATCCTAGAGAACCCCCCAGAGTTGCGGGGGTTCTGTCTCCTCCTGTGCTCAGTGGAGGCTGTGCAGTCATCCTGCTCCTCTCAGGGAGGAGCCTGCTGCCCTGAGGGCCCAGAGAGGGCTTCTCATCAAAGCCCTTCGGGTGCCGTCTGGACCAAAGAGGTCCGAGTGAGGGGCCTGGGGGATCAGCAGGGCACTCTGGCCCTTGTCGCTCTTCTGATGCCCAGGCTGACATGGATGCAGGAGGTCCCTCACCTGCTGGTTGGAGAGCAGCGAGAAGCTGACGTTGCAGACCCTGAGACCCAGCCCTCACGTGCCCGAGGCTGCCAAGGGCATGTGGAGCTGAAGACAAGGGCTACTGGAGGCTGAGGGCCGTGGGGATGCTGAGGACGGAACGTATACTCCTGGCCCCCAAGGAGTGGAGGATCGTCAGAGCCCAGACCCCGTGCGCCCCGTGCCAGCGTCCAACTCCAGGGGCTTCTAGGAGCTGGGGCATCTTGGTCCCCTCTGGGTATGGAGGGAGTGAGGCACGCTGGAACTGGGAGGGGCTGTCCCAGAGAAGGGATGGGGCAGTCATCTCCTCCCCCTGGCCATGAGGGGGCCAAGGTCACGTTGGAAAAGCTCACGATCCTCTCTGCTTCGGCCTGCAGTGCACACTGAGCACGTGGGCGCCTTCCCAGCCGCTGAGTCCAGGCCATCATCTCCTTAGCTGATCCCAGATCCTGGAGTGGGAGCTTCTACTGGTCCTGGGCTCCATGTTGGGGAACTGGTGGCTGGATGGAAGGACCAGCTTTGCCATTGTCAGATCTGACGGATGGATGCTCTGTAGTGCCCAAGGGCATAGGCACCAGGGACCCAAGCCTGGAGGGTGTGAGGGAAGCACCCAGAGGCAGAGTCTGGTGGTGGTGGGTAGGGCCCTTTGCAAACTTCAGCAAGTCCTCTTGTTTCCAGATCACAGACAACACCTGAGGCTGTGGTCTGTGAGAGGCCAGGTCAGCCCGTCCATGGCAGCCACCAAAGCCTGGGGGCTGGCAAGGTTCACGGTGAAACTGTAGTCTGGGAGAGACCTGGACTGCCAGTTTGGGGTCAAAAGTGCCTGGTCGCCTGGTCCTCTCCAATCTGTGATTGTTGTCCACCCAGTGACGCATGTCTGGAGAGAGGCCCTGGCTGTTGTCAGGGGCTGGTGAGACGATGCCCTTGATTAGATAGGCAAAGAGAGCAAAATAAACCCAAGGCTAGCAGAACAAAGCAAATAATGAAATTTAGAGCAGGGATAACAGAACAGAGGAGCACTCGAGAAAATCAGTGACACCAGTAGTTCTTTGTTTTAAAGATTTAAAAAATGGACAACATGGGACAGTTGTGTGTCAACAAGTTGCTTAACCTAAATGAAATGGATGAATTCCTAGAAACACACAAGCTAGCAAAGCTGACTCAAGAAGAAATGGAAAGTCTGAGTAGACCTCTTACAAGTAAACAAACTGAAGCAGTAATAAGACCCCAACAGGGAAAAACCCAGCACCTGATGCCTTCATTGGTGTTTTGTCTCAGATACTTAATAGAAAACAGATCCTAAATTATTCAAAAAGTACAAAACAAACACATTTAAACTCATTTTGTGATGACATTAACATAACTCCAAAGATTCTGTAAAGAGAGTAGGACCATAAAGAAAGCTGAGTACTGAGAAACTGATACTTTTGAACTGTAGTGTTGGAGAAGATTCTTGAAAGTACCTTGGACTGCAAGGAAATCCAACCAGTCCATCCTAAAAGAAATCAGTCCTGAATGTTCATTGGAAGGACTGATGCTGAAGCCGAGTCTCCAATACTTTGGCCATCTGATGTGAAGAACTGACTCATTGGAAAAGACCCTGATGCTGGGAAAGAGTGAAGGTGGGAGGAGAAGGGGACAACAGAGGATGGGATGTTGGATGGCAACATGGACTCGGTGGACATGAGTTTGAGCAAGCTTCAGGAGTTGATGATGGACAGGGAAGCCTGGTGTGCTGCAGTTATGGGGTCGCAAAGAGTCAGACATGACTGAGTGACTAAACTGAACTGAAAGATGCCATAAGAAAAGACATCTGCAGGCCAAAATCCATTAGAAAGATGTAAAAATGTTCAGCAAAAGGCTAGCAGACAGAACCCAGCAGCATATTGAAGGGACTATATAGTCATCTCCAGTGCTGTCTGTCTCAGGAATGAGCGGGGCTGTTTAGCACAGTTAATGGGTGTCGTACACCACCTCAATAAAAACACGTGGTCATCTCAACTGATGTAGAAAAAGCATTTAAAACTTTGAAGAAACACAAGCCTTTTTTTTTTTTTAATAGCTGCTCTCAATAAAGTAGAAATAGAATAGTATTTCCTTCACATGATTTAGGATATTTGAGAAAAACACATACATCACATTCAGGAGAAAGGCTGAAAGTTCTCTCCCTAAGGATGGGAGTAAGTCGGCGATGTCCACTTTTGCTTTTCATTTCAAAATGGTAATGGAAATCTGATGAGCAATTAGTAAGACATCTATATATAGATATATAGATATATGTCTTGCTTAGATGATATAAAATCTGTTTGCAATGTGGGAGTCCTGGGCTCGATCCCTGAGTCAGGAAGATCCCCTGGATAAGGAATGGCAACCCACGCCAGTATATTTCCTGGAGAATGGCGTAGGCAGAAGACCCTGGCGGGTTACAAGAGATTGTACCAAGAGATTGGTACCCAGAGAGGTCTGAATGAGGGGATCAAGGGGACACTTAGCCTGACGAGCTCACAAGGATGCTCTCGCACATGTTGCCATTGTCCATGTCCATGGTGGATGATCAGTGTTGCCCACGTGCTGGAGGCAGTGAGGAGGTGTGGTTGCAGACCCCTGAGACAGAGAGTTTGTGGGTGTGTGGTTGAAGCTCAGAAGGGGGAGGTGATGCTGGGGGCCGAGCTGATGCCAGATCTCAGTAATCATGGAGACAGCATGGTCAGCAGAATCTCTGGATCCTGCAGGGCAACAGAGGCTGACGACCCACTCATGGGCTTCTAGAAACTCTGTTTAGGAGCCAGGACTTCCTGGCCCCTTTTTTGGGTGTGGAGTGGGGAGCTCCGGTCCAGGAATGAAGGGGCTGGGAAGGGATGTCAGGGAGAGGGGGTGGGCAGTAGCCTTCTTCGGTTGGGCATCATAGGGCTCTGTGCCAAAGCTCGTATCATTTCCTGTACTCCGAAGCTGGAGGAGCTGGCCCAATGCACACTGAGCACGTGGGCAGAGTCCCCGCTGCAGACCTCTGCCCCCATCTGAGCTGGTCACAGCACTAAGGTGGGAGCTGCCCCTGGTCCTGAACTCTGTGTCGGGGACCTGGTGACTGCGTGGCAGAGCTGGCTTTGCAGTGGTTAAATCCACAGGGTGAGTGATGCTTGGTGGGACCCATGGGCACAAATGACAGTGACCTGCACTAGGATCTTATGAGGTGACTACAGACGGCAGTGCCTGGATGGCGCGCCACATGGGCTGCGGTGCCTGCAGGGGCTGGGGCCCGTGGGCAGTGCTCCTTGGCAAAGTCAGGTAGTCCTTTGGACCCCAGGGATGAGAAGGCACCTGAGGCTACCGGTGGTCTACTGGAGGTCGGTCAGCCTGTTGACTAGCAGGCATCACACTGGCAGCGGAGAGGTTCAGGGTGAAATGGCCAGGAGGTGACCTGGGCTGGCAGGTGGGGGGGCAGGTGCCCACCTGACCAGTCTATAAATAACTAGTTACCTAGTTACAGATGCTGGGGAGGGCAGCCATGTGACTGCCCAGTGCTGAGAACCAATTAGAAGATGCCCTTCGCAATCTTGAGTCCCTTCTGCTTTGGGTGGGGGAGGGTTGAGTTGGCTCTGTGCCTGACCTTCACCCCTTTGCTGAAGGTCGTCTTTGTCAGGACACGGTCACAGTTGGTGGTCGAGGTCATACGATGGAACATGTTGGCATTTTCAAGGGTCTTCACCTCCGTGATGGAGGGTCAGTTGAACTCATGAAGGGGTTGTGGAGTAGGGAGATGGAAACATAGAGACAGGAAGCAGACTCGTGACTGTCAGGTTGAGGGAGTGGAGCTGGAGCATGATTGCTTAATGGGCACAGGGTTCCCACTGAGGAGATAAAAGTGTCTGGGATTAGAGGGCAGTGGTGCGCACAGCACAGAGAATGTGGTTAGTGCTGCTGAATTGTACAATTTAAAACAATTTCAGGGCTAATTGTCATTGAATTTGAACTTGAACACATGAAATATAAAACCAAAGATGATATACAAGAGAAAAGTAAGAAAAACTTGGCTTCCTAGGCAAGTGAGCGAGCTCTGGGGCTGGAGCTGGTGTGGCTGGAGGTCAGTGGTTGGAGCTGAAGGTGTTGCAGAGGTGGACCGGCCCCAGAGCGGGAGCTGCGGCTGATGCTGAGATGCTGCTGGCCCAGCCGAGGGTCTGGCCCGGGAGCAGTGCCTGCGCTGGGGCTGAAGCCGGCCCTGTCTCTGGTCGTAGTGCTGGAACCGGCTCTCTACCTGACTCTAGTGCTGAGGCTGACTCTAGGTCTCCGGTATTACTCCCAATATTGGTGCAAGGACCAGCACCTGCAGAGGCTTCCATTGTGGAGCCGGTCCCCATGTGTGGGTGGAAGGGGCTTTGGTTCTGTAGCTGGTGACAGAACTAACATTAGTCCAAGTTGGTGCAAATTGTGGGGCTTTCAGTGACCTTAGCTTTGTAGGTCAAGGTAACCCTAGCTTTCCTGCATGTACCAGATGTGCCTCTACTTACCCAGGGGGAAAACAGTCCTGTGATGACTCTGGCTCTCTTCCTGGTCCTGGTGCAGACGTTGGCCAGGCTCCAAGCTGCTACTATGGCTGGCTGTGCTGTGGGTGCCAGTTCCCGGGGGTCTGCTGAAGGTGGCACTACAGCCAGTGACAGAAGTGACTTAGTCTAGAGCTGCTTTTAGTTCTGTAGCTGTTTTCTGCAGCTGGATCTAGATCTCAGATGGTAACAGGCCTGGTGCTGGAGCCAGCTCTGCTCTAGATCTTGAGATGGCGCTGAAGCAGCAAGAGGAGGAAAGACCAGCCGCCTGACTGCCCTTCTGTGTGACTTCCCGAAGAGAGACACGTCCCACAGTCTTCCCCCGAAGTGCAGGGCTGGCTCCCTGATGGGAGCTGATACTGGGGCCGGCTCCAAGCCTGGCAGTGGTGTGAGAATTGGTGGGAGAGCTGGTGATGGAGATGGCCTTAGCTCTGGAGATAGAGCCAGAGCGCGCTCTTGTTCTGGAGCTGGTCTGTTTGAGCTGCAGCTGGCTGCAGCTCAATAGTTGCTGTCAGGGCGGGCACTCGTCTACCGATGGGGCACGTCCTAGTCCTTCAGGGGGCTCTGGCCCTGGAGCTGACTCCAGAGCCCGCTCTAGCTTCACAGCTGGTGCAAGATGTGCTGGAAATGCCCTGGCTCTGCCCCCCACCTGTGGCCGTGGCTGCGATGCTGCCCTCGCCCTCCCCCCACCCCGTGGCCGTGAGCGCCGAGGAAACAGTGCCATCTAGGATCTAAGATGATGTGATATTTCAGCTGGCTGCACCCAGAAGGGAACAGTGCACAGATGCTCAGTGCATGCAAGAGTAAACGAATGAACCCAAGCCACTGCCCCCTCATTCACAGATGGGCAAAGTCCACGTGATGATCCGAACTGAAGTAGAGAAGGGACAGACAAGATTCAACACCTTTTCATGTTAAAAAAAGACTCAACAAACTAGGAATAGACGGAAACTACTTCAACATAATAAAGGCCATTTCGGAAAAACCCACATTAACACTGAGTGATGACAGACTAAATATTTTCTCTAAAAGCAAGGACAAGGCAATGATACTGATTTGCCTGGAACACAGTCAACACAGTCCTCGAAGTCCTAGCAAAGGCAGTTAGGCATGAAAAAGGAAAGGTATTCAAATTTGCAGAGGAGAAGTAAATTACCTCTATTTTCATATGATGTGATCTTGTATGTGGGAACTCTTATTTAAGGATTCCACCAGAAAATACTGTAGGACTAATAACGTAATTCAGGAAAATTGTTGGACACAAAGCCAGCCCACAAATGAGTTGCATTTCTGTATGCTAAAAGTCAACAATCTAAAATTTAGATTCCATTTACGATGACATCAAAAGGACAAAATACCTAGGAGGAAATTAACCAAGAAAGTGAAGACTTGAAAACTGAGAACTAACTACAAGAAGTGGCTGAAATTAAAGACACAAATAAATGGAAAGAAACCTCATGTGCATAGATTAGAAGACTGTCACTACAGTGTTCATACTGCCAAAAGCAGTCCACAAAGTGCAATCTCTCTGTCTCTTTGTGTTTTCTTGGCAGAAATAGAAATATTTATCTAAAATCCGTTTGCAATCTCAAGAGAACCTGAGCAGCCAAAACAAAATTTTAAAGAGCAACGTAGGAGGATGCCGCCTCCTGACTCCAGAACACATCACAGATCTTTGTTAATCAAGATGGCATGGCACTGGCACGAAAACAAGCAGACCAGAGAGACAGCATAGAGAGCCCGTGGATGAACCCTCGTGTTTGTTCAGTTGACCTTCAGTAGGGAGCCAGGGCACACGATGGGGAAAGGACAGTCTCTTCAGCAAATGATGTTGGGACAGCTGGATGTTTATGTGCAGAAGAACAAAACCGGGCCCTTATGCTGTACAAAAATTAACTCAAAATGGATTAAAGACCTAAATGAAAGTCCGAAATCTATGAAACTCCCGAAATAAAACAGGGGCAACTCTCATGACACTAGATTGATAATGATTTTCCGTATGTGACAGCAGTCACAGGAAACAGCATCAGCAGCAGAGCGAATAGGCCCACGCCAGAGGGCGTGGCAGTTAGAAAGACAGGGCGGCAGGAAATACGTGAAGGTCGTGTATCTAACAACGGGTTAGTATCCAGAAGGAGTAAAGTACTTGTGCTTGTTGGAAAATGGGCAGAGGACTTGAATAGACGTGTCTCCGATGATACACAGATGGCCAACAAGCATATGAAAATGTGCTTAAAATTACTAATCATGAGAGCAATATAAACCCCAAACACAGAGATAAAATCTCACACATCAGATGAGGCTGACTGCTTAATTAAAAATAGAGAAGATACCAAGTATTTGCAAAGATACGGAGAAACTGGAACTTGCGTGCGCTGTTGATATGATTTTAAAATGGCATAACCACTATGGGAAACAGTATGGAGATGACTTAAAAAAAATACAACTGCTTTGTGATCCAGTATTCCAAACTCTGTGTATATATTCAGAATTGAAAGCAGAGTCTGCAGGAGAAACTTGCATGCCCATATTTCACAGTAGCCAAGGGGTGGAAGCACCCCAGTGTTCAGTGGTGGACGAATGGATGACAAACGTGGTTGAGTCATACAGTGAAATATTATTCAACCTTATAATGGAAGGAAATCCTGGTCTATGCTAATGTCATAGATGAGTCTTGAGGACATTATGATAAGTGAAACAAGCTGTTCGCAAGAGATAAGCACTGTTGAGTCCATTCCTGGGAGGCATCTAAAGCGGTCTTCCTCATGGGAATGGAGACTAGAGTGGTGCTTACCGGGAGCCTGGGGGGCGGGGGAGACGGGGGAGCCTTGTCTGGGGCGTGGAGTTGCCCGTTTGCAGGATGAAAGGCTCTGGGTGGAGAGCTGCTTCACAACAATGTAAGTGCACTGAGCGCTGCTGACCTGTGCGCCAGCGCGGTGAAGATGGCAGATTACACGCTGTAACTTCTTTAAAAAACGTACAATAAAAAGAGTGATTCTATGTGAAGCTGTTTAAATTGAGACCAACACAGACTTACTTATATGGACAATTTCATCAGAAAAACATGGACAGAAGATTTGACTAGGCGTTCCACCAAAAAAGTCACCAGATGGTGGTGATATGCACATTATTACTCCTTAGGTATATTGCTTTAGGAAAATGCAGATGAAAGCCATAGTGAGATGTCACCACACACGCACCAGAGTGGCTGAGATAAAAACGTCCTGCGGTGCTGGTGAGGGTGTGGGCATCAGACCTCTCATTCGTGGCTGCTTGAGTGTAAGTTGTTCGGTGCCCTGTGTGACGTTGTATTGATAGAAATGGCTTCCCCAGTGGCTTAGTCAGGAAAGAATCTGCCTGCAGTACAGGAGACTGTGATGCGGGAGACGTGGATTCGATTCCTGGGTTGGGAAGATCCCCTGGAGAAGGAAATGGCAATCCACTCCAGTATTCTTGCCTGGGAAATCCCATGGACAGAGGAGCCTGGTGGGCTACAGTCCGAGGAGTCTCAAGAGTCATACACGACTTACCAACTAAACCATCACCACCACCACTGATAGGGATAGAGTAGGATAATTAAATAGTTTAGAAAGCCCACTAGGGGGTTAAAGATAGAACAGAAATTTGAAGGGAGTTTGGGAGACCGTTGTAAGCTAATGGCCACTCAAGAAGAGAATCCATGCCGAGAAACTCGAGGTGCAGAAAGGCAGCCTTGGCATCAGTCAGGAGGAGCAGCAGCTGTTAGTGGCGAATGGTCCAGCGTGTTTGTACAATCCGTGACGTCAGTGCCCGCCAGTCGGCCTCTCTTCGGTTGGTCAGGTTCACCGGCTATCACTGTGCTTGGAACTAGGACTGATGGTCATCTTCGTGACAGGCAGCAGCTCTTCTAAGCCAGTGTAACTATTTCCTCTTCAGTTTTTTTAGCTTTTGAACTTAAGTACTTTTGGAGACTCCCATTTTAAGAACTGTGAAAATTTTGCTACCGAAAGTATTTACCCACTATGTTCTTAATTATTAATTTCTTAGTTTGGGGGTTTTGTAGATTTTTTTCCTTTTCTTTCTGTCTTCCTTTCTTCCTGTTATTTGCTGTAAATGCTGCATAGCCACGTTATGTATCAGCACATTTGTTTTTTTATGCTCTCTTGGTTATAACAGTTATTAGAGTGCCAAGGCCATCACCCACTGTTTGCTCTCCTGCAAATCAACTACTTCTAATTTCCAATTAAGCCAGTTGTTTTTAATTTTGGCTGTTGTCTTTCTACCCATTACAGTCTTTGGAATAAAAATTCAATTTCAATGAAAAAAAAAAAAGAAGAGAATCCAGTAACCCGGTGACAGTCTGCACTACTTTGAAGGAAGACAGGTGCATCCAAGCGCCAGGACACTCAGGCCACAGGCCCAGGTAGTTAAAGCACAAGGCATAAGATTTGGGGTTTCTGAATCTTATTCCATGAAGTCAGGGAGTTAATAGTTCTTGAAGGGTAGCATTTCTGCATTAGCCAAGACAGAAATGTAGATGAAAGGGGACATTATACCAAAAGCTGAGATGAGTTATCATGTTTTAGTCTGTGTTACCATCCTTATGCTAACTATACATATGATTTAAGTAGCCATGACAGTCCTAGCTAGACCCTATAGGGTCAGAAGAGGAACTAATGATGTAAGCCTTGAAGTCTGCCAGTGAGGAAGAAGGTGGGGGTCTCCCCTGCCCACTTATGTTTACAAAAATAAAGCCCGCTCAGTCCTCAGGGCAGAGCCTGCTCACCTGCCCACTCGTATCTCTCACAGGCACGGATGCTCGTAAACTCACTCTTTGCCTACCACTTTGCCTCACGTTCAGTTCTTTCTGTGATGAGATTAAAAAAAACCCTGAGCTTCAGTCCTGACACCTGGTTAATGGTTTCAGTGAAAAGACAATGAGTTCAAGTTCCCTCCTAAGTCAGGGATTGTGGGTTTAAGTTCCATCCCGAGGTGCGGGTGGGTTTGAGTCCCACGCGAGGAATGCAGTTTCAATCCTTTCTCAGGATGGACATACACGTACTCTGTCCCCACACTTATGCTCAAACATACGACCCAGCACAGGTGTGTATTTCACCAGTACATTTTCTCCGGCTGGTGTAGGAGAGCCCACCTTATATAATAATAGATACTTTCAACATCGTAGAAATATAAATTTTTAGTAAAGTTTGGCTGTAAAACAAGGTTACATTTTACATGTGCATTAATGGCTTGAAAAAATGATTTTGGAGCCTATTTTTTTATTAAGGGCAGGGATAGTTTCCAAAGAGACCTGAGGCTCCTATGTAATGGACAAGTGCACCTCCAGTGGGTGGAAGGATATGAACAAGGCTGACCGGGCATTTGAACCAGACAGTGAATGAAAAATCATCTGCCTCAGGCAGAGAAAATGTTCTCAGAATCTTATGTAAATTTTGTCCAGCTTCATGATGGTCTTAGCACATCAAAGACTGTCAAGTGGCTGTCCCATGCATCCTCTGAGACAGTGGTTCTCAAGTCATCAGTAGCATGAGCTACTAGTCAGAAATGCAGGTACTCGGCACACAATCCACCTTCTTGATTCGGAAATACTGGATGAGGCCCAGCAGACTGTTAACAGGGAAGGTGTTTGTCCTGTCTCTACTTGGGCCATTTTTATTCTCGTAATGGTGTCATTTGGTGTAGAGAATTTCTTAATTTTATAAAGATCCAATTTATCAATTTTTCCGTTTGTTAGTGTACTCTGTCAGAGAAGGCAATGGCAACCCACTCCAGTGTTCTTGCCTGGAGAATCCCAGGGACGGGGGAGCCTGGTGGGCTGCCATCTCTGGGGTCGCACAGAGTCGGACACGACTGAAGCAACTTAGCAGTAGCAGCAGCAGTGTACTCTGTTCTAAGAAGTGTTTGCTTACTGCAAGAACAAAAATATTCTATTCTACTAGAAATGTCATCGTTTTAAACTCTCATACTCAGATCTAATGTCCACCTCAATCTTGTCTTTTTTATGTATTTGTGCTTTTATTTTGCCTAATTAAGGTCGTGCTGTGTTTACAGTGTTTACACCTGATTTTTGGACATCTAGTATTTCATCATTTTACATTGTTTTATAAAACCTTTCTAAAAGTGCTTTTTATTTTAATGTTTTTAAATTATGAAAGTATGATCAGATCAGATCAGTCGCTCAGTCATGTCCGACTCTTTGCAACCCCATGAATCACAGCACGCCAGGCCTCCCTGTCCATCACAAACTCCCGGAGTTCACCCAGACTCACATCCATTGAGTCAGTGATGCCATCCAGCCATCTCATCCTCTGTCATCCCCTTCTCCTCCTGCCCCCAATCCCTCCCAGCATCAGAGTCTTTTCCAATGAGTCAACTCTTCGCATGAGGTGGCCAAAGTACTGGAGTTTCAGCTTTCGCATCATTCCTTCCAAAGAAATCCCAGGGCTGATCTCCTTCAGAATGGACTGGTTAGATCTCTTTGCAGTCCAAGGGACTCTCAAGAGTCTTCTCCAACACCACAGCTCAAAAGCATCAATTCTTCGGTGCTCAGCTTTCTTCACAGTCCAACTCTCACATCCATACATGACCACTGGAAAAACCATAGCCTTGACTAGATGGACCTTTGTTGGCAAAGTAATGTCTCTGCTTTTGAATATGCTATCTAGGTTGGTCATAACTTTCCTTCCAAGGAGTAGGCATCTTTTAATTTCATGGCTGCAGTCACCATCTGCAGTGATTTTGGAGCCCAGAAAAATAAAGTCTGACACTGTTTCCACTGTTTCCCCATCTATTTCCCATGACATGATGGGACCAGATGCCATGATCTTCGTTTTCTGAATGTGGAGCTTTAAGCCAACTTTTTCACTCATCTCCTTCAAGGGGCTCTTTAATTCTTCTTCACTTTCTGCCATAAGGGTGGTGTCATCTGCATATCTGAGGTTATCGATATTTCTCCCGGCAATCTTGATTCCAGCTTGTGTTTCTTCCAGTCCAGCGTTTCTCATGATGTACTCTGCATATAAGTTAAATAAACAGGGTGACAATATACAGCCTTGACGTACTCCTTTTCCTATTTGGAACCAGTCTGTTGTTCCATGTCCAGTTCTAACTATCGCTTCCTGAAAGTATGATAACATTTAATATTTACAGGAGACTTGGAAAATATAGAACTAGTATAGTTCCACTATATATTACTATTTTTTAAAAAATAGATAAATTAAGATTTTTAGTTGACGTTTTAATGTCAAACTCCCCAAAATTACTAGACTAAATATACAGAGACGTAGAAGGATATGGTAGGCCTGAAAAGCACATGCACCGATTCAACATAATTAAGCTTTTAACAAACTTCACGCAACAGTAGGGTACAGATTCTATTCAAGTTCCCATAGACTGTAAAGTAGGAGACACTGACATATCCAGGGACATAAAACAAGGTGCAAAATCCCCGTGGTCTTACAGGTATTGAAATCATACAGAGTCTGTTCTCTTATCACTGCCTCCACCTTGATCTTTACTTATGATGTGAAGTAAGAGCCAAGATGAATTTTTTTCCCCAAACGAGGAACAGGTGGACCTGAACCATTTACTGAGAGCGCCCTCTCCCACTGCCCTGCAGTGCCCCTCTCAGCTGCAAGCACCATGCCTGTGTGTCTGTGCTGGACTGCATTTCCATGGAAGGGTGCAGAGTCTGCTCTTTAGGTCTGGATTCCCTCATCAGGCTGGTCAGAGTCACGAACGTCGCCCTGTGTGGGTCTGGGCCGGACCCCGTCCTTCCCGTCACTGTGTGCCTGTCCCCGCCCACTGCCCCAGTTCCTGGAGCTTCATAAGAGGTCTGAATGCCTGGTGGCAGAGCCTTCCGCTGTCTTCTTCAAGATCATCCCGCGTGTCCTCAGCCTTTGTATTTTTATGTCAATGTTCAAATCATCACATCAGTTTCTCCCCGAGATGTCTGCTGAGGTATTATAAAGGCTTTGTTAATGTATAGATATTAACATATTGGGAAAGAACTGACATCTTGACAATATGTGAAGGTAAAGCACATAAATTAAAAACAAATCATCCACTGGGACAGATATTTGTGCCTCACGTCACAAGCAAAGTGGCTTGATCGCCTTATATAAAGATGTTTAGATTTTAAAAAGAAAAAAGCAATCATGCAGGCAATATGCACAAAAGATACTATCATTCATTAAAAAAGTAAACAGAGACTTAAGCACAAGGAAGTAAGCTCAGCTCTGGTTATAATATCTCTCTCTGTGTGTCACACACACACGCACACACGAAAGACCTGATAAGCTAAAAGAATACTCGGGGGCTGTATGCAAAAAGGAGATTTTAGCCTATGCCGTAGAAACACCTCTATTCTTGCCATGTGTATGCTTTATTTCCTGCACCTTTCTCATCAGAGCAAAAGACTGGAAACATCCCAGCTCCCTCCAGTAGGGGAAAGGATATGTGATGACCGTCCACACAAGGAAATACAATGTTGTTGGGGAAGAAAATCAGCAAGAAGAGGGAAGAGAGGAAGACCTCTGAGTGCTGTCCTGGAAAGATTTCCCCTGGTGCAGACCGCTGGCAGGGCTGAGCCTCACTGGACAGTCCCCTGGACTTCAGGCTGCCTTTTCCAAGCACCTGCAGAAGCTCCTGGACCTGAGTGTCGTCAGTCTGCTTTAAGGCCCCCAGGGGTCAGAGCCCAGGACGTCTAGCCCAGCTCATCTATTAACCAAAAGGGGAACTCTAACCAGTCCCCTAGGAAAACACTGTCTAGCTCCCCTGCTGAACGCAGACCCTACCTTGGGGGTTCTATTGAGAAGACACGCAATGGGGAGTTCTTCCTTGTGGGTCTCAGAGGATCAAGACCAACTTCACAGAGGAGCCTAGGAATGAACATCCTACACCCATCTCACAGAGGGCAAAACTGGGGATGGAAAAGGGAATGGATACAGAGAGAAAACGGGCAGCCTGGGCACTCAGACTGAGGGGTGCCGGGGGGTTGACTCTGAGAGGAAAGGGGTGCAGGTCACTTGGAGGCACCGCCAGGAGGAGGTGGGCTGCAGGGTCGCTGTGATTCTGCATCCTGAGCTGCTCCTGTGCACCAGGAAATACGGTGTAACTGACAGATGCCTGCAGATAGCACGGTGAGGGGCTGTGTATATTGCTCAAGGCTTTCCACGTGGTCACCGTGGTACACGAAGAAGGACAGGCCAAAAGTCACTTCCTGGGTTTAGGAAATCACAGCTAAAAGGTCAGAAGAAATAAATACACATTCCCGTTACCAGCCTGAGCCGGGTGGATGATTTCTGTCTTGTTCCGCCTTTCTGCGTTCCACAAAACCCTCGAAGATTCTCAGGAGCTCTGGGTTCTCATCCAGGGTGCGGCCTGCAGAGAGATGCGTGAAGGTGGATCCGGGAAGTTGAGGCCTGCATCGGGAGGGCCATTGTCTCAGCCAGGGCCCTCTGGGCATGGAGAGGACACTTGCCCGCTGTCCCCAGGGAAAACCCAGGCTGGAGTCTGCCCTGCCAAGGCCTCCAAACAGGTGGGGCCCTCCAGAGCCTTCAGGCACAAGGTGTGAGCGAGTGCCACTTGGGGCAGGATCCGTCTGCATGACGGGGGGCCCGGGGTGGTCCTCTTATCCGAAGGCTCCAAAGGCAAGGTGGCCCACCCGCCCCCTGGTCCTGGAGGGCAGAGAATTGCTCTGCTGGTGGGTGGGGGGGAAGCCCCCAGACACACCTCCTCCCTACGCCCTGTCTTCCTCAGCCTCGGAGGAAGGGCCTCCAGCATTTGATGGCCTGTTGGGGGTGGGAGGTACCACTCCAACAGAAAGGGCCCCACCTCTCTGTGCCTGACCTCCAGGGTCCCGTGACCTTCCCATCTCGTTGTCCTCACCCTGAACCAGCCCCCCATCCCTCCTGAAGGGGCCCCCATTTTCCCCAGCATGGCCAGGAGCTCCCCCACCCCTACCCCGTGCAGACACGCATCGTAGAATCAGCTGGCCTTTCGCTGCGGCCCTCGGCCCCCCAGGGCGTTTGCCCTTCCAGCTGCCTGGGTGCCTCTCCCTGCAGGAGCCAGGACCCAGAAGCTGCCCCCAAGCCCCTCCCAGCGGGCAATGGCACATCACACCCACATCCAGGCCTTTCCAGCTCTGTCCACCCGGGGCGTGCGCAATCCAGGGTCAGACGGGGCCTTGCTTGGGGTGAAGGTTTGTGCTGCACAGGAAAGCAGGGGTGGACTGTGAGGAGAGAAGGCACCTGGGAGATGCCGCCTGGAGCAGGGAGGAGTGAGGCGACCCGGGGACCCCAGGAGGGGTCTGGGTGTCCCTGAGGGCCCTTGTGGTCTGTCGTGATACTGTGAAGGTGAGACCAGCCCCTGCGCGGCCCTGGCCTCTGCCCCGCTCACGGCTGCACACGAAGCCGAGAGTTGGGCTCCCAGGGCGGGCTTCACCCACCAAGGACCCGGGGAGGACAGGTGTCGGGGGCCATCCCAGAGCCCAGCAGGTGCAGAGTTGTGAGGGATGTGATACCAAGGAAGGAAAGTGGGCATGGGGCAAGGTTGGCAGGAAAAGACCCGGCGGGCTGGTGACTTGTCAGGGGCAGGAATCCACGATGAACCGGCGGGAAAGACACCGAGTAGGTGCTGGCAAGGAGGGGCTGGTCGCAAGTCGCGGGTATTGAAATGTGTCAAGGGAGGCCGAGGCAGTGAGCGGTGGGGGTCCCGGGAAGGAAGGGAGGAGGCCAGGGCCTGAGGGTTCAGGATGCTGGAAGGATCATGGGGAGGGGGGATGAAGAGTGACCAGGAGGGCTTCCCTGGGGGCTCGGTGGTTAAGAATCTGCTTGCCAATGCAGGAGACACAGGTTCGATTCCTGGTCCAGGAGGATCCCACGTGAGAAGCCCCCGTACTCCAACTAGAGAAAAGCCCGTGCAGCAACAAAGACCCAGCACAGCCAAAAATAAATTATTTTTTTTTAAAAAAAAAGTGATCAAAAGAGGTCAGCTGACAGGGATGGTGGCAGACAGTGCAGGCTCACACACACACACACATGCACACGCACACACGTGTGCACACGCGTATGCATGCACGCGCACACACATACACGTGTGTGCACACACACGCCCCGATCAGTGAACAGGGTGCAATGCAGTTTGACCCAAAGGCTGAGCGCTGCTACCAGAGGTGCCTGCAGAGGTGGGCAGGCCTTCTGTGGCCAGACTGCAGTCCTAAAGGCCCCTCCTGCTGTGGAGCCCCTCACCGAAGAGCGCCATCATCTGGAAGTGCTGGCTGTTCATCACGTCCTTGAAGTAGGCTAGGCCCTGCATCCTCTCCTTGACAAACCAGACTTGGATGATGGGAAGGGACGCAGGTCAGATTCACTGGGGCCCATGGGGTCAGAGAGGGTCCTGGAGCCCGAAAGAGGGCGACCAGAGGGAGGAGGGAGGCCTGTGCAGGGAGCCCTGAGGTCAGGAGGGGCAGGCTCCCGCTGCCCCGTGGAGGGAGGCAGTGGCTGGGGGCTGCGGGGACCAGGCACGGTGCCCCCTCTCTACTGGCCCCAGCAGGGCTGCCAGGAGCCAAGGCTCCTGGAGGCTCATCCCCGTGGGTTCTCCCAAATGCTGCAGGGAGCAGGTGAGCAGCTAACTCATGGCACCCAGAATTCCTGGCTGGGTCTCCGGATGAAATAAGGGGAGATGGCAGGCACTGTGCCGACAGGGTGCCGTGTCCCCAAAGCATGGGACCCGGTAAGTAGGGAGAGCACAGGGGTCCTGTGCCTGGGTGCAGGGCCAGCCTCAGTGAGAAAGGCCATCGCCAGGGGCGGGGGGTGGCCTGGCAATGGAGCTCCTGGGCTCCAGGAAACTGGAGGAAGTTGGTTCTCAGGTGTGGTGTAGAAGCACCACGAGCCGGTGTTGGGAGCAGCCAGGGGACTGACAGATCTGAGCGCAGGACAGAAAACGGCCAGCCCCCACCCGCCCGGGGAGAGCTAAGGTTTTCAGGGGGCTGCTGCTGCTGCGTCGCTTCAGTCGTGTCCCACTCTGCGCGACCCCAGAGACGGCAGCCCACCAGGCTCCCCCGTCCCTGGGATTCTCCAGGCAAGAACACTGGAGTGGGTTGCCATTTCCTTCTCCAATGCATGAAAGTGAAAAGTGAAAGTGAAGTCGCTCAGTTGTGTCCGACTCTTCGCGACCCCATGGACTGAAGCCTACCAGCCTCCTCCATCCATGGGGTTTTCCAGGCAAGAGTACTGGAGTGGGGGACAGAGAAGCCCAGACTCTCACGTTCAGGGCCTGGGTGTCCCCTCTGACATCCCGACGGGAATGCCATCTCCCGGAGACCTGGAGATCCGGCCCTCCAGTGGTCTGAGGGGTGAGTCAGTGGTCACTTACAGGATTGGAATCTCCCAGGTGATAGTTCCCAGAAGGGCATTTTAAACAGAAGGCATCTGCTTGGCTTCCTGGAAAACAGAAGTGACCTTGGAGCCCGTGTCTAGTGATGGAAGTGTCCCAGAATCTGGAGGAGCTGGGCCCTGGCTTCTCAAATAAGGTCCCCCTCCTTCCCTGCTGTGTCCCCAACCTGCCTCCTTCAACCCAGGGGTCATCTCCAGCTCATCCTCCCAGCCAGGCTCCTGCCCTGTCAGTGCCCCTCAGCGCCCCACCCTCCCCAAGGCTTCCAGGACCTTGGCCCGGAATTCCGCAGCATCTTTGCTCAAACAAAACAAGAAGATGGTTTCAACACTAGCCCCTGCTGTCGCCTTTCGGATGCTCTGGTGTCCTGCTCTTCCAAAGCAGGTGGACACCTATGGCCTCCCCCATCCGCGTCCCCAGCCAGCACCGACTTGGCCATGCAGAACGAATGGTCACAAGGTATCTGAGGAAGCTTGCAAATTTCTTCTCCCCCAGACCTCAACCTGGATGAAGTCCCCCCATCTCAAGCCCGGTGAGGCCTCAGGCAGCAGGACTGGCCTTTCTCTTGGACAAAGCTTGCCCACCTGTCGCTCAAGGAGGCTGTGAAGGTTTGGGGTGAGAACACATCTTCTTTACCTGTGTGTCTCCAGAGCCCAGGGAGGCGCAGAGTAGCCCCTGGAAGGTGCGGGGGGCCGGGGTGGGGGTGGGGAGAGGCTGCTGGAAAGGTCAGTGCCCTGACTGGCTGCCCTCCCCCCACAAGGACATGGGCTTGGAGCCTCTCGTTACGGGACCTTCGGAACTGCACCATCGGGTCTATCGTCAGAAACACGAGCTCAGCTTGCTGATGGCACCCAGCACCATTCCGGCGGGCTGTTGACCTGCGATGGTGAAGCCCCGAGCCTGTCTCCGCCCATCCCACCTACAGCGCTAAGCTGCAGGATAAGCCCGCCGGGGGGTCCACTGGGCGCATCAGGATGACCACTGGCCCGCCTGTCCTATGGACGAGAGGCCTCCGTGGAAGCCAGTCCGAAGGTTTGCCGTGTGCCCAGCTAACCATTCATTTCCAGCACAAGTGAGAGCCTGTAAGGGTGGTCCTCCCATGAACCCACGGTGACGAGCTTTGCAAGGTGCGGATAAGACAAGGCTTGTGAAGCACTTCCCAGGTAACTGGGGCTTAGTTCCTTCTCAGTCCATGATGGCGACTTGGCCTTATTTTTCATTACTTCACCACCTCATTATTCCCATGGAGTCTGCCAGGAGAGCCAGCATATAAACCATGTGGAAGACATAGGATCGACCCCGGTAGCTGCTGCCTGGCTCCGGAGCTCAGGAAGGGCCAAAGGCCCAAGGTCAGGATGGCGGACCCCAGGAATTGGCGGGGGGAGAAGGGCACTCACGTGATGTGCATTCTAATTTCCAAAGCAGCGCTGATGTTCATCACAAAGGTGAAGGGTGGCAGGGAGTGAAGCTTCTTTTCCCTGGGGATATCTAGGGTTCTGACCCAGTGCTTTATATACCATGCTCCTAAAAGCTGGGGGGAAAGGATGTCTGTAATAAGAGCTTTTGTGAGGAAAATATAAAATGATTGGGGGCTTCCCTGATGCTCCTGGTTTCCCAGTGGCTCAGGAGTAAAGAATCCGCCTGCAATGATATGGCTCCATAGGAGCCGTAGGAAACAGGGGTTCCATCCCTGGGTTGGGAAGGTCCCCTGGAGCAGATCTCCCAGAGGAAAAATGGCAACCCACTCCAGCATTCTTGCCTAGAGAACCCCATGGACAGAGGAGCTTGGCAGGCTATAGTCCATGGGGCCGCAAAGAGTCAGTCATGACTGAAGCAACTGAACATGGCTGGTGGTCCAGTGGTTAAGAATCCGCCTTGCAATGCAAAGGACACCGGTTTGACCCCTGGTCTGGGAAGATCCCACTTGCCTCGGAGCAGCTAAGCCTGTCGCCACACCTACTGAGCCTGCCTCGGCCCTAACCTCCTGAGGAGGGGGGCTGATGAGCCCATCGAGTGGAGATGTGCGAGGCACTGGGCCCCCCGAGAGTGGGACAGTTCTGGATTCAGAAGCGGGGAAGCAACAAGCAAAGCAAGAGGAGAGGAGGGAGCAAGTGGGCAGAGAGCTCACAGTGACGGTCAAGTCAGGTTAGACTGTGGCCTTAGAGGTGTCCACCTGTGCCTTATCAGCCCTGGTCTCGCAGGCATCCACCCCCTGTCTATTCATCTCATTTCGTGTGTTCATCAGCCATCCATCCACCATCCCTCCCTCCAACTGTTTATCCGTTCATTTATTCATCTATTCACCCACTTACCATCCGTCCATCCGTCCATCCACCACCCTTTTGCCTTTTCACTGTACATCCACTATCCATCCATCCATGCACCATCCAACCATCCACTGTCATCCATCTATCCAGCCACCATTCATCTATCTATTCATCCATCCATCCACCTACCATCCTCCCATCCTTCCCCTATCAACCCACCCTTCCACCGTTCTTTTATCCATCCATCCATCCATCCATCACCCGTCCATGGGTCCATGCACCCTTGCATTCTCACATTCCTCTGCCCACTGCCCATTCGTCTACCATTCATTTATCTATTCATTTTCTAGGTCATTGAGGAACCTGACATAGAAATTACTGTGATCGTGTGGCCAGACCTTTCTTTGTCCTGACATACTTGAGGGCCCCAGGCCCTCTAACCACTGCTCTTGCCAAACCCCATCCCCGGAAACCCAGGGCAGTTCTGTTCTGAGGACAAACACACATGTGCTTGGCAGTCCTTGGGTTTGGGGCAGGACCAGCGACCAGCATTGGGTTTCCCAGCACCAGCTCCAGCCTCATCCTCGGGTCCTGGAGCTCACTTTCTTGAGAGAATGAGGATGACTCTCAGGATTGAATGAGTGCAGTCCTCTCATGGGTGGGGAAGAGGGAGGACTCAGATATGGGTATTTAATAAGGAAAAAGGGAAGGAGAGAGGAATTTGGGTCCTTAGACCCAGACGGACAAGAAGCCATCAAGTTGACCATCTTTGAGAGAGGGAGGGTGGACGTGGGGAGTAAGGGGGCAGAAAAGGTGGGTGGGCCTTGGACACTACCCCAGAGCCCAGGTGTTGGGGACGCCAGGAGCACAGGCTCGAGTCTCGGGGACATCCAGGTCACATCCTTGGCTGTGCCAAGGAGGCACCAAGGCCCCTGAGAAGGTGAGGCTGTGACAGTCCCCAGGGGAACTCAGTAGTGACCGGAGGGTGGGTGGCATCTAGACGCATGCAAACCTCAAATACTGCTCCACTTGCACCATCGCTCTTCCAAGTTTTTAACATGCTTGATGATAATGTGTTTGATCTTTAATACTGACCCTAAATGTAGTCAGCCTTGCAAAATATAATTGGGACAATATTCATTATGTTTACGGAAGGGCTTGAGATATGCAAAGTTCCTTGCAAGCCATGACTTTGACCTCTGAGGGAACTACGTCTTAGAAAGGCCACCCCCGCCTTGGCCGTGACTTCACCAGGATTAAGAGGCCGAGAGGACCCACTGTGGATGGAAATCTGCCCAAAGGCTCCCTAAGCCTACTCCCTCTCCGGGTGGGCAGGAAGACACCATGCTCTAACAGGGGACTGGGCTCGCCCTGGCATCACCCAGCACCCCTCCTCTGTGTGGGAGACGTCCCTGAAGACACAGACAGGGGACTCAGGCTAAGTCCGCCTGGGGCGGGAGCAGCAGGACTGGGACCCTAGCCCAGCGCAGGCGCCTGACCTGGGCCACCCTCGTCCCCCCATCCCACCCTCTCAGAGCCCCTCACCTCCTGAGCACTGGTGGGGGTCAGCTGGGGCCTCTGGACCCCCAGCACGGACAGCAGACCCAGCCAGGCCGTCAGGAGGAGCAGCTGCCTGGCCGGGGTCCCCGTGTCTGCTCCAGGGGCACCTGGCCTCAGGGTCACTCATTTGCCCCTGGACTGGCGGGCCCTGCCCCCTCCCCTTCACAAAGGCCCCCCAGTCTGGCGGGGTGGGAGGGGAGACATCATTTTCTTTGGATCCCGTGAATGGAGGTTCTCAATCGTGTCATTAGCTCCCGTGACTCTTGGGTCGGACAAGTCCGGAGAAGCCTTGTCTGGGAGGAGAATGTTATCAGAACAGGAAGCGGTGCCTCTGGGTTCAGAGCCAGGAGATAAGGCAGCGGCTTCCTTGTGCTCCCCTCTCCCGTCCCGCGGCCTTCACTGCACCAGCCCCGGGAAGCCTGGACGCGCCCTGGTCCCGCGAGGCCCCTGGAGAGCCGGTCCCCGTCCAGGCTCCAGCTCCCGCCTTGGAGTTGATGCCCCGATATCCCCAGACCTCCTGAGCTCCAGGTGCAGCCTCAGGTCAGCTCTGAGCACCTCCTCCAGGCGGCCCACCAGGCCTACTGCACCCCCTTACCCCTCGCAGCCTGAACTGATCTTCCTGTGCTCTGGCCAGTACCCCAGTGTGGCCGAGAGGCCTCGCTGACTCTCTGGAAACTTCTCTGCTCCCCACGCAGCCTGAGCTGTCTGCCCTCCTCCCAAATCCACCTCCTCCCCATCGCTGCTGCTCCTCCCTGGTTCCAGCTCCGAGGTGCTGGGGCGACTCCACCGACAGAAACACAGAGGTCTCGCTTCCCCAGCCCCCATTCCTCTGCCTTTCTGCGCCCAGAACTTTCCGCCCAAGTGCAAATGGCATCATCATGCCCTGTGCAGGTGTTTGTGCACATGTGTGTGTGCGTGTGTGTGTGTGACGTGTGTGCATCTGGGTTTGCGTGTGCACACATGTGTCTGCGCATGTGTGCCTCTCTGTGTGTGCGTATGTACATGTGTGTGGATGGTGTCTTGTCTGCCCAAGTGTGTGTGTGTGTGTGTGCTGCACGTACGTCTGTGTGATATGCGTGTCTGAGTGTGTGTGTGTGTGTGTGCTGCACGTACGTCTGTGTGATATGCGTGTCTGAGTGTGTGTATGTTTGTGTGCGTATTGTGTTGTGTGAGTGTGTCCATGTGTCTCCTATGCATGTGCACGTGTGTATGTACATCTATCCGTGTGCATGTGTGTCTGTGTGAGTGTGTCTGCCTGTGCACAGGTAGGGGAAGGCTCCAGACTGTTCCAACGCTGCACAGCTCTGACTCCAGTGGTGGGTGGTCCCATCCCCCCAGACCCCAGAACCTTCTATGACCCCTCCCCCTGACCATGCAGCCCCTCTGCTGGGGGCACATCACCCTGAGGTCACGACGAGGCCGGGACTCCCCTCCTGGGAGGTCCCCCCGCTGCTCCGGAGGGGCTCAGCCCTTCTGTGTGTCCCCCTCCTTGTGGCTCCTCACACACAGTGGCCCCTCCTTGCTGTCAGATGGCAGGAAGGAACGTCTGCTCCATGCAGTCAGCCTGGAGTGGGCACTGCCCCCTGAGAGGCCCTGGAACTGTCCCTCTCGCTGGTCCTGGCAGCGCCGCCTGTATGCCCTTCCTGGCCAGTCGAGGCCCAGGTGAGGCTGGTGGCGAAGACCTGAAGGTGCGGCTGGACCAGGGGGCCGAGCAGCTCAGCGTGAGACGGAGATGATCCTGGTGATACGGGGCCCAGTGCCATCACCCCTGATAAGGGGAGGGGGCGGGAGGGGCTGGGCAGGGAGGACGTGGGGGTGGGCCGAGTCAGAGGATCCAGCCCGGGGGCTCCATGGGGCGCTGCGGGGTCTGAAGGTGGACAGAGAGGCCACGGGCTGTGGGGCTGGCGGCTCTAGAGCCGGGAAGGAGAGCAGACGGGCTCTGCCCGGAGCCCGAGGAGGAGCCGGTGCGCTGGTCTGCGGGCAGATGGTGTGAGTGGAGCACGTCAGCCCCTTCAGGAGGGCGTCTGGGTGTCCACTCACGAGGGGCAGGGCTCAGGAAAGGCCGGGGTGGGGGTGGTCTCTGAGAGGAGCTGGTCCAGGCCTCGCAGGACTCAAGGCAGAAGATGTTTTCAAGTCACCGGGCGGGCTTTTCAGTGGGTAATCCAGCCTTGGAAGAAAAGCTATGAGAAACCTAGACAGCATATTAAAAAGCAGAGACATCACTTTCCTGACAAAGGTCCGTGTAGCCGAAGCTATGGCTTTTCCAGTCATGTATGGGTGTGAGAGTTGGACCATAAAGAAGGCTGAACACCAAAGAATCGATGCCTTCAAACTGCAGTGCTGGAGAAGACACTTGAGAGTCCCTTGGACAGCAAGGAGATCAAACCAGTCAATCCTAAAGGAAATCAACCCTGAATATTTATCGGAAAGAATGATGCTGAAGCTCCAATACTTTAGCCAGCCAATGTGAAGAACCGACACATTGGAAAAGACCCTGATACTGGGAAAGATTGAAGATGGGAGAAGAGGACGACAGAAGGGATGAGATGGTTGGATGGCATTACTGATTGATTCAATGGACATGAATTTGGACAAACTCCAGTAGATGGTGAGGGACAGGGAGGCCTGGCATGCTGTAGTCCATGGGGTCACAGAGACACAACTTGGAGACTGAATAGCACCCACCATTCAGCTTGAGATGACAAGCTCACTGTGGGCAGGAGAGTGGCCTCGTCTGTGTGTGTGTGTGTGTGTGTGAGTGTGTGTGTGTGTGAGTCTGTGTGTGTGTGTCTATGTATGTGTGTGTCTGTGTGTATCTATGTGTGTGTGTGTGTCTGTCTATGTATGTGTGTGTGTCTATGTGTGTGTGCGTCTATGTGTGTGTGTGTCTATGTGTGTGAGTCTATGTGTGTGCCTATGTGTGTGCACACACACAAAATAACACACAGTTATGCTCTCACAGTGTGGAGGCCCAGTGTGCAAAGTCGGGTGCTGTCAGGAAACTAACAGAGTGCACGCCTTAACCAGTGACGTCTGTGGCCCAGGACACGCTGTTGACCTGGCTCTTTCTGGGCTGGGTGTCCTGTGACTTCTGCCCCTTGGATCCTGCTCACCCTCTGGTCTGATCGCCCAGGTTCCTGCTAGTTGTATGAGCTGCAGGGTCCTCCTCCTGAACCGCTTCTGCTTAAGTTCGCTGAAGTCCCACCTGGTATTTGCGGTCAGAACCCTGAAAGCCCAAAGGCTACAGAACAAGTTAACTACCGTGACTCCTGCACAGAAGCCTGGGGCAGAACTGGCCCCTTGGTGTCCCTGGACTGCATCCATCAGACAGAAGGACAAAGAGACATAAACTTGTGAAGGGGAAGAGAAAACCCGTGGAAGGTGCATTGAGAGCCCATTAAGCTCAGCTGATCCTGCAAATGTCTTTATTCAGAGACGGATTTAAGAATCTCTGTGTGGTGTTATTAACACAGGGAGTGGGGGCAGGGGTTCGGGGGGAGGGGACACATGTATGCCTATGGCCGATTCATGCTGATGTATGGCAAAAGCCATCACAATGTTGTAGAGTAATCATCATCCATCAAAATAGATTAAAAAAAAAACACACAGGGAGTGAAAGGGCAAAATTGCAGCTGCTCGGATCTCATGGAGCCTGGGCTTTAATAAGATATCAAGACTTGCATTTACCATTTACAACAGGTAGACATTTCTCCTCCCTCAGAGAAGGATAGTCTCTGGGAAGGAGCTGCCTGAGAGACAGGCGGAGAGCTCCCTCCCCTCCCCTCTTATGTGGCCCCTTTGCAACCCCATGGACTATACAATCTCTGGAATTTTCCAGGCAAGAATACTGGAGTGGGTGGCCTTTCCCTTCTCCAGCAGATCTTCCCAACCCAGGAGTCGAACAGGGGACTCCTGCACTTCAGGCGGACTCTTTACCAACTGAGCTATCAGGGAAGCCCCTATGTGGCCTCAGGGACCCCCGAAAAGGCTCCTTAGGCTCTCCTTCCATCAGAGTGGGAGGAGCCAGCCCAGGGCACCCCGAAGGCCCAGCTGTGCCCTCACTGCTGAGAAACAACAGGGCACAGACCCCGGGCGTGTCAGGGGTGTGGGCTGGAGCAGGGACTGTTCCTGGGCTTTGCTCACATGGGACCCTCTTCCTTTCAATTCCATCCAGACCTCCCCTTTTCTTACAGCTGGCTTCAAATACCACCCCCTCCAGGAAGTTCTCCCGCTGGCCACGCTTCCCCCCACAGCCAGTGGGACAGATAAGCTCTGTGCATCAAACTCCCAATAAATCTGAGATGCAGAGGCCGGAGCTGGGATGGGGGAGTCCTCCCAGGTGGGTCTCTGGTTTCACACCCCACCCTCCTCATGTTCCCCTGAAAGATCCAGCCCACCACCACCGGGGCCCCTTCTGAGGCTGCACTACCGACAGTGACCAGCAGGGGCAGAGCATACCCGGAAACAGGACAGGATCTGCCCCAGGCCCCGGTCTCAGGGGAGGGGGCTCCCAGCCCCACCCTCTCTGATGACAGAGGAGGAGGCTGAGGCCCGGGTCAGGTTGGGGCTGCTGGGGCAGTTCTGTGCTCCCCGACTTTGCGGGGGCCCCAGTTCCCTCCCCAGCGGCGCCACCTGAGCCAAGGCTGGGGTCCAGTGTAGACCAGTCTCCTGAGGCTCTGCAGGCAGCTCCGAGCCCACCAGCCCGAGGCCTGGCGGGGGGCTTTGTGAAGCCTCGGCTCACTCCAGGCTGAGAGGGCCCCAAAGTCCAGCCTCCAGGGAGGTGGGAGGCTCTCAGAGCAGGGTTTGAGAGCTCAGGGTTCAGAGCAGGGTCTCTCCCCCCTACACCTGAGGATCCTGGTCCCCCTCGGCCTGGCCCTCAGACCCCCACCCTAGAGAGCCCTCCACCGCAGATCCCAGCAGCTCCAGGTCCACGAAGGGGACAGCCCCCTGTGCCGTCCGGGTTGGGGAGGTGAGGAGCCTAGTCTCCTGGACCTGCCAAAGCCACTCCCCCAACACCCCAGCCCCCGTCAAGCCCCCCACCCCAAGGCTCCCTGTGGAGCAGCCTAGGACTCCCCCCACACACTCTGCTGCCGCCCCCAGGGCCGCCTCCCTCAGCCTCCAAGGACCCCAAACTCGTCCTAGTCACCTCCCAGGGCCAGCTTTTGACAAACCCCAGGCTTGGGGGCCCAGCCCCTCCACACCCACATCCACCGTTTGCTAGATGAGCTTGGGCATGGTGATGACTTTGTGAATACAAGAGGCACGATCCATGAGGGAAATAATCGGTAAGCTGGATTTCTCTCTGTGAGACACAAGGATGAGAGAATGAGAAGAGAAGCCAGACCAGGAGGAAAGATTTCAGGGACACATCTGACAAAGGACTGATATAAAAAAGTTTTTAAAAAAGAAAAGTCTCTTGAAACTCAACAATAAGGAAACAAACAATTCTATTAAAAAATGGGCCAAAGATCTTAACAGATACCTCACCGAAGAAGAGATCCAGATTGCAAATAAACACATGAAAAGATACTCCGCCTGGTCATATATCCAGAGAAAACCATAAATCAAAGTGATACGTGCACCCCACTGTTCACTGCAGCATTGTTTACCATAGCCGGGACGTGGAAGCAGCCTGAATGTCCACCAGCAGATGAACGGGTAAAGAAGCTGGGGCATATATGTATATATATACAATGGAATACTACTCAGACATTAGAAATAATGAAATAACACCATTCGCAGCAACATTAATGGGCCTGGAAATTGTCATATTGAGTGAAATATGTCAGAGACAAATATCATATGATACTGTGATATGTGGAATTTTAACTCTTGGCAACCCCGTGGAACAGCCCCCCAGACTCTGCTGTCCATGGAATTCTCCAGGCAAGAATGCTGGAGTGGATTGCCATTTCCTTCTCAAAACAAAAAAACAGTACAAATGAACTTATTTACAAAACAGGAATAGGGACACAGATGGAGAAGACAAACTTATGGTTCAGTTCAGTTCAGTCGCTCAGTTGTGTCCGACTCTTTGTGACCCCATGAATCGCAGCACACCAGGCCTCCCTGTCCATCACCAACTCCCGGAGTTCACCCAGACTCACGTCCATTGAGTCAGTGATGCCATCCAGCTATCTCATCCTCTGTCTTCCCCTTCTCTTCCTGCCCCCAATCCCTCCCAGCATCAGAGTCTTTTCCAATGAGTCAACTCTTTGCATGAGGTGGCCAAAGTACTGGAGTTTCAGCTTTAGCATCATTCCTTCCAAAGAAATCCCAGGGCTGATCTCCTTCAGAATGGACTGGTTGGATCTCTTTGCAGTCCAAGGGACTCTCAAGAGTCTTCTCCAACACCGCAGTTCAAAAGCATCAGGAGGGAAAGCAGAGAGCCGGGGAGGGATAAACTGGGAGACTGGGATTGACATGCACACTTCCATATATGAAACAGGGAACTAATACAGATATGGTGCACAGCACAGGGCACTCTTCTCAGCCCTCTGTAATGGCCTATATGTAAAAAGAATTGAAAAAAAGAGTGGTTGTATGTGTGTGGGGGGCTTTCCTGATAGCTCAGCTGGTAAAGAACCTGCCTGCAATGCAGAAGACCCTGCTTCAATTCCTGGGTCAGGAAGATCCCCCAGACAAGGGCTAGGCTACTCCGCCTGAAATTTGGGAGACCTGGGTTCGATCCCTGGGTTGGGAAGATCCCCTGGACGAGGGCATGGCAACCCACTCCAGTATTCTTAACTGGAGAATCCCATGGACAGAGGCGTCTGGCGGGCTACAGCCCATTGGGTTACAAAGAGTGGGACACGCCTAAGCATCGTAGCACAGCACAATACATATGCATGTGTGTAACCGATGCCCCCTGCTGGACGGCAGAGACGGATGCGATGTTGTGAATCAGCTGTACTCTAAAAAATAAAAAAACACTAAGCACTTTCTAGAACAACAACAGCATGCTCCGTGTCCTATGTCAGCAGGGAAATGCAAATTAAAGCAACAATAAGATGCCACTACACCCCTGTTGGGGAAGCACGGGTGGCTTAGTGGTAAAGAATCCGCCTACCAATGCAGGAACCACAGGAGACTTGGATTCGATCCCTGGGTTGGGAAGATCCCTTGGAGAAGGAGATGGCAACCCACTCCAGCATTCTTGTCTGGGAAATCCCATGGACAGAGGAGCCTGACAGGCTACAGTCCATGGGGTTGCAAAGACCTGGACATGACTTAACAACTGAACAACAGCAACACCCCTATTGGAATGGACAAAATCTGGAATACAGACATCACAGACTCCAGGGAGGGTGTGGACCAACAGGAACTCTCACCACTGCTGGTGGGAATGCAAGGTGGTACAGCCACTTTGGAAGATGGTTTGGTGGTTTCTTGCAGAAGCTGACAAACTCATACCATGTGATCCAGCAGTTGTACTCCTTGGTATTTATCCAAAGGAATTGAAAACTTATGTCCCCGGAAAAACCAGCACACGGATGTTTATAAAAGCTTTATTCAAAATTGCCAACACTTGGAAGCAGCCAAGATGTCCTTCAGTAGGTGGATGGATTGTTAAATCGTGGTCCATCCAGACAATGGGATATTATTCAACATTAAGCTGCAGTACAAACAGACAAGGAGGATTGTTCAACACTGGAAAGAAATGAGCCATGAAGCTGTGAAGGAATCTTAAATGCATGTGACTAAGTGACACACACCTCTCTAAAAGGGTACACACAGTTTGATTCCATCGATATGACATTCTGGAAAAGGCAAAATCAGGGCAGTGGTAGAACGATTGGTGATTGCCACAGACTGGTGGGGGCAGGAGCTGGGAGGATGTTTAGGGCGCTGAGAATAGGCTGCATGATATTAGTGATGGATACACACCATACGTTTGTCCAAACACCAAGAGTGAGCCTGAAGGCAAGCTATGCACTCCGGATGATTATGACATGTTAATGTAGGCTTTTCAGTCATGAAATATTTACCACCCTGAGTAAATACTGAGGACAGGGGATAGTAAGGACAGGGGGCTATATCATGTGCTGTAGAGTGTCTATGAGAAAGCTCTGCACCTTCCCCTTGATTTTGCTGTTTATCTAAAACTGCATAAAAAAGAACTCTTCAATTTTTAACAGTGTACAATTCGGTGGATTTTAATATCTTCACAAGGTTGTGTCATCATCAACACTCTCTCACTTCAGAAATCTTTCCTAATTACTGTGCTTAGTCACTCAGTCTTGTCTAACTCTCTGCGACCCTTTGGATGGTAGCCCCACCAGTTTCCTCCATCCGTGGGATTTTTCAGGCAAGAATACTGGAGAGGGTTGCCATTTCCTTCTCCAGGGGATCTTCCTGATCCAGGGATCAAACCCCTGTCTCCTGCATTTCTTGCTTTGCAGGCGGGTTCTTTACCCGCTGAGCCGTCAGGGAGGCTGAGAAATGCAAGTCAAAACTACAATAAGATTTCAGCTCATACTGATCAGAATATAGACTGGCCTTCAGTGAGATCCTCCGCAGGCCTCTGGAGCTCTTCCTCCGCACAGCCTTCTCTGCTCCAGCACTTTGTCATCTCCCTCGAGTCGTCTCAGATCCCGCAGACCCTGGTTTGTGCTGTGCTCCGCCTTGATCGCCTCCCCAGGCTGTAGCGTTGGATCTCCCCTCTGACCCAGAGCTTTTCCCTCCCAGGGATCGCCTTGCATTGCCTGTGGGCCAACATCTAAAAACAGAGACTGTTTCACACATCTGACCGGTTTTCTATTCGTTTGCTGTGGGTGCGTAGGTCCACACCCTGTGATTCCCTGACGGCTGGGTGGACCTCAGCACATTACCCTTCTGGCCTGGATTACAAGCAGCATCTTTCTGACTGATTTCTCTGCCTTTATGCCTTTATTCTCTGCCAGCGCCCTTCGCAAATTCTATCCTCAAGGCGGCAACTGGAGTGACCCTTTGAATCCAAAAGTCATTCTCTGACTTTGTAAAATCTCTCCGTAGGATCTCCGTTCCTCAGAGTAAATGATAAGGTCCGCGTGGTGGCCAGCACGCTGACGCCATCAGGCCAAGCCCGCCCCCGCTCCGACTCACACGTGGTCCAGGTGTCGTCCAGGGACCACCCGCACGTGGTCCAGGGCTCCAGCCCCCTGCCCTCCTGTGTGTCCCTGACACATGCCCAATCCTCTCCCACCTGAACACGGGCCCTGGGTGATCTTTCCACCTGGAAGCTTCTCCACCTGGTGATTTCATGGCTCACTTCCTCCAATATCTTTATTCAATGTCCAAAGGTCACTCTGCTGTCTCGGACCTGCCACTTAAGTATGAACTACCCCCTTGTCCCCACACGGCCAAGTCTACTTGTTTCACCTTGACTGTTCCGCTTAGCACTTATCACCTCTTAAAATAATATATAATTATACGAATCAGCCTTCGATCAGGACACAGAAGCCATACGATAGCCTGAGCAGAGATGGTCTGTAGAGTGAACAATTAACTATGAAGAACCATGAAGCGTGGCCCGGATGCGAGCAGAGTTGGGAGATTGGATGCGGGTCTGTGTGTGGCTGAGTCCCCCCCAGTGTTCACCAGAAGCTATCACAGCATTGTTAATCCGCTGTGCCCCGATACAAAATGCTTTTGGTGTTAAATAAAATAAATAAATACATAAGAACCATGAAGCATAGCCCAGGATTGAAGTAGAGTAGCTAAAGAAGTACCAAATCTGGGGGAGCCCCCTCCCCAGGGCTGGGATCCAACCTTGTGGGAGAAGGGAGCATGCAACCCAAAGGATGGAGAAGTTGCTGGGTTGCCCTGGACCAGAGCTGCTTCATGGTCTGGGTGGTGGCCAGCAGGCAGGGAAATGCAGGCTGAGACCAGCAAGCAGGAGGGCCCTCTCCCCTCCCAGGGGATAGGCTGGAGTGCCTACAGGACTCACTGGGAGCCCACTGGTGGGGATGCCAGCATCCCCTGTATTCAGTGTGGTGAGTGGCTGTGGACATCCCTTCCTGGTGCCACTGTTAGCCATACAGTAGGAGAAAGAAGAAGGATCAAATGGAAGCACCCTGGAACCAGCAAGGAAGCCCCTTCATCCTCAGCCTCCTACCAACAGAGCTTAACTCAGGGCAGGAGCAAAGGAGGAACGCTCACTGGCCCAGCTCCGTCACTGCAGAACCGGCAACGGGGGACAGGTCCTGGTTACAGAGGCAGTCCACTCACAGCTGGTACTGAAATCAGTTAGCTATCTTAATTATGTTACTTTTTTCTGCATTTTAACTTCCAACTACTTTACATTTGAAGTAGGTTTTGGAAAAACAGCATGTAGCTGTATCGTGACTTTTAATCCACCCTGGCCATCTTTGTCTTGTACTTTGCATATTTAGTCCACTTATATTTTGACAGAATATTTAATGGTAGAGCTTGAGTTTCCTAGAGTTTCTGTAACAAACTGCCACAAACTCTGCAGCATAAACGGAGAAATTCCATTCTCTCCCAGTTCTAGAAGCCAGAAATCTGAGGTCAGGTGAGACCGGGAGGTGAAAGTGAAAGTTTGCTCAGTCGTGTCCGACTCTCTGCAACCCCACAGACTACACAGTCCATGGACTTCCCCAGGCCAGAATACTGGAATGGATAGCCTTTCCCTTCTCCAGGAGATCTTCCCAACCCAGGGCTCGAACCCAGGTCTACCCACATCGCAGGCAAATTCTTTACCCGCTGAGCCACCAGGGAAGCCCAAGAGTACTGGAGTGGGTAGCCTATCCCTTCTCCAGTGGATCTTCCTGACCCAGAAATTGAACCGGGGTCTCCTGCATTGCAGGCGGATTCCTTGCCCACTGAGCTATCAGGGAAGCCCAGATGGGGAGATAGAAAATGCAATAAAGGGAGTTTTAATGAGAAGGTCCTCGCTGTGGGCAACTGGGACTCAGTCTTCCTGAGGACCTCTGAGAAATGGGTGCGATCACATCAGATTGTCCCACTGCGGAGTGAGGAGCCCAAGGTATGCAGCCCCTGAGCTCCGCTCCACGCAGACTGGGCGTGTTCATTCACTGCTCATTGGCTATGACCCATGGGTATCGGGGAGGCCCAGAAGAAGTGGTGCGGGCATGGAGGCGGGAAGCTGGGGTCCGGTCTGCGTGCCAGAGCCACGCACTCCAGCTGCAGGGTGGCCATCAGCTCAGTCCCACGGTCACCGCTCGCCCTGCTCCAGTGTGCTCAGACTTCACAGTAAATCCACTCTGGTCAGTTCTGGAAGTGAAGCTTTGGGGTGGCGCTGACCACAGCCCCTGAGACGCTGGCAAGGGGTAGTGCCCATGACCAGCCTCCTCTCCCACCCCCGCGCACGCCCCTCCAGGATCCAGGAAGAACACAGCTGGACACCTGGGCAGGGTTCCGCCCGCCAGGGCACAGGGCCGTGGTGGAGGACCGGAAGGCCTGAGGGCTTGGGTTGCACCCCGCAGAGGGCAGGGCGGGCACCCCACTCTCCCTGGGAAACCTGCCTGTGTCCAGGGTTTCCTCAAGGCCTGAATGAAGTCTGTCACTGTCGTAAATGCTTAGATCAGGGGCTCTCAGGATCCGGGATCTCTGGGGAACGTGAGAGCAGGGAGCAGGAAAAGCTCTCTCAAGATCCAGAGACACCAGCCTGCTTACTAAGGTCAGGCCCTTAGTAAGGACCCCGCCCTTTCCCGCTCCCTGGGAGGGTGGACTTTGTGCTTAGCAGTTCCTTCCCAGATGCAGTAATTACTGGGTCCCGCCAGCACCTTC
The DNA here is from genome assembly GCF_003369695.1 of Bos indicus x Bos taurus. Lineage (NCBI taxonomy): Eukaryota > Metazoa > Chordata > Mammalia > Artiodactyla > Bovidae > Bos > Bos indicus x Bos taurus. The sequence goes on from NC_040086.1 coordinate 102,311,116, forward strand.
TGTGCGGCCCCTGGGGGTTATGGAGAGGCGGATTATTATTATTGAGCCAGTGCTTGGGGCGGACCATCTTCAGCCGTGTCCAACCTTGGGCCAACAAGGCACAAAGCCCCATTGTGTGTCCCCAGCACCTGCCTGTGGGGCCTGGGTCAGCGTGGGTCTCAGAGTGGGTGACTCAGACCCAGGACCCACACGGTCAGGGAGGAGGGATCTTGTTAGGGGGCAGCCAGCGCTGAGGCTAACGGAACCAGGAGCAGGGAGGCTCAGCCTGGACCCCTGAGCACCAGCCCGCATGTGGCTGGTTTGCGCCTCACTCAGCCCGTTTATCCAAATGGAATAGGCTGAGAGGCCTGTCCTGGGGGGACACGGGGGTCAAAGCTGACGGGAGAGGGGAAGTTCCGGGGTGGTCGGGGTTCTGGAAGGATGAAAGAAGTCAGGGAGCGGCATGAGTGTGGGTCCCACTCCAGACAGGAGGACGCAAGGCAGAGCCCAGGTTCCCTGAGCCTCCTACGTGCCCAGGGGCCAGCACTCACGGGTCCTCCCACGGCTCACGGGACCCAGAGCCACAGAAGTGTGGGTTCCCCTTGGAAGGGGAGCCTCTGAGGCCCCAAAGACACAGTCACTAGTTATTCTTTTAGCCACAAACATCCAGTGACCGCCCACCACGTGGCCGGAGCCCCCACTTTGGGGAACCGCAGGTGCAGCAGGGCAGACGGGTGGTGAACCCATGTGTGCAGGAACGAGCGGCCCCACTGGAAGGAGAGCATGCGTTCACCTGGAAACCCAGCCCCGCCTCGGGGTCCGGAGTGAGGGGCTGGGAGGCCGGGTTCCTCCTCTGGGGCCCCGGGGTGGGACACTCTCTGAGGAGGAGATATCCAGACTGACCCCAGGTCATAAACCAGCGCCCCCAGTCCCACCAGAATCCGGGGTTTGCTTCCCAGGCCTGGGACCAGCCCAGGCAGGAGTGCCAGGTGGGTGAGAAGTCGGCTCTGGGGACCCTGGGACTCCACCAATCACACCCCGTGCGTCCCTTCTGAAGCTCAGTCCCTTCGGCGGGCTCCCAGAGAATGCGCCTAAGATCCCAGCCCAGGGCTCCGGGAGGGGCGCGGTGGAGGAGGGGAAGAAGCCTTGACCTTCACTCTGGGCTGGGGCAGAGACACACGCGGCCCCCTCGCCCCTCACTCCCTGGCTGACTGTCCTCCGGGCCGCTGTCTGTGAGCCAGCACCCTCGGGAGGCGGACCTGGGACAGCATTGCGCGTCATTTACTCTGGGGCACCCGCTCCTCAGACTCTGGTGCTGAGCACACACACGCCCCCCTGACAGGGACTGGGCCGGGGTGCTGGGTGGGCGGGGCGGGGTCCGTGCCAGGTGCTCCGGGTATAAACAGCCGCCTCGTGTGGAGCCGGCACAACTTCCCCCAGACTTCCAGATCCTGCGGCAGCTGGGAGCCCAAAGCCCCAGAGATGAAAGCCCTGCTCCTGCCCATCGCCCTCAGCCTGCTCGCCGCCCTGAGGGCCCAGGAGCCCCCGTCCTGCCCTCTGGAGCCCCAGCAGGTGAGCCTGGTGGAGGGGAAGGCTGTGACCCATGGGGGCCGCGGACCAGGCCCGTCTCAGGAGGAGGGCTCTGGCCCCAGGCTCCCCGCAGGAAGGGGTCGGGGAGCAGGGGGCTCTCTGTTTGCCTCTCAATCAGGCCCCTGCTGGTCCCAGGGCTGCCCGGGGAGCAGCTCCAGCTCAGGGCCCAGAGAAGTGACTCCTGGGACCCCCATGGCATGGCTGCACCCTCCACAGAGAAGACGCATTGGGGGCGGAGCCTGCTCCCTGAAGAAGATGGGCGTCCTGCCTCTGTCTAGCACCGGGAGCCCCGCACGCCGGGTTGTTCTGACCAACACCCGGGGTGTAGACGTGCTGGAGCGCAGCCTGCACTGGGGGAGGCAGGTGGTGGGTGCGGACGCAAACCTGGCCTGCCCCACGCTGGAGGCTCACGGCCCCTCCTTGCTCAGATCGCAGGAACTTGGTATGTGAAGGCCATGGTGACCGACGAGAACCTGCCTAAGGAGATGAGGCCCAGGAAGGTGTCCCCCGTGACGGTGACGGCCTTGGGCGGCGGGGACCTGGAACTCACGTTCACCTTCCTGTACGTGTCGCCACACCCCCTGCCCCGGGCCTGCGGTCCCCTCCCCTCCCCGTAAATGCCCGTCAGGACACCTCTTCCCACCCCAGGTCGGGGTGCTTGCTAAGATACGCGTCCCCTGGACCTCGAGGGGAAAGAGTCCCGGGCGGCAAGGGTCGACGGTGCCATCTGGGGGATGCTGGGCAAGAGGCCCACGTGCCAGGTGAGCTCGGGTGGGCCCAGGCATGATTGCGGAGCGTGGCTCCTTTGCTCCTTGTGTGTCCCAGGCAGGAGGCCCGCTGCCATGAGAAGAGATCAAGGATGCAGCCAACCGGGGAGCCTGGCAAATACAGCTCCAGTGAGTCCCTGCCCGTCCCCTCCCCACAAGCAGAGCCCTGGCCTCGCCCTCCCCGCGGGGGGCCTTGCTGCCCGGGGTCCCCACCCTGACCCCACTCAGAGAGTCTGACCCCTCCCTTCCCAGGGGTCTTGTCCTGACACCAGACACCAGATGGGACAGGTCTGTCCACAGCAGGATGAAGGGACCCCCCCCCCACTTCCTCTGGGTAGTCCTGGCCGTCCATTCCACAGGGAAGCAAGGTTCTGGATAGGGAAGCAGGCGGGAAAGCTGCTGGAGCCTGCAGGGTCCGGCCCAGCATCCGAACCCTCCAGCCTCTCTGACTCCACACCTCCTGTTGAGACTTTCCTAGGAGGAGGCTCCTCTCCAGGGTCGGGCCTTGGCAGCAGCATGTCCTGGGCACAGGCCCATGGGGTCCCTGGATGACAGGGAGCTGAGTATGGCTAGGGTGTCAAGAAGTCCGAATGTTCCAGAAAGTTCCTTATTGTGGTCTCCAGTATGTTCTCTAGGAACTGAGACAATCCAGACGCGTTTCCTTTGTCCATCCTCAGATGGCGGCAAGAAGCAAGTGCACATTCTGGAACTGCCCGTTGAGGGCCACTACATCCTTTACTGCGAAGGCCAGCGCCAGGGGAAGTCGTTCCACGTGGGGAAGCTCATAGGTGAGGCTCCGCCCTCCTGCCCTCAGATCCCCGTGTCCTGACCCGCCCCAAGGTCTCTGCCTCTAGAAGCCAGAGGAACCGCACCGGTCACTCCTGTTTCCAGAATACAGACCACATGGTCCGTGTGCGCCCAGCACAGTTTACGGCCCGGGCAGCCAGTCCAGGCTCCTTCTGGGACTTGACCACTCCCAGGGGTCACTGCATATGCAGAGTCCCGCTTCCTGGGGTCTCAGGCCAGGGTTTGGTCAGCGTGGGGGAGATAGGAGGCGCTGATGGAGGAATTCTTGGGGCAGGGACCCTCACGGGGGGTGAAGTTCAGGGTTCTCTGGTCAGAGGCAGCGCAGTTCCTCTGGGAGAGAAGCCCTTCCAGGTCAGGGGTCTGACCCTGCAGGTGGCTCTGGGATCCAGCCTGGGTCCCCCCGGAACCCCCAGGGACTCGGGTGTCCCCCGGGGCTTCCCCACCTCCTTCCCCGGGACCTGTCGGCTGGGAGGGGCCCATCTCCTCTGCACCTGCTCGGCATCCACCCCAGACTGAGCCCTCCTGCCCTGCGCCCTCCCCGGGAGCTGGGACGGACCCCGAGGCCTGACTCACCGGGCACCTGGCCTGCAGGTAGGAATCCCGACGTGAACCCAGAGGCCCTGGAGGCTTTTAAGAAATTCGTCCAGCGCAAGGGCTTTTCCCTGGAGGACGTCTTCACACCTGAGCAGACGGGTGAGGGCCCGGCCCTATGGCACCCCCCGGGTCCCCTCTGCGTCCTCTTCATGCCCCGGGTCCCTCCCTCCATCCCCTCCCGCCCCTCCCCGGCCCCTCCGTGGGGAGACATCAGCACTGTGACGGGTCACAGGGAGCCCCGGGGGGCCCCGCTCTGGGTCTCCGTGACCCACGTCCGGGCTGCGGGCGGTGAGGGGTCTGGGCCCCTGTGCGGGGCGTCTTCTCACTCCTGGCTTTGTCTTGGTCTCTACAGAAAGCTGCAAGCCTGAAGGTGACTAGGGTGAGTGGTCCTTGAAGCAATCGAGGGTCTCGGTTCAATGGGGCTTCAGGGTCCACCGGGCTCCCCGGGGCAGGCAGGAGGGACCCCACGTGGCCAGAAGGCGGCATCTCTGCTCTGAGGGCCCCTTCGGCCGGCCCCGCCCTGCAGGGTCTGTTCCTGGGCTGCACTCCGCCCAGGCGCCCACTCTGTGCTCAGGGCTCACTGTTGGGTAACTCGGGACGTCTGTGCCTGCCCGGCTGTGCACCGGGCGGAAGGTGCATTCTGCCCCCGGCGCTGCAGCCCTGGGGGCAGGGAGAGCCCCGTCTGCCCCCTTCCTCCATGACCTTTCCCCTCCTCTCCAGGGCAGGGGCCCCAGGCTCCACGGCAGCCCCTGGCAGCGCCATCAGGACCCACCATCCTGCGGGACTTGGGAGGAGCCCCTGGGACCTGGGCCTCCCCACCCCCTGCTCCCCTGCCCCGCTTTCTCGCCCAGCCCTCCCTCCCCTCTCCGGCTTCAAATAAAAGGCTTCAGCATCCCCAGGGGCTCTGCCTGTCTGTGGGGCCCCTCGGGGGGTGAGAGGGAGGACAGGGAGGTGGAAGCCTTGCAGAAAGGACCAGAGGACCACTCGCGTCCTGGGTCCCCATGGTGTGTGTCTCTGTCCGATGGGCCTGGGGGTCCGGGGAGAGGTGGGTGCTGGCAGCTCTGCCCGAGGTCCCGGGGGGTCTCTGCAGGTCTGATGCCCACAAGCTCAGGTTTGGGTGGTCATGTGGCTGAGGGAGGGAACTGATGCCCACAAGCGCAGGTTTGGGTGGTCCCATGGTTAGGGGGAGGGCTGTGATACCTACAAGCCCAGGTTTGGGTGGTTGTGTGGTTGGGGGGAGGGGTCTGATGCCCAGGAGCACAGGCTTTGGGTGGTCCCATAGTTGGGGGAAGGTGTGAGGGTGGCAGGGTCAGCCCCAGCCCCAGGTGGGGACACGTGTGCAGGTGGGGATTGCCCGGCCCCACGGGCCCCCACAAGCTGGAGGCCAAGGTGGGAGTGAAGGAGGCCAGGCTGGCCCAGGCTCACAGGATAAGGATGGCCCGACACTTGGCCCCAGACCCGGACGACTCTGCTGGTCCTCCCACACAGGCCGCCTGACAGCCAGCTGATGGTGACCATGGTCTCCTTTCTCGTGGTAGAAGGAGGATCCCAGCCCAGCCTCCCTGGAGACTGGGGACAAGGGGTCCCTCCACACAGGGTCAGTGAGATTCCCCAAGTCCCAGGCCCCGCCAGTCCCCAGTGGGGGCGGCCTGCTCTCCCAGGCCCTCCTGGACACAGCAGGCCCCACGCGGAGATACCAGGTTCCGGGCACTTGGAGTGTTCCTTCCTGACAAGGAGACACTGGGCAGGGGTCCCCCTGCGGTGTGAGCCTCTCACCAGTGTGGGGGCTCCTGGGGCCCAGACCGTCGCAGGCCTTCGTGGCATATGTCTACTTTCTGTCATGACAACTCTCCTGGCCCCACTGTCCCTGCAACGGTGCGAGACCATCACGCCGGGAGCCCGACCGGGGGTCACGGTGAAGGCTGCCTGGTCCTTGGGTTCCTGTCTTGGGATCTGGGCCGGGCACCATCTGCCCACTTGGTGGTGACCTGTCCCTAAGTGATGGGTCTCCTCTGATCTGGCTCTTCCCTGGGAGGCAGAGAAGCGGCCAGGGGCTGGCAGGGCCAGGGCTCAGAGTCCTGATATTCCGGGGTAAGACTCGTGGTGGGGGTGCGAGGACCTGCCTGGTGACAGTCCTGCTCAGACCTGCCCAGGAGGCATCCCTCCACCTCACCTGGAGAAACCCGGGCTGAGCCGGGGGGCCCTGTGTCCAGCTCTGGCTTCTGTGGAGACTATTTTAGGGGTCCATCTTCCTGGGGGGAGGCTGCAGGGCCCACATGGAGATGCTCTCCTGTCTGGGAACCAAGCCCAGCTCTGCCCCAGCACTGTCCGCTCCTCAACCACCCTGGGCCTGCCTGGAGGGGTCCAGCTTTGCGCTGGGCCGGGGGCTGTGGGGAGGATGGTCAGATCAAAATGAGCTGGGGGCAGCAGGATCTGAACAGAATCCTGTAAGCGCCTGTCCCGCGGGAGGGACGAGGAGGACCTCAGGCGGCTGTGTCCCGGGGCTTGTGTCCAGCCATCAACCACTGGGCTTGTCCCCAGCTGAACCTGGCTCTGGCGTGGAGGCTGAGGAGTGGCACCCAAACAAAACCGGCCCCACGGGCTGGACTGACCCTCAAGGTCTCCCGGCCACTGCCCTTCCCCGCCGAGGCCCCCCAGGGGTGGGGAGACCCAGTCTTTCCTTCCCACTGCACACTGCATGGGGCGGCCAGCCTGCATCCACTCCCGGTCACCCGCACGGCAGCACCTCATCCATGCGAGGAGCAGCCCGACCTGCACGTCTAGTTCGAAGGTGTCAGGGAGAATCCCCTGAATCTCGCTGCTCTCCTCCCTGGAAACCGGGGTCAGTGGTTGGCACGTCCAAGGCCCCGCCGTCCATTCAGCAGGTGGAGAACACTCACACCCAAGGGGCTGGCCCTGCGGGGTTCGCCCACCTCCACCCCCTCTTCTTGGGTCAGCCTCCAGGAGTCCGAGCCATAGGCCGTGGGCTGCCAGGCCACAGTGGCCAGCGAAGAGCACGGGTCACGGCGCCTGTGCTCCCGTCAAGCTCAGACACTCGGGGGCCCCTCCCCTGCTTCTGGGAGGCACAGCCTCCCGCCTCACCCCCTCCACCACCTCATTCCAGAACACTTTCATCACCCTGGAAATGCTCCTCACCCTGTGAGCAGTCACCAGCCCCATTCCTGCTCCCCCACCCCCGAATCCTGGAGACCACCACTGGAGACACCTGGATATCCCCCACGGAGATGCTATCTCCACGCATTTACCTCCTCTGTGTGTTTCTTATCAGTGAAGTCATATCATACGTGGCCTTTCATGAGCCTCTTTCACCCAGCGTGAAGTTTCAGGCTCATCCGTGTGGCAGGTGTGGCGGAACCACATTCCTTTTATGGATGAATGTACACCACTGTGGCTGGACCACATACGGCTATCCACTCTTCAGGACGGGTTGTTCGCATCGTTTGGCTGCAGGGAATAAACCCGGAGAACAGGCTTGGCCATGGACTCAAGTCCTGGTCTGCACTTCTTTTGGGTCAGGTAAGCCATGCAGATGACACCACCCTTATGGCAGAAAGTGAAGAGGAACTAAAAAGCCTCTTGATGAAAGTGAAAGAGGAGAGTGAAAAAGTTGGCTTAAAGCTCAACATTCAGAAAACGAAGATCGTGGCATCCGGTCCCATCACTTCATGGGAAATAGATGGGGAAACAGTGTCAGACTTTATTTTTCTGGGCTCCAAAATCACTGCAGATGATGACTGCAGCCATGAAATTAAAAGACACTTACTCCTTGGAATGAAAGTTATGACCAACGTAGATAGCATATTCAAAAGCAGAGACATTACTTTGCCA